>NC_133326.1:478434746-479034746 GCF_042186555.1 Aquarana catesbeiana | reverse complement strand
ACTCCAGCAGTTTCTCCAGCGCTGCCTGCCTCTTCTGTTTGTGATTATAGTGGGGGTGTCTCACTTGCCACAGACAGGGCAGCTCCCTGTACTTGTCAATGAACAGGGGCAGGAAATTGTGGTCGTTGAACCCATCCATTTTCTCTGCAAGACACAACACAAGACAAACCCTAATGTCAGGCCAAACTCCCCTAATCTTGTTACAATATAGGCTTCCATTTCGAAGCAGTATAGGCCCAAGTTTAGATCCTACCTTCGTTAGCACGATTGGCGTCTCCGATGCTCCTTCCTCCGCTCACAGATCGTACGTAAGACGCGCGCGTTACGATTTATACACACTGCGCATGCGTATAACTTCGCCCGCCCCTGACGTTCTTTCTATTCTATTCCCCGCCCCTTTTCATTCGGCGCAGTGGAGGAAGAGCACATGGCGGATAGACAGCAGGATCGTGCTAATTGTAGCAACGAGGAGGAGGAGGAGGAGGAAAGGCCGGAGCCTGAAACGTCCCGATCCAGAAGGAGATTAAAGGACTCAAACCTGTCCTTTGGGGAGATGTTGGAGATGGTGGACATCCTGAAGAAGGCCGACTATGATGGAAAGTATGGGCCTTACCCCAACCCCAATATCCGAAAGGCCAAGATCATGGCGAAAGTGGTCAGGAGTCTGCACCGGAAATTCGGGGTACGCCGATCGAAAGATCAGCTCAGGAAGCGGTGGTCGGACCTGAAATTACGAGAACATGAGCAGTACAGAAAGATCCGGAGAGTGCTGCAAAAAAGTAAGTAGTTGTGCTGTGTTCCTATTTTTTTTGTGTTTATTACGTTCGTGCTGCTCCATGTGCTTTTAGGAACTGTTGTACAGTTTAAAATGTCAACTTTCATGTTCATGGGCACATTATTCGTTCGGATCACACATTTTTATTTCGGACGATAAAATACCATTGTTTAGGCCATATGCATTTGGCCACCATTTTGACGCCCTATACTTGTCTTCAAAGAATTGGGTTGTGTAGATGGCTTTGTTACTAGAATGAAATGCAAACTAGATTGTGTGTAAGGAGAGGACACTCAGCAGCTGTTTTCACATCTGGACACTGGAGCACTAGTGTGGGACCCCAGAACACCATTTTTATTAGGGGGCCACACAGGTGCTCCAGTGTATACTATAGGGGGGGCTACATCTGTGAAGCTTGTACAAAACAGGCAAAGTATTGCAGCTTGACAAAGGACACTAAAAAAGCTACATCTTGGAACTCAGCTAAAATAGACAATTGTACCCTACTTCCAAGCAATGTTTCATCTTTATAGTTCTGACATTAAATATCTGTGTGCTAATTATACCATTTTTGTTTTACACAGGGGAGAAAAGACTCGGAAGACACCCCTCATCCGAGGAGACCAGAGCCCCCCCCCCCTGGAAGAAGGGGAAATCCCCCCAACACAAGCTGAGCAGGAGGATGAAGACGTGGTGGAACTAGTCACCACAACAGGTGAGTGTCTGCGACCACAGGCTCAGATAAGAGATGGATGGCGGCATATTTTTTAGACCTAATTTATTTTGGGTTTCCTCTCTTTTTAGGTGATCGTGAGGTTGTGGATGAAGATCCTTTCACATCCGAAAGTGCCCAGATCCTGATCGGGGAGATCATGGGGTGTAATTTACAATTGGAAAACATCAAGCAAAACATCAATGATGTTATTCCAAAATATAAAAACATCATTGATGTTTTGGGGCGAGTTTAAAACCCCTCCAAATCACTTTCTTCTTTTGTCTGCTACAATGTGCTAAATATTTTTGTGATTTTTCCCAAAGCCAAATTTGGAGGATGCACACAGTGTGCCAACATGTGCTATCTGCCATCACGGGAGATCAATGGACGCGTTTTGGGGGTGCAACCCCTTCCTCAATAATAAAGTAGCGGTGAGGAAGGGCTTTCTCCCCCAAAACACGTCCCTTGATCCCCCCTGATGGCAGATAGCACATGTTGACATTGGGAAATTTGTGTGCATCTTCCAAATTTGGCTTTTCCTGGGGTGATTTCCCCCCATCTGACCGCAATATCAAACACAGTTCCTAAATACTCATGTCTGATATTGCCTTCAAGTTCTACCAAATGTGAACTTTGTAAGATCAAGATTTGTGTCTTTCTTGTTGGTTTTACACAGGCCTGTTTTCTATAAAATGCACATTTTGATTTTGGATAATGACACCACAAAAATTGGTATACAACAAACATGTTGGTTTGTTAGAAAAACCTTTGGTAAATGCACATGTGATTGTGCAGGTATTAAAAAGATTGTTCATCAAGAATGTGTGGATTATTGTCTCAACACTACAACACTTTTGGGGTGATGTAATTGTTGTTTTATGAGAAAATGGGGGTTATTTCCTAAGGGCAAATCCACTTTGCACTACAAGTGCAGTTTCAGTGCAGTTGCAAGTGCACTTGTAGTGAAAAGTGTCTTTGCATTTAGTAAATAACAGCCAACAGTGCTTTGTATAAGGTTACACAATCACGATATTTTCTGCACTCCACACATTTCTGTCAGGATCAGCTCAAACAAACACAAGCAGTAAATGTCCACAAAGAAGAGCCTGGGGGGAGATGCCTGTCGAGAACTTGAGGTCCTGCAGGCTTCTCCCTGTGGCCAAATACCGCAAGGTAGCGACCAACCTCTGCTCCGGAGTGATGGCTTGCCTCATGCAGGTATCCTGCCTGCTGATATAGGGGGTCAGCGAAGCCAACAAACTGTGAAACACGGGGTCCGTCATCCTGAGAAAGTTCCTGAAATCATCAGGATTATTCTCACGGATCTCACAGAGCAAAGGCATATGACAGAACTGGTCACGCTGAAGCTACCAATTCTTGGTCCATGAACTCCTCCCCACCCTGTTCATGGACTGGACTTGTGTCAAGGTCAGGACCCCAACACCAAACCCCCGCACAGCACGAACTCTACGAGGAGTACGCATACGAAACATGGCTAGAAAACGGTCGGCTGCTCAGAACGAAGTAACAGAACGCACTGAAGAACAGCAAGGCTTGTGAAGAGCGACCTGAAAAACAGCAACGAGCAGACAAGATCACACAGAAAACTCCGATACGAACTGACTGCACGCACTGAAGAGCAGATACAAACCCACAAGCACAAACTGAACGGCAGAAAACGATCTGAAAGCCACGAGTCTGAAAAAGCGCGAATCGTCTCTCACCAAACTTTTACTAACACGAGATTAGCAAAAGGAGCCCAAAGGGTGCCACGCTTGGTTCTGAACCGGCCTTTTCTAGTCTCGTCGTACGTGGTGTACGTGACCGCGTGGTTGTCGATCGGAAATTCCGACAACTTTGTGCGACCGTGTGTAGGCAAAACAAGTTTGAGCCAACATCCGTCGGAAAAAATCCTAGGATTTTGTTGTCGGAATGTCCGAACAAAGTCCGACCGTGTGTACGCCCTATTACTGTGAGTTCCTTAAAACAGCAAAACACACAGAAATTCCCTTAGTGGGGACACAGACAACAATAAAATAATTGGCAGAGGTTTCAACCTTTTACTATGCTATCCACAACTAAGTGTTTAACCATCAGTAATGGTCACTTAGCTTTACAGTTCTTTCCTTTTAAAGATTTTTAAAAAATGTAACCACTAATTAACAGGCAACACTAGGCTATAAATGAATTACTGCTCAATGTATTGATATTTGATGCCAAACTGTAAAGGTAGACATTCACGTGGCAATTTGGTAGAACGATCAAACTATTGATTCCATTTCTTTTTATCGAAATTGCTCACTTGCAATAATGTTTTACAAGAAATGTGTTGAAGCTGTTAATTTAGAGCTTTTTCACACAGAGCAGTGTCTGTTCTAATCAGCAGGTAATCCATGAACAGATCCTCTGGTGAATTGGAGCAGAATGGGATGGAGGTCAATTCAATTTATTTACACCTATACCCAATCAGTTTGTGCCCAGTGGATACGGGTGGGCCCATGATAGCTCTATGGATGGCCAGAGGTAAATGGTCTCCGCTGACTGCTTATACCAGGCTATGACCAATCCATCGTGTTTAGGTCTGGAACAACGCAGCCCAGTCCTTTTCTGTTTTTTTTTCCCAAACTTGGACAGATTCAGAGGTAGACAGGTGTAAACATACAGAATTCTGTTTATATCAGCACATCCATAGGGCTGAAGAACTGGTAGGCGGACTTGATGAGAATGCCAGTGTGAAAGGGCCCTTATGCCGCGTACACACGGTCGGACTTTTCACCTGCAAAAGTCCGATGGACGCCGCCGGACCAAGTCCGGCGGACAATCCGACCGTGTGTGGTCTCCATCGGACTTCCGACGGACCGTTTCGGGCGGAAATCCGACGTACTTTAGATTTGAAGCCTGCTTCAAATCTTTACGTCGTACCTCCGCCGGACTCAGTTCCTGACGGAAAGCCCGTTCGTCTGTATGCTAGTCCGAAGGACCAGATACGACGGAGGAGCAGGTTACTGCATCTCGCGCTCGCTGCAATAGGAAAAACTAATTTTCCCATTGTGGCGAGCGCGGGGGGCATCCCAGGCCCTTAGGTCTGGTATGGAACTTTAAGGAGAACCCCCTACGCCGAAAAACCGGCGTGGGGGTCCCCCCAAAATCCATACCAGACCCCGATCCGAGCACGCAGCCTGGCCGGTCAGGAAAGGGGGTGGGGACGAACGAGCGCCCCCCCCCTCCTGAACCGTACCAGGCCGCATGCCCTCAACATGGGGGGGTGCTTTGGGGGAGGGGGCGCCTTGCGGTGCCCCCCCACCACAAAGCACCTTGTCCCCATGTTGATGAGGACAAGGGCCTCTTCCCGACAACCCTGGCCGTTGGTTGTCGGGGTCTGCGGGCGGGGGGGCTTATCGGAATCCGGGAGCCCCCTATAATAAGAGGGCCCCCAGATCCCGGACCCCCCACCCTATGTGAATGAGTATGGGGTACATGGTACCCCTACCCATTCACCTAGGTAAAAAGTGTCAATAATAAAACACAACACAGGTTTTTAAAATAATTTATTAAACAGCTCCGGGGGGGTCTTCTTCCGTCTTCGGGGGTCCCTCTGGTTCATCTTCTCCCGGCGTCCGGTTGGTTCTTCTCCGCTCTCCGGCCTCTTCTCCCGGTGTCCCAGGTCTTCGGCCGGCCCCTCCGCTGTCTTCAGGTAGCTCTATTGCCAGCGGAGGTCCGGACTTCTTGGCTTCTTGGCTTCTTGGCTTCTTGTGTTCTCTTCTCTTCCCCCAGATGTTGACACGACGCTCTCTCCGGCTGGACTGGTCTCTGAGGGCTGCGTTGTGACTTATATAGGCGGAGACCCCGCCCCCATATGATGTCACAGTCCCTGGGCATGCTGGGACTGTGATGTTTTAGGGGGCGTGGTCGACCACGCCCCCTAAAACGTCACAGTCCCAGCATGCCCAGGGACTGTGACATCATATGGGGGCGGGGTCTCCGCCTATATAAGTCACAACGCAGTCCTCAGAGACCAGTCCAGCCGGAGAGAGCGTCGTGTCAACATCTGGGGGAAGAGAAGAGAAGAGAACACAAGAAGCCAAGAAGCCAAGAAGCCAAGAAGCCAAGAAGTCCGGACCTCCGCTGGCAATAGAGCTACCTGAAGACAGCGGAGGGGCCGGCCGAAGACCTGGGACACCGGGAGAAGAGGCCGGAGAGCGGAGAAGAACCAACCGGACGCCGGGAGAAGATGAACCAGAGGGACCCCCGAAGACGGAAGAAGACCCCCCCCGGAGCTGTTTAATAAATTATTTTAAAAACCTGTGTTGTGTTTTATTATTGACACTTTTTACCTAGGTGAATGGGTAGGGGTACCATGTACCCCATACTCATTCACATAGGGTGGGGGGGCCGGGACCTGGGGGCCCTCTTATTATAGGGGGCTCCCGGATTCCGATAAGCCCCCCGCCCGCAGACCCCGACAACCAACGGCCAGGGTTGTCGGGAAGAGGCCCTTGTCCTCATCAACATGGGGACAAGGTGCTTTGTGGTGGGGGGGCACCGCAAGGCGCCCCCTCCCCCAAAGCACCCCCCCATGTTGAGGGCATGCGGCCTGGTACGGTTCAGGAGGGGGGGGGCGCTCGTTCGTCCCCACCCCCTTTCCTGACCGGCCGGGCTGCGTGCTCGGATCGGGGTCTGGTATGGATTTTGGGGGGACCCCCACGCCGGTTTTTCGGCGTAGGGGGTTCCCCTTAAAATTCCATACCAGACCTAAGGGCCTGCGACGGGGCTCGCAAGGTTTCAATCTCGCCAAAAAAAGCGGCGAGATTGAATTCCTTTTCTAGTCCCGTCGTACCCAAGTCACGTTCAAAATGAACGGACTTGTCTGTGTGTGGGAAAGTCCGTTCATTCTGAAAGTCCGGCGGAAGTCCGTCGGGAAGACCGGATTCCGGAAAGTCCGGTCGTGTGTAGGCAAGTCCGGCCATTCAGAAAGTCCGGCGGTAGTCCGCCGGAAGTCTGGTGGCAAGTACGTCGGACCTAGCTTTCTAGAAAGTCCGACCGTGTGTATGCGGCATTAGTCTTGTCTCAGCTTTACAGTTAACTTAATTTTGGTGGTTGAGCAAACCTGTGAGTGAAGATGGCTTAGTTTCTATTAATTACTTGTGAACTCAAAATATATACTATATATATGTAGGCACCCTGCTGTAAGGAAGGAGTGTCTCTTTACATTTAGTCTGGATGGCTGCAGTCAGCCAATGTCAGTTTATAGTCTGTCATGTTCAGCCTTTCCCCTAAGTTCAGCCTGGCTGTCAGTTTCCTTATTTGTCAGTAGGTGGCACTGGCATTAGTATGAAATCATACAGTGGGTTTGGGTTATGAATATTTGTATCTTTTTTCCAGTTTCTTTGGAGCATCATGGGAAAGGGTATAAATATTTAGGGTGAAGCTTCAATGAATCAAACCTTCTTCCCTCTATGGTCTTAATTTCAGTATAGATTAATATACCAGTAAAAAATCAGCACAGTCTTGTACCACCACATAGGTATGCAATGCTGAAAAAGAGGAAACAGGCGTCTCATACAATAGTGTGATAGGTTTATTTTACAAAAAAGGTTGATAAGCACAGAACACTCACATGACATAATCGCATCCAACACCGATGATTGCATTTGTATACAAAGCTAGAGGGCGCTAGTAACAGATCACAGCCATGATTCCAATCTCCAATATCTCACTCAGTATTGGGTCTGTACCAACACATCTCCAACCCTAGGGTGACACATTTCGTCACCTGGACTTTATCAGAGATGTGATTTGTAAACGTTATTGATAAACGTATTTGCTATTCACAGTGGAGGAAAAGTTGAAATTGAGAGACAAGTCCCATTTGTATTACCAGATTTAATGTATAATACACAAAAATGTAGTAAAAAAAGTTTTTGGTAAGGTGGACCTGTTTTCATTTTAGTTTGTTAGTCACGTTCAAGAAATTCTTTTTTTTTATCAAATTCCCCTGCATATGATTGGATGTTGGAATATACACAGAGTTCATTTTACTTGACTCCCACCACCTATTCATGCACTTTAGTAGATCTAGCCCATACAATGATTGGTTATATTCTGTACACATTACCAAAGAACTCTACCTAGTATAGATATGGCCAGAATACTTATGCAATCTGAGTCGCAGTTGAAGTTTGTTTTTCTGATTTCAGGATGTGATAGTAACTACACTCAATGTTACTGCCAACAACTGAAGATAAAGAAAGGGAAAGGTTGATGGGGCTGCTGTTGGATGAAATTGCATTGCATGCAATGGCTAGCTTGTTGTCTACAACATACAAGCAGTGCAATGTTGCCAGATAATCATGTACTATGTTGTTTGATTTGTTTCTACAAGCCCAAAGCTTCAAAAAATATTACTTTTTAGCAGGCAATTCAAATTAAAAAAAGGGAAAATACTGTTAGTCTTTTAAACACTGTATGTATTACTGATTCTTGTGTATTGTATGGGGTTCTCCTTTAACTCATCAGACATTCTATACAGGAGATGCAGGATATAACTTATGTATTGTTCTATGAGGAGTTCTGCATCAGAACTTATCTTACTGTTCACTGCTCTATGGCCTTTCTTCTTTGCTTTTGAACTGACTCCCACAAGAAATCTTGTCCTCTTTGATGTACTCAAAGCTTATTTGCAGAGGGAATTGATAGGTGTGCACTACTAATTCTAGAGATGGAGAGTCCCAAAGAAAAAAAAGGTTCTGTTTAAGTGAGTGGTATTTTTTTTATTTTAGGCAGTAGTAGTATACTATGCTAGCCATCAGTCATTGCATATTTTTTAAAGTGACTGTCACCCCAAAAAAATAACAAAAAAGATAAATCTCACTGCTCATGCCTCTGATTTTCACTCTTTTTTACAGCTTTACAGCTTCTGGCTGAATCCTCTGCATCACTCTCTTAATCTGCTTAATCAAGGAAAAGTACAGGTTTCCTTTAAATTAGATCTAAACCTGTACTAGACAGCATTTAATGTGGTTACCCACTTGAGCCTGTCTGTTGCTAAACTCCAGAAGTCACAGAGCTTTTTTTTTTTTTTTGCCGATGTCTCAGTTCCACACTTTATGTCATTTAGGTTTTGTTGTCTACCCATTCTTTTTTAGGGCTTTAACTTGGTAGCAAAGTAAATAAAAATGTTTCATTGAAAGTAAATAGTAAAGAAGTAAAAAAAAAATGTTTTTTCTGTAATTTTTCCCAGTGCAGCATTTATGTACTTTTCGCAACCCCCATGTAATTGCCCCAAAGCTGATTTAAAGTGATTGTAAAGCTTTGTTTCTTTTTGTTAAATAACAAACATGTTATACTTACCTCCTCTGTGCAAGAGTTTTGCACAGAGTGGCTCCGATCCTCCTTTTCTGGGGTCCCCCGGCGGCTCTTCCCCCCATCGAGTGCCCCCACGGAGAGCCGCTTTCTGTGGGGGCACTCATGCAGGCACACTCCAGAGTCCTGCTGCTGCGTCCATTGACACAGAAAGCAGGACTCGGCCCCGCCCCCTGGCTCCCGTGTCACTAGATTTGATTGACAGCAGTGGGAGCCAATGGCTCCTGCTACTATCAATCTATCCGATGAGGACCCAAGACACCGGCTGGAGCTGCTGTGCTCGTTCCCACCGCTGGAACGATCGGGTTCAGGTAAGAAAAAGGGGGGTCTGGGGGGGGTGCTGCAGTATAAAAGGTTTTTCACCTTAATGCATAGAATGCATTAGGGTGAAAAAACAGCAGGGTTTACAATCCCTTTATATAATATTATACTAATGCAACTTTTATATTCATAACAAAATGGTAAAGCTCAAATTAGCACAGCAGCAATCTCTTCATAGGTTTGTGATCACTAAAAATTTGAATCACATTGCATTCACTTACCTGAGCATTTGAATATTTTAGCTTTTTTTTTTTTTTTTATATTTAGTACAGTATATGTTATTATTATTATTATTATTATAATACAGAATGTATATAGCACCAACAGTTTGCACAGTGCTTTACAACGTCAGGGCAGACAGTACAGTTACAATACAATTCAAAACTGGAGGAATCAGAGGGCCCTGCTCGCCAGAGTTTACAATCAAAGGGTATACTGTCTGTATATAAATAATTGGAGGGTGAGTCACTCCTTTCTTGCATCCAAGTCCAACATGTGGAGAAAGTATCAATGGTTGGCTCCCAATTATCCATAAAAAATGTATCAAAAAGAAGGAAACCATCTCCAATCTGCAAAATTTGGGGCACCTACGCACGGCACTACATCACTTCCGCTTGGTAGAACACACGCTGCCTCTGGCGTGCATCGGAACTGCGACATCGCCGTACATTTTGATGGCAGATTATTCTGAGTGCCTTAGGAGGCACTAGATACAAGTATTGGAGCATTTTATTTGAATCACTTTGCTCTTTAATGGACTGCTAGCTTTTTATTGTTGCACTTTATGAATTGTGGCACTGTATATATTGCATAGAGTATAAACTGTAAGAGCTTTCTTAATTGGTGATTTTATAAGTTGCGTGGAAACTACTTCAACATATTAAGGTGTATAAAATATAATAATTTACTGGATGCATGTTATAAGCCTTTGCCCAGCCCTCACACATTATGACTGTATTTTGCCTAAGGCAGTGATTTGCTATGGTCTTTAGATCCATCTAGTGGCAATAATGCAGTATTTTGGTTTTTGAAGTTTCTCTGGTAAAAAAAAAAAATATATTATGGGCCCTAGTTGGAGCTGACGATCATAGGAAATCAACATATTAAGCAAAATATGGTCATAATTTGTGAGGGCTGGACGAATGTTTGTGACATTCGCCCAACAAATAAAAAAAAAATAAACCCCTTATGCCCGGTACACACGAGCGGAAATTCCAAAGTCCGATGTGAGCTTTTGGTTGGTAATTCCGACTGTGTGAATGCTCCATCGGACTTTTGCTGGTGGAATTTCTGCCAGCAAAAGATTGAGAGCTGGTTCTTTATTTTTCCGTCGGAAAAAGTTCCTATCGGAAATCCGTTCGTCTGTATGCAATTCCGACATGCAAAAAACCACGCATGCTCGGAAAACATTGAACTTCATTTTCTCGGCTCATCGTAGTGTTGTACGTCACCGCGTTCTTGATGGTCGAATGTTCAGAGAACTTTTATGCGACCGTGTGTATGCAAACCATGCTTGAGTGGAATTCCGTCGGAAAAACCATCCAAGATTTTTACGACAGAAATTCCGCTCGTGTGTACGTGACATAGGTTTCCTCAAGGGCAACTATCCTGGCTGTTTAGAAACATTTTAAAACAAAGAAAAAAGAGGGGACTTTAAATGTAGCGAAAATATACATACCATAACTAATTTATAAAAAAAAAAATTTTTTTTTTTTTTACATGAAAAAGACAAAGGTCATAATTGGTATTTAACATAAAATTACAATCTCATGAATATATACTATGCTACATAATAATATACCATATTAATGTTACCTTGTTAACGCATTTCTCAGTAAATATACAGTATAAGGGCCAGTTCACACCACATGCAGTCCAGTGCGTTTTTTTTCTGCATCAAAAATGCATGGAAAGTAGGTTATATGGTTTTCAATGGCATAGTTCACACCAGTGCAGTCAGTTCCAGTGTGTTCCAGTTCCAGAAAAAAAAGCAGAACATGCTGCACGGGACTGTACTGGAACGAGGTAAAACGCATCAAAAACACACTGGAACGCACCTAAATGCATCAAAAATGCACTGCAACATACTTGTCCTTATTTAAGGTTAAGAAAAAAGAGGGGGTAAAAGAAGCACTGGACTGCATCAAAAACGCACCAAAAACGCATCAAAAATGCGCATGCAGAAAAGGACCTGGAACACATCCGGACTGCGTTTCTATGGTGTGAACTGACCCTTACTTCATAAATACTTAACCCCTTGGTGCCGGCCGCATGCAAATGTGCGGCCCCTCGGTGATGCTTGCAATGGGGAATTTTCTGATCACATGACTGCCGTGAAAGCCAATCACGGCGGTCATGTGCTGTTAAGCCCCACCTCACGTCATAAACCTCTTAAAGGGCTGAGAGGTGTCCGCTTGAAGAGGTTAAATATGCACTAAACACATCAGAACAAGTAACTAAAGTATGATGAAGATTAAATAGAAAAAATGTTTAAATTACCTACTGACATTATATCTCAGGAATCACTAAATGGCGGACTGTGATCTGAGCCTGGAACAATTAACAGTCCTGTCTGGACTGTGGCCATGCCACTTAGCAGCTGGATGTCCTCTCTGGTCTCCCACCCAGCCGCTGTCGCTGTCACCCTTGCAGCAGGGTACAGGGCTGTAGATGCTGCAGATCTGGACAGAGAGCAACAAGCGGATAATCATCCAAATGTTCACATAATAGGTTGGCCACCTCCCACCCTCTATTCACATCTGAAACACTTCCCATCCCCTGCCCTGCTGGGTGGATGTCAGTAGCGGCCAGACAGGAGACCTGGGAGAGGACACCAGGGATGATAAAAGCCTCTGCCTTGTCCAAGGCGGGACTGTGCAATGTGGGAACTGCTTCCATTGCAAGGGCACTGTGATGTAAATTGGGACTGCAATGTAAAGGGCACTGTGATGTAAAGAGGGACTACATTCAAGAAAGAGGTGGGGTTCCGGCGCTCCTATTATTATGATGCCTTAAATGGAATGCTGCAGTAATAATATAAACAGCACATTAAAAATAGCACAAAAAAAAAAAAAAAAAAAAGCACATTTAAAAATAGCGGGGGAGGAGAGAGGAGGCAGCCATCCTCAGAGGGTGTCCATAGCCTCCGTGAGCACACAATGAATAGGGAGGGGGCGGTTGGCGCCTCCAAAACCCCCCTCCCTATTAAAGAGGGACTACGAACGGAGTGAAGGGGCACTGTGATCTGAAGGACACTGTGATTGAGAGAGACTGAAATGTAAAGGGGCAATCCAGTGCAAAGGGGGACTGAGGTTTGAATGGGAACTGAAGATACTGTGGGACTGCTTTAAAGGGAGACTTTAAAGTGAAGGGGTCTGTGATGTAATGGGGGACCATGGACACTTACATAAATGGGGGCTGTGACGTTAAGGGGGGGTTTAATGTGAAAGAGAGACCTAGTGTACTGATGTAAAGAGGGGACTGTGATGTAAAGGGGAAGGGGGGCTGTGATGTGTTATAGCACAAACATGGGATTTGGACCTCTGCCAGAAGAAAATTTTACTGACTGGACCTCTGTAAATTTTAATTCAAGACCCCTGGTATATCCAATGAAATAGATTTCATCACAACAAAAGTATTATACACGTCAGTTTATTGGTTCTCTGGGATTTCATCCTAATGCCCCGTACACACGGTCGGATTTTCCGATGGAAAATGTCCAATCGGAGCGTGTTGTCGGAAATTCCGACCGTGTGTGGGCTCCATCGGACATTTTCCATCGGATTTTCCGACACACAAAGTTGGACAGCAGGAGATAAAATTTTCCGACAACAAAATCCGATCGCGTCAATTCCGACCGTGTGTGGCCTGTTCCGACGCACAAAGTGCCACGCATGCTCAGAAGAAATTCCAAGACGGAACAGCTCGTTCTGGTAAACTTAGCGTTCGCAATGGATACAGCACTTTCGTCACACTGCAATGTAAAAAATGATTTAATACAGCGCACTCTCTTCTTCTTTATAATGTGACAAGAATTAAGTCGTTTTGCTGCTCATATTCACACACACTTCTCACAAACTTATTTCGTTACTATTTATCGTGATTCCCTCAATATATTTTGATTTCTTACATCTGACAACATATTTTTGTATATTTTTTATATATTTTTTGGCTTTAATGTAGATTCTTTTTTTGTGTTTGTATTTTATTTTTATTTTGTTTGCGATTTGGATTTGTACTCCCGAAAATGTTTGTGTGTGTTTTTTGTGACAAGTTCCCACAACACCATTGATATGTTGTTCTATTTAATCTGTAGGAGATTGTTTGGTGTTGTTGTCTCTTGTTAATTTCACATTGTACTTTAGAAATGTACCTGAATCCTCACCAACAAACTGTCCTTTTTGGATGAAAACACACACAGGAGAGTATAATTTACAGAAAAATTTTTATTAACGGCTCACAACTAAACAAAGAGGGAGGCAACGCTGGAGAAACTGCAGAAGTGGGTGAAGCCTTGTACCCCCAGGGCAGACATCAACTATTTTTAAACAAAATTGGTGGCCTGAGGAGTCCTTATCTAAGGGAGTGCAGTCTGGTCCAGAAGTCCCAGAGATCATGAACAGCAGCAGATGACATCTGTGTCCCCAGGCTGTGGTCATACGAGAGACTGCATCTTCTGTCAGACCAGACTGAACCCAGGGCCATCACTCTTTGGTCTTCTTTCCACGCCTCCTTCCACGCGGTGGCTGTGGTGTTGGAGTTGTGGCAGCAGGAGGAGGAGGAGGAGGATGGTCCAACTCAACCACGTCGGTCTTGGGTGTTAGTTCCCCACTCACCCCCTTACGTAGGACTTTATAAAGCAGATCCTCACAGAGCTTGCGTTGACCCTCCTGCATGCCCTGCAATTTGGTGGCAGCCATGCAGGCAAAGGCCTCTTCAGGAGTTGGTAAGGCTCGGAGGGACGCCGAAGCCTCCTGAATTAGCCTGAAAGCTGAATCCTGCACGGGACTCGGAGTGGCCTTCCTGGCTCGTTTATATGGCAGGCGGAGGGGAGGGACCTGAGACTCAGTCAGGCTGCGACTGGTCCCAGGCTTCTCTTGGCTAACACTTAACCCCGCCTCCTCCTGGCTGCCACTAATCCCCACCTCCTCCTGGCTGCCACTAATCCCCGCCTCCTCCTGACTGCCACATTCCACAACCTCCTCCTGGCTGAGGTCTTCCTGTGTATGAAAAAGGGACATAGTTTTAGTTTTTTCTTCATCAATCACACACAATTTTCACCTCCTGACTGCTGCAAATTGAATGTTATCAAATATAACAGACTATCATTCTGAGCCCAGCAGTTTTCATTCTTGTCCCAATTTTGGGTGCCCACTACTGTCTATTGATATGTAAAACACTTTTTTCAATCAGCAATTAGTGATCAATAATAACATCTAGTCAAGATCATTTCTTTATTGACCAGAAATCAGTAGAACAATGCTATACCTGACTCCAGCTGGGCTCCTCCACTTCTTCCTGGCTGGAAGTCCCAGGTTGGACATCGAAAGCTTCAGCTGGGGTGGAAGGAAGAGTGGAAGGAAGAGTGGAGAGGGATTCCCTGACTTCAGTGTGGTCTGACAGAAATCGCAGTCTCTCATAGTACCACAGTCTGGGGACATAAACGTCATCTGCTGCTGCTCCGGACCTCTGGGAATCTGTGACCTTCTTGCGCTCCCTAAGATAAGTGCTCCTCAGGCCACCAATTTTGGCTTTTAAATAAGGGATGGTTGCTGTGGGGACCACCGGCTTCACCAACTCCAGCAGTTTCTCCAGCGCTGCCTGCCTCTTCTGTTTGTGATTATAGTGGGGGTGTCTCACTTGCCACAGACAGGGCAGCTCCCTGTATTTGTCTATGAACAGGGGCAGGAAATTGTGGTCATTGAACCCATCCATTTTCTCTGCAAGACACAACACAAGACAAACCCTAATGTCAGGCAAAACTCCCCTAATCTTGTTACAATATAGGCTTCCATTTCGAAGCAGTATAGGCGCAAGTTTAGATCTTACCTTCGTTATCACGATCGGCGTCTCCGATGCTCCTTCCTCCGCTCACAGATCGTACGTAATACACACGTGTGTTACGCTTTATACACACTGCGCATGCGTATAACTCCGCCCACCCCTGACGTTCTTTCTAGTCTATTCCCCGCCCCTTTTCATTTGGCGCAGTGGGGGAAGAGCACATGGCGGATAGACAGCAGGTGCGTGCTAATTGTAGCAACGACGAGGAGGAGGAGGAGGAAAGGCCGGAGCCTGAAACGTCCCGATCCAGAAGGAGATTTAAGGACTCAAATATGTCCTTTGGGGAGATGTTGGAAATGGTGGACATCCTGAAGAAGTCCGACTATGATGGAAAGTATGGGCCTTACCCCAACCCCAATATCCGAAAGGCCAAGATCATGGCGAAAGTGGTTAGGAGTCTGCACCGGAATTTCGGGGTACGACGATCGAAAGATCAGCTCAGGAACCGGTGGTCGGACCTCAAATTACGAGAACACGAGCAGTACAGAAAGATCCGGAGAGTGCTGCAAAAAAGTAAGTAGTTGTGCTGTGTTCCTATTCTTTTTGTCTTTATTACGTTCGTGCTGCTCCATGTGCTTTTAGGAACTGTTGTACAGTTTAAAATGTCAACTTTCATGTTCATGGGCACATTATTCGTTCGGATCAAACATTTTTCGTTCCAACTATAAAATACCATTGTTTAGCCCATATGCATTTGGCCACCATTTTGACGCCCTATACTTGTCTTCAAAGAATAGGGTTGTGTAGATGGCTTTGTTACTAGAATGAAATGCAAACTAGATTCTGTGTAAGGAGAGGACACTGAGCAGCTGTTTACACATCTGGACACTGGAGCACTAGTGTGGGACTCCAGAACACCATTTTTATTAGGGGGCCCCACACAGGTGCTCCAGTGTATACTATAGGGGGGGTCTCCATCGGTGAAGCTTGTACAAAACAGGTAAAGTATTGCAGCTTGACAAAGGACACTGAAAAAGCTACATCTTGGAACTCGGCTAAAATTGACAATTGTACCCCACTTCCAAGCAATGCTTCATCTTTATAGTTCTGACATTAAATATCTGTGTGCTAAGTATACCTTTTTTGTTTTACATAGGGGAGAAAAGACTCGGAGGACACCCCTCATCCGAGGAGACCAGAGCCCCCCCCCCTCTGGAAGAAGGGGAAATCCCCCCAACACAAGCTGAGCAGGAGGATGAAGACGTGGTGGAACTAGTCACCACAACAGGTGAGTGTCTGCAACCACAGGCTCAGATAAGAGATGGATGGCGGCATTTTTTTTTTAACCAAATTTATTTTGGGGTTCCTCTCTTTTTAGGTGATCGTGATGTTGTGGATCCAGATCCTTTCACATCCGAAAGTGCCCAGATCCTGATCGGGGAGATCATGGGGTGTAATTTACAATTGGAAATCATCAAGCAAAACATCAATGATGTTATTCCAAAATATAAAAACATCATTGATGTTTTGGGGCGAGTTTAAAACCCCTCCAAATCAATTTCTTCTTTTGTGTGCTACAATGTGCTAAATCTTTTTGTAATTTTTGACAAAGCCAAATTTGGAGGATGCACACAGTGTGCCAACATGTGCTATCTGCCATCACGGGAGATCAATGGAGGCGTTTTGGGGGTGCAACCCCTTCCTCAATAATAAAGTAGTGGTGAGGAAGGGGTTTCTCCCCCAAAACACGTCCCTTGATCCCCCGTGATGGCAGCTAGCACATGTTGACATTGGGAAATTTGTGTGAATCTTCTAAATTTGGCTTTTCCAGGGGTGATTTCCCCCCATCTGAACGCAATATCAAACACAGTTCCTAAATACTCATGTCTGATATTGCCTTCAAATTCGACCAAATGTGACGTTTGTAAGTTCAAGATTTGTGTCTTTCTTGTTGGCTTTACACAGGCCTGTTTTCGATAAAATGGACATTTTGATTTTGGATAATAATGCCACCACAAAAATTGTTATACAACAAACATGTTGGTTTGTTTGAAAAACCTTTGGTAAATGCACATGTGATTGTGCAGGTATTAAAAAGATTGTTAATCAAGAATGTGTGGATTATTGTCTCAATGCTACAACACTTTTGGGGTGATGTAATTGTTGTTTTCTGAGAAAATGGGGGTTATTTCCTAAGGGCAAATCCACTTTGCACTACAAGTGCAGTTTCTGTGCAGTTGCAAGTGCACTTGTAATGAAATGTGTTTTTGCATTTAGTAAATAACAGCCAACAGTGCTTTGTATAAGGTTACACAATCACGACATTTTCTGGACTCAACACATTTCTGTCAGGGTCAGCTAAAACAAACACAAGCAGTAAATGTCCACAAAGAATTTTTTTTTTTTAATTCTAAAAAGGCTTCACAGATTGTCTGGCATATTGATAGCCCCCCTACCCGCAAAGAACTCCAGGTAGCGTAACCGGACATCACGGGCACTCAGGGAGGGCAAGCCAGGACGGCCACTTTCAAGCGCCGTCAGTGTGTTTTGATGTATGATTCCGGCCTCAGGCCCAACTGAGCCAGCATAGTTGGCTGAATGTTTCCTTAAAAAGTTATGGAGAACACAGCACGCAAGTATAATATGGTTCAGTTTATACTCCGCCATATGGATGGGTGTCAGAAATAGGCGGAACCGGCTGGCCAGGATTCCAAATGTGTTCTCCACCACTCTTCGGGCTCTGGCCAGCCGGTAATTAAAAACCCTCTGTTCCGGGGTGAGGGTCCTCATTGGGAATGGCCGCATCAGGTGGTCCCCCAGCGCAAACGCTTCATCAGCAACGAACACAAATGGGAGTCCTTCAACATTGTCCTCTGGAGCTGGCAAGTCCAAGCTGCCATTCTGGAGACGCCTGTAGAACTCCGTCTGGGCGATGACTCCACCATCAGACATCCGGCCATTCTTCCCCACGTCCACATACAAGAAGTTGTAATTAGCCGACACCACCGCCAACATCACTATACTATTGAACCCCTTGTAATTATAATAGTACGACCCCGAGTTGGGTGGTGGGACGATGTGGACGTGTTTCCCATCAATTGCCCCTCCGCAGTTAGGAAAGTCCCACCGCTGGGCAAAGTGGGAGGCCACAGTCTGCCATTCCTGTGGCGTGGAAGGAAACTGTTGAGGAAAAAACAATAAACATTACTATTTTTTCACAGAAACATGGCAAGCAGATTAGACACAAACATTATGGGGCAACCTCCAGATAGCATTTAGTAAGGGGAATTTAACAAGGCCAAAGTATAAGGTACACCTATCATATTCCCCCTTCCCCCCTCTCATGGGCCATTTCTAACATTATAGGGGGTGTGTGGAAATCTTGGACAGGTAACCCTCTACACTTTATTGAGAGATGAATGCCTAAATAATGGGTATTACTTGGAACAGCCCCTCCTTAGTTACACTATTGGCAGCCCACTGGACAGGTAAGAAGTGTCATAATACAAAGATATAAATACACATTGTACACATTTGAGGACATTTGGACATTCTGCTATTACCTGTCAAGATAATAATAGGACACAAATACTTTAAACAGTACCATTGGAAAGTATACAGGCAGGCCCTTGCACTACATGCTTTGGGGAATTCCTCCATACATCTGACCAGTAAAGAGGTGGGTATAGTGTGTATGGGTTTGGCAAAGTCAGCAGATAGATGATTGAGGATACATAGAGAATTGGGATCAGCTGACTTAGTAGTTGGGGGAGGGAGGGTTACTAAAAATTATTTGGGGACACCACAAAAAAAAGCCTCTGGCACTCTGCCTGAATTTAAATCAAAAATAACATTTCCAAACATTTTAGGGGGTGTTTGGGGTAAAGCACTACTATGGAGCAGAAAAAATACATTGTTAAGTGACTACATGAGGTGAATATAGGGCAGGAGACACCATGCTGGGGAGGTTATTGACGGGCAAATATGTATGAAGGACCTAAAATAATAATTACATAAAAATCCTGCATGAATGAGGACAAAGGGGACATTCACAGCATATTACAATCATGGTAATTAGGGAATGAGGAAAGAAATACAATATATTATCAAACATTAAATACAATAAAATGTGATATTAAAGGATAAAAATCTTACCTTCATATACTCCTTCTGTAGGACCTGTATGATGGCAGAACAGGTCTCTGGGATAATGATCCCCAGAGCCTGGGGGGAGATGCCTGTCGAGAACTTCAAGTCCTGCAGGCTTCTCCCTGTCGCCAAATACCGCAGGGTAGCGACCAACCTCTGCTCCGGAGTGATGGCTTGCCTCATGCAGGTATCCTGCCTGCTGATATAGGGGGTCAGCGAAGCCAACAAATGGTGAACCAAGGGGGTCCGTCATCCTGAGAAAGTTCCTGAAATCATCAGGATTATTCTCACGGATCTCACGGAGCAAAGGCATATGACAGAACTGGTCAGGCTGAAGCAACCAATTCTTGGTCCATGAACTCCTCCCCACCCTGTTCATGGACTGGACTTGTGTCAAGGTCAGGACCCCAACACCAAGCCCCCGCACAGCACGAACTCTACGAGGAGTACGCATACGAAACATGGCTAGAAAACGGTCGGCTGCTCAGAACGAAGTAACAGAACGCACTGAAGAACAGCAAGGCCTGTGAAGAGCGACCTGAAAAACAGTAACGAACGAACAAGAATACAATGACTACCTAAAGTCACGCGGAACTTGCTGCACGCACTGAAGAGCAGATACAAACCCACAAGCACAAACTGAACGGCAGAAAACGATCTGAAAGCCACGAGTCTGAAAAAGCGCGAATCGTCTCTCACCAAACTTTTACTAACACGAGATTAGCAAAAGGAGCCCAAAGGGTGCCGCGCTTGGTTCTGAACCGGCCTTTTCTAGTCTCGTCATACGTGGTGCACGTGACCGCGTGGTTGGCGATCGGAAATTCCGACAACTTTGTGCGACCGTGTGTAGACAAAAAAAGTTTGAGCCAACATCCGTCGGAAAAAATCCTAGGATTTTGTTGTCGGAATGTCCGAACAAAGTCCGACCGTGTGTACGCCCTATTAGACTGAATAAATCTTCTAGCTCACTGACGTTGGCTATTCTAATGTTTGTAAGGCAAGTTTAGTCCATACTTCCGACATCTCAGGTAGGGCGAGTTGTCCTCCCCCCACAACACAGGGTGTCCCCAAATGGGGTGTCTGGGGGCGCTAGACGATGACCCCACCTTCTGCTTAACTCTCGGGATAGACTATATTGTTCCCACATGTTTCCTATTATGGTTTTGCCAATAATACACGTTCATGCGAACCTGTTTACAATGATCTAATGTGTGGCTAACACTATTTCTCTTCTGTAATGTCTCTACTGAAACTTTAATAAAAACATTGAACGAGAAATAGATTTCATCAGATCAGTGCTGCACACCCCCCCAAATGCTACAGTGATGCACACAGAAAAGAAAAGAAGAAAAAAAAGAAGTTACTTGTTCTGATGTGTTTAATATATATATATATATATATATATATATATATATATATATATATATATATATATATATATATATATATATAAATATATACTTGTACTCGGAGTCAACCTGAGGTTGTGCCGGGGTCACATGGTCAGTATGCCTAAAAGGGGGCAAAAATAATACAGTAGGATGAAAGCTTAACAAAAGTTTATTACACACTAAATCACATTCAATCAGCCAAATTGACAAATGCCTGCGACATCTCCAAAAAAGGATCTGGAATATACCTAGAAAAACAAGCTGACCTCCACCTGCCTAATTTCTTAATGATATGAGCAGGGACCCCTTGGCGTGAAGCCGCAGAAGCCGCTTCTATCCTAAATGAATGACCAGAGTACGCCTTAGGGTCCAGACCCAGATTAGCCAAAAGGATGCGACAATGTAAAGTAAATTGAGCTGCAGAAAGGGGAGCACAAGGGAAGGGCAACAGAGGCCCATCCCTGGGTTTATCAGCCGTAGCACTGACTAGCTGGTCTAACACTAAAACCGGGCACCATGCCTTCCCGGTCTCAAAGAACCTAATGTCTGTACCGCCTCCTGTTTGCTGTGTCTTGCACGCATGTAAATGCAAACAAAAATAGCCTGGGTGCCTGACCAACTGATTGGCCAGAAATATGCGAGACCCTGTACCAGAATGCGTAAATTCCCCTGGCCTCAGAAAACCGAAAAAGGCCAGATAAATCGCTGCCTTAAGCACCAAGCTGGGTAACCACCCAAAAGGAGATCTAGTGAGAATATCGGACATGTCCCAGAAAATGTGACCAGTTATGGGAAGTCTACTGAGCGTGACAGGAGGGCTACACTTCTGGATTCCTTTGAGGATGGCCCTGATCGGGTGAGTGGAGAAAATAGAGGGCCTATTGGGGTCTTCTAAAAACATGAAATGTTGAATGCCAGCCAGATACGTCCTGATAGTACTATGGGCCAGTTTGAGTTGAGAGTGGCAAAAAGCGGTAAAAGCAAGTAGGTACTGGATATTATAACTGTCAAAGCTAGGAAATCTTGCCTGGAAGGCCTGGAAGACCCTCCATGCTGTGGCATACGCCTTCCTGGTATTCAAAGATAAAGAACTATCGATTAAATTAGCTACTTCAACCCAATGAGAATCTAATCCATCACCAATTGCTGGAACTGTGGAGAAGGCGTGGCGCAAGCGTCTGCTTCCGGGACCTGCTGAAAAAGTAACGGGAAATTAAACCTGGACAAAGCATCGGCAGCTATATTATCTATACCATTGATGAATCTACAATGGATGAGAAAGTTGAAATGAAGGGATAACCAAATGAGCCTATGCACAAATCTCATTATCAGCAAGGATCTGGATCTGCCACTATTGATAATCTCAGAGATTATGGGATACACTTCGAACAAAGCCAAAGTCTCGGTAAACCGAGGAATTGCCAAAACCTCGTCCGACCAAGATCCTGCCATCCAATGTGAGCCAAAAATGGCTGCATAGCCCTTGGTGGCTGCTGAGTCTGTGAAAATTTGGGGGGAGCAATTAGACTCAGCCAGGAAAAACATAGCGACCACATGCTGAAGGAACTCATCCCACATCTGAAGGTTTAGAGAGCGCGGAAGGATCCAAGAACACCTGATCATCAGAGTTGGGGGACGAAGGCAATAATGATAATAATCTAGAAATGAAAGCTCTCCCCTGGGGAATGATCCTCATAGCAAAATTTAACATGCCGAGAAGTGATTGTAATTCAACCCTGGTACAGACTCGGGTGACAGTAAATGCATGAATGCGATCTCTGATTCTCACGAGCTTGTCTGTGGGAAGACTGGCCTACATGGATTGCGCATCAAGCGTGATACCCAGGAACGTAAGTCTGGTAACTGGACCCTCCATCTTTTTGACTGCAAGCGGGATGTTAAGTGCAGAGAAAAGTGAAGTAAGTTTTAGAAGGTCGGAGGGGACCTGATCACCACCTTCAATGAGGAGAAAATCATCTAAATAATGAATCACCTTGTGACAATTCTCCCTGTACATGAGGATCCAGCTAAGAGTCTGAGCAAAAGAGTTGAACAACCAAGGGCTACTTTTGGACCCAAACGTAAGCTTGGTGGCGAAATAGTAAACACCTTTCCATTTGATACCATGCCACTGCCAGAGAGACGGTAGAATAGGCAGAAGCTTAAAAGCACCCGCAATATCCGCTTTGGATAACCAAGCGCCTGTGCCCACCTCAATGATAGACTGAGAAAACGGACGTCGCCCCTGGGACTTTAAATGAGATGTTCATGGTGATCAAAGGGTAAACAAGTATGGAAGTCAAAAAATGGTTTATTGAGGATAACAACATCATCCAATAAAAGACATGAGCATGGGTGAACAAGTTCATAAAACAGCAACATTGCATAGTAGTCCTAAAAACATAGCCATAATTTAATAGTAATAGTAATACATGTGATACAGATATGCATGGTACATCTCTAACCTGACGCGTTTTGCGAGCTTTCCTCGCTTCATCAGGGGCTGATGTGCATATCTGCTGTCTGTAAGAAACAGATAAAGTATATATTAGAGTATCGGTTATGATTGGGCAACAGCAAGGAGCCTGAACCGATCATACCATACTTACTTGGCAGACAAGGCTTCAGAGACTGAACCCAATTGGGGGCCGGCAGGGGGCATCCCCCCGGGAGCTGAAGGGACGGAGAACCCAGCAAAGAGGACCGAGCCCAGACATGGAGGTCAGCATGGCAATGTCGGAAGGAAAAGAAAGCATGAACCCAGAATGCTCCCATGTGTCTTGCAGGGCATACTCACTGTATGAAATGTACAAATATGAAGTATATATAGAATTAATGTCTAGAAGTTATTAAGTGATATGCATCATTGCACAAGGTTCAAGGGTGTCCTACAGAAAAGGTCTGAAATGGTTGCATAAGCACTATCCAGGGGGTATAGGGTATGTACTGAATGCAAAGTATGCAAAAGTAACCTGCAGGGTATGGGAGAGAAAGAAGGGTATAGAGAGAAGGTATGGAATAAGGAAAAAAGGGGGCAATTGAAGAGTGTGATAAAAAAGAAAAGAAAAGAAAAAGAAAAAAGAAAGAAAAGAAAAAAAGAAAGGAAAAGTGGAGAAGAAAAGGGGGGAGGGAGAAGGAAAGAAGGGAAAGTGAGGAGATGAGACAGAGTGAAAAAGTGTATGAGGACAAATGAATAGAAGGTGTAACGACAAGTAGAAAGTGAGAGGGAGTAGTTGGAAAATGTAAGTTGGAGTATGAATCACAAACAGAATGTGCCTAAAAAATGAGTATGAATACACAGTGAGCTACAAGGTGTAAAGTTGTGGATGTATCAAAGTGCCTACCGGTATGCTTGAGCGTCCCATCTGTGTGTTGAAGAAGCATGAAAGGGAGAGAATATGCCACGCCAACACCCCCAGCCTAAATACCCGGACATCCACCGACTTCCCCGCCCCTAACGTCATGCATCAGGCGGAGTGGGAGGGGAACCGCAACACGCCCGCCATATAGCGGCATGCACTCGCGATCCCCGACCCCCGCCTGGATGACACACCGCACCCAATGAAGTGGGGATACCGATGAAGTGCGGACATCCCCAAATGGGCGTGGAGCATGACGCCGATGCACTGGTGGCTCCGCCCATCCGGAAAAACCAGAGGGACGGAGACAGCTGGGGAGAAATTACTCCCCATTTGTGCATCGCAGCTCCCGGAGGATAAAACAACCCACCCACCCCACAAAAAGGGAACAGGGTACAGAAGCCGAGTCAGCAAGTACATGATAAACAGATTAAAGTAAATCAGCATGTCATTGGGGATCACTGGTAACCAAACCCATATGGACAGTAAAGATCTAGGCTCAGCATCAGACAAGGGCATTAGGGTGTCTTCCACCCGGATACAAATTGAACAAAAAATCTGAAAGCTGACCCCTAACATGAAACACCTCCATCCCTAAATAACAGAGAAAACGGACGTCGCCCCTGAGACTTTAAATGAGATGTTCATGGTGATCAAAGGGTAAACAAGTATGGAAGTCAAAAAATGGTTTATTGAGGATAACAACATGATCCAATAAAAGACATGAGCATGGGTGAACAAGTTCATAAAACAGCAAGATTGCATAGTAGTCCTAAAAACATAGCCATAATTTAATAGTAATAGTAATACATGTGATACAGATATGCATGGTACATCTCTAACCCGACGCATTTCACAAGCTTTCCTCGCTTCATCAGGGGCTGATGTGCATATCTGCTGTCTGTAAGAAACAGATAAAGTATATATTAGAGTATCGGTTATGATTGGGCAACAGCAAGGAGCCTGAACTGATCATACCATACTTACTTGTTTTATGAACTTGTTCACCCATGCTCATGTCTTTTATTGGATGATGTTGTTATCCTCAGTAAACCATTTTTTGACTTCCATACTTGTTTACCCTTTGATCACCATGAACATCTCATTTAAAGTCCCAGGGGCGACGTCCGTTTTCTCTGTTATTTAGGGATGGAGGTGTTTCATGTTAGGGGTCAGCTTTCAGATTTTTTGTTCAATTTGTATCCGGGTGGAAGACACCCTAATGCCCTTGTCTGATGCTGAGCCTAGATTTTTACTGTCCATATGGGTTTGGTTACCAGTGATTCCCAATGACATGCTGATTTACTTTAATCTGTTTATCATGTACTTGCTGACTCGGCTTCTGTACCCTGTTCCCTTTTTGTGGGGTGGGTGGGTTGTTTTATCCTCCGGGAGCTGCGATGCACAAATGGGGAGTAATTTCTCCCCAGCTGTCTCCGTCCCTCTGTTTTTTCCGGATGGGCGGAGCCACCAGTGCATCGGCATCATGCTCCACGCCCATTTGGGGATGTCCGCACTTCAGCGGTATCCCCACTCCATTGGGCGCGGTGTGTCATCCAGGCGGGGGTCGGGGATCGCGAGTGCATGCTGCTATACGGCGGGCGTGTTGCGGTTCCCCTCCCACTCCGCCTGATGCATGACGTTAGGGGCGGGGAAGTCGGCGGATGTCCGGGTATTTAGGCTGGGGGTGTTGGCGTGGCATATTCTCTCCCTTTCATGCTTCTTCAACACACAGGCGGGACGCTCAAGCATACCGGTAGGCACTTTGATACATCCACAACTTTACACCTTGTATCTCACTGTGTATTTATACTCATTTTTTAGGCACATTCTGTTTGTGTTTCATACTCCAACTTACATTTTCCAACTACTCCCTCTCACTTTCCACTTGTCGTTACACCTTCTATTCATTTGTCCTCATACACTTTTTCACTCTGTCTCATCTCCTCACTTTCCCTTCTTTCCCTCTCCCTCCCCCCTTTTCTTCTCCTCTTTTCCCTTTCTTTTTTCTTTTCTTTCTTTTTTTCTTTTCCTTTTCTTTTCTTTTTTATCACACTCTTCAATTGCCCCCTTTTTTCCTTATTCCATACCTTCTCTCTATACCCTTCTTTCTCTCCCATACCCTGCAGGTTACTCTTGCATACTTTGCATTCAGTACATACCCTATACCCCCTGGATAGTGCTTATGCAACCATTTCAGACCTTTTCTGTAGGACACCCTTGAACCTTGTGCAATGATGCATATCACTTAATAACTTCTAGACATTAATTCTATATATACTTCATATTTGTACATTTCATACAGTGAGTATGCCCTGCAAGACACATGGGAGCATTCTGGGTTCATGCTTTCTTTTCCTTCCGACATTGCCATGCTGACCTCCATGTCTGGGCTCGGTCCTCTTTGCTGGGTTCTCCGTCCCTTCAGCTCCCGGGGGAGATGCCCCCTGCTGGCCCCCAATTGGGTTCAGTCTCTGAAGCCTTGTCTGCCAAGTAAGTATGGTATGATCGGTTCAGGCTCCTTGCTGTTGCCCAATCATAACCGATACTCTAATATATACTTTATCTGTTTCTTACAGACAGCAGATATGCACATCAGCCCCTGATGAAGCGAGGAAAGCTCGCGAAACGCGTCGGATTAGAGATGTACCATGCATATCTGTATCACATGTATTACTATTACTATTAAATTATGGCTATGTTTTTAGGACTACTATGCAATGTTGCTGTTTTATGAACTTGTTCACCCATGCTCATGTCTTTTATTGGATGATGTTGTTATCCTCAATAAACCATTTTTTGACTTCCATACTTGTTTACCCTTTGATCACCATGAACATCTCATTTAAAGTCCCAGGGGCGACGTCCGTTTTCTCTGTTATTTAGGGATGGAGGTGTTTCATGTTAGGGGTCAGCTTTCAGATTTTTTGTTCAATGATAGACTGAATCGCTTGATCCACCGAAGCATATTTAAGAGAAAATTCTTCCGAAGGGATCAAAGAGTTGAGGCTAGCAATATGTGAACAATGAGGGGCAGACAAGTAATAGATTAAACGTAGTTTATTGGAAAATTTCCCTCTAACAAGCCCCAGTGGGTTGACCCTCCATACCCGAAAGGGTGATGATGTGAATGGCCCCATGACAAACCCCTTTTCAAGTTCTGATTGTAGTAACAAATCTACCGCTTCAGTATCTATAGAAGATGACCTAAGGTTCTCACGCTCAAAACTATCAGATGGTAGGGAGACAAACCCTGTGTGGAAACCCTCAGTGAAACCCTTAGCCAAAAAAAATGCTCCAAGAAGGTGACGGGTGGGCAGCTAAACACTCCTGCAAAAAAGGTACATTGATATGGCTTAGTCATGGCGTTTTATTCTGCTTAAGTGAACAGGCTGACTTAGGGTGAGCCCTGAAACACCAGGTACAGATATGCAGCAACTGTAATTGCATACCCCAAGGTTGTAGTTATTGCAAATCTGGGATTTTCCCAGAAAATGAATAGGACAGCCTAACTTATCCAATGGTGCCGGATGGCCTGAGGAAGGGAGCATCATACTTGACCCCCTGGACGTACTAGGTAGTGCAGGAACCTCTGAATTGGGGCACCAGTATGCCGTGTGCGTAGACGACTGACAAGTCGCACATACCGAACACCGGAGCCCGGCGAAATGCCGGCAAAATAATTCAGTATCTATGTTGTTCCAAACCGTTACCACCTGAAATTGAGCAAAACGGGCCACAGCTTTAGCGGCAAAAGATCGGTGATAATCATAAAAGTTGGCCCCCCATACTTGTGGCCTAACTTGACCACTGTATATAGGTACAGGTCCAACTCCTCCATCCTAAGTGGAGTCACAGAGCAAATTATATCTCTGTAGAGACTAAAGGCCAAGACAAACTCAGGGATGGACAACTTGCGATCAAGCCTGTGATCCCTGGTCTTCACCACCACCGAAACATCCCCGCAAGCGTAGGGCCTGTTGTCCGCAACGTCATGGGCAGCAATTAACAGGGATGCCAGGTTAACATCCTTCCCCTCCAGGATGTCCTTCTTAATATTACCCGGGATAAAATGTGCTGGGGTGACAGGGGGAGCACACAAAAAATTACCTGGGCCTACCAGTACCGGCCCAGGTACTGAGGGGGTCCCGGAATCTGCTAAAGCCACCAGGCAGGCAGCCGCTGCAGTAGCTGAACTCGGCTGACTCTCCAAAACCTCCACCCTATTACGCAACTCTTGGCAGGACAAAGCCAGGGAACTAAGGGTAGTGTGGATTTCAGCCAAGGAAGCAGCCACAGTCTGTAGGGTAACTTGTATCCGACGTACGAGGGTACAGCAACCTAAAAAGCTGGGCTTTCCGGGCTGATGCCGGGTATGAAATCCCCCTGCACTGGAGTTCTGCTATCAGTCTAGGAACAGTCCAGGTTCTGAGGGAGGGTGAGCTGCCATGCTCCGACCCCCTTGCTGAAGAAGGCGAGATGGAAGTGAAATCCCCAATATCCGCTGCTTGTGACATGACCTGCAACCAACAAATAAAACTTGACAAAACAAAGAACTAAAACAACCAACACCACGACTTACCCCCCCCCCCCCAAACATCGTAAAAACAGGACAGAGCATACCGGTCATAGGCAAATTAAAAACGTAAACTCAGGCCTTGAAACCTGAAAATCTGTCAGGCCAGTGACCCGAAAAAAACGCCAAAAGCATGAGAAGTGTAGAATGCATGAAAAACGTAAATCCTACTAGAAACAAAATTGCATGAGAAACATAAGTTTCACAAGAAACGTACACTGTATGAGAAACGTACCTTGCATGAGAAAAACGTAAATTGCATGAAGGAAATGTAAATTGCATGAATGAAACGTAAATTGCATAAATGAAACGTAAATTGCATGAATGAAACGTATATTGCATGAATGAAACGTAAATTGCATAAATGAAATGTAAATTGCATGAATGAAAGGTAAATTGCATGAATGAAACGTAAATTGCATGAAAGAAATGTAAACTGCATGAAAGAACCGTAAATTACATGAGAATCGTAAATTGCATGAGAAACGTAACATGAATAAGAAAAGCGTCACCTGCCTAAGAAACGATATGCTGCGTGAGAACAGAAGAGCAGACTTGTCACAGAACCAGCCATTAAAACGAAACCTCAATCTGTAGAAAACCCATAGACGTGATGAGTAACCAGCAGTGGAGGGATGTGGACGTCCCCAATGCGTGAGAAAAGTGTCAAATCTAACTAAACCTACAATACATACCTGAACAGCCTGGGAACCACCAAACAGAATCCTGAGCACCCTGCTGCAATGTGGAAAACCACTATAGAAGGAAAAACAGGAACGTGAGGTTTTTTTTTTTAAAGAGTAATTTCCTTCTTTTAACCAGAAATAATAGACACGACATGCCCAGGATACCAGAAAAATAGCAGCTGGCAACAATGATTGTGAAGCCATGGAGCTAAGCCAAGGCCGGGGGTCCCTGTTGAACCGCCTCTCAATCCTCCAGAGCTCCCCTCCAGCCTGCTCCTGAGCCCTCAGTGCAGATTCAAGGACTGTACATGCATGCTGTCATTGAAATAATGGGCGGGAAATGACAAATATGCTGCAGTAGGCATGAATTACAGTCTG
Organism: Aquarana catesbeiana; assembly: GCF_042186555.1. Taxonomy (NCBI): domain Eukaryota; kingdom Metazoa; phylum Chordata; class Amphibia; order Anura; family Ranidae; genus Aquarana; species Aquarana catesbeiana. The sequence continues at coordinate 479,005,031 of NC_133326.1, read as the reverse complement.
ATGTCCCCTGACAGAAGCACCTAAGACCCCTCAACACACGCTACCCTCCCCATGCACCCCCCACCAGTGACACTAAGCTCCGAGTGGAGTGACAGAGTAGGGAAGCCGAGACTCCCCTTACCTGCACCTCTGCCGAGCCGGAGGCTCTGGACAGCGCTGTCAACACAGTAGCTGAGAAGCGAGGCACCGCACAAGCTCCTGTTGCTCTGAACCCGGAAGTGACTTCAGAGTCGCCCAGGAATGACGCACCTACTGTACGAGAGCCTACGACCACAAGGGAAGGAGGCAGAGGCGGGCCGGCTTTATGCAGCCTGACTCCGCCTACAAAAACAGGATGACCTGCGGAGAGAGACAGACAGAGAGAGAGAGAGAGAGTGTCGCACAAAAGTGAGTACACCCCTCACATTTTTGTAAATATTTTATTATATCTTTTCATGTGACAACACTGAAGAAATGACACTTTGCTACAATGTAAAGTAGTGAGTGTACAGCTTGTATAACAGTGTAAATTTGCTGTCCCCTCAAAATAACTCAACACACAGCCATTAGTGTCTAAACCGCTGGCAACAAAAGTGAGTACACCCCTAAGTGAAAATGTCCAAATTGGGCCCAAAGTGTCAATATTTTGTGTGGCCACCATTATTTTCCAGCACTGCCTTAACCCTCTTGGGCATGGAGTTCACCAGAGCTTCACAGGTTGTCCTCTTCCACTCCCCCATGATGACATCACAAAGCTGAGGGATGTTAGAGACCTTGCGCTCCTTCACCTTCCATTTGAGGATGCCCCACAGATGCTCAATAGGGTTTAGGTCTGGAGACATGCTTGGCCAACAATCAACCTTTACCCTCAGCTTCTTTAGCAAGGCAGTGATCATCTTGGAGGTGTGTTTTGGGTTCGTTATGTTGGAATACTGCACTGCAGCCCAGTCTCCGAAGGGAGGGGATCATGCTCTGCTTCAGTATGTCACAGTACATGTTGGCATTCATGGTTCCCTCAATGAACTGTAGCTCCCCAGTGCCGGCAGCACTCATTCAGCCACTGACCATGACACTCCCACCACCATGCTTGACTGTAGGCAAGACACACTTGTCTTTGTGCTCCTCACCTGGTTGCCACCACACATGCTTGACACCATCTGAACCAAATAGGTTTAAATTGGTCTCATCAGAACACAGGACATGAGACCAAGTAATCCATGTCCTTAGTCTGCTTGTCTTCAGCAAACTGTTTGCGGGCTTACTTGTGCATCATCTTTAGAAGAGGCTTCCTTCTGGGATGACAGCCGTGCAGACCAATTTGATGCAGTGTGCGGCGTATGGTCTGAGTACTGACAGGCTGACCCCCCACTTCTTCAACCTCTGCAGCAATGCTGGCAGCACTCATACATCTATTTCCCAAAGACAACCTCTGGATATGATGCTGAGCACATGCACTCAACTTCTTTGATCGACCATGGTGAGGCCTGTTCTGAGTGGAACCTGTCCTGTTAAACCGCTGTATGGTTTTGGCCACCGTGCTGCAGCTCAGTTTCAGGGTCTTGGCAATCTTCTTATAGCCTAGGCCATCTTCATGTCGAGCAACAATTCTTTTTTTCAGATCCTCAGAGAGTTCTTTGCCATGAGGTGCCATGTTGAACTAACAGTGACCAGTATGAGAGAGTGAGAGCGATAACACCAAATTTAACACACCTGCTCCCCATTCACGCCTGGGACCTAGTAACACTAACCAGTCACATGAGACCGGGGAGGGAAAATGGCTAATTGGGCCCAATTTGGACATTTTCACTTAGGGGTGTACTCACTTATGTTGCCAGCAGTTTAGACATTAATGGCTGTGTTTTGAGTTATTTTGAGGGGACAGCAAATTTACACTGTTATACAAGCTGTACACGCACTACTTTACATTGTAGAAAAGTGTAATTTCTTCGGTGTTGTCACATGAAAAGATATAATAAAATATTTACAAAATGTGAGGGGTGTACTCACTTTTGTGAGATACTGTATATACGCAGTATCTCACAAGAGTGAGTACACCCCTCACATTTTGAAAATTTCCGAATTGGGCCCAACTAGCCATTTTCCCTCCCTAGTGTCATGTGACTTGTTAGTGTTACAAGGTTTCAGGTGTGAATAGGGAGCAGGTGTGTTAAATTTGCTGTTATCGCTCTCAATCTCTTATACTGGTCACTGGAAGTTCAACATGGCATCTCATGGCAAAGAACTCTCTAAGAATATGAAAAAAAGAATTGCTGCTCTACATAAAGATGGCCTTGGCTATAAGAAGATTGCCAAAACACTGAAACTGAGCTGCAGCATGATGGCCAAGACCATACAGCGGTGTCAATCGTGTGTGGCGGCAACCAGGTACAAAGACAAGTGTGTCTTGCCTACATTCAAGCACACCAAGCTTCAAGCTTCCAACTGTCCCTGATTTCAAGGGACTCTCCCTCATTTGGAAAAAAGTCCCTCTGTCCCTCTTTCCTCCTCATTTGTCCCTCATTTTGGTCTGATCTATATAGTTGTATATAAAATGCACTACGTATCTATCAAAAAGTGTTTTACAGTGCTAAACCCTTCATTAAATTTCTAAATTGCTGCATTTGTACATTCCAAAGGCCAATATAAAGGCATAGTAGTGGTAAAAAATCACTTCTGGGTTTAACCAATCATTATTTTGTACAATTCTCCTTTACCACTTGACCACTGGGCACTTAACCCTTTCATGACTAAGCCTATTTTTGAAATTTGGTGTTTACAAGTTAAAATCCGTATTTTTTGCTAGAAAATTACTTAGAACCCCCAAACATTATATATATTTTTTTAGCAGAGAATCTAGAGAATAAAATGGCGATTGTTGCAATATTTTTTATCACGCGGTATTTGTGCAGCGGTGTTTTAAACGCAAATTTTTGGAAAATTTTTTACGGTTACCAGGTTTGAGCTACAGAGGAGGTCTAGGGCTAGAATTATTGCTCTCGCTCTGACGATCGCAGCGATACCTCACATGTGTGGTTTGAACACCGTTTACATATGCGGGCGCGACTTCCGTATGCGTTTTCTTCGCTGCGCGAGCTCGCGGGGACAGGGGCACTTTAAAATTTTTTTTTTTTTTTTTATTTATTTTATTTATTATTGTACTTTATAAATTGTGTTTAAAATTTTTTTTTTTTTACTTTTATTGCTGTCACAAGCAATGTAAACATCCCTTGTGACAGTAATATGTGGTGACAGGTACTCTTTATGGAGGGATGGGGGGTCTAAAAGACCCCCCATCCCTCCTTTACACTTCAAAGTATTCAGATCACCGAAAACGGCGATTCTGAATACTGTGTACTTTTTTAAATTCTGCGCCATTGGCAGCCGAGTAAACGGGAAGTGACGTCATGACATCGCTTCCGCGTTTACAACAAGCAGGCTGGAACGAAGCCGCTCGCAGCTTCGTTCCAGTCCACCCCCAGCCGCCGAAGGCCGAAGCCGCCGAAGCCGCCGATCGCACGGGAGGCCCGGTAACAGCGCCGGGAGGCGGCGGGAGGGGGGGGATGTCCCCTCCCGCTCCTCCGGTATAACAGCCGAGCGGCTTTTAGCCGCATCGGTTGTTATACACAGGTAGCCAATCGCCCGCTGTAAACAACGGTACCGGGCTGATGCCTGCAGCTGCGGGCATCATCCCGGTATAACCCCGGAAAGCCGAGTACGCATATATGCGTACGGTCGGCGGGAAGGGGTTAAACCCCCTTAATAACCAGACCAATTTTCAGCTTTCGGTGCTCTCACACTTTGAATGACAATTACTCAGTCATGCAACACTGTACCCAAATGAAATTTTTATCCTTTTTTTCACACAAATAGAGCTTTCTTTTGGTGGTATTTAATCACCGCTGGGTTCTTTATTTTTTGCGCTATAAAAGAAAAAAGACCAAAAATTCTGTAAAAAAAATGCATTTTTCTTCGTTTCTGTTATAAAATTTTGCAAATTAGTAATTTTTTCTTCATATATTTTGGCCAAAATTTATACCGCTACATATCTTTGGTAAAAATAACCCAAATCGGTGTATATTATTGGGTCTTTGTGAAAGTTATAGAGTCCACAAGCTATGGTGCCAATCTCTGAAAATTGATCACACCTGAATTACTGACGGCCTATCTCAATTCTTGAGACCCTAACATGCCAGAAAAGTACAAATACCCCCCCAAATTACCCCTTTTTGGAAAGAAGACATTCCAAGGTATTTAGAAAGATGCATGATGAATATTTCACAAAATTGTCATATTAGCAGGTTATTTCTCACACACCGCATACGCATACCACAAATTACACCCCAAAACACATTCTGCTATTACTCCCGAGTACGGCGATACCACATGTGTGAGAGTTTTACACAGCGTGGCCACATACAGAGGTGCAACATGCAGGGAGCACCATCAGGCATTCTAGGAGCACCCAGGCCAATTCTGACATTTCTCTCCTACATGTAAATATCATAATTTATTTGCTAGAAAATTACATAGAACCCCACAACATTATATATATTTTTTTAGCAAAGACCCTAGAGAATACAATGGCAGTCGTTGCAGTCTTTTTATCTCGCACGGTATTTGCGCAGCAATTCTTCGAACGCTTTTTTTAAAAAAAAAGACAGTTTTGTGCTTTAAAAAAAAACAAAATAGTAAAGTTAGCCCAATATTTTTACATATTGTGAAAGATGAAGTTATGCCGAGTAAATAGATACCTAACATGTCACCCTTCAATATTGCACACGCTCGTGGAATAGCGCCAAACTTCACTACTTAAAAATCCCCATAGGAGACGTTTTAAAATTTTTTACTGGTTACATGTTATGAGTTACAGAGGAGGTCTAGGGCCAAAATTATTGCTCTCGCTCTACCGATCGCAGCGATACCTCCCATGTGTGGTTTGAACACCATTTTCATATGTGGGCGCAACTTATGTATGCATTCGCTTCTGCATGCGAGCACACGGGGACACGGGGAAATTTTTTTTTTTTTTTTTTTTTTTTATTGTTCATTTTAATTTATTTATTTTAGTTTGAGGCTTTTTTCCAAAAAATACATTTTTTCATCACTTTTATTTCTATTACAAGGAATGTAAACATCCCTTGTAATAGGAATATGGCATGACAGGTCCTCTTTACAGTGAGATATGGGGTCAATAGGACCCCACATCTTACCTCTAGGCTGGGAAGCCTGAAATTAAAAAAAAAATGATCCTGGCTTCGATCTTAGCGGTGAGTCGGTAGAAGCACCTGAGGGCGGCGAGAGGGGGGGACGTCCCCTCTCGCCTCCCGTAAGAACGATCAAGCAGTGGAACAGCCGCTATGATCATTCTTATGGTGTAGGGAAGCACCGGCTGAAATAGCTGATATCTGAATGATAGTAATAAAAATTAATGCAGCGCTAAGGATAACCAATAAATGAAAAAAGAAAGTGTAAAATAAAAAATTATGAAAAAATTGTGAACCATAATATCATAACTGATACCATAAAAAGCATACCATAAGTTTATGATGACCACTAAAGGATTTTGTATAATTAAAATACTCAAGTGATAGTGTCAAATGAACCGAAAATAATCATACACAGAGTCCCATCACAAATAGTGCAATTCCAAAAAATATATAGAGTTCATAAACATAAAAAAGGCTGATCCAGAATCCGTGATAAGAAAGTCCAATCTCCCAAGAGGTGAGTGCACCCAAGTGAATATGAGGCTCCTTACCGACTCAGAAGACCACAACGGTCTGACCAGGCATATGGGAGATTAGAGGCTTCCCAACAACCTATACCGTCATCTGGGTCTGCGGCTAAAGCTGTATGGCTCCGGGAATAAGAACAAGAAAGGCTCCCATAGTGTAATCGTTCCAACCAGTAAAAATTTAATGAGTAAAAGATGCACTTACAAACAAATCCAATAAGCGAGTGTAAAGGCAATCACGATGTTACGGCGTCTCCGCAGGCTTCCTGCTGTGCACACACTTCCCATCCAGCTCGGCAGAGAGGAACAGCGTAGTGACGTCAGCGTAGTAGGCCACACCCTACGCGTTTCGTCACAATAGGACGTCGTCTGGGGGTTGGGCCAAGGCCTGTAGCTGCATCCATCATTCAGATATCCCCACACAAAGTCAAGGACGTCGTATGACGGCCGGCAGGCGAGAAGTGGTTAAAACACATTTTTTTAACACAAAATTGTCCATTTATACAATATTTATAACACATAGCATGTACATACAAAAAATGACACCCCAAAAAAGATTCTCCTACTCCTCCTGAGTACGGTGATACCACACGTGTGAGACTTCCACAGCCTGGCCACATACAGAGGCCAAGTACAGCCGAGTATGGCTGAGCATGGCTGAGTATGGCAGAGTATGGCTGGGTATCACCGAGTATTGCAGAGTATGGCGGGGTATTGCAGAGTATTGCGGGGCATTGCAGAGTATTGTGGGGCATTGCAGAGTATTGCGGGGCATTGCAGAGTATTGCAGACTATTGCGGAGCATTGCAGAGTATTGCGGGCCATTGTAGAGTATTGCGGGGTATTGCAGAGTATTGCACAGGGTATTGCAGAGTATTGCACAGGGTATTGCAGAGTATTGCGGGGCATTGCAGAGTATTGCAGAGTATTGCGGGGCATTGCAGAGTATTTCACAAGGTATTGCAGAGTATTGTGGGGTATTGCAGAGTATTGCAGAGTATTGTGGGGTATTGCAGAGTATTTGGGGTATTGCAGAGTATTGCACAGGGTATTGCAGAGTATTGCACAGGGTATTGCAGAGTATTGCACAGGGTATTGCAGAGTATTGTGGGGTATTGCAGAGTATTGTGGGGCATTGCAGAGTATTGCGGGGCATTGCAGAGTATTGCAGAGTATTGCAGGGCATTGCAGAGTATTTCACAAGGTATTGCAGAGTATTGTGGGGTATTGCAGAGTATTGCAGAGTATTGTGGGGTATTGCAGAGTATTTGGGGTATTGCAGAGTATTGCACAGGGTATTGCAGAGTATTGTGGGGTATTGCACAGGTGATTGCGGGGTATTGCAGAGTATTGCCCAGGGAATTGCAGAGCATGGGGGGGATGGCTGAGCATGGAGGGATGGATGGATGGATGTGACTGTACATGTCACTGAGCTGCGCTGTGGGCACTACACATGCAGCCCACAGCGCAGCTCCCATCCGATCCCTCCCCCTCTGTACAGAGAGGGGAGGGAGGAACCGGCGTCATGACATGACGCCGGTTTGTTTACATGTGATCGCTCCGTCATTTGACGGAGCGATCACATGGTAAACGGCCGCGATCAGCGGCCGTTTACCGTGATCCGTGGACCGCGGATGTTCCCGTGTGCGCGCCCCAGGGGGAGCAGTTTTCTGGAATCACATCATATGACGTGATCCCAGAGTTATCCAACCGCCCTGCAGCCGTCATTTGGCTATTGGGCGGTTGGCAAGTGGTTAAGGAGGGCGTGGCAGGGGAATATGTCCCATGCCTAAATACTCTTGCTAATAGGTGTCCCTCATTCCCATCTCAGAAAGTTGGGAGGTATGCAAGCATGGTGGTTGGAGTGTCATGGTCTGGGGCTGCATGAGTGCTGCCGGCACTGGGGAGCTACAGTTCATTGAGGAAACCATGAATGCCAACATGTGCTGTGACATACTGAAGCAGAGCATGATCCTCCCCTTCGGAGACTGAGCCGCAAGGCAGTATTCCAACATGGTAACGACCTCAAACACACCTCCAAGACGACCACTGCCTTGCTAAAGAAGCTGAGGGTAAAGGTGATGGAGTGGCCAAGCATGTCTCCAGACCTAAATCCTATTGAGCATCTGTGGGACATCCTCAAACAGAAGATGGAGGAGCGCAAGGTCTCTAACATCCACCAGCTCCATGATGTCGTCATCGAGGAGTGGAAGAGGACTCCAGTGGCAACCTGTGAAGCTCTGGTGAACTCCATGCCCAAGAAGGTTAAGGCTGTGCTGGAAAATAATGGTGGCCACACAAAATATTGACACTTTGGGCCCAATTTGGACATTTTCACTTAGGGGTGTACTCACTTTTGTTGCCAGCAGTTTTGATATTAATGGGTGTGTGTGGAGTTATTTTGAGGGGAGAGCAAAATCTTACACTGTTATACAAGTTGTACACTCATTACTTTACATTGTAGCAAAGTGTCATTTCTTCAGTGTTGTCACATGAAAAGATATAGTATAATATTTACAAAAATATGGGGGGAACTCACTTTTGTGAGATAATATATATATATATATATATATATATATATATATATATATATAGTATGTGAGTATGAAGTTATGTATTTATTTCCAGATGGATAGAACATTAAAAAAGCAATCTATGATATCCACATGGTAACCCTCCCCTGAAAAAGCAGATTTTACAGCAAAATGCATTGACAAGAGTCAATGATCAAAAATGTAAATTATGAGTTCTCTGTGGTACACTAAGATTTAGCATAATGTATATCCATTAGATTGTGGTTTATATGAAATACAAAATATGGTTTTACCCTTTTCACATAAAGAAAAAATATATAAAATCCTTTTTTCAATTAGTTATGATGTGCATATTTCTTCAGTGCTACATTTAAAGTGTCCTCTTTTTTCCTTGTGGTAAAATATTAACATATATTTTTTTTTTTACAGCTTTTTTCTTCATGGGGATTTAGATCTGGTTTTGTGGAGAGTGGAGACCAGCGTAAGACAGTGATCTATTGCTGGCTGCAATCAGCAGGTAATCAGCAGGTAATAGTTCACAAAAGTAGTGACCTATTGCTGTACTGAAAGGCTGGACAGAGCTGCAACAGTTCTGCCTGAACTTTAGTACGGACTTGAAGTGTCGAGATGTCATTCTTGATGTCACTACATGACTGCTGGGGGCAATTTGACTAGTTTTTCTGTTTAAACCAATCCAATGATTACCTGGAGTGGGGGTGGCGCAATGGGAAAGCAGTGCCCACAATTCAGCTTTAAGAAAATGCTGTTTTTACCTTTTTTCTCCCTTTTTGTATCTCCTCCAGCCTCTTTACATCCATTTCTTGTCAAAATGCTAACCCACCAGTAGTGACTATATGTCACTGCTTTGGCCTTGTTTCCTAATGGTGACAGTGGCACAACATACAGTACATACACAACAGTTGCTTATATTCTCCACTGGAAGCACATGTGACAGGGTGACAACACAAGAGCAACTGGGAGACAGGTGTTGTCACCCCATAAAAATAAATGCCTGAACAAGGACCTTAATGGCAGAATAACCAGGTAGTATTTGTTTGAAGGTTACAGATTTAAAAAGCTTGAAAACTGCATTAACATGTTAAATATTATATGAAACTTTAGTGACTGGGTTTAGATTTATTTTAAAGTACAAGTTGTACTGTGTGTACTTGTCCACTCTTCCTCAATACAACATTCTACAGCTTCTATGAATGAAACTGGAACTATGAATGAAGGAGGCAAAACTATGAATCATTTACTAGTCTGCCATTCATAGAAGCTGTAGCTGTAGAAGCTTCTATGTATACCCTATCTGGGTCAGGGCCATTTTTAATATTGATTTGACCCTGGGCAAACATTTTCTTTGCCCCCCCCCCCCCCAGTCCCCCCCCCCCCCCCGCTCTGAGACATACAATAAATAGCAGTGAGACTCAAAATCAGTTTACTGTAGCAGATCAGGCAGTGCTTGGTTGCCAGAGGTTACAGCATATCATTACCGCTCACCAATCCCCCCCCCTCATTACACAGCATTCCTCCGGCACCAATCACACCCCACCCCCCCTCCAATACACAGCATTTTTCCGACATCAATCCCACCCCCCTCCTCAATACACAGCATTTTTCTGACACCAATCCCACCCCATCCCCCCTCCAATACACAGCATTCCCCCGGCACCAATCCCACCCCCCCTCCAATACACAGCATTCCTCTGGCACCAATCACACCCCCCCTCCTCAATACACAGCATTTCTCTGGAACCAATCCCACCCCCCTCCTCAATACACAGCATTCCTCTGGCACCAATCCCACCCCACCCCCCCAATACACAGCATTTCTCCGGCACCAATTCCACCCCCCTCCTCAATACACAGCATTTCTTTGGCACCAATCCCACCCCACCCCCTTCAATACATAGCATTTCTCAGCACCAATCCACCCCCCACCCCCTTTCAATACTGAGCATTCCGAATCTCCAAACTCCACCACCTAAAAAACATCAGAGTGGGGCTTCACAAGAGGAGCTGCAACATGCAACTTACTGTATGTCTGAGGAGGAGCTTCTGCCTGTGTAGATCCCCCACAACCTTACTCCTCTGCTCTGCTATACAGCTCAATGTATAGAGCAGGGAGGGATGTGAACAGCAGCCAGGAGAGAAGCACTGTCACTTATAAATATAGAAGCAGCGCTTCTGTATTAAAAAGTGATAGTAGTGAGTTTCTCAGCAGCCAGCAAGTGACCAGCCCAGGAGATCGGAGCTGATGGAACTCCAGCTGCAAAAAGGCTGGCAGGCAGCGAGGGCTCCAGGGGCAGCTGCTTTGGGCCTCCCTACAATGGCTAGGCTCTGGGCAGATGCCCCTTTTGCCCCGCATTAAAGATGGCCCTCATCTAGGTGAAAAGGGTGGGCATAGTCAGGATATTTTGAGCCCCTTAGTTGTATTTACCTCTGTTTCACTAGAAGATCATGTACCGGGAGGGCCAGGACAGAGGAAGATTTTCAAAAAGAGGATTTCAAGTTATGTCCCTTGTGCTGATTTTTCTGTTTGTGATTATTGGCAGCAGTTAGGTTTTCAATTACACAGAAATCTCATGTCTAAAAGATGACGTAAGGTGCTACTGCATTTAGAATGCTACATCTTCCACCCTGTAACATCCATCCACAAAATAGATATTTTATTATCTGCTGTTTACAGGTACACTTTGATGTCCTAATACAAAGTAGAGAAATTATTGACTAAAGCCTTTTTTGTTCTAAGACATAGAAAAAAACTATTATGACATTAAAAGTTATATCATGCGATTGACTTGAAAAAGACGTTTTTCATCACTCTCATTTCACGTTCTAATGCCCAGTGCAAGAAATCTTGAAAACTTTCCCTACAATTAAGGTGCTTTTAAAGACAGGTCAGTAGCTTTGATGGGAAATGTTGCATAACACATCCCCGTTTTACAAGAGATGTCATGCAGATGACATGACATTTCCTTGGGGCAAAACACTATTTCCGTGCCTAATTAACCACAAGAAAAATTGTCAAAAGACCAACCATATTTCACCATAGACTTGAAAGAATGTTTTGAACCATAAATAAATTTACTCTTTTCGACTAGGTACAGTCTGGAGTTACCTCTGCAGATCAGTATACATTATCTGCATAAAGAAAAAGATAATTTACACTTATAGTTCATTTTATCTAAATAGCTCCAAAAAGTGTTTTGTAACCACAGTAATGAGCTATGCTTCCACCTCTCTACTGGAAAGAGCTGTTGTGGGAGGTAAAAGTGTGAAGACTAAAGGAGATGGATATGACACATTTAGATACATTTGCTTTACATATTGCAAATTTAAGACTGTGAAAAATAACCCTGTGAAACGTGTTAGACAAGTAAATAGATGTATCTGCATATTCTTTCTGGTGCTGAAGTTTCTTTGACATTTAATGGGTCAACACCCCCAAAAATGATAGTTCAGTAAATGAATGAAATAGTGACTTGTATAGCGCTACCTTTGCAAACTGAATTGCCTCAGGATGCTTTTGCCACCGGTGTCCATCTGCGGTATAGCGCGGTCCTTTGCCCCATGGGGTCCCGACACGCTTACAAACACATACACATATTTGGCCAATTTTTTCGACAGGGTCTAATTAACCTACCAGCATGTCTTTGGAGTGTGGGAGGAAACCGGAGTACCTGGAGGAAACCCACGCAGGCACAGGGAGAACATGCAAACTCCAGGCAGATGGTATCGTGGTCGGGATTTGAACTAGCGACCCTATTGCTGCTAGGTGAAAGTGCTATCCACTACACCACTGTGCTGCCCTTTGAATATGATGATATACGGTATCTCACAAAAGTGAGTACACCCCTTACATTTTTGTATATATTTTATTATATCTTTTCATGTGACAACACTGAAGACATGACACTTTGCTACAATGTATAACTTGTATAACAGTGTAAATTTGCTGTCCCCTCAAAATAACTCAACACACAGCCATTAATGTCTAAACTGCTGGAAACAAAAGTGAGTACACCGCTAAGTGAAAATGTCCAAATTGGGCCCAAAGTTTCAATATTTTGTGTGGCCACCATTATTTTCCAGCACTGCCTTAACCCTCTTGGGCATGGAGTTCAACAGAGCTTCACAGGTTGCCACTGGGGCCCTCTTCCACTCCTCCATGATGGAGCTGGTGGTTGTTAGAGACCTTGCACTCCTCCACCTTCTATTTGAGGATGCCCCACAGATGCTCAATAGGGTTTAGGCCTGGAGACATGCTTGGCCAGTCCATCACCTTTACCCTCAGCTTCTTTAGCAAGGCAGTGGTCATCTTGGAGGTGTGTTTGGGGTCGTTATCATGTTGGAATACTGCCTTGAGGCTCACTCTCCAAAGAGAGGGGATCATGGTCTGCTTCAGTATGTCACGGTACATGTTGGCATTCATGGTTTCCTCAATGAACTGTAGCTCCCCAGTGCCAGCAGCACTCATGCAGCCCCAGACAATGACACTCTCACTGCCATGCTTGACTGTAGGCAAGACACACATGTCTTTGCACGCCTCACCTAGTTGCCACCACACATGGTTGACACCATCTGAATGAAATACGTTTATCTTTGTCTCATCAGACCACAGGACATGGTTCCAGTAATCCATGCCCCTAGTCTGCTTTTCTTCAGCAAACTGTTTGTGGGCTTTCTTTTGTATAATTTTTCAAAGAAACTTTCTTTCTTACAGCCATGCAGACCAATTTGATGCAGTGTGCAGCGTATGGTCTGAACACTGACAGGCTCACTTTCCACCCCATCAACCTCAGCAGCAATGCTGGCAGCACTCATATGTCTATTACCCAAAGACAACCCACAGAAAGTCCCTATCCCTGAAAAGTTTCACGATATACAGTATCTATATTTACTGATTTGTCCCAATTCACCATGCAAGCCAAGAAAAAACTCATGCCACTCACAAACGTGTTGAGGAATCATAACATCCTATAAATGGAATATCCAACCAAACTAATTTTCAACAGACAAGGGGAAACCATCACTATCTCCTTTGGAAATAGGTGTTCAAAGAAGGGGGCATTCTACCAGAGAACACTTTCAACCCCAGAGAACCTACCCTTTTAAAGTTATCCCGAATGGTGCTGATATGTGCATAACATCCATTAAAGCTGGGTTCCACTCAAATTTTTAACTTAATCTTACCCCCTTCAGTTAATTGCATAGATGTTCAAATGCCGCACAATTTTTTTTTTATCGCTGTAATTACCTTTATATTGTATTTTATTGTGGCACTTCCTGTCTCTCCTCCCATGGGAGTAGGCATGTTTATTGCCTTTCCCCGGCGCCGCACTGTCTCCTGGGAGCTTAGTGTCAAACTTCCCAAGATTCAGTGCGGAAACAATGATCATGCGTGTGAACAAGCTGTGAATGAACAGCATTCACCGCATCCAGGAAATCAATGCTTGTGGGCTTCACATGCTCACAAGCAAGATGGAAACAGCCAGAATCACATTTTTTAAGTTATTCTCAGTATGAAAACAGACAGAGACGGAAATATTACACCCAAACTGTGAGTATTATTTTGGGGTTAGCAAAGTGTCTCAATGACCTGAAAAAAAAAAAAAGATTGGTCGCCGGACTCCCACTTTAAGCCAAAGTTTGGGCTAATACTGCCATAAGAATGGGATCATTGTGAGAGCTAAGCTCAAGTTAAATGTTTTCTATTAATTGTTTTGTTATACCCCACAAGGCATGCAGCTAAAGTTGTGCATCCTACCTGTTATTTTCTTCAGGAGACTTTCTTACTGTTTCTACTCTATTCTTGTTTTGTAACTAGACTCTCTTACTCAGAATAATACAAGTCAAGAATCCGGCACACTTGAATATATCCCACTTCATGCTCTGGAGGCACACCTCATGATCTCTTTCTTAGCATTGGTTTCTCAGAAGTGAGGACCAAGCACAGCTTAGATCATCTGAGATACTTGCTTTTTGACATCTTATGCCTCATTGCCCCAAGCATTAACTGCCTATCAGAAAGGTCAATACATTAAGCACAGTTTTAACACCAGAGGCCTCACTAACCCCATAAGTGGTTATCTCTACTGAGAGAATTCCATACCATGAAAGAGACATTCTATTCATCCAAGAAACTCACTTCTCAAATCAGGAGCTCCTGAGACTGAGATACAAGAATATTCCATGCATCTAAACTGCCAACTCCACAAAAAAGACATGTAGTGTTTTGATTGCAATATAGGACTATATTGCCTCAAATATGCAGACTGTGTTAAATATCCAGCTGGATGTTATATTATTTTAGACTGTGAATTTAATGATGTTCTATAAACTCTAGCAAATGTCTATGTGCCCAATAATAAACAGATAGCTTTTCTCTGTAAACTTCTTACAGTAGTTTGAAAGGCTCAAAAAGGTGCCCTACTGATGGGGGGAACTTTAATCTAATCCCAGATCCCATGGTAGAGTATTACTAATTACTAAATTATCTAAACCTCACCAGTCTCTCAATTCCTTCTTATTTCACAAAGAGTTGTTTGCTACGTGAAGATGTTATCACAATACTGAAAGAGATTATACAGTATATACTATTCTTCATTAAATAACTCAAACTCTAGAAGTGATCTGTTTCTTATGGACAAATGAACACTTCAGAAAAAATGTCTAACTCCACAACTGAAATGATCAAGTGGTCAGACAATGCACTGTCTACCATTACTCTTGCAGAAGGGCCAGGGCCAGGGCCAGTGCTAGACTAGTTTGCACCCTAGGCAGGACCAGCTACTTGCGCCACCCCCCCTCCAAAAAAAAAAAAAAAAAAAAATTAAAACTACCATTTTATAAACAGTATAAAATATTAAAACATTTTAATCTGAAACTGCTAAATTTCTTTTCATTTGCAAAAATTCATGCCATAAGATGTCAAAGAGACAAAAAAGAAGAAAACAGCCCAATCCAGCAAAGAGACAGCCAAATCCAGCAAAGACACATCCCCATATAACAAAGAGACAGCAAAATCCAGCAAAGAGACATCCCCATATAAAAAAGACAGCCCAATCCAAAGAGACAGCCAAATCCAGCAAAGATACATCCCCATATAACAAAGAGACTGCCAAATCCTGCAAAGATACAGCCCTGTCTAGTAAAGAGACATCCAAATCCAGCAGCATGGCAGGTGGGGGAGGTGCAGTGTGATAGGTGGGGGCGAGTGTGACAGGTGGGGGGGGTGACAGGTGGGGGGGGCAGTGTGTACAGTGTGTAACAGGTTGGGGGCCAGTGTGACAGGTGGGGGGCCAGTGTGACAGGTGGTGCGGGGCCAGTGTGACAGATGGTGGGGGGCCAGTGTGACAGCTAGTGGAGAATGTGACAGGTAGGGGGCCAGGGGCCAGTGTGACAGGAGGTGGGGGGCCAGTATGACAGGTGGGGGGGCAATGTGACAGTTGGTGGAGAGTGTAACAAGTGGTGGGGGGCCAGTGTGACAGGTGGTGGAGAGTGTGACAGGTGAGGGAGCAGGAGCCAGTGTGACAGGTGGGGGGGCCAGTGTGGCAGGTGGGGGGCCAGTGGGACAGGTGGAGAGGAGGCAGTGTGACAGGTGGTGGTGGGGGGCCAGTGTCACAGGTGGTGGTGGGGGCCAGTGTGACAGGTGGTGGGGGGCAGTGTGACAGGTGGGGGCCAGTGTGACAGGTGGTGGGGGGCCAGTGTGACAGGTGGGGGGCCAGTGTGACAGGTGGTGGTGGGGGGCCAGTGTGACAGGTGGTGGTGGGGGGCCAGTGTGACAGGTGGTGGTGGTGGGGGCCAATGTGCCAGGTGGTGGTGGGGGGGACAGTGTGACAGGTGGTGGTGGTGGGTGGCCAGTGTGACAGGTGCAATAACTTCACTCACTGTGTTGGCCATTAATGCCAGCTTCTCAGGGTTGCCCTTAAAAACAAGAAGGAGAGAGCTGAGGCAGGCACGTTGTATGGAATCCTATGTCAGCAATAAACAGCCCGTCAGAACAGCCAATCATGGAGTCGTGTGCTTGTGGTGCCAATCGATAGCAGGAGTGGGCATTCCGTGTGGTGGGCGTGGTCAATGGCTACCTGTGTGCTGTGCTGTCCAAGGGCTCAAGTGAGCATCGAGTAGAGGCAGGAGGATGGCGTACATATGGTCACCTGTCAAGTGTTCCCGCCCCATTATTGGGAAGGGATTCCCACACTTCCCTCGCTCCTCCCTTTCAGTAAACAGTGGAAAACAGCCCGGGAAGTGAAGGCAAACTGGGGGCGGAGCAGAGCACCCACAAACATGCCGCTCTCTGTGTGTGTGAGTGGAGCTGAGGCAGCCGGCCGACCGTGGTAGTGAGCTGTCACCATGCGTCCCCTCCGCATGCTGGACTACGGAGAACAAGGCATTGACAAGCTCCCGGCGAAAAGTAGGGAAACCAGCGTTCCTGGCTGCGCCCTAGGTGGCAGTGCACCCTAGGCGGTTGCCTAGTCTGCCTAGTGGTAGCGCCGGCCCTGAGAAGGCCTCAGCCTAACTCCAATATTTATTTGGAGGTTGAATACCCCCCTTCTCACTCTGAACTTTCAGGGCAGATTTCTGAACAATTTGAATTTTACTTCTCTATTAACAATTGGGGAGAAATTGGGGAGAAACCAACCCCCTACTTGCTGTGGAATGCATATAATAGGGGTATTTGCTTGAAAATTAGTGCACATCTCAAGAAACAAAAATAACTCCACTTATGTGAAATCCATTAAGCAGATTTATGATTTGGAAACAGCAAATAAATCCAGTCCTGGAAATGCCTTGGGAGCAGCACTCCCTAAGACCAGGTAACAGATGTGCTTAATAATTATGCGAGATGTGATTGGTCATTCAAATGCCCTAAACTTAACTACTTTTCCCTCAATTCCTAGCTAGAAAAATTAAACAACAACAAAATAAATAACACATCACCCATATTATAGACTCACATTCTCACAAACGTCAGGACATAGCCAACAACCTTAACAACTTCTACAGTTCTTATAAAATCCATATTTAGACCACCAAACCCCACAACCTACTTCAGAAAGTATATCACAATTCCTAGACTCTGTCCAACTTCTGACCCTGTTAACAATCACAACTTCCAACCTGTCCAATTCCTTCACAGAGCAAAAAAAAATATGGGAAGACTCTATTTACCACTTTGTTATTTTTCTGCCATCACCCTATGTTTCTATAAAGTAGTCCTTATCATACATAGTCTGGTGAATATTCCTATTGCACACGTTCCTGGCAAATATGGCTTATAAAATGGTGGGTGCTGCAGCGATTACCAGTTGGGTCCTGGAAACATCAAGCAAGAGTACATATCCGCCAGCACACCATGGATCGACAACTTCCATCCTAAGGTTTCTTTAATGAAAGAGATCACATCACAAAGAAAAGTACGTTTCGGAGCCATGCAGGGCCTCTTTGTTGTCATTCACTTGTCTGACAAAGGGGCCCTGCGTGGCTCTGAAACATTGTACTTTTCTTTGTGATGTGATCTCTTTCATTATAGAAACCTTAGGATGGCAGTTGTCAATCCATGGTGGGCTGGCGAATATGTACGCTTGCTTATCATACATACTCTCCCTCCACAACAATCCACAGTGGTCAATGGCCTACGTAATACATTTTACAATGTTAATGCAGCAGCTTTAATCACACATTTGACAACTGTATTCAACTATGCTGTAGAAAAAGGTTCATTCCCAAAAGAAATGCTGCAAGAAACAAAAGAACATAGCTACTATTCCAAAGCCAGGTAACGATTCATCTACTCCAGGGAACTATAGAACAATTTCCTCAGATATCAAAATGAATGCAAAAGCTAGTGAAATGCTTTTTGGATGCCCCTCCAATCCTCATAGATCCCGGTCAAGTCGGCTTTGTGAAAAGATGACAAGCTTCTGATGGCACCTGTTGATTAATGGACTTAATTGGACTTGCCAGAAAGAGACAAAGACATTCTCTGTTCCTATCATTGGACACAGAGAAGGCATCTGACCAGATACACTTGCTCTTCACATCAGCAATTTTCTCCCAGTACACCATCCCTTCAGACCAGGTATATACAAATGGCATGCAATTTACTGAATTTTATAATAATTTTTGCTTGCTTGCCTTACTCTAGCCCAGTCTATTCACCTAAATTTCTTGTCTACTGGTATAAAAGTGTGACAGAGAACACAAAACTCCAGCATACCTCCATATTGCACCTTGCATTACAGTGTGCTGCAATACAAACATGTATGGTAAAAAGATATGGTTTTAGATCTTTTGTAGTGTGTTAAGAAGCCCACATAAATTACAGTAATAGAGTTGTAGGCAGGGCTTGAGGTGCCCTAGTGGGGACATTAAAAACTGCACTCACTAATGCCTAAATTGTAGGCAGGAGTTTGCAGTCCTGTGGAATTAGCATTAAGGCACAACTCCAACTTAGAAGCGAGTGACACTTGCATGGTTACCTCAATTATTCCGTGGCTGAACGTCTTGTACTGTTAACACTTGAACACTCCAGACACTCCTTCTGTTGGAGGGCACCACTTCTTAGATGTGCAGCATTTAGGGACCATTACCACAGAGCCTGTACAAGTCTCCACCAATCCATCATTACCGTCACTACTGTCACTCCCCCCCCGTGACTAAGCCCATGGTTGCTATGTGATACAGGAAAAAGCTCTCTCTCTTCCAGGACCGCTCTACATCGCTGTCTCCTGTGTAACTTTAGACTGGGTCCCTAGGCACTCTGTCTGGTCCTGGTCCCAAAAGTGGGGAACTGGCCAGTAGTGGAGATGTCAACCGCCTAACCCCCCACTACCTGAGTAACCATCACCTTTGCCATGTTGTCCATCTCCTGGCTGATTGTCTGCTTTGCATGTGACACAGACACTGCAGTCCTTAGCAACAGCATACATGCTTTCTCTGGATAGCATTTTGTATGTTAGACTCTGCACTGTATCTTTCTTCTAACTCCATGCCCTTGTTGTTGTTGCAACAACACTGTGCATGCACCCCTTTAAGAGACTTCAGACCAATGGGTTTTAAATGGGCTCCCATTGGTCTGAAGTCTCTTACAGGGGTGCATGCACAGTGTATCAAAAGAATGGGCTCTAATCACCCACTAAGGGGGTGATCACGCAAGGAGAGTAACAGGCTACATTTTGACAGTATTCCCAGGAAGCTCTACCCAGGAGCACAGAGTGAGACCCTTTTTTATGGTTTGAACTGCAGGGGGTGGTAAACTAGCAAAAAAGTATGGGAACGACAGAAGGATTGGTAATCTGCAATATGTCACATTTTTGCATTTGTATTTAGATATGCTTTAAGTTTGATCCATTTCACCTTTGTAGGTAACTAGGCATGTGTATATTTTTATTGTTGTGAGTTACAGTAGTTGTTAATTAATGCTCTTTATTCACACCATTATATCTGGACATAAACCTGTTGTTAATATTTTAAGTGAACGACCATGCTCCTGGATATTCTTATCAAAGGAAAGCACAATGTACTGTAAGGAACCTGTGGCCTTTTTGGCTCTCTGTGTTGGGTACCAGACTCAGCTGCATGCTGCTATAATTATTATTTGTTTTAATATAGCCCTGCCAGAGTTTAAAAGGCAGTATGAGCTACAGTAAAACAATATAAGTGCGGTAAACCCGCTTGCATTCTAATTTAGTGCTTACGAAGATTAAGTGCCTTACTCAACGTTGACCAAAGCAAATATTAAACTCATAACCCTTTGCCCAAATTCAAAGGTCTGTAGTTAAAACTAAAACACAGGCTACACATGGAAACAGCTGGTGGATATGTACTTCTGCTGGGCTTATTTAAGCAGATCCCCAGGCAGAAAAAAAAATCATTTTTGCATTTATTTGCAATGTATTGCTACTGGTATAAATACCTTAATCTATTTTAATATTGATCACATGTGTTGACAAGAGGAAACAGGGTAATCATAAAGATGGCTCTCCAATGTGCTGAAATGAGGTGATAGAGTAACTATAAAGATGACTCATCAATGTGTTTCTGCTCCTATTAATCCAATCAGCAAACCAGTTGTAATAGTTTGGCCTGCCCATGTTTCCTGGCAGGGTAACAGATGAAGTTTAGTTCACTATTTTATTTTTTTGCTTTACAGCTTAAGTGTAATTACTTACCTGTAATGAAAGATGTCCCATGTCATGAAGTCAGCTTGATTCAGGGCTGCCAGTACTCTTTCTGCTACTTAAGTTCTGACACTGTGGGGATAATAGCTTCAGGCTTTGGGCTGAGCTGCTGTAAAAAAAGCTCCTGATGGGGACCTGCCCCCTCCTCCATTGAGAAAAGTTCTTTCATTTGTTTCACTGTCTGTAACATGATCTGTGAGTGTGGAAGAGTCTGATAAGTCATATGACTCTATCCCCTATTCACAGATCATGGGATAGGCTGTAAACGTAATGTAAGAACTATTCTCGGTTAAACCGGAGTTCCACCCAAAAGTGGAACTTCCACTCATTTGTCTCCTCCCCCCCTCCAGTGTCACATTTGGCACCTTTCAGGGGGAGCAGATATCTGCCTTTAACAAGTATACTGTCCCCACTTCCGGGAGTCCGGGCCGCGGTGAATTATGTCAGCGGCTCGGCTCCCTCCTTCTCCCCCCGTCGCCAGGCCAGTAGGAGAGTGCAGCGTTGCCTCGCGCATGCGCAGTAGGGACCTGGCGTGAAACCGTAATGCTGCACTTCCGGGATCCCTTGCCCGCAATGGCGGCGGCAGCACCCAATAGCTGATGGAAACATCAGCTGCAGTGCCAACATCGTTGAACTCCAGGACAGGTAAGTATCCTATTATTGGAAGTCAGCAGCAGTATGTTTATCAGTATGTGTAGCTGCTGGCTTTTAAATTTTTGCAGGGGTGGGCGGACCTCCTCATTAAGGAAGAGGGAGGAGGGGGCATGTCCCCTGTCAGGAGCTCTTTTCATGGCAGCTCAGACCAGAGCCTGAAGCTGTTAATGCCAGCAGTGCTAGACGATTAGGGACAGGAAGAGGTCAGGGCATTCCTGTACTAAAGATTTCTCCAGAATACATCTACTTGTATGACGTGGGACATACTTCATTACAGGTAAGTAATGTCGCCAAAGCTGTGGAGCAAAATAAACAATAGCTAAACTTCAGCTTTATATAGAGTTTTATATGTTGGACACTGTCTCATAGCTGGTAGATACCAACATAGATACTCCTACAGATTAATATGAAGTGTAAATGCTGAGCAGGGCAAGGATGCATAACCAAGCAAAGGAGCCTTTTTGATCTCTGGTGAGGAGAGGTGGCTGGTGAGGAGAAGAGAGGTGGAGCTGTCTGAAGTATTCTAAGGAGCCCTGACCAATCCCCAACCTGAATTGACAGGGAACAGGCCTCAAATACTCAGGATCAGCCCAGCTGGGGAGGAATTGTTCGGGTGGAAGCTGGAGATGGAGTGTTAGGCTGTCGTGGCCTTGGAGGGAGCTCCCCAGTCTGACCTTGGGCCTGGGCTTGGGTTCTGACAGGACCTTCTCACAACTCAAGGAAGTGTCCTGGACAGGAGGCACAGGAGCAAGGAGAGGACAGCAGGAGAGCACTGCTGGGCAAGTTTTCAGGGAGGAACAATGGGTCGCAGCTAGGAGGGCTGGTGAGTGGCACAGTCAGGAGGACTGGGGAGGAATGCTTGACAGGACTTGGAGAGTGCAATCTGGGATGGGTGCAGAGCCAGTGGAGTGGACTGTGGTGTCATGGGCAGTAGAGAGAGACAGCTGCAGCCAGGAGGGCTGGCAGGGCCTGAAGATGTGGAACTGGGATTAGTAGCCACATGGGCAGCTAGCACTAGGACTACCTACTTTTTTTTGCTACACCAAAGGTGCCTGCAGTCTCTGTCTGCAAAGGGCATTTGCTAGGGCCTGGTGGAGCCAGTGTCAGGCCTAATCTAAAGTGCTAGCTGGTCCTGGAAGTGAGGAATTAAGTGATGTGCTGGAGAGTGAGATCAGCAATCAAGTAGTCAAGTGACATGCTGGAGGAAGAGCAGGAGTTGTATATACCGAGAGTGTATAGTTTCAGTCCCTAAATTTTCTTTTTGATCAACTGGGCATTTCATATTTACCCTATCCCCATCCAAGTTGAATTCCCCCAATAAAATAAACAACAAAAACAAAGCTCTTTGACTGTTTCATGTCTTCTGGATGCTTGAGGATTTTGTGCCTGGCTGGGCAGGATGACAGGCAGACCACAACAACCAGCAGCCCCTACGGGGGTACCGCTACATTTGCAATGGCAATGAAACAGATTTCTTCAGAGTGTTAATAGATTGCCAACTGAATAAATGTACAGTATATAATAACTGAGAGTGGAATAGTAATGCATGATCACAGCAGTGCACAAAAAATGCTCAAAGAAGTTTAACAGCAAAGATCAATGAAAGAAGATTTTATTTTATTTGTCAAGTCAAGCAACTGAGAAGTGAAGGGTAATATTTGTGTTAGACATGAGGAAGTAAATAATACAATGAGCCTGACTTTGAATATTTACTTCAATTATCCAATCGTATGATAACAAATAAAAACAATTTGCTTACTTATTTAATCCTCCCATTTTTGGGTAATTAAAGGGAATAGTGAAACAATGTATTGTAATTCAGCCTATATGTGTTTATGTGTTGGTATATTGCAGATTTCAGAGAGGGCTATTGAAAGGATCAAAAAGGTTATAGAGGACCTAGTATTCGATATCTTATTTTTTTTTAAAGGTTATACATTTTTTTTTCTTTTTACAATAAAGTGAAAGACAAGTAGTATATTTTGTATTGACACAGAGATCCATACCCGAACACATAGTAGGGAATACAGTATGGGGGTCATTTATGATAGCGCCAATATGCAATCCTGCAGTCAATGAAAATAGCGCCCAATTAAAGCCAATTAGGACTTCAACTCTCTGAAACTGGGCGGACATGCAAATGGAAATTGCGCTATTGCCGGCGAACATGCCCGTCAGATCGCATATGCAGGAATAGTTGAAGTCAATGGGGCTCGAACCTGCAAAATCCAAAATCCTCACTATAGGCTTATATGCAAGTTATTTGCCATAAAAAGTGTTTGGGGACCTGGGTACTGCCCTAGGGGGTATTAATTAAATTTTTTTTTTAAAACAACCGTTTTTTCAGGAGCAGTGATTTTAAAATCCATGGATTTTTTCCAACGGATGTGGGCTCAAACTTGTCTTGCATACACACAGTCACACAAATCTTGTCGGAATTTCCGAACGTCAAGAATGCCGTGACGTACAACACGTACAACGAGCCGAGAAAAATGAAGTTCAATAGCCAGTGGAACTTTGTGCATCGGAATTGTGTACACACGATCGGAATTTACGATAACGGATTTTGTTGTCGGAAAATTTGAGATCCAGATCTCAAATTTTGTGTGACGGAAATTCCGATGGAAAATGTGTGATGGAGCCTACACACGGTCGGAATTTCTGACAACAAGCTCCCATCGAACATTTTCCGTCGGAAAATCCGACCATGTGTATGGGGCATTAGTCTGCCTGTAAAGCGGCGCATCTAGCCCATGTGTATAACCGCGCCATAGCAAAATGACATTTCTAAAGGAAAAAATGTAATTTAAACTTGCTCGCGGCTGTAATGTATTCCCGGCCTCCGGCAATATAGATTAAAAATTAATGGATAAAACTGTGTAGGTTCCACCCCATCAGTCCATACCAGGCCTTTAGGGTCTGGTATGGACTTTAAGGAGAACTTTAAGAATTAAAAAAAAAATTGGCGTGGGGTCCCCGCTAAAATCCCTACATGACCCTTAGCCAAGCAAGCAGCCTGGAGGACAGGATGGGGGGGCGTACGAGGCCCTTGGTTGTCAAGGTCTGCAGGCGGGCGGCTTATTGGAATCTGGAAGCCCTCTTTAACAAGGGAGCCCCCAGATCCTAGCCCCCTACCTTATGTGAATGGGTACATTGTACCCATACCCATTCACCAACAAAAAGTATTGTAATGTGACTAAAGACAATAACTGTTTTTTGACAATTCCTTTATTAAAAATGTCTTTTTCTTCCCCCGCTTCTTCCTCCTTCTTCCTGCAGTCTTCCTCCGGTCTTCTTCTTCTTCCTCCAGCTTTTTCTTCCCCCGTTTTGTCCTCCGTTCTTCTTCCTCCACCGCCGATCTCACCACTGCGCCCGCCGCTGCACCCTTTGCCGTGCCCGCTGCCGTGCCTGCCGCCGTGCGTGCCTCCGTGCCCGCTGAAGATTTAAAAAGTGAACCTCCTCCGATGCTGCGATGGGGCGGATGAAGTCATTCTGAGACCCCGCCCCTTGTGACTTCACCGCCCGGGCCATGCTGGGTCTGTGATGTCACAAGGGGGTCGGGTCTCCAGATGATGTCATCCAGTGGCCACAGGCCATAGTAATATATGATATGTCTGCTATGGAAGCAGACAGATCGGCTAGCCGCAACGTCGGAGGAGGGTCATTTTTTTCATGTTCAGTGGGTCTGTGGCATGAGTGTCAGCGGAGGAAAAAGAAGAAGAAGATCGGAAGAAGAAGCAGGGGAAGAAGAAGTCAGAAGGAGACTGAAGGAAGAAGGAGAAGACCAGGAGAAGAAGTGGGGAAGGAGAAGACATTTTTAACCACTTGAGGTCCGGGCCATAGCCGAATGACGGCTACAGCGCGGACCTCAATCTCTGGGAGGACGTCATATGACGTCCTCCCCTATGCACGCGCACTGCGCGCACCCTGCAGGGCGCGGTGTGCGCGCTGTGATCACCGAGTCACGGAGACTCGGATGATCACAGATCCGAGTAAGGGGCTGGTCCCGGCCCCTTACCATGTGATCAGCTGTCAGCCAATGACAGCTGGTCACATGATGTAAACAAAAGCTCGGTGATCGGTTTCGTTTTCTCCTCACGCTGACAGCGTGAGGAGGAAAAAAAAGCCGATCACCGGCTTATGTCAAAGGTACATCGGTCCCGAAGAGGAAGGAGGCACAGATGCCTCATCTGTGCCTCCAAGTGCCATCTGCCAGTGCCCACAGTGCCCACAAGTGCCACCTATTAAAGCCCACAAGTGCCACCTATCAA
This sequence comes from Aquarana catesbeiana, assembly GCF_042186555.1. Classification (NCBI taxonomy): domain Eukaryota; kingdom Metazoa; phylum Chordata; class Amphibia; order Anura; family Ranidae; genus Aquarana; species Aquarana catesbeiana. The sequence goes on along the minus strand of NC_133326.1, from coordinate 478,979,668 downwards.
TGCCCACAAGTGCCACCTATCAATGCACACAAGTGCCACCTATCAATGCCCACAAGTGCCACCTATTAGTGCCACCTAGCAGTGCTGCCATCAATCAGTGCCCAATCAGTGCCCAACACTGCCACCCATCAGTGCCCATAACCGCCACCCATCAGTGCCCATCACTGCCACCTATCGGTGCCCATCAGTGCCGCCTCATCAGCGTACATCAACGAAGGAGAAAAATTAACTGTTTGCAAAAATTGATAACAAAATATAAAAAAAATATAATTTTTTTAAAAAAATTCTGTCTTTTTCAATTTTTTTAACAAAAAATAAAAACCGTAGAGGTGATCAAATACCATCAAAAGAAAGCTCTATTTGTGGGAAAAAAATGATAAAAATTTCATTTGGGTACCGTGTTGTATGACCGCGCAATTGTCATTCAAAGTGCGACAGCGCTGAAAGCTGAAAATTGGTCTGGACAGGAGGGGGGTTTAAGTGCCCAGTAAGCAAGTGGTTAATAAAGGACTTGTCAAAAACTGGCTATTGTCTTTTATCACACTACACTACTATTTTGGGGACTGGAGGAAGAAGGAGAAGACCAGGAGAAGAGGCGGGGAAGAAAAAGACATTTTTAATAAAGGACTTTTCAAAAACTGGCTATTGTCTTTTGTCACACTACACTACTTTTTTGGTGAATGAGTAGGGATACGATGTACCCCATACTGATTCACATAGGGGGAGCGGAATCCCGGGATCCCCTTGTTAAAGGCGGCTTCCACATTCCGATAAGCCCCCCGCCCGCAGACCCCGACAACCAATGGCAAGATGCTCTTGTCTCCATCAACATGGGGAAAGGTGCAGGCCCGGATTTACTCCCTTTGCCGCCCCAAGGCCGGGTCCTTCAATGCCGCCCCCCCACACACACACACCACGTCCTTTATCGATGACTTCTACAATAGATCAATTAAAAACATATCTCCACACACGAGAACACTGAAAATAACTGGCTTTAATTGTACAGACTAAAAATACTTCAGGGTAAGCGCGCGAGGGGTAAGGATTTTTCGCAGGCAAATTTTCAAGGCAATGGCTGGTGTTAGTGCTTCAATCATCCCCGGCACCATGGTTGTTAGGGTGTCAGGATGATTGAAACACATTATTTCTATCATTACATTGTAATATAAACTGAAATAGTTCAACTCACCATAATGCAGAATCATTGGGAGCCCTGAGCGTGTCACTTGCCACCATCTCTTGTCACTTGCCACTATGCCTGCCACCAGATGGGGATATCACTTGTCACACTGCCACCAGATGGGGATGTCACTTGCTACGCTGCCTGCCACCAGATGGGGATATCACTTGCCACGCTGCCTGCCACCAGATGGGGAAGTCACTTGCCACGCTGCCTGCCACCAGATGGGGATATCACTTGCCACGCTGCCTGCCACCAGATGGGGATGTCACTTGCCACGCTGCCTGCCACCAGAGGGGGATGTCACTTGCCACGCTGCCTGCCACCAGATGGGGATATCACTTGCCACGCTGCCTGCCACCAGATGGGGATGTCACTTGCCACGCTGCCTGCCACCAGATGGGGATGTCACTTGCCACGATGCCTGCCACCAGATGGGGATGTCACTTGCCACACTGCCTGCCACCAGATGGGGATGTCACTTGCCACCAGATGGGGATGTCACTTGCCACCAGATGGGGATGTCACTTGCCACCAGATGGGGATGTCACTTGCCACCAGATGGGGATGTCACTTGCCACCAGATTGGGATGTCACTTGCCACCAGATGGGGATGTCACTTGCCACCAGATGGGGATGTCACTTGCCACCAGATTGGGATGTCCCTTGCCATGCTGCCTGCCACCAGAAGGAGGAGGGCGGAACAGCGGTGCGGGCAATGAGAGATGTCATCTTTCTCCCCCGCCGCCGCACCGCTGACATTACTTGCTACTCTCAATTTTTTTAAAAATGGCGCCGGGCCGCGCAATCATGCTACTGCGCATGCGCCACCCGGCAGAGCGCTTAGGAGCTTTCCCGAGCCCGGCCGGCTTCGGAACGGCGCATGCGCAGTTTCGTGGTCGGCTCGCGGCCATCTTTTCTATGGGCACTGGTGCCCATAATAGACTGTAATCGGCAGCACGAAAGGGGGGGGCGGCCGCGAAGTCGCTGCAGGAGCGGCGCCGCCCCTAGACCACTGCCGCCCCGAGGCCTGGCCTCGGTGGCCTTGTGGCTAATCCGGCCCTGGAAAGGTGCTTTGGGAGGGATCCCAAAGCACCCTCCCCATGTTGAGGGCATGTGGCCTGGTATGGTTCAGGAGGGGGGGCGCTCTCTCGTCCTCCCCTCTCTTCCTGTGGCATGCCAGGTTGCGTGCTCAGATAAGGGTCTGGTATAGATTTTGAGGGGGACACCCACGCAATTTTTTTTTTTAATTTTGGTTCGGGGTTCCCCTTGATATTCATACCAGACCATTGCTCTTTCACCCCCCCAATTTCCCCAAGCATGGAACAGCACAGCAATGCATGAATCTATCTATGGTGATAGAAAGGTGCCAGGAAAGAGGGGGCAGTGCCCGTGCGCCCTTTATGGACGCACCGCCACTGATAGACACACAGTATACATATACACATAGACATAGACACACAGTATACATATACACATAGACACACAGTATACATATATAAACATAGACACACAGTATACATATATACACATAGACACACAGTATACATATATACACATAGACACTTTAGGTGGTTATGCAGGAGAGGAGGGGACTGTGTCTGTGTATTGGTGGGCAGGTAATGAGTAGGCAGGGTAACAGAGATTGGGGGAGAAAATCAGAACATGATTCCTCCAGAAGCATGGCACTTCTCACACAGAAAATCAATCTAACAGCTTCAGAGACAGGAGGAGCCCTGCTAGAGGAAAAACACATCCTCCCCCTCCCTCCTGCTCACCAGGGTAAGTCGCTGACAAAAATACAATCAGTTCAGCTCAGCAAGCTTACCTTCCAGCAGGTTGCAGCCCTTCCCACACTGCAGGCTGTGTCCCTTCCTCCCTCTCCTCCAGCTGTCGGCAATCTTCTGCTCTGAAATCAAATGAGTCGCAGTGAGGAAGGGGGCGTGTACACTGTGTTACCATTGGCTGAGGAGGCAGTACAGAGGCGGGGCAGCTATAGCCTAATTTTTTTTACAGCAAAATGATGTCAGCAAGGGACATTTCAGGGACAGATGTAAAAAAACACAGATTTTTGCATACTGTCCCTGCTTTTAGTGAGGCTGGCCACTCTGATGGGGCCCCCTAGTGGTATGGGGCCCTTGGTCTGTGCCCGAGTGCCCGAATGGTCAGTCCACCCCTGGTAAAGCCTGAATATTGTGGTGAAGTGGGTCTGAAGACGATCGCGTGGATGTTTTACAGAAGTTGCTGAATTCATAGGTTAGTGATATATTTGCTCTCCAGGATTTTGTGTCCAGTGGTCAATATGATGTTTCTTTTCATACTGAGGATACCTGCCAAGCTGCATTTGAGAATTGGGTGAAGGCAGATCTGGGAGGGAATATGCTCACTAAGATGGACATCAGTTTATTGTTTGATCCTGGGTTAAAGGCCATTATTGTACATTGTTATAATCCTTTTTTGGAGCCGGAATTGGTGAGACAATATTTTTAGTGGTATCGTGTGGCAGAGGAGAGAAGCTTTATAACCAGTATGGCATGTTTAGAGGTAAACTGCGTTTTAAAAAGTGCCACCATTGTGGGCAGCACAGTGGTGTAGTCGCCTAGCAGTAAAAAGGGTCGCTGGTTCGAATCCCAATCCTAACCACAACACTACCTGCCTGGAGTTTGCATGTTCTCCCTGTGCCTGCGTGGTTTTCCTCCCACGCTCCAAAGACATGCTGGTAGGTTAAATGGCTTCTGTCCAAAAGATTGGCCCTAGTATATGAGTTGGGGACCTTGGATTGTGTGCTCCTTGAGGGTAGGGACCAATGTGAGTGAGATGTATGTGTGGAGCGCTGAGATGTATGTGTGGAGCGCTGTGTAAAATTGACAGCGCTATATGGGTACCTTAAATAAATAATAATATAATAGATGAGCATCTTAATGAGATACAATGTACAGGGATAGGGATAATTGTAGACACGCACCCACACTCACTCAGGTTGAACTGGATGGACTGGTGTCTTTATTCAACCTTACTAACTATGTAACTATGAAGAAGGACGCATCAGGTTTTTGTGGTGTGTGTCACCCTCCCCCGTCATTTACAATTGCTTGGGAGTGGTGTACTGTTTTCTATTCTGGGCAACCCCGTTACTGCAGGGGTTGCTTCCAGTATGTACATATTCATGAGGACTGCCCTTCTAAGCATTGCTGTGGAGTGTGCTTAACCGCTTGCAGCCCGCCTGCTGTCATATGACGGCGAGGCGGCACGGCTCCCGTTCTGAGAGGGCGTCATATGATGCCCTTGCCTTCCCTACCCACCAGGGGGCGCGTGCGCGCCGCCACCGGCAATCGCGCGTGCCCGCCGTGTCACCGGGCACCCGATGCGCGTGCACACGCTATTGCCCGGTAACACGGCAGGACGTGGATCTGTGTATGTAAACACATAGATCCACGTCCTGTCAGAGAGGAGAGATGACCGATCTGTGTTCTCAGTACAGAGCAACACAGATCGGTCTCCTCCCCTTGTCAGTCCCCTCCCCCTTCAGTTAGAAACATTCCCTAGGAACACAGTTAACCCCTCGATCACCCCCTAGTGTTAACCCCTTCCCTGCCAGTCACATTTATACAGTAATCAATGCATTTTTATAGCACGGATCGCTGTATAAATGTGAATGGTCCCAAAAATGTGTCAAAAGTGTCCGATGTGTCCGCCACAATATCGCAGTCACAATAAAAATCGCAGATCGCCACCATTACTAGTAAAAAAAAAAATAAAATAATAAAAATGCTATAAATCTATCCTCTATTTTGTAGACGCTATAACTTTTGCGCAAACCAATCAATATACGCTTATTGCAATTTTTTTTACCATAAATATGTAGAAATATAAGTATTGGCCTAAACTGAGGAAAAAATTTGTTAAAGAAAAAAAAAATGGATATTTATTATAACAAAAAGTAAAAAATATTGTGTTTTTTTCAAACTTGTCCCTCTTCTTTTGTTTATAGTGCAAAAAATAAAAAACGCAGATGTGATCAAATACCACCAAAATAATGCTCTATTTGTAGGGGAAAAAATAATAAAAATTTCATTTGGGTACAGTGTTGAATGACCGCGCAATTGTCATTCAAAACGTGACAGCGCTGAAAGCTGAAAAATGGCTTGGGCAGGAAGGGGGTTAAAATGCACTGTATTGAGATGGTTAAAGTCGGGACACAATGCAGCGGATTGAAAGGAAAAAAAAAATGTGACCTGTGTGGTTCAGGAGAGCATATGGTCAGAAACTGTCCGAGAATAGTGGGGAGGAAGATCTTCTCATATGCAGAGGCTCTGCAGAGATGGCGGTTTACAGAGCAGAATGTGAGCCGAGAACCGGAGGAGCAGGAGACTGAGCAGGCGGATGAAGGGGGTGAGCGGGCGGCCGGCACGGAAGGTGGAGAGGTGCCAGTCCCCCCAGATGCTGAAAACCTCGCTAGTAGCTCCAAGGAAGGGGTTGGACAGGAACCGCAAGGGAGTATGGGTAAAAATGGAGTGAATATTATTGAGACAGAGGGGGATAATGAGATGCAGGTGGGTGAGGCGGGAGAAGCTGTGGCAGATGAAGGCATGGAGGGAGGGAGGTGGGCGGAGAGTGTGAAGAGTTGGACGCTTTAATAAAACAGGTTGAGGCTGAGCAGTGGAGTCAATATGAGGAGATCAATGAGTGGGCTGAGGATAAGGAGGTGCTGGAGGTGAAGAGGAGGAAGGAGGGGTCAGGATCCAATACCTTTTAACCACTGCTCAAAGACCAGGGCCTGAGGTGGAGCAGGGGAGTGAGGAACAGAGAAAGAAGTCTAAATGGGACCTGTCTCTGGGTTTGAGCCCAGGTAGCAGCAGGTGTGTACTGCCGAGTCTAAGTATGGATTCACAAGTGTCAGATGCTTCAAGTAGAGCAACGTCACCATTAAGCTTGGTAGGCTCTCTTGCCATGCCATATTTGGAGAATGAATCAGTTTATTCTCTTGTAAAAGGTACGGGGAACAGAAATGAAAAAGAGCTTCCTGATGGAGGGGATTTATGTTTTCTGCAGGTTTTTTTTTTATACTACGCATGGCTTTGTCTATATGTAGTGTGAATGTGTGTTCGATTGGGTCTGTCTATCGTTGTGCTGCGGTTTTGTCTGAGTTGGCTAAGACTGAGTGTGATGTCTTGTGTTTGCAAGAGTGTGATTTGTTGTATGCCCCAGGCCATGGGGACTGGTCTGCAGGACCAGCGGTTTGGCCTTGCGCTGTTGAAAATAAAAGTAAAGGGGTGGGGGTGCTCTTTAAAAACCCAGAAATTAAAGTTAAATCATGGGAGGAAGTGGTGATAGGAAGAGTTCTGAGCGTAATGTTTACCTACCTGGAAGAATCTTTTAAGTTGGTATGTGTTTATGCACCAGTGCAGAAAACTGCCAGAATGGATTTGTCGGAAATTTTGAGGCTCCACCTTGTGGGGAAAGGAGGTACCATATTGTTGCTGGAGACTTTAATCTTATTAGGACTACTGCTGATCACCAGGTTTTGGTAGGAAAATGTATTTTTAATCAAGATGTCAAGACTGGGAGAGGAATCTGGAAATTAAGTAATCTGCTATTGAAAGATTAAGGGATTTTTGATAAGTTTGCTCTGCAGTACAAAACGTGGCTGGGAAGGAAGGGGGATTTTGAGTGGTGGGACTGGCTGAACCAGCGAATCAGGCTCTTCAGACAGGTGTGAAGAAGGCAAGGAAAGAGAGACGAGAAGGGATGGCTCTCCAGCACAGGTTGAGACTCCTGCTTAAATTAAGGCAGGGGGGCTGGGAGTTAGAAGAGGAGATTGGAAAGCTTTGGGAGGAGATAAAGAGGGCTTGGGTGATGAGAGGGAAGAAGCTAATCTTCCAAGCTAAAGTGAAGAACATGGATGAAGGGGAGACATGTTTGTGATTCTTTTTCAAGAAGCTCTTGAGGGGACGTGATGTGATAAAATCGGTGCTGGTGCTGGTGCAGGGACAGGGACAGGAAGTGAATGGTGAGAAGAAGGTGGAGACGGTGAATGAGTTTTATATGGATTTGTTTGCAGGTGGACGTGAAGCAAGTGCTGAGGAGATGCGAGAGTATTGCGAGAAAGTGGATGCAAGATTGTCTGAGGAGGATAGGTTTGGAATGTGTGTGGTTGGGTCTGAGGAGGAAGTGAGGTGAGTGATAGGTGTGATGAACCGGAATAAGACACCTGGGAAGGATGGGTTGCCTGTTGAGTTCTTTTGTAAATTGTGGGAGGTGATGGAGAATGAGGTGTGGGAGTTGGTGAGGCTGGTGTTTTTTAGGAGAGGGAGATGCCAAAGTCCTTAAGGGAGGAGGTGATTACCCTCATCTATAAAAAGGGCGACAAGAGAGACATTCGGAATTGGCGGCCAATTACACTGTTGAACGTCGACTACAAGATTGTGGCAAGGTTGGTTGCCAATCAAGTCAAGCTTGTGGTTGGCAAAGTGATTAGGGAGCAGCAGGTGTGTGCGGTTCCTGGTCGGTGTATTTCTGACCATCTATTGTTGCTGAAGGATGTTGTATACTATGCGCAATCTAACAACTTGCCATGCCTTCTAGAGTCGATTGACCTCGAAAAGGCCTACGACAAAGTCTCCCATCAGTTTCTGTTTCAGATTCTGGAGGTCCTAGGGTTTCCGGACCAGCTGATAAAGGTTATAAGAGGACTATACAAAGGTGTCTCAAGTCAGGCTTTGGTCAACGGTACCCTAGGGGGGAGCATCCCTGTGATGGCTGGTGTTAGGCAGGGGTACTCCCTATTGCCTTTGATGTTCATCTGCGTGATGGAGCCATTACTAAGTGCAATGAAGAAAGACAAGGCATTCAAGGGTGTGTTTGTGCCTGGAAGTGGCGGAAGGAGTGTGAAAGTGTTGGGGTACATGGATGATGTTGTGTTGGTGGCTGGTGGAATGTCTGCTGTGTGGCGTGGAAGATTGCAGGTGAGTCTGTTCTGCAGTGTCTGGGATGAGTGTGAATTGGAGTAAATGTCAGGTGTGTAGTGTGGGCTATGAGGTGGGGGTGAATGAGGGACGAGTCAGAAGGTGGAGAGGATGGAGGTGTTGGGTGTGTGTTTCGACAGGAAGTTGAGGGGGAGTCGCAGTATTCATGTGGAGAAGTTGTGTATGAGCGCGTGAGCTCATGGAGCGAGTTAACCTTCCGATCATGTTGTATGTCTCTGTTGTTTTCCCGCCTCCTGATGGTTGGGTGAGGAAGATGACAAGGCTACTGTTCTTGTTCTTATGGGGAGGGAGGATGGAGAAGTGTGCAAGAGAGAATATTACTAAACCAAGGGCCAAAGGTGGCTTCAGACTCCCAAAGATCTGGGACTTTTTGATGCTGCATTACTGGGTGACGTTGGTAAGGACCCTAAGAGGTAACGGAGTCGGGAAGGAGATGATGCAGTACCTCGGAGGAAGATTGTTTACAAGATGGGGACTCTACAGGCAGGCTCTGGATAAGCCACAGGCATGGGTTGTTCCTCAGTATTTTTTGGTCCTAACCAAGATCTGGGAAGGACGGAGGTTGGTGGGTCTGGGGAGTGAGGTTGGTGACAAAAAGAAGCTTAAAGCTTGGATTGCTGGGGAGATTTTTCTTAATGGATACAGTACTTAAGAGAGGAGGAAAGTGTGCAAATTTGGAAGAGTATAAACACAAAAGGAGTGACTAACCGCCAAAGGGACATATCCTGGGTGACCTTTATGGGGTGTCTGCTGACCATGAGTTTCCTAAAAAGTAGGGATTTGGTAAGATCGGAGTTGTGTCCAAGTGAGGGCTGTGGGAGAGTGGAGGACGTGTTCCATGTGTTTTGGAACTGTGTCTTCGCTAAGGAAGTGCTGGGAAAGTTGAAGGACTTCCTGAGGGAGGTGGTGGGAGTGTTTTTTGTAAGGGAGGAAATGGTGGTTCTGGTTTTTTGGAGGTTGGAGAAAAATGCCAGCAGGAAGGGGTGGGTTGCTTCTCTATTGTCTACAAGGAAGTAATGTGGGATGTTAGGAATCTATGGGTAGGAAGGAAGAGGTTCATTTCTGTAGAAGATGCGGTGAGGTTATTTTTGGCTAGGATGTGATTTGTTTATCTTTTTGATGTGAAAGGGATAGGGGAGGAAGAAGCTGGGAGGTATTTAAAGAGGGATAATGATATATTTGCATGATTATTAAAATGTGCAAAATTATTATTATTTTTTTTTGCATGATGTGGAGGAGACAGTCACTAAGTACTGTCACCAACATTCCCCAACATTCTCCCTGTCAGGACACAATAGGTTAGCCAGAAGATCACTGTACTAATATTGCATAGTTAGTACAGCAAGCTCCTCAATTTTCATTCATTCAACCTGCTAGGTTGAACGAAAAAAAACAACCTGTGTGTACCAGGCTTAAGGGAGTCCATTTAAAAGATGTGTCCCGTTATCAGATATCTTTATGCATATTAGGTGCATGCATGCTAAGTAATACCTAAAGGTATTTACCACTTCTCACAGAGATCACAGTGTCTCCTCTGGCAATACCTCCATCTGATTTTCTATCCAGAAGAATGATGCCATCATTGTTCCAGCATGATCGATGGTTAGCATCTCCTTCCTAGACTAATAGCACATTTATAAATGCAGCTATCGTGTTTGACAAGCCGTAAGGAGGCAATATGTTGCTTTGTGCTGCCTGTTTTAACCCCGAAAATGCAGACTCACCACACCACAGCTGTGTGTATTACACATGGTTTACTTAGATGGTTAGTTGCATTCAGCAGGGCAGAGGTATTGCCCACTGTTTTAGCATTTTGTGGCCGCAGCATGAGTACACTCCTGAGTGGCTGCATCTCCTTGTTGAGGTGTGTGATCAGGGAATGCTCATCTGCCATATTTTACTGCCCCTTAGATGTCAAAGTGAATGAGCCTAAAATTGACACAATCATACACATCCTGTGTGTTCTTTTTTTTTTTTTTCAATGTCTGAAAAAGATCTGTCCCTTTTGTTGATTGCTCCGTACTGCTACAATGTTAAAGTGCTGCAGTCTGGTCCTCCTATTTTAATTGCTGTGACATGGGAATGGAATTGAAATCTGTGATCAAGTATTTCTCCTTCTAAACTGTTAGTGGTGTGTGCAGTGACCTGTTCAATTTAGATCAACACGAATAACCATCTGCTGGCAAGATCATAGCATGAAAAAACATTGGATTTATCTAATATTTACTCTTCACATGAAGTATGTACAAATTTAATGTGGGAATTGGAAGAACTATTAATATTCATGTTTTCATTACTCTTTTATGTGACCTGAAAGCCTTCATTTTAAATCCTATGGCAGAGACAACAATCCAACATATCCCATATTTATAAAGCATTTACCTTACTTATGACCAAGTTGTCAGTTTCAACTTATGACAGTCTCACTTGAAGGTTTTCTCTGATACACAAGAATTGACTGTCAGTCAATGTGCGCACAGCATGTTACCTGACAAGCCTGCATGTAATTACCCCCTTGTTGTAATGTAAAACTGACTAAAGGGAGTAGTTTGCTCACCTCAAGGCAAGGAATCAGACAAGCTATTAGGTATAGGGGACTGGGAAGCCTCCTTTCTGCCCGGGAGGTCTCTATTTCCCATTCATTTCAGATGCTAACATTGGATTGCTTTATAAGTTGTCAGAATCCAAACAAAATACATTTTAACCAACAGAAACATGAAGCAGGAGCCTCTGACCCGAAATTACACATAAAACCTATTTGTGTCCATAGGGAAAAAAGACATGTTTATTTTATTTGACAAATTGAATTTCAGAGATCTTGCAGGTACGAAGACATCAAAATTAATGGGTACAAGTAAGTGAAAAAGAAATACAATTTCTTACCAGTACTTTACTGCTCGTATGCTTTATTTATTTCAGGGCCTCAATGTATTGGACCCAAAGGCAGCCAGGCAACTAGGGCTTTCGAAAAGTGTTTATTAGGTTTAGCCCTATAATCCTCTTTGTACAAACCTCCATTAATAGAAAATGACATCTTATACCTTTATTTTCATTATTTAACCTTTTTAAAGATAAAAAAATAAGCATGTACAGTGCCTTGAAAAAGTATTCATACCCTTTGAAACTGTCCACATTTTGTCATGTTACAACCAAAAACGTAAAAGTATTTTATTGGGATTTTATGTTATAGACCAACACAAAATGGCACATAATTGTGAAGTGGAAGGAAAATGATAAATTGTTTTCAATTTTTTTACAAATAAATATCTGAAAAGTGTGACATGCAATTGTATTCAGCCCCCTTTACTCTGATACCCCTAACTAAAATTTAGTGGAACCAATTGCCTTCAGAAGTCACCTGATTAGTAAATAGAGTACACCTTTGTATAATTTAATCTCAGTATTAATACAGCACTTCTGTGAAACCCTCAGAGGTGTGTTAGAGAACCTTAGTGAACAAACAGCATCATGAAAGCCAAGGAACACACCAGTCAGGTCAGGGATAAAGTTGTGGAGAAATTTAAAGCAGGGTTAGGTTATAAAAAATATCCCAAGCTTTGAATATCTTATGCAGCACTGTTCAATCCATCATCCGAAAATGGAAAGAGTATGGCACAACTGAAAACCTACAAAGACATGGCTGTCCACCTAAACCGACAGGCCGGGCAAGGGGAGCATTATTTAGAGGAGCAGCCAATAGGCCCATGGTAACTCTGGAGGAGCTGCAGATATCCACAGCTCAGGTGGGAGAATCTGTCCACAAGAAAAATCTGGCCTTTGTGGAAGAGTGGCAAGAAGAAAGCCATTGTTGAAAGAAATCCAGAAGAAGTCCAACCATAATTTAACTTTTTGGCTTAAAAGGAAAATGCTATGTGTGGCAGAAAACTAACACTGTGGCAGAAACCATGAATCAGACTGAGACAGAAGTACAGTCAAATCACACTTGTTTAATAATAATAAAAAAAAGGTAAACAGAGTAAACGTTTGGTTTCAATGTACTCCACTCTCACTCGAGCCCCCCTGCTTCCACACACCCCCTGTGTGCTCACAGACTAGAGCCGCCTGTGTGTGTGTTTTTTCCCGGCCCACACGGCACACACCAGACCGGCTCATTCACTGCAAGGACTCCGCCGGCGCATCCCTTGTCTTCGGGAGCCGACAGGAGTCCGGTCATGTGTTCGCCTTTGGAGCGCACGACTACGCCCACTCCCTTGACGACGTGCATTCCAGTGTCGGCCACACCCCCTCCTTTCCAGCTCACCACATGCACATACAGCCCGCGCTCAGGCCCGCCCCCAACCGGCTTATAACTCACAAGCATGTCCTCCTCATCCTGACATTCACCTATATCTGAGGCGGAGAGACAGCTTCAGACACACACGGCTCCAGCATTGTATAAAAAGATATCTTCCCTCTTCCATCCTCCTAGAGCACAGGACTGCTTTCTCCCCCTAGGACGTACACAGGCTGCAGCCTCTCCTCCATCCAGCCCGTGAGACAGGTCAGGTATCCAGTTTCTTCACTAACTCTGCATCATGCTATGAAGTTTCATTTGTCTGCTTTCTAGTGTCCTGAGGGATCCCCCCCCCAGGTCACCTCTCTGGTTTCCCCCTGATTTTTTCAACACTGTGCCTTCCCCCCTTCCTTTCAGGTTCACCCCACAGTCTCACATCAACAATTTAAAGGAGAACACACATACCGTCAACATACCACATAGGTAGGTGTGTTCACACATCTAGTCACCAGTCAGTCATCTCCCTCCTTCTTCTTCTTTTTTTTTTTTTTGTTTCTACTTTGTTGTTTCAAGGTTTACCATCGATTAATCATTTATGGTTTTTATAGACATTGTATCCTTTATCAATTTTTTTGTATATATATATATATATATATATATATATATATATATATATATATATATATGTGTGTGATTTCCATCTATCAAATTTATTTGAATTTATCATATGTCTCTTGTGTTGCATATACTTGCCATGTGCTCCATACTTTATTTATATTTATATTTATATATATATATATTATATACATATATATTTTGATCTCTGTTCCACCTAGAACGTTTGAACGTGGACTGGTATGGAACTCAGAAAAACTAACTATTCATCACAGGCTACACCTCCCAACTAGCCATTCCTTTTTATGTACACATGTTGGCCTACCGACCTATACAGACTGTGCCCTGGTTCCCAAGGCTCTGATGAAGAGGTTGTCCTCAAAACGCGTCAGCCTATTTTAAATACTCACCTTAACATGGGCTTGTGTTACTTTTAACCTATTTTTATTTTTTATTTTATGCATATTTTGTTACCTGTTTGCATAAAACGTAGTATTGGTATTATCTATTTGTTTTTATTTCATTCTACATGAATAAATTATACATATTTTGATGTGAGCAATTGATCACGTGCCCTCCATCCACCCTTCTCCATATAGTTTTACTCTGACCACCCTGGGGTCAGTTTGGGCAGCGGGACTTGCAATACCATCTCTTTCAGTTCCTCTACAGCTTACAATACTACCATTCCAAACCTAATACACCCACACATGCGCAGGAGTAATCTTTCCTTGTCCACTTTTTGCATAATCAAAACATAGCCAGAGTTCAGGAACCCGAACAGATAGTCAGACAAGCCAAAATGTCAGGGAGCCAGAGATGAGCGTAGTAGAACAGCAAGCAGGATCTGGAGCCAGAAGGAATGTCAGCCAAGCAAGTCTTTAACAGGAATGCAGGAGAGAGAGTGTCTCTATAAATGTGACCAAGGCGAAGGCAGAGATCATCTGGACTGGATGGCTTAAGTAGGCAGGACTGACGAGCAGGATATCATCAACAGGTGAGTCACTGTGGAGAGATAGGAGCTGGCAATTAGCCGACAGCTGAGCTGCCAGCTCAGAGAAGGAAGGGCTGAGCCCAGCCCTGACAGACTGCACATCACCCTGAGAACACCATCCCCACAGTGAAAGATGGTGGTGGCAGCATCATGTTGTGGGGATGCTTTTCTTCAACAGGGGAAGGGAAGCTGGTCATAGTTGATGGGAAGATGGATGAAGCCAAACATAGGGTAATCTTTGAAGAAAACCTATTAGAGTCTGCAAAAGACTTGAGATTGGGGCAGAGGTTCACCTTCCAGCAGGGCAAAGACCCTAAACATACAGCCAGAGCTACACTGGAATGGTTTAGATCAAAGCATATCCATGTGTAAGAATGGCCCAGTCAAAGTCCATAACTGAATCCAATTGAGAATCTATGGCAAGACTTGCAAATTTCTGTTCACAGATGCTCTCCATCCAATCTGACAGAGATTGAGCCTTTTTGTAAAGAAGAATGGGCAAAAAGTTCACTCTCTAATTGTGCAAAGCTGGTAGAGATTAGGGATGAGCCGAACACCCCCCGGTTTGGTTCGCACCAGAACATACCGAACAGTCAAAAAATTTGGCAGAACACACGAACACCGTTAAAGTCTATGGGACACGAACATGAATAATCAAAAGTGCTCATTTTAAAGGCTTGTCATAAAAAGTGTTTGGGGACCCGGGTCCTGCCCCAGGGGACACGTATCAATGCAAAACATTTTTTAAAAAAAACAACCCTTTTTTTTGGGAACAGTGATTTTTTTTAATGCTTAAAGTGAAACAATAAAAATGAAATATTCCTTTAAATATCATGCCTGGGGGGGGGGGGTCCATAGTATGCCTGTAAAGTGGAGCATTTTTCCCGTGTTTAGAACAGTCCCTGCACAAAATGACATTTCTAAAGGAAAAATTGTCATATAAAACTGATCGCGGCTGTAATGAATTGTCGGGTTACATATATAGTTACATAGTAGATGAGGTTGAAAAAAGACACAAGTTCATTAAGTCCAACCCATGTGTGTGATTATATGTCAGTATTACATTGTATATCCCTGTATGTTGCGGTTGTTCAGGTGCTTATCTAATAGTTTATTGAAACTATCGATGCTCCCTGCTGAGACCACCGCCTGTGTAAGGAAATTCCCCATCCTCGCCGCTCTTACAGTAAAGAACCCTCTACGTAGTTTAAGGTTAAACCTATTTTCTTCTAATTTTAATGAGTGGCCACGAGTCTTGTTAAACTCCCTTCTGCGAAAAAGTTTTATCCTTATTGTGGGGTCACCAGTATGGTATTTGGGTATTTGTAAAATGAAATCATATCCCCTCTCAAGCATCTCTTCTCCAGAGAGAATAAGTTCAGTGCTCGCAACCTTTCCTCATAACAAATATCCTCCAGACCCTTTATTAGCTTTGTTTCCCTTCTTTGTACTCACTCCATTTCCAGTACATCCTTCCTGAGGACTGGTGCCCAGAACTGGACAGCATACTCTAGGTGTGGCCGGGTCTCGGCAATATAGATAAAACTCATTGAAAAAAAGAGCATGGGATCCCCCCAGTTCATTACCAGGCCCTTTGGGTCTGGTATGAATATTAAGGGGAATCCTGAACCAAAATGTGAAAAAATTGCGTGGGGGTCCTCCCAAAATCCATACCAGACCCTTCGGGTCTGATATGGAAATTAAGGGGAAAAAAAAACGGTAACCCGTTTACATGGGAAAGTCCCTGTGGCGTCAGAGGGGGCGGGGTCGGGGTCACCCGGGGGACGTCACCGGGTGGCCCCGTCCTCAGTTATATAAGAACTGTCAATGGAGATGAAGCGTCACATGGCGGGAGCCTCCCATAGAGGCGGATTGGTCTCAGATTTTTTTTTTTTCTTTTTTAGTCCGTCGCGGCATGAAGAAGAAGATGAATGAACATCGTGGGACATTTTTATTTTTTTTATTTTTTAATAAAGGGCTTGTCCCTAAGCTGTGTCTTGTCATTTTTAATATTTTGACACTTTTTGTGAAATGGTAGGGGTACTTGTACCCCGTTACCACTTCACACAGGGGAGAGGCCGGGATCTGGTGATCCCCTTGTTAAAGGGGGCTTCAAGATTCCGGTAAGCCCCCCGCCCACAGACCCCCACAACCACCGGGCAAGGGATGTGGGGATGAGGCCCTTGTCCCCATCAAAATGGGGCCAAGGTGCTTTGGGGGGCTACCTCAAAGCACCCTCCCCTTGTTGAGGGCATGTGGGCTGGTACGGTTCAGGAGGGGGGCACTCTCTAGTACCCCCCTCTTTTCCTGTGGCCTGCCAGGTTGCGTGCTCGAATAAGGGGCTGGTATGGATTTTAAGGGGGACCCCTACGACATTTTTTTTTCAAATTTTGGCACAGGGTTCCCCTTAAAAACCATACTAGACCTGAAGGGTCTGGTATGGATTTTGGGGGGGGGCCCTACGCCATTTTTTTTTAAAATTTGGTGCAGGGTTCCCCTTAATTTCCATATCAGATCCGAAGGGCCTGGTATGGATTTTAGGGAGACCCCCACGCATTTTTTTTTTAAATTTTGGTTCGGGGTCCCCCTTAATATTCATACCAGATCCACAGGGCCTGTCTTTGCAAAGAGTTTTGTCTTTTTGTTGAGACCCGACAATTCATTACAGCCACAATAAGTTTTAAATGACAGTTTTTCCTTTAGAAATGTCATTTTGCTGTGGTACTGTTCTAAACACGGGAAAAATGTGCCACTTTACAGGCATACTATAGACACCCCCCAGACACAATATTTAAAGGAATATTTCATTTTTATTGTTTCACTTTAAGCATTAAAGAAATCACTGCTCCCGAAAAAAACGGCCGTTTTTAAAAAAAAAAAAAATGTATTGATACATGTCCCCTGGGGCAGGACCCAGGTCCCCAAACATTTTTATGACAATAACTTGCATATAAGCCTTTCAAATGAACACTTTTGATTTTTCATGATAATGTCCCATAGACTTTAACGGTGTTCGGGCGGCTTTCGAATTTGCCCCGAACACCGCATATTGTTCGGTGTTCGCAGAACATCCGAACAGCCAAAGTTCCACCCGAACTTATGCTCAGGCCGAACTGTTCGCCCATCCCTAGTAGAGACATCCCCAAAAAGACTTGCAGCTGTAACTGCAGCGAAAGGTGGTTCTACAGGTGTTGACTCTGGGGGGCTGAATACAAATGCACGCCACACTTTTCACACATTTATTTGTAAAAAATGTTGAAAACCATTTATCATTTTCTTTCCACTTCACAATTATGTACCACTTTGTGTTGGTCTATCACATAAAATCCCAATAAAATACATTTACTTTTTTGGCTGTAATATGACAAAATGTTGAAAATTTCAAGGGGTATGAATACTTTTAAAGGCACTGTAATACAGATAGAAATCATAAGCCCTGATTCACACTTATGCTGTGTGGAATTCACACCCCATTCATGCAAATTGATGCGGGTGTGTATGTTAAGTTAACAATATCCTGAAATCAGTTCCCATGCGATCCGATTCTAGTGTGGCCAAAAAAAGGGACCTGCACGTTTTTGGTGCAAATTCAGTCAATTTGAGCCATACAGAATAGCTCAATACTCACTGTTGAAGATTTGCGTGTGATTTATGACATGGGGTTCCCTGCACTGTTTAGTGTGAACCCGGGGCTAATAGTCAAAGCATTCTAGGCTTTCTTATAAAGAATTTTAGTAATGTATGCATGCTTGGAATGACCCTAAAGCAGTCAGAATGAATATTTTTTAACCCTATATATACTTCTATACTTATTGGGGATTCTTGGTTTGGATATATTGCAATACCTGTACCCAGAGGCGTAACTAGAACCTTCAGAGCCCCGGTGCAAGAAACCATAAAGGGCCCTTTCCGAGCCGAGCCCTTTCCATCAGTTCCGGGGCCCTTTATTCCTGTTGCAGGACCCTTTATGAGACCCGGTTCACACTGCGACACATAAAGTTGCATGACAAATCAAAACACATTAATTTCAATGGGTGCCATTTTAAAGTCGGGTTCCCTGGGCACCGCCTCCTCCTGCCAAGCCAAGCCACTTGCTATGATGGGGAGATTTGTGCATGCTCATTTGCTCTCTGTTCCTAAGACACACCTTACAGGGCTTGGCCAAGCCCCCCGCTCCTTGTAACTGGCTCTGATTGACAGCAGCAGGAGCCAATGGCTCCTGCTGCTGTATGTAAGCCAATGAGGATTGAGAGAGCCGAGAGAGCCTAGGCTCTTGTGCACATCGCTGGATCGAGATTGGGCTCAGGTGCATATTAGGGGGGATGTGAGGGAAGCTGCATGCAGGTTTTTTACCTTACTGGTTAAAATGCCTTTACAAACACTTTAATCAATGGGACTAAAGCCTCAGCAAAAAAAAAAAAAAACGGTTCCTGCCCTACGTTTTTGTGACTTTGGTGCGATTTGAGTGCCATGGACTGCAATGTTAAATCACAAAAGTTGCAAGGAAATTGCAAGCAAGTTGCAAGGAAATCACAACCAAGTCACATGACCTTGAGGTTGCAGCAGTGTGAACCGAGCCTTACGGTCCTGCAGTGGGCCCTCCCCATAGTGGCGTAAGGACCCAGTTGCGAGCGCAAACTTTGCAACCCTGATAGTTCCACCACTGCCTGTACCAGTTGTGGATAAAATTATTTTACATTTAGAAACAATGTTAAATGGTGTGAATCATCTAGTTGGGTTGGTAGTTAGAGTGAGGGTGTTCAGGACTAGAGATTACTAGTTAGAACCAACAACATAAGGTATATCTATCTGCTTTAGAAAAATATTGTTTGAAAATATTTCCCTCGGAATAGCAATAGTTTATGAATTAATGGACATTTAAAAAAAAATATCCAGTCAATTGTGGGTTTTCAATAAATAAAAGCTATCCGTGAATGAATTTTACCACAATCGTTTATGTATGCCATGTGGTGACAAGGTCTATTTTTTATTCATAATTAGAAATGAGAAAAAGAGTACTCTCATATACTATTTTTTATTCTGATATTAAAAATAGTTTTTCTTTAAAAAAAAAGAGGGAGAGACACAGAGATAGACGGGGGGGGGGGGGGGGGGGTACAGAAGGGAGAGCACAAGAGAGAGTGAGAGAGAAATCTGAACAAACTCAACATGAAAATAGAAAGTGAAAAGCTTACAAGCATCTTCGATCCCCAAAGCCTGGTACTGGGTCCTCCTCTTCATTAAATAGCCCTTCCTGGGGTTAAATTTGATGTCTAATTCTTAGATGTAACAGCTGCATTTGTTTTATTTTTTAAGCTTTCATTTTTTCGCCTGATAATCTGGTCAGTAAGTCTGTTGTTTTTCAAAAGAACAAGCTCTCTTGCAGATGTATGCAACAGTTACAGGGTTGAAACAAACAATTTGCCACTGACAAGGATGCTTACAATGATCAGCTTTTATTTATTTATGTAAAATCTTTATCCCAAAATGATTTTTTTTTTCTGTAACTGCTTATAAAGTGTTGGCTGGAGTTCAGCTTAATTTTGTTAGTGTATCTAACACACAGCACCATCTGTCTTTTTAAATACAAGGCTGCCCCTTAAATGCATAATTTAGTTACAATGTAATTAGCTACATTCTCTGCCTCGTCTCCTATTTTCTTGAGGGATAATGAGATATTTTGCCAATTCAGGTCACAGAAAAGGTAAGACAAAAGCTTGATTTACGATTTGTATGGCTGTTTATGCAAAATTAGTAACGCATTACATGCTGCAGTCTGACCAAACTCCAAAGTCATTTTCATTACAGTATGAAGACTGTAAAAAATTTACTGTTTTTATACAATTTTATTTAAAATGTTACAAAACCCACAACAGTAAAATCAGTTTATATATGCAGTAAAGCATGCTTGTTATACTCACTGTGGAACCTAAGGGGTTAATCCTCTGAATTGTGTATAAAGGCTGTGTGATCCTGCCTTCTCTGATCCTCCCCTTCTTTTAACTGACCCAGGGGTGGACTGACCATTTGGGCACTCGGGCATGGACCAAGGGCCCCATGCCACTAGGGGTCTCATCAGAGTGGCCAGCCTCACTAAAAGCAGGGACAGTATGCAAAAATCTATGTTTTTTTACATCTGTCCCTGAAATGTCCCTTGCCGACATCTTTTTGCTGTAAAAAAAATTAGGCTATAGCTGCCCCGCCTCTGTACTGCTTCCTCAGCCAATGGTAACACAGTGTACACGCCCCCTTTCTCACTGCGGCTCATTTGATTTCAGAGCAGAAGATTGCCAGCAGCTGGAGGAGAGGAGAGGGAGGAGGGGACACAGCCTGCAGTGTGGGAAGGGCTGCAACCTGCTGGAAGGTACGCTTTCTGAGCTGAACTGATTGTATTTTTGTCAGCGGCTTACCCTGGTGAGCAGGAGGGAGGGGGAGGATGTGTTTTTCCTCTAGCAGGGCTCCTCCGTTCTCTAAAGCTGTTAGATCAATTTTCTGTGTGAGAAGTGCCATGCTTCTGGAGGAATCATGTTCTGAACTTCTCCCCCAATCTCTGTTACCCTGCCTACTCATTACCTGCCCACCAATACACAGACACAGTCCCCTCCTCTCCTGCATAACCACCTAAAGTGTCTATGTGTATATATGTATACCGTGTGTTTATGTGTATATATGTATACTGTGTGTCTATGTTTATATATGTATACTGTGTGTCTATGTCTATGTGTATATGTATACTGTGTGTCTATCAGTGGCGGTGCGTCCATAAAGGGCGCACGGGCACTGCCCTGTCTCTCCTGGCACCTTTCTATCACCATAGATAGATTCATGCATTGCATGAATCTATCTATGGTCGCCGTTAACACCCCCTATTCAGGTGCCCAACCCCTGAAGCACCTAATTAGAGCTATGCTGGGCATTTGCTGTTCACTCGGCTGTGTGTTAGCAAAGCGAAGGAATTCACTTTGCTAACACTGAACTGCCTCTCAGCCAATCAGGTGCTCGGGTCTGTTACCTGTCACCTGATTGGCTGAAGCGCTGGCGCTGTGATTGGACACCAGATAGAGAGGACGGAAGAAGACATCAAAGACGCAGTAGTGGCAATTGATGGGCACACTGGCAGCATTTGATGGGGCACAGTAGCGGCAATTGATGGGCACACTGGCAGCATTTGATGGGGCACAGTAGCAGCAATTGATGGGCACACTGGCAGCAAATGATGGGCACACTGGCAGCAATTGATGGGTACAATAGCAGCAATTGATGGGCATACTGGCAGCAATTAATGGGCACAGTGGCTGTGTTTGATGGGCACAGTAGCGGCAATTTATGGGTACAGTGGCTGCGTTTGATGGGCAAAGTGGCTGCATTTGATGGCACATTAGCTGTGTTTGATGGGCACAGTGGCTGCGTTTGATTGGCACAGTGGCTGCATTTAATGGGCACAGTGGCGGCATTTTATGGGTACAGTGGCTGCGTTTGATGGCACGGTGGCTGCGTTTGATGGCACAGTGGCTGTGCTTGATGAGCACAGTGGCTGCGCTTGATGGGCACAGTGGCGGCAATTGATGGGCACAGTAGCTGCATTTGATGGGCACAGTAGCTGCATTTGATGGGTACAGTGGCAGCAATTTATGGGTACAGTGGCTGCCTTTGATGGCACAGTGGCTGCGTTTGATGGGCACAATGGCTGCGTTTGATGGGCACAGTGGTTGCATTTGATGGGCACAGTGGCTGCGCTTGATGGGCACAGTGGTGGCAATTGATGGGCACAGTATTTGCGTTTGATGGGCACAGTAGCTGCGTTTGATGGGTACAGTGGCGGCAATTTATGGGTACAGTGGCGCAATTTATGGGTACAGTGGCTGCGTTTGATGGCACAGTGGCTGCGTTTGATGGGCACAATGGCTGCGTTTGATGGCCCAATGGCTGCGTTTGATGGGCACAGTGGCTGCGCTTGATGGGCACAGTGGCTGCATTTGATGGGCACAGTGGCTGCATTTGATGGGCACAGTGACTGCGCTTGATGGGCACAGTGGCTGCGCTTGATGGACACAGTGGCTGTGCTTGATGGGCACAGTGGCAGCAATTGATGGGCACAGTAGCTGCATTTGATGGGCACAGTGGCTGCAATTGATGTTTTTTTTCAGTTTGCTTGCGCCCCCCCAAAAATTTTGAGCACCAGCCACCACTGGTGTCTATGTGTATATATGTATAATGTGTGTGTGTGTATGTGTATATATACTGTGTGTGTGTATGTATACTGTATGTTTCATTTGTGCCTACTGCCGCTAAACGGAAGTCAATCTAACAATCCTATGCCTGTGAAAAATCCACTTGTTGCCATTCGGAAGCAGCTGAATGGTGAACTGCTGAGCCCGGCCTCGGATCAGGCAGCAGGGCAGGTCTGGTTGCGTGCCTGTGCGGTGATATGGCACACATCAAGAATGGCTTTTATTCACACGCCCCACTGCCAGATCTGAGGCCAACCACAGCAGTTCACTAATTTGCTAGCTCTAAGACTCACTTGCGCAGTTCAGAGCCTGCAACAAGTGGATTTTTTTTTCTGATTTAAAGGCCTTTTCCTGCCAGCTGCCTGCCACACCAAGCACTAAGGTGCAAAGGTGTGTGTAAGGGAAAACTGATAGAAGGTGACACACTGGGGGGGCTCTGCCATAAGGTAGGACTCTGCGGACTGTGATGTATAGGGAGAATGTTGAGACTTTGGTGTAAGGGAGGACTCTGATGTGAGCGTGGCACTCATCCTAACTGCTGTACTCTATATGTTGTTTTGTTTGTTACTTACTCCTGGCATGGCGGCCACCTGTAAGCCTGGGGGCCCCATAATCTTCTATTGCCCGGGGGCCCCATGAGTTGTCAGTCCGCCCCTGAACTGACCCTTCTTTAACTGACTCAAACCCATATCTCGATAGAACAGAGCATTAAGAGTCAGGCTGCACTTGCTCAGTTTGGTGTGTATTCCTAGAGAGTTGTTTTTTTTTTTTTTTTTCTTTCTTGCTTGGGAGAGTGCATGTGATCCACGCAGGGCAAATCAGCACTATCCAGACAGAGGGTCAGGGGAGATGAAAACTCCTCCTACAAGTTTAAGCAGACAGTGATAGAAGTCACAAGTTATACACTACTGATGAGAAAAGTCATTTAGCAGTTTATATTTACTAAAGTTTTTGCATTTCCATTTTCTGTGTACTGTGGGAGACCAGATATAGTGAATGAAGGTTCTGGGTTTAGTAACAATTTAGGTTCTTGTAAGACCAAAAGGTCTATATAGGGTTCATTGTCAGGTTTAGTATGGGTGGTGCATAAGAACACATATGAGTTGCTAGTAGGGATGGGTGAATGGTTTGGCCCGAGCATAAATTCGGGCCGAACTTTGGTTGTTCGGGTGTTCTGCAGAACACCGAACAATATGCGGTGTTCGGGGCAAATTCGAAAGCCGCAGGACCACCGTTAAAGTCTATGGGACATTAACATGAAAAATCAAAAGTGTTCATTTTAAAGGCTTATATGCAAGTTATTGTCATAAAAAGTGTTTGGGGACCTGGGTCCTGCCCCAGGAGACATGTATCAATGCAAAAAAAAAGTTTTAAAAACGGACGTTTTTTCGGGAGCAGTGATTTTAATAATGCTTAAAGTGAAACAATAAAATTGAAATAGTTCTTTAAATTTCATACCTGGGGGGTGTCCATAGTATGCCTGTAAAGTGGCGCATTTTTAAAGGAATTTGTAAAGGAAAAAAAGTCATCTAAAACTACTCGCGGCTATAATGAACTGTCGGTCCCGGCAATACAGATAAAAGTCACTGAAAAAAACGGCATGGGATTCCCCCACAGTCCATTACCAGGCCCTTTGGGTCTGGTATGAATATTAAGGGGAACCCCGAACCAAATTTTTTTTTTTTTAAATTGCGTGGGGGTCCCCCCAAATTCCATACCAGGCCCTTCAGGTCTGGTATGGATATTAAGGGGAACCCTGTGCCAAAATTTTAAAAAAATGGCATGGGGGTCCCCCCTCAAAATCCATACCAGACCCTTCAGGTCTGGTATGGATTTTAAGGGGAACCCGGCGCCAAAATTTTTTTTTAAATGGCGCGGGGTCCCCCCAAAAATCCATACCAGACCCTTATCTGAGCACGCAACCTGGCAGGCCATAGGAAAAGAGGGGGGATGAGAGAGCCCCCCTCCTGAACTGTACCAGGCCACATGCCCTCAACATGGGGAGGGTGCTTTGGGGTAGCCCCCCAAAGCACCTTGTCCCCATGTTGATGGGGACAAGAGCCTCATCCCCACAGCCCTTGCCCGGTGGTTGTGGGGGTCTGCGGGTGGGGGGCTTATCGGAATCTGAAAGCCCCCTTTAACAAGGGGACCCCCAGATTCCGGCCTCCCCCGTGTGAAATGGTAACGAGGTACGAATTTACCCCTACCATTTCACAAAAAAATTGTCAACATGGTACAAAAGACAAGACACAACTTGGGACAAGTCCTTTATTAAGAAATACAAAAATAAAAATATCCCACGAAGTCCATTCATCTTCTTATCTCGCTCTGCCAGTGGACCGAAAAAAAAAAAATAAAGCCGCAACTGACCCTCCTCCATGGGAGGCACCCGCCATATGACGCGTCCTCACAAGTGACAGTTCTTTTATAACTGAGGGTGGGGCAACACGGTGACGTTTCCCGGGTGACCCCGACCCCCTCTGATGCACGGGGACTTCCCCTTGGCTTTTCCGGGGCGTCAGAGGGGGGCAGGGCCACCCGTTTACGTAACTTGCCAACTGGTATTTGGCTGTACATCATTATTTTATTTGCTTTTAACATTCGATTTTGGAATGAAGGACTTTCCTGAACAAAGGTCAGATTCACTGTTAGAAATTATTTTGTTTAAGAAAAAAATTTCGTCCTGCTCCTTTGATTTTTCTTGTCACTCAGGAGCTGCCATTGTTAGCTGTTTTTATTTTTTCTAATGCTAGTTTCTTGCTTTTGTGCGTGTGTATAGATGTTATACTTTTATATCACAGAACTGGACCAAAGAGGCTCTGTCAGAATTTCTTATCTCTATACTATCGGGTTAGGGATGGGAAAGGAATGAAGCCAAGCCATCAACATGACAGCCAGAGAACTAACATTATCAAAGAAGAGGTTACCCTCCATACTTATCTCATGACAGAGCAGGCCTGGATCTGGAGGGGGGTGTGCTGGGTGGGCTGTGCCCCTTCAAGATTTTAGTTGTGCCTTTTCAGATATCTGAGAGCGCATCCACTACTCCATGAGACAGTCTGATAGGGAAAATTGATGTAGAATGGACTCTGATGGGGACATTTGATGTACAGTGCCTTGAAAAAGTATTCACACCCCTTGAAATCTTCCACGTTTTGTCATGTTACAACCAAAAACATAAATGTATTTTATTGGGATTTTATGTGATACACCAACACAAAGTGGTACATAATTGTGAAATGAAAGGAAAATTATAAATGGTTTTCAATGTTTTTTACAAATAAATATCTGAAAAGTTGGTGTGCATTTGTATTCAGCCCCCTTTACTCTAATACCCCTAACTATAATCTAGTGGAGCCAATTGTCTGCAGGAGTCAAATAGAGTACACCTGTGTGTAATTTAATTTCAGTATAAATACAGCTGTTCTGTGAAACCCTCAGAGGTTTGTTAGAAACCCCTAGTGTGCAAACAGCAACATGAAGGCCAAGGAACACATCAGACAGGTCAAGGATACAGTTGTGGAGAAGTTTAAAGCAGAGTTAGATAAAAAAAAAATTTCCAAGCTTTGAGCATCTCATGGAGCACTGTTCAATCCATCATCCGAAAATGGAAAGTCTATCGCACAACTACAAACCTACCAAGACTTGGCTGTCCACCTAAACTGACAGGCTAAGCAAGGAGAGCATTAATCAGAGAAGCAGCAAAAAGGCCCATGGTAACTTTGGAGGAGCTGCATAGATCCACAGCTCAGGTGGGAGAATCTGTCCATGGGACAACTATTAGCCGTGCACTCCACAAAACTGGCCTTTATGGAAGAGTGGCAAGAAGAAAGCTATTATTGAAAGAAAGCCATAAGAAGTTACCTTTGCAGTTTGCAAGGAACCATGTGGGGGACACAGCAAACGTAGAAGAAGGTGCTCTGGTCAGATGAGACCAAAATTTAACTTTTTGGCCTAAAAGCAAAACGCAATGTGTGGTGGAAAACTAACACTGCGCATCATCCTGAACACACCATGCCCACCGTGAAAACATGGTGGTGGCAGCATCATGTTGTGAGGATGCTTTTCTTTCGCAGGGACAGGGAAGTTAGTCAGAGTTGATGATAAAAAGGATGGAGTGAAATACAGGGCAATCTTAGAACAAAACCTGTTAGAGCCTGCAAAAGACTTGAGACTGGGGCGGAGGTTCACCTTCCAGCAGGACAACGACCCTAAACATACAGCCAGAGCTACAATGGAATGGTTTAGATCAAAGCATATTCATGCATTAGAATGACCCAGTCAAAGTTCAGACTAATATTGAGAATCTGTGGCAAGACTTGAAAATTGCTGTTCACAGACACTAACCATCCAACCTAACAGAGCTTGAGCTATTTTGTAAAGAAGAATGGGCCAAACTTTCAATCTCTAGATGTGCAAAGTTGGTAGAGACATATGCAAAAAAGACTTGTAGCTGTAATTGCAGTGAAAGGTGGTTCTACAAAGTATTGACTCAGGGGGGCTTAATACAAGTGCACACCACTCTTTTCAGATATTTATTTGTAAAAAATGTTGTAAAACATTTATCATTTTCCTTCCACTTCACAATTATGTGCCACTTTGTGTTGGTCTATCATATAAAATCCCAATAAAATACATTTACGTTTTTGGTTGCAACATGGCAAAATGTTGAAAATTTCAAGAGGTGTGAATACTTTTTAATACACTGTATGGGAGCACTCTGGTGAAGACATTTGATGTAAGGGTGGCTCTGATGGGACATTTGATGTAAGGGGAAACTCTGGTGGGGACATTTGATGTAAGGGCCACTCTGAGGAGGCAGTTGATGTAAGGGCCACTCTGAGGAGGCAATTGATGTATGGGAGCACTCTGATGGGGCAATTTATGTAAGGGGACAGTCTGATGTAGACAATTGAGGTAAGAAGGCACTCTAAAGCAGGCAATTGATGTAAGGAGTCACTGTAATGAGGACAATTGATGTATTGGGGGACTCTAATGGGGACTATTGATGTAAATAGGCACTCTGGGGACACTTGATATAAGTGGATACTGATGAGGACACATGATATAAGGAGGGGCACTTATAGAGACACCTGATGTAAGGGGGCACAGATTTTGTTTATTCATCCTAATCCAATGACAGCCTAATACATACTAGTATTCCCTGTTTGCTCCTGCTCTACTTATCAGATGTTGCTTCTGGGTTGTGACTTGTGGCATAGAAGCGTGCAGGGATTTCTCCTGTTCCTCCAGTTGTTCAAAAATTTTTTTTGCCCTACATTCTTTCTTTTTTTCTCTCAAAGCTTATTTGTGCATTGCCACAATATTTTAAACCAAGGTAGGACCAGAAAAGCAAGAAAATTATTTTTGTAACAGTGGCAATCCTGTCAAGGGGGATGTCATTTTGGGCATTAATGGTTGTGTGGCAGAGATGGATATCTGGCCCTGGACCTTTTCCTGTAAATCCTATGCTATAAATTAAATATACATACAATATTCATCTGAATATATATGTGCACCCTTTAGAAACTTCTAGGCAGAAATACAGGTTTTGCATGAAAAAATTGAGAGCCTTTTATATTTTATAAATCTCATTGAATGTTGCACTAATCTGCATTCTTCCAGATTAATATTTGACAAAATATAACGTTTTTTTAGGCAGCCATCTGAGCGTGTTAGCATGCGAGTGGTAATTGCATTATTTAACCAATTTGCTGTTCTGTAATTGTTTAACCATTTTGCTGCTTAGAAACACAATGCATCATAGCCTCTTCCATTATTGAAGGCTAAATAGAGAAATTTGCTAAAGCTTTCAGCTGATATTTTTTCCCCTGTGGCTGTAATGGATGTTTTCATCTGCCTAACCTCTCTGCTGGAAAACAGACCCATGTAGTTCTCATATCTGAAAAGGTTATTTTGTTTAGTGTTGGAGCACAATACATATGGTGTTGATTCATGCTTGGAAACTGCACAGTATGCTAAATTCACCTTTACTACTTGGGTTTGGGACCTATGAGATATGCATGAATTGCTTACTGACTATGGATAGGGATTTACAT
Source organism: Aquarana catesbeiana (assembly GCF_042186555.1). Classification (NCBI taxonomy): domain Eukaryota; kingdom Metazoa; phylum Chordata; class Amphibia; order Anura; family Ranidae; genus Aquarana; species Aquarana catesbeiana. Next base: position 478,951,369 of record NC_133326.1, on the reverse strand, counting down.
TTATTTGTCAATATTCGACAGATTGTTTTTAACCTTTCCTGAGGCTTTAATGGTAGGGCAAGCTCTATGAATATTATCCAACAAGCACAGGTGGATCCATTACTTGTTAAATGACAAGTTCATAAATTATACAAAACACCCTGTCTGGTAAATTCATGCATAGCTCCCAACTTTCCCTGATTTGGGGGACTGTCCCTGATTTTGAACAAAGTCCCTCTGTCCTTCTTTCTTCCTCATTTGTCCCTCATTTTTGGTCTGATCTATATAGCTGTATATAAAATGCACTACTTATCTATCAAAAAAGTGTTTCCCAGTGCTAAACCTTTCATACAATTTCTAAATTGCCACATTAGTAAATGCCAGAAGCTAATATAAAGGAATAGTAGTGATTAAAAACTACTTATGGGTTTAACCAATCATTAATTTTTGTTGTACAATTCTTCTTTAAAGGGGGCATAACAGGGTGTGTGTCCAATGCCTACATACTTTTGCTAATAGGTGTCCCTCATTCCCAAAGTTGGGAGGTATGACGTATGGAATAGTTATACTTTTAGTTAATGGGGGAGAGGGACTCATTTTCAATCAAGGATGTCTGAACAAATGGCAGAGCAAAAACATGGGGCTTTTGTAGTACTGCACCATGAGTCCATCTGGCCCCCAGCTTTTCCCTAGTATTTGTATTTAATTCCTGAGCAAATTCTTTTAAAGTAATGGACTATTCCAGGGTAGCAGAATCTTTATCTGAGATAGTCGGGTCTGTAATATGTCATGTATTCCTGAATTAGTTGTGTGTGTGCATTTGCCCAGGGCAGCACCCTTAAAGAGCAACTTAAGGTTATAGAGATAGGTATAGTATCTTTGAAAGTGTTTGGCAGTGACAATTGTTTTGGAATGTGATTTAGCCATGTTGTCATGTATACTATGGACTTCTGTAGGGATTTAGCTAGGAGCCTGCCATTTTTGTTACTATAGTATAAAGTATAAACCACCTTTTTTTTGTACATATAATTCTTTATATAGAATTATATGTTCCCAATAAATGATAAACTGCCATGAGCAATTATTCTTTCCTTGTTTTCTATATGAAAATTACACAGTTTGGAATATTCCACGTTGATATGTTCAACTACTACCTTGCTGCTGCTCAATCTTTTCTGAAGTTTCTGTGGGACACTACGATGAGCTAGTGGTGGAACTACCAGGGTCACAAAGGTCGCACTTGCGACTAGTAATCGGCTGACCTTGGCACCAGCTCAGTCTTGGCTGGCTCTCAGTTGTAACAGGAACTGAAATGTACCCACCTTCATTCAGAGTTTTGCTCCAGGTACAATATTTTAAATAGATTTTCCTTCACATTCAGCTGAAACCAAGCTCACTAAAGCTGATGATTTGTTGTTTTCTTCTATTTGATCTGTACTCCGTATTTTTTACACCTTTATCCATCCTTCAGTGCTGGAAACACTCTTGGCATTAGGTGCAATGCCTACCCATGATTTCTCAGACATTTATACAGTTACGTCAAAGTTCTTTTCAGTAGGAAGTTAAAGCTGAATTCCTGGCAGTGGCGGAAATACCAGGGTCGCAAAGGTCGCACTTGCGACCAGGCCTTGGTGTTCCGCCACTGTAGGGGGTCCTGACACCCCCCAGTTTGCTCCTCCTTGCAGTTGCTTACAAATTTATGGGACAGGCACCAAGCGCCATAACATCATCATGCACCTGATCAGTGGACCACTCCCCCACCCAAGTCAAGCTCAGCCAATTACTAATCAGCCAGTTCCAGAACTACGCATGCTGTAATCGGCTGAGCTAGGCATTGTCTCGGTCTCGGCTGGGCTTGGGCACATGGTCAGGTGACATCATGGTGCTTGGCACCTTTCCCATAAATGTTAAAGCAACTGCAAGAATGGGGCAGAGGGAGGGGGAGAAGGACCAAAAGACTAATCCGGGATGCAATTACAAGAGGTCAGTGAATGACAGCTCCAGGCCACAGAGTCTGTAGGGAAGTCAATCAGTCTGTGGGGGGTCACTGATGTAAGGGGGAGTGGAGACCCTAAGGTAAGCAGGCACACTGATATAAAGCCCCCCCCTTATATCAGTGTCCTCACTCCCCTCTTACATCAGTGAACCCCTTTACCTTAGTGTAGTCACTCTGCAGACTCTGATGTATTTACTTATTTATTACAGGTACTTCTATAGCGCAATTAATTTACACAGCACTTTATATATACACTATATTAACAAGAGTATTGGGATGCCTGCATTTATATGCACATGAACTTTAATAGCATCCCAGTTTTATGCCCTGTACACACGGTCAGATTTTCTGTTGGAAAATGTGTGAGAGGTCCTTGTTGTCAGAAATTCCGTGTGTGGTCTCCATCACGCATTTTCCATCGGAATTTCCGACACACAAAGTTTGAGAGCTTGCTATAAAATTTTCTAACAACAAAATCCGTTGTCAGAAATTCCAATCGTGTGTACACAAATCCGACGCACAAAGTGCCACGCATGCTCAGAATAAATTAAGAGATGAAAGCTATTGGCTACTGCCCCGTTTATAGTCCTGACGTACGTGTTTTACGTCACCGCGTTCAGAACGATCGACTTTTCTGACAACTTTGTGTGACCGTGTGTATGCAAGACAAGTTTGAGCCAACATCCGTCGGATAAAATCCATGGATTTCGTTGTGGGAACATCCGATCAATGTCCGACCGTGTGTACAGGGCATTAGTCCGTAGGGTTCAATATTGAGTTGGCTCACCCTTTGCAGCCATAACAGTTTCAACTCTTCTGGGAAGGCTGTCCACAAGGGAATGGGAATGTTTGACCATTCTTCCAGAAGCGCATATGTTAGGAGGACTCATGGACAGGACTTATGGTGTAAGATTGGTTTTCAGGGGTTGGGTTTGGCTCCTTAGTTCCAGTGAAGTGAACTCTTAAGGCATCAGCATACCAAGACATTTTGGACAATTTCATGCTCCCAACTTTGTGGAAACAGTTTGGTAATGGCTCCTTCCTGTTCCAACATGACTGCACACCAGTGCACAAAGAAGGTCCATTAAAGACACGGATGAGTGAGTTTGAGGTGGAGGAACTTGACTGAACTTAACTGGCCTTGACTGGCCTGATGTCCTAACCTCAATCCAAAAAAACACAAAAAACTGCAAGTAAACCCGAGGTGGGGACAAACATCTTCCATTTAAGGATTATGGAGGCCACTGTGCTCTTAGAAACCTTAAGTGCAGCAGAATTTTTTTTGTAACCTTGGCCAGATCTGTGCCTTGCCACAATTCTGTCTCTGAGCTCTTCAGGCAGTTCCTTTGACTTCATGATTCTCATTTCCTCTGACATGTACTGTGAGCTGTAAGGTCTTATATAGACAGGTGTATAGCTTTCCTAATCAAGTCCAATCAGTATAATCAAACACAGCTAGACTCAAATGAAGCCGTAGAACCATCTCAAGGATGATCAGAAGAAATGGACAGCACCTGAGTTGAATATATGAGTGTCACAGCAAAGGGTCTGAATACTTAGGACCATGTGATATTTCAGTTTTTCTTTTTTAATAAATCTGCAAAAATGTCAACAATTCTGTGTTTTTCTGTCAATATGGGGTGCTGTGTGTACATTAATGAGGAAAAAAATGAACTTAAATGATTTTAGCAAATGGCTGCAATAAAACAAAGAGTGAAAAATGTAAGGGGGTCTGAATACTTTTCGCCCCCACTGTATATACAGTATCTCACAAAAGTGAGTACACCCCTCACATTTTTGTAACCCTGTCTTTGGCCAATTATGGCTCTCTTTGCTGATGGCGCTGTGATTGGCCAGAGCATGCGGTCATAGTGCATGCTTGGCCAATCATCAGACAGCAATGCACTGCGATGTTGCAGTGCATTATGGGGCATGGCGCGTCACTCGAATTTGGCGCGCACGCCCCATAACGTTCACATTTCGGCGAACGATTGAACAGCCAATGTACGAGTCAAACTCATGTTCGACCCGCACAAAAAGCTCATGCCTACTAAAGAAGCTGAGTGTAAACATGATGGACTGGCCAAGCATGTCTCCAGACCTAAACCCTATTGAGCATCTGAGGGGCATCCTCAAACGGAAGGTGGAGAAGCGCAAGGTCTCTAACATCCACCAGCTCTGTGATGTCATCGTGGAGGAGTGGAAGAGGACTCCAGTGGCAACCTGTGAAGCTCTGGTGAACTCCATGCACAAGAGGGTTAAGGCAGTGCTGGAAAAAATGGTGGTCACACAAAATATTGACACTTTGGGCCCAATTTGGACATTTTCACTTAGGGGTGTACTCACTTTTGTTGCCAGAGGTTTAAACATTAATGCCTGTGTGTTGAGTTATTTTGAGGGGACAGCAAATTTACACTGTTATACAAGCTTTACACTCACTACTTTACATTGTAGCAAAGTTTCATTTCTTCAGTGTTGTCACATGAAAAGATAAAATACAGTGGGGACGGAAAGTATTCAGACCCCCTTAAATTTTTCACTATTTGTTATATTGCAGCCATTTGCTAAAATCATTTGAGTTCATTTTTTTCCTCATTAATGTACACACAGCACCCTATATTGACAGAAAAACACAGAATTGTTGACATTTTTGCTGATTTATTAAAAAAGAAAAACTGAAATATCACATGGTCCTAAGTATTCAGACCCTTTGCTCAGTATTTAGTAGAAGCACCCTTTTGATCTAATATAGCCATGAGTCTTTTTGGGAAAGATGCAACAAGTTTTTCACACCTGGATTTGGGGATCCTCTGCCATTCCTCCTTGCAGATCCTCTCCAGTTCTGTCAGGTTGGATGGTAAACGTTGGTGGACAGACATTTTTAGGTCTCTCCAGAGATGCTCAATTGGGTTTAAGTCAGGGCTCTGGCTGGGCCATTCAAGAACAGTCACGGAGTTTTTGTGAAGCCACTCCTTTGTTATTTTAGCTGTGTGCTTAGGGTCATTGTCTTGTTGGAAGGTAAACCTTCGGCCCAGTCTGAGGTCCTGAGCACTCTGAAGAAGGTTTTCGTCCAGGATATCCCTTCACTTGGCCGCATTCATCTTTGCCTCGATTGCAACCAGTCGTCCTGTCCCTGCAGCTGAAAAACACCCCCACAGCATGATGCTGCCACCACCATGCTTCACTGTTGGGACTGTATTGGACAGGTGATGAGCAGTGCCAGGTTTTCTCCACACATACCGCTTAGAATTAAGGCCAAAAAGTTCTATCTTGGTTTCATCAGACCAGAGAATCTTATTTCCCACCATCTTGGAGTCCTTCAGGTGTTTTTTTAGCAAACTTCATGCAGGCTTTCATGTGTCTTGCACTGAGGAAAGGCTTCTGTTGGGCCATAAAGCCCCGACTGGTGGAGGGCTGCAGTGATGGTTGACTTTCTACAACTTTCTCCCATCTCCCGAATGCATCTCTGGAGCTCAGCCACAGTGATCTTTGGGTTCTTCTTTACCTCTCTCACCATGGTCTTCTCCCCTGATACCTCAGTTTGGCCTGGACGGCCAGCTCTAAGAAGCGTTCTGGTCATCCCAAATGTCTTCCATTTAAGGATTATGGAAGCCACTGTGCTCTTAGGAACCTTACGTGTAGCAGAAATTTTTTTGTAACCTTGGCCAGATCTGTGTCTTGCCACAATTCTGTCACTGAGCTCTTCAGGCAGTTCCTTTGACCTCATGATTGTCATTTGCTCTGACATGCACTATGAACTGTAAGGTCTTATATAGACAGGTGTGTGGCTTTCCTAATCAAGTCCAATCAGTATAATCAAACACAGCTGGACTCAAATGAAGGTGTAGAACCATCTCAAGGGTGATCAGAAGAAATGGACAGCACCTGAGTTAAATATATGAGTGTCACAGCAAAGGGTCTGAATACTTAGGACCATGTGATATTTCAGTTTTTCTTTTTTTAATAAATCTGCAAAAATGTCAACAATTCTATGTTTTTCTGTCAATATGGGGTGCTGTGTGTACATTAGTCAGGAAAAAAAATGAACTTAAATGATTTTAGCAAATGGCTGCAATATAACAAAGAGTGAAAAATTTAAGGGGGTCTGAATACTTTCCGTCCCCACTGTATTTACAAAAATGTGAGGGGTGTACTCACTTTTGTAAGATACTGTATATATCCCATAGTTTATAGATACTATAACTTTTGCGCAAACCAATACATTTATGCTTATTGGGATTTTATAATTAAAATATGTAGCAGAATACATATTGGCCTAAATTGATGAAGAAATTAGATTTTTTTACACTTTTTTATTGGATGTGTTTTATAGCAGAAAGTAAAAAATATTGTTTTTTTTTTTCAAAATTGTTGGTCTGTTTTTGTTTATAGAGCAAAAAATAAAATCCGCAGAGGTGAACAAATACCTATCAAATACCACCAAAAGAAAGCTCTATTTGTGGGGAAAAAACATACATTTTATATTGGTACAGCGCCGCAAAAAATGGATGGGTCATGAAGGGGGGTAAATCTTCTGAAAGGCTAGTGGTTAATATAAACATGCCCCAGTATACTATTTGTGAAAATTTGTACTCAAGCACTTGTAGTTTACAATGTTCAATGCTGATGGCTCCCTCCACCCTCTCAGTGCTGCTTCCCTAAACTTACAGTCACAGGAAAGAGTTAACAATGGACAGTACAGTTTTCCATCAGTCAGTTAGCTTGGAGAATGGAAGAGGGAGTAGCAGGGGAGTGCATTGCCATTCTAGGCTATGGAGCTGTGTGTCTTTAAAAAATGATTTTTTTTGTGACAGCTTCATTTGTTATCTATAATACCTTGTTTTGTTAGTCTAAGTTAACCTTGACTGGTGTACTGTTTGATTTTTGTTATATAGAGACTAGGGATGAGCTTCGTGTTCGAGTCGAACCCATGTTCGACTCGAACATCGGCTGTTCGATCGTTCGCCGAATTGCGAACGTTATGGGCCGTTCGCGCTAAATTCGTGTGGCGCGTCACGGCCCATAATTCACTGCGGCATCGCAGTGCATTGCTGGCTGATGATTGGCCAAGCATGCACTATGACCCGCATGCTTGGCCAATCACAGCGCCGTCAGTAGAGAGAGCTGTAATTGGCCAAAGCCAGGGTGGCTTTGGCCAATTATGGCTCAGGGGATTTAGTACACACCCCACACTATATAAGGCCGCCTGCACGGCGGCCCTGTGTAGTGTGTGTTCCGGTGTGCTGAGAGATAGAGAGAGAGAGAGACAGTGTCATTTGATTTGAGTTAGATAGATTAGGCAGAACAGTCAGTCAGTTAGCTGCACTTACAGTGTATTGTGTATATATATGCATCCCAGGTGTTGCATATATATATATACACTGTATTCAGTTTAGCTAGATCCGTTCCTGTTATCTTCTATCTAGACTATTTACATTTAATGCAGTGCGTCCTGCTCACAGTGTTCAGCTAGATCCGTTCCTGCTATTTACATTTAGTGCAGTGCGTCCTGCTCACAGTGTTCAGCTAGATCCGTTCCTGTTATCTTCTAGACTATTTACATTTAGTGCAGTGCGTCCTGCTCACAGTGTTCAGCTAGATCCGTTCCTGCAATTTACATTTAGTGCAGTGCGTCCTGCTCACAGTGTTCAGCTAGATCCGTTCCTGCTATTTACATTTAGTGCAGTGCGTCCTGCTCACAGTGTTCAGCTAGATCTGTTCCTGCTATTTACATTTAGTGCAGTGCGTCCTGCTCACAGTGTTCAGCTAGATCCGTTCCTGTTATTTACATTTAGTGCAGTGCGTCCTGCTCACAGTGTTCAGCTAGATCCGTTCCTGCTATTTACATTTAGTGCAGTGCGTCCTGCTCACAGTGTTCAGCTAGATCCGTTCCTGCTATTTACATTTAGTGCAGTGCGTCCTGCTCACAGTGTTCAGCTAGATCCGTTCCTGCTATTTACATTTAGTGCAGTGCGTCCTGCTCACAGTGTTCAGCTAGATCCGTTCCTGTTATCTTCTAGACTATTTACATTTAGTGCAGTGCGTCCTGCTCACAGTGTTCAGCTAGATCCGTTCCTGCAATTTACATTTAGTGCAGTGCGTCCTGCTCACAGTGTTCAGCTAGATCCGTTCCTGCTATTTACATTTAGTGCAGTGCGTCCTGCTCACAGTGTTCAGCTAGATCCGTTCCTGCTATTTACATTTAGTGCAGTGCGTCCTGCTCACAGTGTTCAGCTAGATCCGTTCCTGTTATTTACATTTAGTGCAGTGCGTCCTGCTCACAGTGTTCAGCTAGATCCGTTCCTGCTATTTACATTTAGTGCAGTGCGTCCTGCTCACAGTGTTCAGCTAGATCCGTTCCTGCTATTTACATTTAGTGCAGTGCGTCCTGCTCACAGTGTTCAGCTAGATCCGTTCCTGCTATTTACATTTAGTGCAGTGCATCCTGCTCACAGTGTTCAGCTAGATCCGTTCCTGTTATCTTCCTACTGACAGGCAGGCTTGTCTGGTTACAGTATATAAAGCTACCTGAAGAAAATTACAGGTGTTCTATTTGATCCTATTAGTACCACGGTCAGGCAGCTAGACTATTTACATTTAGTACAGTGCGTCCTGCTCACAGTGTTCAGCTAGATCCGTTCCTGTTATCTTCCTACTGACAGGCAGGCTTGTCTGGTTACAGTATATAAAGCTACCTGAAGAAAATTACAGGTGTTCTATTTGATCCTATTAGTACCACGGTCAGGCAGCTAGACTATTTACATTTAGTACAGTGCGTCCTGCTCACAGTGTACAGCTAGATCCGTTCCTGTTATCTTCCTACTGACAGGCAGGCTTGTCTGGTTACAGTATATAAAGCTACCTGAAGAAAATTACAGGTGTTCTATTTGATCCTATTAGTACCACGGTCAGGCAGCTAGACTATTTACATTTAGTACAGTGCGTCCTGCTCACAGTGTTCAGCTAGATCCGTTCCTGTTATCTTCCTACTGACAGGCAGGCTTGTCTGGTTACAGTATATAAAGCTACTTGAAGAAAATTACAGGTGTTCTATCCCAGCTTAGTGCAGCTACAGGCCATTAGTATGTCTGGAAGGCCAAGAAGGAGAGGCAGACAGTCACAAGCCAATAAGAGAGGGCAAGCAGGCTCTGTGTCTAGTGCTGGTCGTGGAGACGGTGCATCCTCATCAGCACGTGGCCATGGGACACGCTTGGCCTTTTTTTCGGCAGCTGGCCGTGTTGAGCCGCAACATGCGGAAGACTTGGTCGAGTGGATGACCAAGCCGTCCTCATCCTCCTCATCCTCTCTCACCCATGCCCAGGGTGCTTTGTCTGGCAAAGCAGCGGCCTCTTCCCTCAGCTCAATGTCATCAGTGACTCCTTCCCTAGCTCCACCATGTCCTCATGAGGATTCCCTCGAACTGTTTGACCACAGTGTTGGGTACATGCTCCAGGAGGATGCCCAGCGTTTGGAAGGCTCTGATGACGATACTGAGCTCGATGAAGGCAGTAACATGAGCACGGACAGAGGGGGTGCCCAAGAAGGACAGCAATCTGGCAGTCATGCTCCCCCTGCTGCAGCATACTGCCAGGTTTGCTCCAGTGATGAGGAGGGAGGGGATGATGAGGTCACTGACTCAACGTGGGTGCCTGATAGGAGAGAGGAGGAGGAGGAGGAGGAGGAGGAGGCGGCGGCACATCACCAACGAGGCAGGATGCCCTCCAGGGGCCAGCCTAAGGGCAGCACATTGACTGCATCACACCCCAAAGCTCCACATGTGCAGGGCGCTGCAGTCTCTGCGCGTTATTCAAAAAGTTCTTTGGTGTGGGCCTTTTTTGAGACGAGTGCATCAGATCGCACCGCTGCTATTTGCAACATATGTCTCAAGCGTATCTCGCGTGGCCAAAACATCTCCCGCTTGGGTACCACATGCTTGACCAGACATATGTTGACCTGCCATGCAGTTCGTTGGCAAGCGTATCTAAAAGACCCACACCAAAGAACAAAGAGGATCTCTCCTTGCTCCTCATCAGCTGAGATTTCCAACCCCACTAGACCTTCAGTCCTCTCTGAGACCTGCAGTGAGAGGAATGAAGGTGTAGAATTAGGTGTGTCACAGCCAAGTACTTGTGGGCAATCTGCTTTTGGTACACCGACGTCAGATTGTACCAGGCAAATTTCCCTGCCCCAGCTGCTGCACCGCCGAAAGAAGTTTGCTCCCAGCCATCCACATGCCCAGCGGTTGAATGCTAGCTTGGCAAAATTGCTAGCACTTCAACTGCTGCCTTTTCAGTTGGTAGACTCTGCCCCCTTCCGTGAGTTTGTGGAATGTGCGGTTCCTCAGTGGCAGGTACCCAAACGCCACTTTTTCTCACGGAAGGCGATTCCGGCTCTCTACCGGCATGTGGAAGGCAATGTCCATGCCTCGCTGGACAGGGCGGTCAGCGGTAAGGTGCATATTACCGCTGACTCATGGTCCAGCAGGCATGGACAGGGACGTTACCTAAGTTTCACGGCGCATTGGGTGACTCTGCTGGCAGCTGGGAAGGATGCAGGACAAGGTGCAGTAGTGTTGGAGGTTGTTCCGCCACCACGCCTCCAAAATGCTGATTGTGACACACCTCTCTCCTCCACCCCCTCCTCTTCTTCTTCCTCTATGGCCTCTTCCTCGGAACCAGCGGTGCTCCGTAGCCGTTCAAGGGGCTACGCAAGTACGCAGGCCAAAAGATGCCATGCGGTGCTTGAGCTGGTGTGCTTGGGGGACAGGAGCCACACTGGGGCAGAGGTTTTGTCAGCTCTGCAGGGGCAGGTTCAGAGGTGGTTGACGCCACGCCAACTTAAGGCAGGAATGGTGGTTTGCGACAATGGCACCAACCTCCTCTCTGCCCTCCGACAGGGACAAATGACCCATGTGCCCTGTTTGGCTCACGTCCTTAACTTGGTGGTGCAGCGGTTCTTGGGCAGGTACCCGGGCTTACAGGATGTCCTGAGGCAGGCCAGGAAAGTCTGTGTGCATTTCCGCCGGTCATATAATGCCAGTGCTCGGCTGACGGACCTCCAAAAGGAGTTTAACCTGCCCAAGAACCGCCTAATCTGTGACATGCCCACCAGGTGGAACTCAACGTTGGCCATGCTGCAGCGGCTGCACACGCAGCAGAGGGCCATCAATGAGTACCTGTGCGACTATGGCACCAGGACAGGGTCAGGGGAGCTTGGTTTTTTTTCCCCACGCCAGTGGGCCATGATCAGGGATGCATGCACTGTCCTGTCACCATTCGAGGAGGCCACGAGGATGGTGAGCAGTGACAGTGCATGCATCAGTGACACTGTCCCCCTTGTCCACCTGTTGGAGCACACGCTGCGTGGAATAATGGACAGGGCACTTGAGGCAGAACAGAGGCAGGAAGAGGAGGACTTCCTTAGCTCTCAAGGCCCCCTTTATCCAGACAGTGTTCCTGCGTGCCCGCCGATCACACAGGAAGAGGACGAGGAGGAAGAGGAGGAGGAGGAAGATTGTGTCAGTATGGAGGTGGAGCCTGGCACTCAGCATCAGCAGCAGTCTTTAAGGGATCAGTCCCAAGAAACACATGGACTTGTACGTGGCTGGGAGGAGGTGGCTGCGGACCATGTCGTTCTTAGTGACCCAGAGGACTCCGGACCGAATGCCTCAGCAAACCTACGCTGCATGGCCTCCCTGATCCTGCAAAGCCTGCGTAAGGATCCTCGTATTCGTGGTATCAAGGAGAAGGACCAATACTGGCTGGCAACCCTCCTTGATCCACGTTACAAGGGTAAGGTTGCGGACCTTATCTTGCCATCGCAGAGGGAGCAGAGGATGAAACATCTTCGGGAGGCCTTGCAGAAAGGTCTGTGCAACGCGTTCCCAGAGACTGGGAGGTTACAAACTCCTGTTTCTGGACAACGTGTTGCTGAGGCTTCGGTCAGTCAAAGAAGGAGCGGTGGAGAAGGTGGCCGTCTGACCGATGCGTTCAGACAATTTTTTGGTCCGCAGCCCCAAGGTATGATCGGTTCCAGCAACCATCGCCAGCGTCTGTTTTATATGGTGCAGGAATACCTAGGGGCAAGATCAGACTTGGACACCTTTCCCACCGAAAATCCTCTGGGTTACTGGGTCTTGAGGATGGATCACTGGCCAGAGCTTGCACAGTATGCAATTGAGCTACTGGCCTGTCCTGCATCCAGCGTTCTTTCGGAACGCACATTCAGTGCTGCTGGAGGCGTGGTAACCGATCACAGGGTGCGTCTGTCCACCGACTCGGTCGATCGGCTGACCTTCATAAAAATGAATGAGTCTTGGATCACCACCAGCTACCAAGCACCTGATGCTGATGTAACCGAATAATTTTTTTTGAAATCTCAGATCCCTTCAAAGACTGCCTATGCTGATGCTGAGTGACTATCCCTGAGTAATTATCCTCTTCCTCCTCAATCATCACGCTGATAGCTTGTAAGAACATTTTTGGTTCTGGGCGCCACCACCAGTGCCTAAGGCACAATTTTTCAGCCCCTGTTTAACAGGGGCGTGTAATTACAATTTTTGATGTAATACTTTGCAGCAGGGCTCGTTCCTGCATTCCAACTAGAGTGTCTGTGAGGGGTTGCAGTGTTGTGGCACCAGCACCAGTGCCTAAGGCCCAATTTTTCTGCCCCTGTCTAACAGGGGCGTGTAATTACAATTTTTGATGCAATACTTTGCAGCAGGGCTCGTTCCTGCGTTCCAACTAGAGTGTCTGTGAGGGGTTGCAGTGTTGTGGCACCAGCACCAGTGCCTAAGGCCCAATTTTTCTGCCCCTGTCTAACAGGGGCGTGTAATTACAATTTTTGAAGCAATACTTTGCAGCAGGGCCCGTTCCTGCGTTCCAACTAGAGTGTCTGTGAGGGGTTGCAGTGTTGTGGCACCAGCACCAGTGCCTAAGGCCCAATTTTTCAGCTCCTGTTCAACAGGGGCATGTAATTACAATTCTTGATCTAATATTTCACAGCAGGGCCCTGTGAGGGCTTACAGTGTTGTGGCCACAGCAATACCTAAGGCCCAAATTTCTGCTGAGTATATAGGGCAGGACCCTACTTTCAAACATCTAACTTACAAATGACTCCTACTTGCAAACGGAAGGAGACAACAGGAAGTGAGATGAAATCTACCCCTAGGAAGGGAAATTCTCTCCTGTAAGAGTTAATATGGGAAAACAATTTCTCCTTTCCACTGATGCTTTCCAATCCTTGTTCCACAAAAAAACCCAAATTTTCAAAAAACATTTTTCATTGGGACAAAAAAGTGAGGTGAAATCTTCTGAAGAGGAGGAAAGACAGCAAAACAAATGTCACAGGGGTGATAACCCTTCCCTATGTTTTCCAAAAAGCTTAGAAAAGATTTTTTGGCTGGAGCTAAACACGTTAAAAATGTTCAAAATTACAAACAGATTCTACTTAACAACAAACCTACAGTCCCTGTCTTGTTTGCACTGCTGTTCAGAGTATATAGGGCCTGGTGGCCCCACACCTTTCCTTATTTTAATTTGGGTGCGGGGTTCCCCTTAATATCCATACAAGACCCAAAGGGCCTGGTAATGGACTGGGGGGTACCCATGCCGTTTGTCTCACTGATTTTCATCCATATTGCCATGACCCGACATGACATTAAACCCGCAAGCAGTTTTAAATGAGATTTTTTCCTTTAAAAATGACATTTGGTGCAGGGACTGTTCTAAACATGGGAAACACGCGTCACTTTACAGGCATACTATAGACACCCCCCAGGTACGATATTTAAAGGAATATTTCACTTTTTTTTTTTACTTTAAGCATCATTAAAATCACTGCTCCCGAAAAAACGGCCGTTTTTAAAAGTTTTTTTTGCATTGATACATGTCCCCTGGGGTAGGACCCGGGTCCCCAAACCCTTTTTAGGACAATACCATGCAAATTAGCCTTTAAAATGAGCACTTTTGATTTCGAACGTTCGAGTCCCATAGACGTCAATGGGGTTCTAACGTTCGTGCGAACTTTCGGTCCGTTCGCGGGTTCTGGTGCGAACCGAACCGGGGGGTGTTCGGCTCATCCCTAATAGAGACGCACAACCTTACCGAGGGATGGTCTACTTGGGTTAACCTGGAGCTCACACGTTATTACAAGATTACCTCTATGATCCACTCGCCTCTCTTGCATATAATGGATGGAGGTTTGCTCCAAGGTCGGCGGGCGTGAGCTGCAACATCCCCCGGCAACGCTGTTCCTTGGCATAGGTTACACATGTGGAAAAAAGCAAAGTGCAGGCTTCATTAGGTATGTTACTCTATTTGCATCTATTTAGACTGTTTCTATCTTGTTAGCCACTCTCAACCCTAAGACACCTTTAACTACCACTTAGGACCTGGTCTGCTAGTGATACCCTAGTCACTCATTCATCTCAACACTTGCTATTCCCGCAAACGATCCCTAACTTGCAAACTAAACACCCCACCCATGGCTCAACACCCTATGAAAGTCGTCTCTTGGAATGTTAAAGGACTACGCTCACCCAACAAACATATGGCGATCCTTCACCATCTGAAACGCCGATAAACAGACATAGCTTTGCTTAAGGAAACACACCTACCGAAAGCCGATTTTGTGCGTAAGGTGGTAGGGTCTCCTGCAGTAAAGGGAAAGGCAGGGGTCCTCCTCCTAATACATAAACACCTTCCCTGCAAAATGCTTTCGGTTCATGAGGACAATGGGGCACGGACTCTCTCGGTGAGACTAAAAACGTCTAACCGCGAATGGGCAATAACTAATATCTACGCCCCAAACTCCCCTTCCAAACTCTTTTTTCAAAACCTAGCTTCCAGTTTGGCTCCGCATCTCCATCTCCCCTTACTCGTAGCTGGGGATTTCAACTCAGTTCTAGAAATACAGGGAAGATAGATCAGCAGGTTCCGGCTATGTGCCAGGGCTGGGTTCAGCCCTTCCTTCTCTGAGCTGGCCGCTCATCTTTCGGCTAATTGCCAGCTCCTATCTCTCCACAGGTACTCAGCTGTTGATGATATCCTGCTCGTCGCTCCTGCCTACGTAAGCCGTCCAGCCCAGAGGATCTCTGCCTTTGCCTTAATCAACTTTACAGAGACGCTCTCCTGTATTCCTGTTTAAGACTTGCTTGGCTGACATCCCTTCTGGCTCCAGATCCTGCTTGCTGTTTTACTATGCTCATCCCTGGTTCCCTGACGTTTGGCTTGTCTGATGATCCATTCTGGTTCCTGAACTCTGACTATTTTTGACTATGTTTGTTCTGATTATTTTTATTATTAAACAAGTGTGATTTAACTGTACTTCTGTCTCAGTCTGATTTAATCTGTTTGACAGTAGGCGAGGGCCATGAATTCAGAAGATACAGTCAATCCACTTGTTGGTAATATTTTTTCAAGATTGGATGAGTAAGATCACCGCATGGATCAATTTGTCGTGGTGTTACAAAATCTCCCACTGTGGCTGCTCCGGTACAACCTGAGCTGCAGGCCATCCCTGCTGCTGTGCCAGTCTCTGTGCAGACACCCACCTCGAGTATTACCTCTATAAAACGGATGTCTGGTTCCGCTCCGCTTCCCCAGCGATTTGGGGATGACCCAGTTCAATGCAGAGGGTTTCTCAACCAGGTTGAGATATACTTTGAGATGCTGCCCCAGGCGTTTCCCATGGACAGAAAGCAAAGTAGGTTTTGTGATATCTTTGCTTTCTGAGAGAGCCTTGGCCTGGGCAAACCCTCTATGAGAGATGCAAAAACCTGTTGTCTTGAGTTACCCTGAGTTTGTGGCCTCCTTTAAAAGGGTATTTGATGTTCCTGCATGCTCCGCTTCGGCTGACAAGTGCCTCATGTCCATCAAACAGAGTATGAGAACTGTTGCCGACTACGCCATTGAGTTCTGTGCTCCGGCAGCAGAGGTTGCTTTGAACAATGAGGCCCTCATGGCTGCTTTTTCTCATAGTTTTTCGGATTCCATCAAGGATGAGATAGCAGCCCGAGATATACTCACTCAGCTGGAGAAGTTGATCACGTTTGCCATCCTCATTGACTCCAGACTCAGAGAAAGACTCTCTTTTAAGGAGCGCTTGCAGAAAGTCTCCTTTTTGCCTCCGAGCTTTGCAGTCCCACCCGTACCTCCCTCACCTCCCATGCCTCCTGGTACCAAGTCGGTCAGTGAAGATTAGGGATGAGCCGAACACCCCCCCTGTTCGGTTCGCACCAGAACATGCGAACAGGCAAAAAATTTGTTCGAACACACGAACACCGTTAAAGTCTATGGGACATGGACATGAATAATCAAAAGTGCTAATTGTAAAGGCTTATATGCATGGTATTGTCATAAAAAGTGTTTGGGGACCTGTGTCCTGCCCCAGGGGACATGGATTAATGCAAAAAAAAGTTTTAAAAACAGCCGTTTTTTCGGGAGCAGTTACCCCGCCCCCTCTGACGTCACGGGGAATGCCACAGGGAAGTCCCCGTCAAGTCCCCGTGCGTCAGAGGGGGGCGGGGTCACCGGGTGGCCCCGCCCTCCATTATTTAAGAACCATCAGAAGAGGAGAAGCGTCACACAGCGGGAGCCTCCCATCGGGGTGGATGCGGAGCGGCCCAAGAAGAAGAAGGGAAGAAGGCGCCGCGGAGGAAGATGAGGGACGAGAACACCGGAGGAAGCACCAGAAGAACCAGAAGAAGGAGAAGATGGAGGAAGAAACCGAAGGAAGATAGAAGATAAAAGAAAGAAGACGCATTTAAATAAAGAAATTGTCTCTTGTCATTTTTAACATTTTTGACACATTTTTTGTGAAATGGTAGGGGTATTTTTGTACCCCCTTACGATTTCACACAGGGGGGAGGGCTGGGATCTGGGGGTCCCCTTGTTAAAGGGGGCTTCCAGATTCCGATAAGCCCCCCGCCTGCAGACCCCCACAACCACCGGGCAAGGGCTGTGGGGATGTGGCCCTTGTCCCCATCAACATGGGGACAAGGTGTTTTGGGGGCTACCCCAAAGCACCCTCCCAATGTCGAAGGCATGTGGCCTGGTACGGTTCAGGAGGGGGGCCACTCTCTCGTCCCCCCCTCTTTTCCTGCGACCTGCCAGGTTGTGTGCTCAGATAAGGGTCTGGTATGGATTTTTGGGGGGACCCCACGCCATTTTTTTTTTTTAATTTTGGCGTGGGGTTCCCCTTAAAATCCATACCAGACCTGAAGGGTCTGGTATAGATTTTGAGGGGGACCCCACGCCATCTTTTTTTAAAATTTTGGCCGGGGTTCCCCTTAATATCCATACCAGACCCGAAGGGCCTGGTATGGAATTTAGGGGGACCCCCACGTCATTTTTTTTTTTAAATTTTGGCTCGGGGTTCCCCTGTGGGGAATTCCCATGCAGTTTTTATCAATGAACTTTTTTGTGTATTGTCGGACCGACAATTCATTAATAGCCGCAAGTTTTTTTAAATGATTTTTTTTCCTTTGAAATGTCATTTTACTGTCAGACTGTTCTAAACACAGGAAACATGCGCCCCTTTACAGGCATACTATAGACACCCCCCAGGTACGAAATTTCAAGGAATATTACACTTTTATTGTTTCACTTTAAGCATTATTAAAATCACTGCTCCCGAAAAAACGGCCGTTTTTAAAACTTTTTTTTGCATTAATCCATGTCCCCTGGGGCAGGACACTGGTCCCCAAACACTTTTATACCATGCATATAAGCCTTTAAAATTATCACTTTTGATTTCTACCATAGACTTTTAAAGGGTGTTCCGCGGCTTTCAAATTTGCTGCAAACACCCCAAATTGTTCGCTGTTCGGCGAACTGGCGAACAGCCGATGTTCGAGTTGAACATGAGTTTGATTCGAACTCGAAGCTCATCCCTAGTGAAGATGAACCCATGCACTTGGGCTTCACGCGTCTCTTTGTGGATGAGAGAACCTTTAAGAGGATGGAGAGATTGTGCCTTTATTGTGGCCAGGCAGGTCACTTTTTGAAGTCTTGCCGCACCCATCCAGGGAACCTTGAGGTCCTGTCATGGACAGACCTTAGGTGGCATTGTTTCGTCCCCAGTTATCCAGAAGGATAAACCCCTGGTTTTGGTCACCCTTCTTGGGCTAAGTTGTCCATCGAGATACAGGCTCTAATCGACTCTGGGGCTGCGGGCCTGTTCATTGATGCTGCCTTTGTATCGAAGCATTCGATTCTGCTCCAGCTTTGTGACACTCCACTTGCCATTGAGGCTCTTGATGGGAGACCCCTACAGCCTGCCCATGTGACTCATGAGACAGTTCCATTGTCCATGGCCGTAGGGGCTCTTCACCATGAGATAATCCAATTCCAAGTTCTTTTCTCACTTAAGTTTCTATTGGTTATTGGTTATCCTTGGTTATAGAGTCACAACCCCTCTTTTGATTGGCTCCGTGCTGAGGTTCTCTCCTGGTTGCCACATTGCAGTAAGACATGCTTCTAGAAGGTAGCCAAGGTCCTGTGCACCTCTTCACTCTCCTCCCTGACGGAGGAGTACCGCGATTTTAGCGATGTCTTTGACAAAGGTCAAGCCGGTAGTTTGCCTCCACACCGACCGTATGATTGTGCAATTGAACTTCAACCTGGTGCCATACTCCCACAAGGCCGGGTTTACCCTTTGTCGGTCTTGGAGGATAAGGCCATGGAGGAGTATGTTGCAGGCGCACTTTCTCGAGGTTTCATCTGCAAATCCTCGTCCCTTACTGGTGCTGGTTTCTTCTTCGTGAAGAAGAAGAGTGCTGAATTGAGACCTTGTATTGATTATAGGGGTCTCAATCATTTCACGATTAAGAATGCCTATCCAATTCTGTTGATTACAGAGTTATTTGACTGCCTCAAGGGAGCAATGGTTTTCACAAAGCTTGATTTGAGAGGGGCATACAATTTTGTGCGGATTAAGGAGGGCGAGGAGTGGAAAACTGCATTTAATACCAGAACAGGCCATTATGAGTACCTTGTAATGCCTTTTGGCCTTTGTAATGTCCCGGCAGTTTTCCAGGAATTCATTAACGATGTCCTCCGAGATTTGTTGCAGTTATGTGTGGAGGTTTATCTCGATGATATCCTCATATTTTCCAAGTCCCTGGAGAGCCACCACACAGATGTCTGTCGTGTGCTTCAGAAACTAAGAGAGAACAATCTCTATTTTAAATTGAAGAAGTGCGAGTTCAATCGTGAACAGGTTAAATTCCTGGGTTATGTCATTTCCACTGTTGGTTTTTCGATGGACCCAGAGAAACTTTCCGCAGTCCTACAGTGGCCCCGAGCCATGGGTTTACATCCTCTGCAGCATTTCCTGGACTTTGCCAACTCTTATCGGAAGTTTATTCATAACTTCTCTTCTCTGGTCAAGCCCCTGACTGATATGACCAGAAAGTATGGTAAGCCACAGAGTTGGTCTCCGGAGTCCATTAAGGCCTTTGGGAGTCTCAAGGCTGTCTTTGTTTCTGCTCCTGTGTTGGCACATCCTGATCCTACATTATCTTTTATCCTTGAGGTTGATGCTTCTGAGACTGGAGTTGGCGATCTTCTGTCTCAACGTCCTACCTCTGAGAGAGCTTTGCATCCTTATGGCTACTTTTCCAAGAAATTGTCACCTGCGGAGTGCAATTGCAAGATTGGTGACAGAGAACTGTTGGCGATCATTTTTTCCCTGAAAGAATGGAGACATCTCCTCAAAGGTACCACTGTGGCGGTTCTCATTCTTACTGACCATAAGAATCTCACATTCTTGTCTGAGGCTAAACACCTCTCTCCCAGAAGGGCATGATGGGCCCTTTTCTTGTCAAGTATCAATTACATTGTCTCATTCTTAACCGGTACTAAGAATGTAAGGGCTGATGCCTTGTCACAAAAATTTTCCTCCACTTCCAAGTTGGAGTCGGTTCCGGTTCCTGTGATTCCTCCTGATCGTATTCTGGCTACGGTTCGCACCAGTCTCACTTCTCCTTTGGGTGACAAAATTCTTGCTGCTCAGGTTCATGCTCCCCCTGAGAAACATTGTGACCGCTGCTTTGTCCCAGAGAGTCTCCGTACTGCCATAGCTACTTTTCCAAGAAATTGTCACCTACGAAGTGCAATTACGAGATTGGTAACAGAGAGCTGTTGGCGATAATTTTTGCCCTGAAAGAATGAAGACATCTCATTGAAGGTACCACTGTGCCGGTTCTCATTCTTACTGACCATAAGAATCTCACATTCTTGTCTGAGGCTAAACACCTCTCTCCCAAAAGGGCACGATGGGCCCTTTTCTTGTCAAGTTTCAATTACATTGTCTCATTCTTACACAGTACTAAGAATGTAAGGGCTGACGCCTTGTCACGACAATTTTCTTCCACTTCCAAGTTGGATTCGGTTCTGGTTCCTGTGATTCCTCCTGATCGTATTCTGGCTACAGTTCGCACCAGTCTCACTTCTCCTTTGGGTAACTAAATTCTTGCTGCTCAGATCCATTCTCCTCCTGAGAAAGCTTGTGACCGCTGCTTTGTCCCAGAGAGTCTCTGTACTGCCGTGCTCCAGACTTACCATTCTCCCAAGGCTGCTGGCCACCCTGGGAAGAATCAACTCTTTTGGGCCATTTCCCAACAAATCTGGTGGCCTAGACTACGTGCTGATGTAACCGCCTTCGTAGCTGCTTGTTCCGTGTGTGCTCAGAGTAAGACTCCACAACATCTTCCAGTGGGCCTCCCACAACCCATACCCAATGGAGAGAGGCCCTGGACCCACCTATCTATGGATTTCATTGTGGACTTACCCAACTCCCAGAGCAACACAGTTAACCTTATGGTGGTTGACCAGTTCTCAAAAATGTCTCATTGTATTCCACTTAAGAAGTTGCCCAATTCTAAGGAACTGACTTCCATTTTTGCTCGTGAGATCTTTCGCTTACATGGGCTACTCAAGGTGATTGTCTCGGACAGAGGTAGCCAGTTTGTGTTTTGGTTCTGGCGAGCCTTTTGTGCACAGTTGGGAATTCAGCTTGCTTTTTCCTCTGCGCATCACCCGCAGTCTAATGTGGCCCCAAACAAGCCAATCAGTCCTTGGAGCAATTCCTATGTTGCTATATTTCTGACCATTATAACAACTGGTCAGACCTATTACTGTGAGCAGAGTTTGCTCACAATAGTGCCTTGAATTCTGCTTCCCGATTGTCCCCGTTTATGGCGAACTATGGTTTCCAACCTTCATGACTCATTTGTTCCGCAGAGTATTCCTGCATTAGAGTAGCATCTCCGTGATCTTTGTTCCACTTGGGCACAAGTCCAGGAGGCTTTGCGACATGCTAATGATAAGTACAGACTCCATGCTGACCACAGACGCCTGCCCGCGCCTTCCTACCAGGTTGGGGAAAGGGTCTGGCTGTCATCTTGCAACCTCCAATTTCATGTTCCCTCACTGAAGTTCACACCTCAGTTTATTGGGCCTTTCCGTATTCTTCACAAGATTAACTCAAGTGGCTTAAGCATTATACCTTCCTTCTAACATGCGTATTTTAAATGTATTTCACGTCTCCTTATTAAAACCTTTGGTCTGCAACCGCTTTACCACCTCTGTGCCACTTCCTCACCCTGTACAGATTGAGAACCACGAGGAGTATGAAGTACAGTCCATTGTTGACTCCTGTAGGTTCCGTGGGTGCAAACAGTACCTGGTGCATTGGAAGGGGTACGGTCTGGAGGAACGCTCTTGGGTCTTATCCTCAGACGTACATGCCCCTGTCCTCCTCTGTGATTTCCATAGATGTTTTCCCCTCAAGCCTGGTGGTCACCTGAGGGGGAGGGGTCGTTGAGGAGGGGGTACTGTCAGGGCTGGGCTCAACCCTTCTTTCTCTGAGCTGGCTGCTCAGCTGTCGGCTAATTGCCAGCTCCTATCTCTCCACAGGTACTCAGCTGTTGATGATATCCTGCTCGTCAGTCCTGCCTACTTAAGCCATCCAGCCCAGACGATCTCTGCCTTCGCCTTAGTCATCATGACAGAGATGACTTGCTGATGATTTCCTGCATTCCTGCATTCCTGTTAAAGACTTGCTTGGCTGACATCCCTTCTGGCTCCAGATCCTGCTTGCTCTTTTACTAAGCTCATCTCTGGCTCCCTGACATTTGGCTTGTTTGACTATCTGTTCCGGTTCCTGAACTCAGGCTGTTTTGACTATGTTTGTTCTAATTATTTTTATTATTAAACAAGCGTGATTTAGCTGTACTTCTGTCTCGATTTCATGGTTTCTGACACTATGCAGCTCCAAACCCCTCAAACTTTCTTTTTTATTTTTTTTATTTTTAAACAGTAGATTTTATTGAATTTCACAATGTACAGTACAGGTCATTCAATGTGAACATTGTTGAGGTTATACAAGGTAAATAAACACATGCAGCACTTACTATATAAATAAAAATAGGTGTTCAAGCTACCCATTTGATTATAAGTTTGACCTCTGCAGGAGGTACAGCCTGTCAACCCTTTTGGGTTCACACTGTGAACAGACTTTTTGCTGGGTACATGAATAGTAGCTTGCCATGGATCTTATGAAGGATCCATAGGAGGATAAAGTGTAAGTAGCAAGTGCCATCAATTCAAGGATATAAATCATGAACAGAGATATATTGTTGTCATAGGTACAGAGTTATCCCCACCCACCTAACATACCCCCAATAGAAGCTCACTGGAAATTATCCAACATATGCAGATTGATAGCTACTATTAGTAGACCACCGCGCCAAAAGGCATCAGTTGTGCTTCAAGGTATCAGTAATTTTATTTCATGAATGTGAAGAGGTGTATTTAGAGGATCTCCAAATCTCCCAATGTTTGTAGAAAGCTGGAGATCCCCCTTTTGTATAGGCAAGAGCTTTTTCCATTGTGTATTGAGCGTTTACTCTAGAGATAACTTCTTCTATTCTAGGGGGTGCTTGTGACCGCCATTCTTTTGCAATTGAGATACGGGCTGCAAATAGGATATGGATTACCACCTTCCTCATTAGAGGGGGGAAAGATTCGATGCCCAGGCTTAATAGTGTGAGTGCAGGATCAAGGGCCGAGGTGGTTATTTGTAACATTGAAGATGAGGGATTGGACAGCCTTCCAGAAAGGTTGGATGATCTTACAACTCCAAAATATATGGAGAAGGTTACCTGTGGATAAACATTCTCTCCAGCACAATGCTGATATGGAAGATTTCATCTTGTTCAGGCGGGAGGGTGTAAGATACCATCTGTGTAAAAGTTTTTGTGCATTATCCCAATGGTCTATGCAAGATGAGGATTTGCTATTGTATTTTATAGCTATGTGCCATTGGTGCATAGGGTATTCCCTTTGTAGATCCCGCTCCCACTTTGTCATATTAGGTAATTTAGTTTGTAAATAGGTAGGGGTAGCGAATGTGTAGAACAAGGAGATGCCTTTGCGGTTAGTAGGGGATTTATTGAGCAGAAACTCCCATAAGACCTGTGGGATTATTATCGAGCGGGTTGGGTTAGAGCTTGAATAGTGATTTACTTGGAACATTTTGTATCTATCAAGTTCACTCATTTTATCCAGTCCATCGGACAAAAAATGTACTCCCTGTGTCTTCCATGTTTGAGCCGAGAAGTTCGGTATGAGATACTCATATGCTGCTAATGGTATGCTTAGTGTGCGGGTTGGAATGTCAGTGAATTTAGAGTTCACTAAAGAAGACCACGCTGCAATAGTAGCTTGTATGGTTGGGTATGGGGAGACGATGGATTTGTGGTGGAGATTAGCAGCTATAGCCATTGCTGGTAGGTCGTGACCAGGGGTTACCGTGCGTTCAATATCTGATCATCGATTGTCCATTTGACAGGAAAACCAGTAGCGCATCTGGTCCAGTAGTGCTGCCTTGTAATATACTTGAGCATTGGGGAGACCAACTCCACCCAGGTATTTAGG
The DNA here is from genome assembly GCF_042186555.1 of Aquarana catesbeiana. Lineage (NCBI taxonomy): Eukaryota > Metazoa > Chordata > Amphibia > Anura > Ranidae > Aquarana > Aquarana catesbeiana. Next base: position 478,927,453 of record NC_133326.1, on the reverse strand, counting down.
TTTGTAAAGCTGTGCTAGAGCGATTCTTGGTTTTTTACCACCCCATATGAATTTTTTAAGTAGTTTTTCTATGTGTGTGAAAATTGATGGGGGATAGGGATGGGTACAGTTCTAAAAATATTTAGAAGTTTGGGCAATACCTGCATTTGGTATGCAGCTATCCTCCCCAGCCACGTGAGTGGTAGCTTACATATTTGGTTTAGTTCTGCTTCCACTTTAACCAAAAGTGGGGGGAAATTGCATGAATAGATTTTGGTAGAAGAGGAGGACAACCACACACCTAGGTACGTAATTGAGGGCGGGTCCCAGTTACAGGGAAAAATTTCTTTTAATCTGGGCTTTGTTTCGTCAGGTATGTTGACGGTCAATGCAAAGCATTTGCTAGTGTTGACCTTGTAATAGGAAACCCGCCCAAACCTGTGTAATAGGGAATCAAGAGCGGGTAAAGATGAAAGTGGGTTAGTTAAGGTTAAAATAATGTCGTCAGCGAAGAGCCCTTTTTTATGGGATTCATGTCCCGCCTTAATGCCCTCTATCGCAGTATCACTTCTTACATATTCCGCTAGTGGCTCTATAATCAAAGAAAAAATTATTGGCGATAGTGGGCATCCCTGCCGGGTGCCGTTAGTTATCCTAAAGGAATCTGAGAGTAAAGTAGAGGTATAGATTTGTGCTGTGGGGTCGTATACAAAGACATAATGGCAGAGTGGATCAGGCCCGAGATGCAGAACTTATGCAAGGTCCTAGACCCCAGTACACCCTGTCGAAGGCCTTTTCCGCATCTTTCCGCCTCTTATGCCAGGAACATACTAGGTACCTTTTTGGCTTCAGCAAGTCGCAGGAGATTCAGCATCCATCTGGTCCCATCAGGCACTTGTCTACTTTTGACAAATCTGACCTCATCCAATCCTATAAGGGAGGGGGTGATGTCTTTTAATCTGTTCACTAGGATTTTAGCATAAATTTTGAGGTCCGAATTTAAAAGGGATATGGGCCTAAAGTTTTGGGGGGTTGATGTGTCCTTGCCAGTTTTCTGTATAGTGACTATAACAGCTTGTAGCATCTCTCCAGGGAAGCTGCCTGAAGAGGCTGCCATGTTGAATACTTTCACTAGTTCAGGGGTGAGAGTTTGGTTGAGTGCCTTGTAGTATTCGGCGGAAAATCCATCCGCACCGGGGGATTTATGCATGGGTAGAGAGGTGACTGGTGGGTAATAGGGGTGTTTAGCTTGTGAAGTGATGCTGTATCTACTGATGGTAGATGAACCCCTTGAAGGAATTTGTCTGTCTCCGCATTTGTGGGCTGGTGCGTTGCAGGGTCAGTGTTTAGGTTGTACAGGGATTCGTAGAAATCTATAAATACATTGGCTATGTCCTTAGGGTTATGAAATACAGTATTGGTGAGGTGGTGCTTAATGTGAGTAATGTTCGAACCTGCCTGTTTTCTTTTGAGTTGGGCAGCTAATAATTTCCCCGACTGGTTATTCTGGGAGTAGTAGGTAAGTTTTAACTTCTTAAAATACGTTTCGTAATCTGCTCTAAGTTCCTGTCTCAATTCCTCCCGGCAAGATGTAAGGCGGGTAAGTACTTCATTGGTTTTGGTGATGGGATTTTTGTGTTTCATTTCAAGATCTGCTATAGTGTCATGGAGTTGTGACATACGTTTTATTTTCCTTTTCTCTCTAGAGGCAATCTGAATGAGGACACCCCTAGCAAAAGCCTTATGAGCACACCATATTGTCATTGGGGAGCATTCACCATTGTCATTAAGTTTGAAAAACTAATTTTTTCTGCTATTTCATCCCTGATTTTGGGGTGCGATAGGAGAAATGTGTTATGGCGCCACAGCGGTTTTTGGGAGGTCTTGCTGTCATCCACAATCTCCACTGTCACAGGAGCATGGTCTGAGAATGGTGAGGATGACCTTGTGGAGGAAGACAACTTGCCCACATCCCTATGAGACTGTATATTAGAAACTGGTTTTCCTCTGATGGGACTTTATAAGGCAAGAGTCTTCAAAAATATCAAAAACATATATAGTTTATTTGGTATCAAAAAAATTAAAATTATAACAAAACAACATATATAAATACTGAAGAAAACATGAAGGATGCTACAAAAAAGGTGTGGACAATAACAGTATGCTTGTAAAGGTACGCTGTGAACATAAAACCACATCAACTATACAAACTGGAGTCTAACCCACACGGGCCCGACGCATTTTGAGGTTTAAAATTTGGTTGAGACCTCTTCTTCAGGGGCTGGTGGTGAGATGAGTGACTATCTATATATTTACAAAAAGAACAAAACATGTTAAAGCAAATTCATGGTATGATAGCATCATATATATTTATGTAGCATGAAAATCAAGATTGATTCAACATTATTAAGTGATATGCTCACCATTTGACTCCTGAACCCACAATTTGAGAGCATCCAACTTTAAAAACAGAGATAAGCGCAGTAGACCACCGATGAAGAAATGACCCCCAGTCCAGCGCTAGCACCAGAAACACAGCACAGACATGCAGATCACAGCAGGACACAAAGGGCATCCTACCATTCGCAAATTGACACCACTAGCCACAGCTGTTGTAGGTAGTATGTGATATCACCTGGGGCACAGAGAAAGACAATCTGGTAGATTCCAATCCACAGATGTGAGGCAAGAAGGGTGGGAACGGGGGGGGTAGGGAGGGGGGGGGCAGGAGTTGGGGAAAAAAGGGGGAAAGGAGGGGAAAGGGGGGGGGGGGGGGAAGGAGTGTATGGTTAAATCGGAAGCAGAGGGGAGAGAAAACACACACATAGAGTATTGGGGATTGCATGTAATATAAATAATATTTGTATAATAAAAGCAGCAGCGTGTGAGGTGCTTACCTATGGACTCATGTAAAATGGACAATCCTCCTAACATGAGTAGAAGGAAGTCACATAAAGATCTAGCAATGAGTAGGAGAAGATATAATAGCACTCCGTGTCATCAGATCTCCCAACAATAGGGGGGGAAGAAAACACAGCGGTTGAGCACAGCCGCATGCAATCACTGAAAAGACACAGAGGGACACAAAAATTATTATGTGATTAACTAAAATCACATTAAAAAACAGCATACACAAGGCTGCTGCCAATAATCTCCCAGCAGATGCAAAGCACAATGCAATGTAAGTGGATATGCATCTGCTGGTAGAGTTCGCCTACATTAATAAAAATCAAATGCAAGTATAATGATAAAAGTGGAGTGATTACCTTAGGGAATGGTGTGGCTGAGCGACCTGTCCGACGTCTGTGTAGGCATAAGACTGGCTGTCATAGCAGGTGATTTATCTAGTGCCTCTCATTACTGATGATATCAATAACAGCTGGTGTCTAAGTGGGCGTCATAGGCGATGGGAAGGGTCGCCCTCCGAGTCCTCGGCACGCAGGCCCGCCCCCTTGATCCCACACACGAATCAGAGTGCAGAGGGAGGAAACATCCAAATCTGACACCAAAAAAAAAAAAAAACACTCGTACTGGGAGGGAACCGGCGTCCGCGGCGGGGACCCGCCGGCGCATGGTCACCCCGGGACCGGAACACGATGTTGTCACGGCCCAGAGTGATTCAGAGGACGGGAGGCCAAAAGCGCCAGAAGAATGGCACATTGGCCCCCGTGCGCAGAGTGGACTGCGGGGACACATACCGACCGCCCCTCCAGCGCAGCGTCGGCACAGGGGCCAAATCCACAGCAGTGCATAACATCAGCACCCAGAGCTCTGAAAAACATGAAGGGATGTACATAAGAATAAAGATACACAGAAGCAAATGATGATTGACGGGAGAAAAGGAAGGCAGTAAATAGACATGATGTTATCATTAACCATACACAAGGGGGCCATATGTCTAATACCTATTAAGCTTAAAAAACGGTAGGGCAAAAAAAGCAGGTAAAACAGCAAAAAGACATAGGCTCACATTATTATAGTCAGATATGACCATCCTGCCAGTTTTACCAGGAATTCAACTGAAATGAGCGACATATGTTCTGCCTAGTAGGCGCGTGTAGTTATAGGGTCTGCTAATGACCAGCCTGCCGTTTTCACTGAAGAATCACAACAGAAATTTCCTGGATAATGATTTCTCAGAAAGAAACTGCAGACATGATTAGAAACATAGTTTATGGAAGCTTAGTTTATGGAAAGTTTTTACAAAAACTGGGGTATTTTCAGCTCCGGGGGATCCCATTCTAACATGGGCCCACGTTGTTGTAGTCAGATACGACCAGCCTACCAGTTTTACCAGGAATTCAAATGAAATGGACGATATACATTCTGCCTGCTAGGCACGTGTAACTGTAGGGTCTGGTGATGACCAGCCTGCCATTTTCACTGAAAATTCACAACAGAGAATTTTTGGATAGTGATTTCTCAGAAGGAACCTGCGAATATGATTAGAAACATAGTTTATGGGGGTTCTTTTACCCTCTAAGAAGGGTCGAAAAGAAATGGCATCATTCAGGCCAGGAGGCTTGGTGGCCTGCAGGCAATAAATCCATTTCTGTTCTTTCTGAAGCAGAATTTTGTTCCAGTCACCACCGCGTAGTCCTGGATGGATGCGGTCCAAAATCAAAAAGGACGGTTTGGGGACTTTCCCTGCATGGAACGCCGTGACATGTCTTCCCAGCAGTAAGCTGGGGTTGCAGGATTTCATAGAAGCTATGTGGCAGTATGCCCGCTGCCAGAACTCCTGGTTGGTTTTGCCCACATAGTAGCATGCACAGTAGCAGATCAGTAGGTATACAACACCCACTTCTTGCAATTTGCAAAATGCTTTGGAGCGTACTTCTGACCATTTGGTAGTTTGATGGTGGGTTTGGTGTTCATGTACTGGCAGTACGGGCATCCGCCACGGGCGTTTACAGGGGTCACGTTTACCCCCCCCCCCTTGAGAATTCACTAGATACCAAATTGTCTCTGATGGATCTGGCCCACTTGAGAGTGAAGGAGGGCTTGTCCTGCACAAAGGGGCCAATTGTAGGATCTAGTTTAAGGACGTGCCAGTATCTTTCAACAATGTTCTTAACGATCTTATGTTGATTGGAAAATCTAGTTATTATCCAAATTGGGTTGGTTTTACTGCTCCTAGATTCTGAGTTAAAGATTAGTGCATGTCTAGGTTTCACGCATACCCATCTAAAGGCCCTCTTTAGACATTTTTTGGAATACCCACATGTCAGGAGTCTCTCTTTAAGCTTATCAGCCTCTCTTTTAAATACAATGTCATCAGTACAGGTTCTCCTGACCCGTAGGTACTGATTGTTGGGGATCGAACGAATCAGTGGTGGGGGGTGAAAGCTTGTGGTGTGTAGGATGGAGTTCCCTGATGTCGGTTTACGATAGAGAGAACTGGTTAGTGAACCATCATGTTGCTTGTGGATAGTCACATCCAGGAAGGTAATCTCCTGTTCATTGTATGACATAGTGAAAGTGAGATTGGTCTGACCATGTGATTTTGTGGATGTCAGCAGCCTGGACCTTTTGCAACGTATACATATCAGTAAGGAAAAAATCAATCCTAGAATAACTATTATGGACTGCAGAGAAGTGTGTATAATCTCTCTCGGTGGACCTAAGGCAGCGCCAAGGATCGAAAAGCCGTTCCTCAAGACAAAGGGATCCTAAGGAGGGCCTCTGCCTAAGGGCCACAGAAGACGTGTCCCACTCTGCATTCATAACCATATTAAAATCGCCACAGATAATTAATCTACCTTTCTGCATTTTTTTTGCCATTGCGAATACTTTACGGATACATTTTAGAGCTCTCACATCAGATTTACCAGGGTATAGGTAATGTGGTCCATTTCAGCAACCAAAATGATAAAGCGTCCGCGGGGATCAGTATGTACCTGCAAGAGAGAAAAAGTTAGCCTATCCCTGACAGCTATTAGCACTCCATTCTTCTTAGTGGCGTTGTTAGCTGTAAATACGTGCTGAAATTTGGGATGTGTGCATTTCGGTGGTTTATTGCTAGAAAAGTGAGTCTCCTGTGCACACAATATGTCGCAGTTCGCATCCGTGGCTGTTTTCCAAAGGGCTCTCCTTTTGTAGGGACTGTTCAGGCCTCTCACATTGAAGGACATCAATTTAAGATTCATTCAGGTGGTAGTAGGCGCAGCTATGCCATCTGGTGGTGGAATCGGGCGTTGGAAGTGATGTAGGTGGTGTGTCCAGTGTGTAGGGAACCCTCCGCACCGCTGCCTTGTGCTGGGCAAGCAAACTTGTGGTTTCAGAAACCAAATAAACTTGAACTGGTGAAAGTGGAAAACACATAGACCGCATCAAACGCGGAGAACATGTTACGGAAAACATCTCGTAACTCAGGTGGGGGTATTAAGAACAGTAAGTCAAATAACAGCCGAACAACGGGTAGGTTGATCAGTGAACTTTACACTCGCTATTCAGAGTGAAGGCACTAAATGTGTCGTATAACTGGTATACAGGTTACATTAAAAGTAGGTTGAAGTCTTATAGTACAGACCTGGATGAGGTGATTACTTGGTTCTTCTCTGCTGGCTGTGGGTGCTGTACCTCCCGCGGAGGGGGTCAGGATCTGCTGATTCACCATTCTCAGGCAATAACTTCCATTTGCGGAGGAGCCCCATGCCTTTATCAAGTGATGTAATTGCATGTGATTCATTATGCATATCCACAATTAGCTTGGCTGGGAAGCCCCATTTATAGATGACTTTATGGTTATGCAGAATCTTTGTAATCGCCACCAGGTTGTGTCTCGCTGTGAGAGTGGCTTGTGACAGATCAGCATACAATGCAATCCCAGTAAAGGGGTCAGGAAGGGCAGGGTGTTGTCTGGCATACCTCATCAGTTGGTCTTTGACGTGATAGAAGTGGATGCGTGCTATAACATCCCTGGGAGTCTGGGCGGGGAGGAAGGATGGCTTCGGTAGTCTGTGGGCCCTGTCAATTGTTAAGTCCACAGGTCCTAGTGATGGATGGGCTGCAACCATGAGCTTTTGAAGGTAAGTCGTTAGGTCAGCTGGTTTAACTGACTCAGGGACGCCTCTGAATTTGATGTTGTTCCTGTGAGCCCTGTCTTCGATGTCAGCCATTTTAAGTCGCATGGTTTAGATCTCTTCCTCTACATCAAAATGAGCATCTACTAGCTCATTATGCGCTAATGTGAATTCTTCCATTTTCTTCTCCACATATGTCACTCTGTTAGTTACTGCTGCCACTTCTCGTTTGGTAATCTACATAAACGCTGCCATGTCGCACTGGAGGGCTCCCCTTAGAGTTTGTAACATCTCCTTCATGGTGGTATCTAAAATGGGCTGCCCTGAGGTGGGGAATGCGTCCAGCTGCTTTGTATATGAGGAGGATTCCTCCATTTCATCCCCCTCAATCCCTGAGCCATCCCAGGACCCCTCTTCATCCCCAATCCTCCTGTTCTGTTTTACAGGGCTGCTAAATGGGGAGGATGGCAACGGATGGTTGTTGCAGCCTGACTCATCCATGGATGGCGATGGATGGTTGTCTGCATGAGCTGTGGAGATGATGAACGGCCCTCCGCGCCGGCGCCATCTTGGAAATCGAGGCCCGTGGTGAGGGGATAGAAATCCGTAAGTTTCCTCGGTCCCTCTCTCTCCTTTCTTTTAGACATTGCTGCCGCTATGCGCCCCACGTCCTAAGAAGTTGATCGGTGTGCTTTTCAGTAGGTAATGAGCTGTGAGCCGCTGTAAGACACTACTGTGTCTTACAGCTTATAGTTGTGTCAGAGCTTAGGTCTCACACATCCATCAGCTCTGGCTGCCAGCTCCAACCCCTCAAACTTTCCATCCCATCTAAGGCATTTTACAGATGGTCTCCAACTAACAGACCTCTGGAGACTAACTCATCCAGAAGGGAAAAGAGTATACTTTCTTCTTCCCCCCACAACTCACTGTCTAGAATAGACTACACCTTCCTGAATCCCCTCCTCCTCGAACACACTTCTGATCCCTGCATTCATGACATAGCTATTTCAGATCATGGGCCAATTTCAGTCAACCTAAGGGGGCTAGTCACACAAGGCTCTGTAAAGATCTGGTGCTTCCCATCATACCTAAGACACAATTAGACCCTCCAACAGATCATAAATAACACTTTGGAAGAATACTCCTCCACCAACTCTGAACACCAGGACAACCCCAATCTATTTTGGGAAACAGGGAAAGAAGTCCTACGGGTAAGAATTATGTCCTACACTTCTGGTTACAAGAAAAAAATATCCAAAGAATTTTGAGAGGCAGGCAAAGATCTACGTTTGGCTCAAGGCAACCTAGCACAAAATAATTCACAACAAAATAGAGATATATTGCGAAAGGTCAAAAATCTATTTGACTTGTGGGCTGAGGCTCAGGAAAGAATACACAAATCACTACTAGATCTTAGCTATCATAAATATGAAAACAAATCAGGCAAACTCTTGGCCAGACTGTGTAAGGGCCCCTACACCCCCACAAACATAGCCGTCCTTAAGGAAAACTCTGGTAACCTTGTCACCTCCCCTAAAATCCTTAATTCTATCTTAGAGAAATTCTATGCATTGCTCTACAGCCCTGACCCCATCGATGAGAACACTGCCATGCCTTTCCTAGACAGAGTCACACTCCCCACTTTTGTCACAGTTGAATGCCCCGATATCGCTTGAAAAAACTACCGGCGCAATCAAATCGCTATCTCCAGGCAAAGCGTCAGGTCCTGATGGATACACTTCCTATTTCTACAAATTGTTCATAGACGCCATAGCCCCCACCCTGAGGTCAGTTTACCAAACGATATTAGATGGGAACCCATACTTTCCCTCAGGCCCTCAAGCTCACATTATTCTAATCCCCAAGAAGGGCAAGGACCTCACTAGCCCAGGCTACTACTGCCTGACCTCCATGCTGAATCTGGGCTCCAAACTTTCCAAAATCCTGGCAACCAGACTTGCCATAATGACCTTCCTCATTCACCCTTCACCGGTGGGTTTCACCCAAAGAAGGTCTGCCACATCTAATATCAGGAAAGTCCTGATCATTCTGGAAATGGCTAGGGCCAGTCCAATGGGTGAAACGCCCGATGCCGAGAAGGCATTCGTCAGCTTTCACTGGTTGAATCTGGTCCTGTCAAGATTTGGCTTTACGGGCCCTTTTATGCATCCCATCCACACTATGTACTCTGCTCCATCTGCTAATGTAATTGCGACGGGACACATTTCCAACAACATACATCTCCATAAAGGTATTAGACAAGGGTGCCTACTCTCCCCCCTCCCTCTTGTTTAACTTGGCACTTGAACCCCTTTCTAGATACCTACTCTTCCACTCCAATCTCCACAGGGTCAAAATTGGCTCGTGAGAGCTACGCATTGTTTGAAGGTGACATTTCCATTTTTACATCCAAACCCAAAGAGGACATAACACACATTCGGGAAATGTGAGGGTGCTGAGTAGGGATGAGCCGAACACCCCCCTGTTCGGTTCGCACCAGAACATGCGAACAGGAAAAAATTTCGCTCGAACACGCGAACACCATTAAAGTCTATGGGACACGAATATGAATAATCAAAAGTGCTAATTTTAAAGGCTTATATGCAAGTTGTTGTCATAAAAAGTGTTTGGGGACCCGGGTCCTGCCCCAGGGGACATGGATCAATGCAAAAAAAAGTTTTAAAAACGGCCGTTTTTTCAGGAGCAGTGATTTTAATAATGCTTAAAGTCAAACAATAAAAGTGTAATATCCCTTTAAATTTTGTACCTGGGGGGTGTCTATAGTATGCCTGTAAAGGGGCGCATGTTTCCTGTGTTTAGAACAGTCTGACAACAAAATGACATTTCGAAGGAAAAATTCCATTTAAAACTACCCGCGGCTATTGCATTGCCGACAATACACATACACCCCGAACCAAAATTAAAAAAAAAAAAATGACGTGGGAGTCCCCCTAAATTCCATACCAGGCCCTTCAGGTCTGGTATGGATATTAAGGGGAACCCCGGCCAAAAAAAAAAAAAAAAAAACGGCGTGGAGTCCCCCCAAAAATCCATACCAGACCCTTATCCGAGAAAGCAACCTGGCAGGCCGCAGGAAAAGAGGGGGGGACAAGAGTGCGCCCCCCCTCCTGAACCGTACCAGGCCGCATGCCCTCAACATTGGGAGGGTGCTTTGGGGTAGCCCCCCAAAACACCTTGTCCCCATGTTGATGAGGACAAGGGCCTCATCCCCACAACCCTGGCCGGTGGTTGTGGGGGTCTGCGGGCGGGGGGCTTATCGGAATCTGGAAGCCCGCTTTAACAAGGGGACCCCCAGATCCCGGCCCCCCCCCTGTGTGAAATGGTAAGGGGGTACTTACCCCTACCATTTCACTAAAAAACTGTCAAAAATGTTAAAAATGACAAGAGACAGTTTTTGACAATTCCTTTATTTAAATGCTTCTTCTATCTTCCTTCATCTTCTTCTTCTTCTGGTTCTTCTGGCCCTTCTGGTTCTTCCTCCGGCGTTCTCGTCCAGCATCTCCTCCGCGGCGTCTTCTATCTTCTTCTCCTCGGGCCGCTCCGCACCCATGGCATGGGGGGAGGCTCCCGCTCTTCTCTTCATATTCTTCTTCATCCTCTTCTCTTCTTCCTTCTTCTCTTCTTCATTTTCTTCTCCGGGCCGCTCTGCACCCATGCTGGCATGGAGGGAGGCTCCCGCTGTGTGACGGAGTCTCCTCGTCTGACGGTTCTTAAATAATGGGGGGGGGGGCACCCGGTGACTCCGCCCCCCTCTGACGCACGGTGACTTGACGGGACTTCCCTGTGACGTCACGGGGAATGCCACAGGGAAGTCCCGTCATGTCCCGTGCGTCAGAGGGGGCGGGGTCACCGGGTGGCCCCGCCCCCCGTTATTTAAGAACCGTCAGACGAGGAGACGCCGTCACACAGCGGGAGCCTCCCTCCATGCCAGCATGGATGCGGAGCGGCCAGGAGAAGAAAATGAAGAAGAGAAGAAGAGAAGAAGAGAAGAGGATGAAAAAGAAGATGAAGAGAAGAGCGGGAGCCTCCCCCCATGCCATGGGTGCGAAGCAGCCCGAGGAGAAGAAGATAGAAGACGCCGTGGAGGAGATGCTGGACGAGAACACCAAAGGAAGAACCAGAAGAACCAGAAGAAGATGAAGGAAGATAGAAGAAAGAAGAAGCATTTAAATAAAGGAATTGTCAAAAACTGTCTCTTGTCATTTTTAACATTTTTGACAGTTTTTTAGTGAAATGGTAGGGGTAAGTACCCCCTTACCATTTTACACGGGGGGGGGGGTGGGATCTGGGGGTTCCCTTGTTAAAGGCGGCTTCCAGATTCCGATAAGCCCCCCGCCCGCAGACCCCCACAACCACCGACCAGGGTTGTGGGGATGAGGCCCTTGTCCTCATCAACATGGGGACAAGGTGTTTTGGGGGGCTACCCCAAAGCACCCTCCCAATGTTGAGGGCATGTGGCCTGGTACGGTTCAGGAGGGGGGGCGCACTCTCGTCCCCCCCTCTTTTCCTGCGGCCTGCCAGGTTGCGTGCTCGGATAAGGGTCTGGTATGGAATTTAGGCGGACTCCCACGTCATTTTTTTTTTTTAATTTTGGTTCGGGGTTTCCCTGTGTTGAATTCCCATGCCGTTTTTATCAATGAACTTCTATGTGTACTGTTGGCAATGCAATAGCCGCAGGTAGTTTTGAATGGAATTTTTCCTTCGAAATGTCATTTTGCTGTCAGACTGTTCTAAACGCGGGAAACATGCGCCCCTTTACAGGCATACTATAGACACCCCCCAGGTACGAAATTTAAAGGGATATTACACTTTTATTGTTTGACTTTAAGCATTATTAAAATCACTGCTCCTGAAAAAACGTCCGTTTTTAAAACTTTTTTTTGCATTGATCCATGTCCCCTGGGGCAGGACCCGGGTCCCCAAACACTTTTTATGACAATAACTTGCATATAAGCCTTTAAAATTAGCACTTTTGATTTCTCCCATAGACTTTTAAAGGGTGTTCTGCTGCATTCGAATTTGCCGCGAACACCCCAAATTGTTCGCTGTTCGGCGAACTTGCGAACAGCCAATGTTCGAGTCGAATATGAGTTCGACTCAAACTCGAAGCTCATCCCTAGTGCTGAGGTGTGTTGTGGACTGGGGGTGTAATCTGTGGGGGGGAGGGGTGCAGATGTGAGATGTTAATGGGGTACAAAGGTGAGTTGTGGATGGGGTGCTAAGGTGAACTGTGGAAAAAGTGCAGAGTTGAACTGTGGATGGGGCAGAAGAGGTGGGTTGTGGATGTGGAGTTATGTAGGTGGGCTGTGGATGTTTGGCACAGAGCTGAGCTGGGGATTGGCACAGAGGAAAGCAAAGGTGTGTGCAGAGGCGAGTAATTGATGGTTACTTTGAGGGGTGAAGGATTTTTGCTTGGAGAAGACAAGGGAACTTTGCTGGGGGGCAGCAAATTATACAGAGTTCAGTAACCAAGAGTATGTCATGTATGGCAGGGTATGCAGGGTGCAACAGTGAGGATTTAGTAAAATACCTTGTACATTACCTAGTCATAACTGTATGCTGTGCTATACATTACATACCTCTTACAGTCATATGTTACATTAATGGCCCCTGGACAATACTAATGAATTCTGCACTCTGTACAATGGGTTTTACATTATGTACTCCTGACCCCTGCACACTGTATCCTGGACTGCACATTACACTCTATATTACATATTCCTGACCACTGTACTCTGTACACAGGGCTGTATGTTGAATACAGAGTTCAGCAGTCAGGAGTATGTAAGGTACAACACAACTGACAGAGTGCAGTGGTCAGAAGTATGTAACAGCCTAGTATAAAGAGAACAGGGGTCATGATTATATAATGTATAGCACAGTATACAGGGGTAGTGGTTAGGAGAGTGTATCATTTGCCTCAGATTATGTAAGTACAGTGTACATTACATACTCCTGATCCTAGTCTCTATGCTGTGCTGTATGGTACATACTGTACCTTTTCATGTTGTGTACTGTACATGTTTATGGCTACTGCACCCTGTATGATATGCACTTCTCTGCACTGCACAATACATACTCCTGAGTCCTGTACTCTGTGTGTTTCACTTTTCTGAACCTTGCGCCTTCTGCGATACACAGTTCTGAGCCTCAATCACACCCACTATTTGGCAACCACGTAATTTTCACCTCTAAAGGAAAGTGTGGCTGGGGGTGCGGTTGTGGGTGTGGTGGGGGCGGAGTTGTGGGTGTGGTTGGGGTGGGGCTTTGGCTGGGGAGGGTGAGTTCCAGCACCTATTTTCTGAGAAAAAAAGCCCTGGGTGTTAGACTGGTCGACACGGGCATCCAGATATTCCAACTATGATCTAGAGTTACAGATGTCCCATCCCTATGATCTAACCATCTGAAACACAACCTACTCATTCGGGACACAGCTGTGGCCTGGAGAGATATGGAGAAAAAAATGGGAATTTCTCCCCTTATATCATGTCATCTCCCTATTTGCGACCATCCTCTGTTCCCACAGGCACAGCAACACCCAATGTTCTCCATTTGGGCATCACAGGGGCTGCTCAGGTTTGCTCAGCTGTTTGATGCCTCCTCAGGGAAGCCTCTCCCTTCCTCCCAGATTTTACACAAGTTTCAGCTACCCACCCATCATCTACTCTACATCCATCAAGCAACAATTTTTGTGACTAGTACGTGTCCCATGAGAAACCTACACTTTAAATCCTCTATACTGGACACCTTTCTGGAGCGGAATCGCCACAAAATCTCAGAACTTTATAAAACCTTAAACTCTCTTTTAAAGACTGCTGCCCACTCCACCACCTCTACTGCATGGAATAAGGAACTTCAATCCCCAGAGTGTCTGAACACAATCCTTGCCGGATACAGTACCACATGTGCTTTTGTAACAAATGAATTCTGGCGTGAGCAACAGTAAAAATTTTACACTGGGCTTACATACCTCATCTGAATTCCAAAGACCTCCCGGATTGATCCAGGTGCTCGCTGTGTAACTTACACAAGCCTTCTCTTTTACACAGGCTCTTGTCCTGCCCTCACATCCTAAGATTCTGGAACCAAGTTAAATTCTTTGTAGCATCAATCACAGGACTCTGCCCTCACAATAACATCTTCCTGTTACTATTTGGAGCCTTGGATGCCCCCAACCTAGGCCTGCATAAGTCTCAAACCAAAATCATACAATACAGCAAAGCCTGGCTTTCCTCTTGTTATATGGCTGCCAGGAGAGCAATCCTCAAAAAATGGATATCTTCCCTTCCTCCTACCATCAAAGACTTAAAAAACGACTTACTGAACCTCCTCAAACTAGAAAGACTGGACTTTGTCCTCTCCAGCCACCAAAAATACCTTAGTTTCCAGCATAAGTGGGCTCCTTTTATAGACTTTGCATTCCCAACTACAGTCTGATGGGCTTCTATGGACTGAACACTCATGAAAGTCAACCATAGTTGTCAGGGTATTCTTCCAATGCTACATCAAGGCCACAACCTTGTAAATGCCATCTTGACACCAGTATTTGCATACATCCCCTCTGAACTTCAATCACAAGGTATACCTAGCCATCACCTACTACGTGCTAAAAAACATGCCCTTGGAGACACAACAGTAAGAGAATCTTTCAGGAGGACATAAGTGACTTGACAACGATCCCATTCCTACAAGATTTAGCTATGTCTGATATATTGTAATTATACCTGCTATACTATCTGAGCTCCTTGACGGCTCTGATGATGTAAAATCGGCTTGGGTTCACTTTACTCCCCCCTCACTTCTCCCTTCCCCTTCCTTTCCACCCCCCCATTGAACATTCTTGTGGGGATCACCTTTTCTCTGTACTGTCGTTATCATGCAACCGCATGCTTATATGATTACTTGACTGCTGTTTTGTTATTTTGTGATAACCAAAAACATTTTCATAAAGAAAAAAAAAACACAACCCCACATTCAAAAAATCCTTTACAACTACCCTTTTCCACAATTATTTCTAAATATATTCAAAACATAGACTTGTATTTGCATGGTATACTTTTGAAAACATCAGGGCAGTGTCCAAGCACTTGAATGGGCAGCAAACTGAAAGAGCTCTGCAGTGTGAGCCTCTGCTCACACTGGTGTGTTCTCCAGCCTCTACCTGCAGTGTATCAGCCATTGTAAAAGCACCAGCCATTTAGGTACCACATGAATAAGAAAACACACTACTATGCAACAAAGAACTTGGTAGGAGCAGCACCTTAATTATATCAGTCGGTAACAAAAGGCTCACATTCAGTGTCAGGACAAGGTCCATGAGCACTCAAGGTAAAAAGGCCAAAATGCGGTCCCCCTCAATGAGCTGTCAACTAGTTCAGTTACATTCCCTGCCTTTTTTGCACTGCCCCTCCTGCTGAAAAGCCCAAAGTAGCCATCACTTCTGCCTACTTCCTCAATCTTTCTTCTCTCTTTGCACCCTCCCTCTTTCACAAAATTGCCAATCTGCAACTGCTGCAACATCTGCAGCCTCAAGTGATATGGGGAAAGTCTGACAAGAAGTTTGAAAGTCTTACTTTACAGCACAATAGTTAGAGAAAATTGTCAGCATGGGGCGACTCTGAGTAGGGCCAAGCACAAGCTTTAACAGCAATGTAAGTCTTCTAACCCCTAACCCTCCTCTCCAGCAGAATCCTTGAGCAGACAGATGCCTCTGCTGAAGGTGGAGCTAATGTCTTGCCCCTTGATGATGTTGACAGTGCAGTCACCTTCCCCCTTGCCCTTAATGGCCTTTTAATGGCCTAATGGTCTTAGGAAGTGACTCCTCAAAACCACCAGTACCCCATAAGCACTGCAGAGCCTCTGCAATGGTCCATGCAAAATGCTCCCACACTGTTTTTGAGCTGGTTGCATGGGGGAAAGGAGTCACACTGGACCAGCAACTCTGGAAGTTCGTTAGAGACAAGCCAGCCAAGAGAGCGCAAACGCAAGCTAGATCATGTGTTAAAATGGCACCAACCTGCTGGCCACCCTTTGATTAGGAAAGTTTACACACACCTTGCTATCTGCCAACCGTCACATATGCAAAAAAACCCACACACGTTAACTTCAAATTGGCCATGCTGCTGCAGCAGCACTAGATCATCATTATGTCTGTGGCTCTTGATTTTGGGCCTAACATCTTGTCTCCATTTGAAGAGATAATTAGAATCGTGAGTTGTAATGAGAGATAAGCAAAAATATTGTTTTGGTGTTACTACAGGAGCATGCCCTGTGTGCATGCCCTGTGTGGTGTAATAGACTGGGCACAGGAAGCACAGCACCAGGAGGAAGAGGAGAACTCTGTCTAATGCCCCATCCCCGTAAGGCATAGTCTGCAGATTCAATAAGAGGGAGAAAATGTTTTCACTAAAAAAAGCCCTCAAAATATTTAAGGGCCTATATGCACATTATATAAACACTGACTAGACTGCTTTGTCAACAAGTCAGGCACCAGCAGAACTCAACTTATGAGTGTATTTGTTTCACTGTAAAGAACCCCCAAACTATTTTAGTGGTGCAAAGCCTTTAAACATTTTGACTAGACATCTTTGTCAATAGGGCCCACACCAGCCCCTGTCTCTATCCACTGCACCTTCCTTGTCCCGGTCCTGGGAAAATAAATTTCTATGGCACAGTGAACCTGGGTGGAGGCAGAAGGTGGCACTGTTTTCTTTGGGGGGGCGCAACTATAATCTGGGGGGGGTGGGGTGCAGCCCACTCCAGCACCCCCCTAGATCTGGTTATGGTCTTTAGGATAGGAAGTGAAGAGAAATCTCTTTGATGGGGACAAACATGGTAGGGGTTCTAACCCTTACCTATTATATCCAAAGTTTAAAATCTTTTGGCCAATTTACTTTAAATATATAAGATTATGAATATTTCTAACATAATTGGCTTAGCTCAGCAGATTAATATGCTACATTTCACACATCACCAGTATAACCTGCAAATCCAGGACAAAATTTGCCTACTTTTGTATTACGATATGCCACACTACATTTCCTGTAATCTCTCTCAGTATCCTTGTATCTCATTTTACCCCATCACTCTTCATTTGCTTCTCTTATTTTTTTTTCTATTCCTCTTAACATCCCTTGCTCTTGACTTTCTTATATTTTAATAAACACGTTTTAACTCATCCTTCTGGGAGAATGCAAAGTACATTAAAAATGAAGTGAAAGAAACAGTTCATGCAAGGACATGTCTAAAGCGTTTTTTTAAAGTGTAATATATATCCCTATTATGCTATCTATTTTCAGGGTATTTATGCCATAGCCAATAGCAACCTTAAATTGGGTGTCAATTTTTTTTTACTTTACCTTGTTCAAAAAATGTGAAAAGAGTACTAAAGTTAAAGTTCAACACTTTTTGTAACAAATCAGACTTGTATCTTTTGAAGTGAAGTGAATGTTGATTGCTTACTAGGGACTACAAAAAATTGCTTTCAGGATTTTCCACGCTTTAAAAAAGTAATTCTAAGTCTCAGGGAAGGTCAAGCACAATAAACATTAAACAGTCACTTAACTATTGGCTCACAATTAGGGATGAGCTTCGTGTTCGAGTCGAACCCATGTTCGACTCGAACATCGGCTGTTCGATCGTTCGCCGAATTGCGAACGTTATGGGCCGTTCGCGCTAAATTCGTGTGGCGCGTCACGGCCCATAATTCACTGCGGCATCGCAGTGCATTGCTGGCTGATGATTGGCCAAGCATGCACTATGACCCGCATGCTTGGCCAATCACAGCGCCGTCAGTAGAGAGAGCTGTAATTGGCCAAAGCCAGGGTGGCTTTGGCCAATTATGGCTCAGGGGATTTAGTACACACCCCACACTATATAAGGCCGCCTGCACGGCGGCCCTGTGTAGTGTGTGTTCCGGTGTGCTGAGAGATAGAGAGAGAGAGAGACAGTGTCATTTGATTTGAGTTAGATAGATTAGGCAGAACAGTCAGTCAGTTAGCTGCACTTACAGTGTATTGTGTATATATATGCATCCCAGGTGTTGCATATATATATATACACTGTATTCAGTTTAGCTAGATCCGTTCCTGTTATCTTCTATCTAGACTATTTACATTTAATGCAGTGCGTCCTGCTCACAGTGTTCAGCTAGATCCGTTCCTGCTATTTACATTTAGTGCAGTGCGTCCTGCTCACAGTGTTCAGCTAGATCCGTTCCTGTTATCTTCTAGACTATTTACATTTAGTGCAGTGCGTCCTGCTCACAGTGTTCAGCTAGATCCGTTCCTGCAATTTACATTTAGTGCAGTGCGTCCTGCTCACAGTGTTCAGCTAGATCCGTTCCTGCTATTTACATTTAGTGCAGTGCGTCCTGCTCACAGTGTTCAGCTAGATCTGTTCCTGCTATTTACATTTAGTGCAGTGCGTCCTGCTCACAGTGTTCAGCTAGATCCGTTCCTGTTATTTACATTTAGTGCAGTGCGTCCTGCTCACAGTGTTCAGCTAGATCCGTTCCTGCTATTTACATTTAGTGCAGTGCGTCCTGCTCACAGTGTTCAGCTAGATCCGTTCCTGCTATTTACATTTAGTGCAGTGCGTCCTGCTCACAGTGTTCAGCTAGATCCGTTCCTGCTATTTACATTTAGTGCAGTGCGTCCTGCTCACAGTGTTCAGCTAGATCCGTTCCTGTTATCTTCTAGACTATTTACATTTAGTGCAGTGCGTCCTGCTCACAGTGTTCAGCTAGATCCGTTCCTGCAATTTACATTTAGTGCAGTGCGTCCTGCTCACAGTGTTCAGCTAGATCCGTTCCTGCTATTTACATTTAGTGCAGTGCGTCCTGCTCACAGTGTTCAGCTAGATCCGTTCCTGCTATTTACATTTAGTGCAGTGCGTCCTGCTCACAGTGTTCAGCTAGATCCGTTCCTGTTATTTACATTTAGTGCAGTGCGTCCTGCTCACAGTGTTCAGCTAGATCCGTTCCTGCTATTTACATTTAGTGCAGTGCGTCCTGCTCACAGTGTTCAGCTAGATCCGTTCCTGCTATTTACATTTAGTGCAGTGCGTCCTGCTCACAGTGTTCAGCTAGATCCGTTCCTGCTATTTACATTTAGTGCAGTGCATCCTGCTCACAGTGTTCAGCTAGATCCGTTCCTGTTATCTTCCTACTGACAGGCAGGCTTGTCTGGTTACAGTATATAAAGCTACCTGAAGAAAATTACAGGTGTTCTATTTGATCCTATTAGTACCACGGTCAGGCAGCTAGACTATTTACATTTAGTACAGTGCGTCCTGCTCACAGTGTTCAGCTAGATCCGTTCCTGTTATCTTCCTACTGACAGGCAGGCTTGTCTGGTTACAGTATATAAAGCTACCTGAAGAAAATTACAGGTGTTCTATTTGATCCTATTAGTACCACGGTCAGGCAGCTAGACTATTTACATTTAGTACAGTGCGTCCTGCTCACAGTGTACAGCTAGATCCGTTCCTGTTATCTTCCTACTGACAGGCAGGCTTGTCTGGTTACAGTATATAAAGCTACCTGAAGAAAATTACAGGTGTTCTATTTGATCCTATTAGTACCACGGTCAGGCAGCTAGACTATTTACATTTAGTACAGTGCGTCCTGCTCACAGTGTTCAGCTAGATCCGTTCCTGTTATCTTCCTACTGACAGGCAGGCTTGTCTGGTTACAGTATATAAAGCTACTTGAAGAAAATTACAGGTGTTCTATCCCAGCTTAGTGCAGCTACAGGCCATTAGTATGTCTGGAAGGCCAAGAAGGAGAGGCAGACAGTCACAAGCCAATAAGAGAGGGCAAGCAGGCTCTGTGTCTAGTGCTGGTCGTGGAGACGGTGCATCCTCATCAGCACGTGGCCATGGGACACGCTTGGCCTTTTTTTCGGCAGCTGGCCGTGTTGAGCCGCAACATGCGGAAGACTTGGTCGAGTGGATGACCAAGCCGTCCTCATCCTCCTCATCCTCTCTCACCCATGCCCAGGGTGCTTTGTCTGGCAAAGCAGCGGCCTCTTCCCTCAGCTCAATGTCATCAGTGACTCCTTCCCTAGCTCCACCATGTCCTCATGAGGATTCCCTCGAACTGTTTGACCACAGTGTTGGGTACATGCTCCAGGAGGATGCCCAGCGTTTGGAAGGCTCTGATGACGATACTGAGCTCGATGAAGGCAGTAACATGAGCACGGACAGAGGGGGTGCCCAAGAAGGACAGCAATCTGGCAGTCATGCTCCCCCTGCTGCAGCATACTGCCAGGTTTGCTCCAGTGATGAGGAGGGAGGGGATGATGAGGTCACTGACTCAACGTGGGTGCCTGATAGGAGAGAGGAGGAGGAGGAGGAGGAGGAGGAGGAGGAGGCGGCGGCACATCACCAACGAGGCAGGATGCCCTCCAGGGGCCAGCCTAAGGGCAGCACATTGACTGCATCACACCCCAAAGCTCCACATGTGCAGGGCGCTGCAGTCTCTGCGCGTTATTCAAAAAGTTCTTTGGTGTGGGCCTTTTTTGAGACGAGTGCATCAGATCGCACCGCTGCTATTTGCAACATATGTCTCAAGCGTATCTCGCGTGGCCAAAACATCTCCCGCTTGGGTACCACATGCTTGACCAGACATATGTTGACCTGCCATGCAGTTCGTTGGCAAGCGTATCTAAAAGACCCACACCAAAGAACAAAGAGGATCTCTCCTTGCTCCTCATCAGCTGAGATTTCCAACCCCACTAGACCTTCAGTCCTCTCTGAGACCTGCAGTGAGAGGAATGAAGGTGTAGAATTAGGTGTGTCACAGCCAAGTACTTGTGGGCAATCTGCTTTTGGTACACCGACGTCAGATTGTACCAGGCAAATTTCCCTGCCCCAGCTGCTGCACCGCCGAAAGAAGTTTGCTCCCAGCCATCCACATGCCCAGCGGTTGAATGCTAGCTTGGCAAAATTGCTAGCACTTCAACTGCTGCCTTTTCAGTTGGTAGACTCTGCCCCCTTCCGTGAGTTTGTGGAATGTGCGGTTCCTCAGTGGCAGGTACCCAAACGCCACTTTTTCTCACGGAAGGCGATTCCGGCTCTCTACCGGCATGTGGAAGGCAATGTCCATGCCTCGCTGGACAGGGCGGTCAGCGGTAAGGTGCATATTACCGCTGACTCATGGTCCAGCAGGCATGGACAGGGACGTTACCTAAGTTTCACGGCGCATTGGGTGACTCTGCTGGCAGCTGGGAAGGATGCAGGACAAGGTGCAGTAGTGTTGGAGGTTGTTCCGCCACCACGCCTCCAAAATGCTGATTGTGACACACCTCTCTCCTCCACCCCCTCCTCTTCTTCTTCCTCTATGGCCTCTTCCTCGGAACCAGCGGTGCTCCGTAGGCGTTCAAGGGGCTACGCAAGTACGCAGGCCAAAAGATGCCATGCGGTGCTTGAGCTGGTGTGCTTGGGGGACAGGAGCCACACTGGGGCAGAGGTTTTGTCAGCTCTGCAGGGGCAGGTTCAGAGGTGGTTGACGCCACGCCAACTTAAGGCAGGAATGGTGGTTTGCGACAATGGCACCAACCTCCTCTCTGCCCTCCGACAGGGACAAATGACCCATGTGCCCTGTTTGGCTCACGTCCTTAACTTGGTGGTGCAGCGGTTCTTGGGCAGGTACCCGGGCTTACAGGATGTCCTGAGGCAGGCCAGGAAAGTCTGTGTGCATTTCCGCCGGTCATATAATGCCAGTGCTCGGCTGACGGACCTCCAAAAGGAGTTTAACCTGCCCAAGAACCGCCTAATCTGTGACATGCCCACCAGGTGGAACTCAACGTTGGCCATGCTGCAGCGGCTGCACACGCAGCAGAGGGCCATCAATGAGTACCTGTGCGACTATGGCACCAGGACAGGGTCAGGGGAGCTTGGTTTTTTTTCCCCACGCCAGTGGGCCATGATCAGGGATGCATGCACTGTCCTGTCACCATTCGAGGAGGCCACGAGGATGGTGAGCAGTGACAGTGCATGCATCAGTGACACTGTCCCCCTTGTCCACCTGTTGGAGCACACGCTGCGTGGAATAATGGACAGGGCACTTGAGGCAGAACAGAGGCAGGAAGAGGAGGACTTCCTTAGCTCTCAAGGCCCCCTTTATCCAGACAGTGTTCCTGCGTGCCCGCCGATCACACAGGAAGAGGACGAGGAGGAAGAGGAGGAGGAGGAAGATTGTGTCAGTATGGAGGTGGAGCCTGGCACTCAGCATCAGCAGCAGTCTTTAAGGGATCAGTCCCAAGAAACACATGGACTTGTACGTGGCTGGGAGGAGGTGGCTGCGGACCATGTCGTTCTTAGTGACCCAGAGGACTCCGGACCGAATGCCTCAGCAAACCTACGCTGCATGGCCTCCCTGATCCTGCAAAGCCTGCGTAAGGATCCTCGTATTCGTGGTATCAAGGAGAAGGACCAATACTGGCTGGCAACCCTCCTTGATCCACGTTACAAGGGTAAGGTTGCGGACCTTATCTTGCCATCGCAGAGGGAGCAGAGGATGAAACATCTTCGGGAGGCCTTGCAGAAAGGTCTGTGCAACGCGTTCCCAGAGACTGGGAGGTTACAAACTCCTGTTTCTGGACAACGTGTTGCTGAGGCTTCGGTCAGTCAAAGAAGGAGCGGTGGAGAAGGTGGCCGTCTGACCGATGCGTTCAGACAATTTTTTGGTCCGCAGCCCCAAGGTATGATCGGTTCCAGCAACCATCGCCAGCGTCTGTTTTATATGGTGCAGGAATACCTAGGGGCAAGATCAGACTTGGACACCTTTCCCACCGAAAATCCTCTGGGTTACTGGGTCTTGAGGATGGATCACTGGCCAGAGCTTGCACAGTATGCAATTGAGCTACTGGCCTGTCCTGCATCCAGCGTTCTTTCGGAACGCACATTCAGTGCTGCTGGAGGCGTGGTAACCGATCACAGGGTGCGTCTGTCCACCGACTCGGTCGATCGGCTGACCTTCATAAAAATGAATGAGTCTTGGATCACCACCAGCTACCAAGCACCTGATGCTGATGTAACCGAATAATTTTTTTTGAAATCTCAGATCCCTTCAAAGACTGCCTATGCTGATGCTGAGTGACTATCCCTGAGTAATTATCCTCTTCCTCCTCAATCATCACGCTGATAGCTTGTAAGAACATTTTTGGTTCTGGGCGCCACCACCAGTGCCTAAGGCACAATTTTTCAGCCCCTGTTTAACAGGGGCGTGTAATTACAATTTTTGATGTAATACTTTGCAGCAGGGCTCGTTCCTGCATTCCAACTAGAGTGTCTGTGAGGGGTTGCAGTGTTGTGGCACCAGCACCAGTGCCTAAGGCCCAATTTTTCTGCCCCTGTCTAACAGGGGCGTGTAATTACAATTTTTGATGCAATACTTTGCAGCAGGGCTCGTTCCTGCGTTCCAACTAGAGTGTCTGTGAGGGGTTGCAGTGTTGTGGCACCAGCACCAGTGCCTAAGGCCCAATTTTTCTGCCCCTGTCTAACAGGGGCGTGTAATTACAATTTTTGAAGCAATACTTTGCAGCAGGGCTCGTTCCTGCGTTCCAACTAGAGTGTCTGTGAGGGGTTGCAGTGTTGTGGCACCAGCACCAGTGCCTAAGGCCCAATTTTTCAGCTCCTGTTCAACAGGGGCATGTAATTACAATTCTTGATCTAATATTTCACAGCAGGGCCCTGTGAGGGCTTACAGTGTTGTGGCCACAGCAATACCTAAGGCCCAAATTTCTGCTGAGTATATAGGGCAGGACCCTACTTTCAAACATCTAACTTACAAATGACTCCTACTTGCAAACGGAAGGAGACAACAGGAAGTGAGATGAAATCTACCCCTAGGAAGGGAAATTCTCTCCTGTAAGAGTTAATATGGGAAAACAATTTCTCCTTTCCACTGATGCTTTCCAATCCTTGTTCCACAAAAAAACCCAAATTTTCAAAAAACATTTTTCATTGGGACAAAAAAGTGAGGTGAAATCTTCTGAAGAGGAGGAAAGACAGCAAAACAAATGTCACAGGGGTGATAACCCTTCCCTATGTTTTCCAAAAAGCTTAGAAAAGATTTTTTGGCTGGAGCTAAACACGTTAAAAATGTTCAAAATTACAAACAGATTCTACTTAACAACAAACCTACAGTCCCTGTCTTGTTTGCACTGCTGTTCAGAGTATATAGGGCCTGGTGGCCCCACACCTTTCCTTATTTTAATTTGGGTGCGGGGTTCCCCTTAATATCCATACAAGACCCAAAGGGCCTGGTAATGGACTGGGGGGTACCCATGCCGTTTGTCTCACTGATTTTCATCCATATTGCCATGACCCGACATGACATTAAACCCGCAAGCAGTTTTAAATGAGATTTTTTCCTTTAAAAATGACATTTGGTGCAGGGACTGTTCTAAACATGGGAAACACGCGTCACTTTACAGGCATACTATAGACACCCCCCAGGTACGATATTTAAAGGAATATTTCACTTTTTTTTTTTACTTTAAGCATCATTAAAATCACTGCTCCCGAAAAAACGGCCGTTTTTAAAAGTTTTTTTTGCATTGATACATGTCCCCTGGGGTAGGACCCGGGTCCCCAAACCCTTTTTAGGACAATACCATGCAAATTAGCCTTTAAAATTAGCACTTTTGATTTCGAACGTTCGAGTCCCATAGACGTCAATGGGGTTCTAACGTTCGTGCGAACTTTCGGTCCGTTCGCGGGTTCTGGTGCGAACCGAACCGGGGGGTGTTCGGCTCATCCCTACTCACAATCAAAATAAATACCTCTTCATATAGTGAAGATTTTTGCTTTTAAGGATGAACTTTGTTTTTTGGGTCAATGGACCTGAAGTTTAGCTGTTCAAAGAACGGGTACCTAGCTTGATGTGGGCTGGTAATCCATCTGAACCTCTAGTTGCTACTGCAGCTAGAAGTGATCCGTTTAGCATCAATATTACTATTACCACTAATAAATGGCTTCCTGGCAAAGGGATGGCAAGAGCACACAGTCTCTCACCAGTCTGTAGTCACTAATATCCTTGGAAAATTGGTTGTCTCCATCCAAAATCCTCCAGACACTTTCACCCCATGGTACCAGACTAGATCTTTAGACTACAGCTTCAGCAACTCGCAACAAATTAGGCCTCCAGCTAGCTCCACTGAGGCTTCACTAATCCACAGACACATGGCAGAATTGCTTAGGGGGCTAACAGCCCCCCTAGGCTGTGATCTCCTCCTCAGGGAAAAAGACCACGCTGCTTTCAGTCTCAGAGTTTTTATACAAACTCCGTGTCACCATCTGGGCACCTCTCCAAGGGACTGACCACGGCTGCATAAATATTCAGCTACTGATTAGACTCTTCCTGCTCACTAACTTCCGGAACATTTCAGGACAACCAGGGGGAATCTGTCAATTCTGCAGCCACTGAAACACAGAACAGACCTAAACAATCAAACACAGCTACACTGATTACAGTGAGCAAAACCTAAATTTGACTAACGATAAAATACAGCTCCACTGGATACAGTAAGCCAGAACAAAATGGACCTAATCCTAGCATCTATCTAGGAGGGTGCTACACTTAAACTAGTGGAATTGTGCATTCATGATGGTTATGCTTGAGTGCAATGAGTACACAGTCACAGTATGATGTGAAAGGCAATGTAAATTATAATGCTACCATGCTAATGCAGTTACATGTAATCAGAGGAATTAGGATATTCAATTGTCATAGACTACTCTGCGCTGCACTTTTCACTCATAAAGAGATGGAGTTACAATTCTGTAGGCTGAATTAAGTGCTCCATTTATGTACCTACATACCAATTAAGAGGCAGTCTACAAATAAAGTCTACAAGTCAGCATCACTATATAGAGGTAAATCGTTACCGTAATATGAATTTGCACAACTTACTGTAATAATGTAGTCTCTTTAATTACATATGCTTTCTTTCCCCTGGTCTTTCCTTTAGTCTTACTCATTTTAGATGAAAATAAGGTCTTGAAGGAATAGGCAGAAACCTAATGAGTTGCAGTCCTAACATCCCCTTATGTCAACCTGATAAAGTGCTGTGAGTGGGCTCCAACAAAAGAGTCACTTAGGAGCATAAATAATGATCTCCACTAAGAGAACTGATCACATTCTTTTCAAACACAGTTGATGCATGTAAAGAAAAATGTGAACAGCTATGGCTCTGTTACTGGAAATGTTGAGTTTGAGTTCCCAAGTATTGTTTGTGTTGGTGGCTACTTCTTGCCTAGGCCACACAAAGGGCTGGCCATGAATCAGTTCCAGCCAAGTCTTTCAGGAATTTTACAAATGAAAAATAAATACAAATATTTAAATTATGAGTACAAAATTATAATTAAAGAAGAAGTATGGGGTTATGAAAAAAAACAAACACCAATGCTCACTTCTATGCTACATCTGGGTCATGGAAAGACAAAGGTACGTGTACTACTGTGACCCAAAGGAGAAGTATGCCCAAAAAAAAACTTTTGCCATATTTCTCTTTTAGGTACTTTCATTTTAATAAAGTCAGCAGTGACAGGTACTCCTTAGGGCGACCGTGATCACCACTTAAAAATCATTACTAGGGCTGATGCTAGTGATGCTTATGACACTAGCAATATTTGAAGGGAAATATTAATGGTTTGGGGTAAATTTTAAAGTGCCACAGTAACAAAAAAATCCTGTTTTATGGACTACTGCAAACTGAAAATACTATCTTGCCCACAATTACCATCAAAATATACAACTACAAATGTAAATGCCTGGAGTTTTTTTTTATTTATTTATTAATACAAAAATAAAACCAATTACCATGGTACATTAAAAAAAAAATAACCGTGATGTACCTGTCTTCTGTAAACAGAACACCATGCTCATAATGAATATACCATATACATGTCTGCCAGGATTCAAAAACATACTTTAATACTGGTTCTTTACATAATAATGTTAAAATATATGTTTCTGGCAGCTACCATGAACAATGCCTGTTCATTTAAAGACCATACCCCATTGAAACTCTCAAAAAATGAGGGAGCAAAGGGATATAGTGATACATATCCTTAATTCTTTTAACTCTTATGAACACAACTTCAAAACATATAGCACAATAATGAAAGATAGATGTCTAAAACTGTATTTATTTGCCACTCCCATGCCAGAGTGGGATGGGTCAAGGATATAACTCAAAAAGGGAAAAAATACAAAAAAATGTGTCAAAAATAAATACATGTGTCCCATATAAATCCTCAATGGCCTTCCTAGTGGTCAGGTAGGTTAAAGGAGGCTGAGATGTTTTATTCAACAGGCATAACAAAAATTTCTCTTTTGCTACAATTACTTAAGTACCGGTAATATAAACAGTGACATTCAGGCATCCACTTCCCATCGCCTCAGTTAGGAATTCAGAGAATCAATAAAATGGAAAATTGAATGGCAGATATTTATCGTAATTTTCCTTTTCTGACGGGCTCCATGGCAGCACAACTGGGTGAGGCCCCACCCACCCCTACATGATCAGGGCATATCTATACATTTTAAGCTCACCTCAGACTCGGTATTCCGTAACTCACTCTACCATACTAAGTGGGAATTGTGCTGCCATGGAGCCCATCAGGAAAGGAAAATTATGGTAAGTATCTGTCATTCAATTTTCTGTTTTCTTGACAGCTCCATGTCAGCGCAGCTGGGAATTACCTAGCCACATACATGAGGGTAATGTTTGACCAATTTAATTTTGACTGGAAGCAGAAGCCAAAACACTTCTGCCAAAATTAACAGTAGTCAGAGCCGCAGGCTCAAGCGGATTTGTTTCCTGGGAATTCTCAGAGAGGAACATTGGAAGTGTAATTTCTTGTGTCATATGAAAGGCTACCTTGGGTACAAATCTCAGCATTGGCTTAAGCAACACTCTATCTAGAAAGCGAGAGAGGAGGGGTTCTTTAAAACCAAGGGCTGCTAGCTGTGATACCCTTCTGGCTGATGTTATTGCCACAAGAAAGGTTGTCTTCATAGAGAGATGCCATAGCGGGACAGGATGAATGAATGTGTCTGATGAAAGAAAGTCCAATACTAGAGGCAAGTCCCATTTCAGAAATATCAGAGACCTTAGTGGTCTTAGGCGGATAGCTGCTTTGAAGAACTGAATCACTCAATTATCCAAGGCTCATTGGATACTAGTAAAAGCAGAGATGGCAGACTATTGGGCTTTCAGCATACTCATGGAAAGGCCCAGCTCCAATCCTGCCTGGAGGAATTCCATTATGTGGCAGACTCTCAGAGAATCTGGAGAAAAATCATGTCTGCTTGCAAACTCCAAAAATTTGTTCCATATCCTGGTACAGGCACTGTTGGTACTGTCTTTTCTGGCTTTCATCAGGGTATCCGTAACCCTGGCTGAGCATCCCAGACTGATTAGCCTTTGCCTCTCAAGACCCAGGCCATCAATCTTAGACTCTCTGGAGCTGGGTGAGGAATTGGCCCCTGCATCAGTAGATCCAGTGTTGCTCGCAGTGGGTGCGGTTCTCTGATGCTCAACAAGAGGTATCTTTTGCCAATCCGGCACTACCACCAGTATGGACACCCTCTCCTGACGCACTCTGCACAGAAAGTTGAGGATCACCAAAATCAGAGGGAAGGCATATGCTGTCCTGAAGTTTGATTTCACTGTTAATGTATTCACCCCCATAGCTTGTGGGTGACCAGACTTGGTAAAAAATGTTGGTACTTTGTATTATTTTCTGAAAGACTTGTGGTAACAAAGCCCACTCGTTGTTGTTCAAGTTCGTTCTGGACAGGTAGTCCGCTTGAGTATTTAAATGACTGGGCACATACACTGCTGTTAGCAGTTGTAAGTTGGATTTAGCCCATTCCATAATTGGAGTAAGGTCTCTAAGGAGAGCAACACTGTGGGTGCCTCCCTGCCTGTGAATGTAGGCAACCATTATATTGTCCAGTTTCATCAGAATAGGTGCACCCTTAATCAGACTTCTGAAAGCCAGTAGAGCCTGAAAGGCTGCCCTCAATTCCAGAATGTTTGAAACTACATTGGCAGTATGGAATGTCCATTGGCCTTGGGCCCAGTGATTCTTGCATAGGGCTTCCCAGTCTGTTTCATTGGGATCCGGCTGGATTATTTGCCACTGTATCTTGAGCAAGGAGTGGCACCAAAATACATTCCGTTGTCTTGACCATCAATCCAAACTCGACTTCATCTGTGGTGTGATTAGGATTCTCTGCCCAAGATCCTCAGACCTCCATTGTTCCAGGAGACCAATATTAAAGGGGTGTGAGTTCCATTGGGCCCACTTGATCATTTGAATGGTCGAGGTCATCATATCGAGAAGTCACAAGCATGCTATCGTTGGTACATACAACTTCCTTCGAGCTGCCGACGTTGTATTTAGGATGCAGGGCATCTTGTCTTCTGGTAACATCACAGACACCATTTGAGTATCTATTTTCGCACCTAGGTATAGGAGAGATTGGGTCGGCACAAGGTGACTTTTCTCTCAATATATATACAACCAAAGCTCTCCAACGTCAACATGGTTATCTTCCGGTGTGCCAGGAGTGTGTCCTTGTCTTGATTTAGGAGCAGAATTTCATCCAAATAATGATATATTCAACCTCAGGTATGCCACCAGGGCCAAAAGGATCTTTGTGAACACTCTGGGAGATGTGGTAGACCCAAAGAGCAGACATACAAGCTGGTAGTGGAGCTGTCCCACTGTGAACTGAAGAAACCTCTGACAGACTGGGGCAACCAGCATGTGGAAATATGCATCCTTGAGGTCCACTGACAGAAGTCAATCTCCTGGCTGAATCACCTTCAGGATTGTTTGCAGTGATTCCATCTTGAAACGATCCTTCCTGGTGAACCTGTTGAGACCTGTTGAGGCATCTTTATTGGGACAAAACTTTTACGGGATGTTTGAGGAACTTTCAGCTGTGACTGTAAATGATGGTAGATATTACCCAAGGCTTCTTTATATTTTGTGCCCACACTTGACTGAATAACCTGGCCCCTACACGACAAGTGTGAGCTAGTGGATAGTCAAAAGGATTTCTGGGACTCCCGTCCCAGGGAAGAAATTGGTCTCTTCGACCTGAGGTTTGCAGAGAAGTTTAACCATTGCTGACAAAATTCCCTTCCCAGCCTGTAAGATTGAGCCTCGTACACACGGGACGATTGTTGGCCAACCGAGCGTCTGATTTTTGTCAAAAGGGCGTGTGCCAGGATCTTTTCTTGCATACTAATGGTAAACAATTGTTGTGCCACAAACACGAACGTAGGAATTTCAGCTCTTGAGAGCCACCTTTTGGGACCCTTCTGCTAATTTCGTGTTTGGTGAGCACTGATTCCAAGCATGCGTGTTTGTACTTTCGACTTTTGTGTGACGGTTTTTTTTCATGACCATACCAAAATCGAAAATTTACTAGCCTGTCATCCGACATTTGTTGGTTGATAATTGGACAACAATTGTCAAAAGGAGTGTACTAATGGTAAGATATTAGGACAACAGTCTGTCAACAGACAAACCCCTGACAACAATTGTACCATGTATACGAGGCTTTAGCCTCTCTGCCTCCGGTCCTTGGTGAATTTCTATAAGCTACGCCTCTCCTGCAAAACAACCTCTGATCCTGGGGAATAAACTCCTATTTTCTGCCTGTTGCCTTAGTGATAGCTGTGTCTAATTTATCTCCAAACAGGGATTGTCCTTTAAATGGTATCTTATACCATCCCTATTTGGATGCTGGTCCATCACCCAGGGCCTCAGCCATAGGCCTCTTCTGGCAGTTACTGCATTTAGCATAATTTTGGCCAACATCTTAATCAGATCAATGGATGCCTCAGCCATAAAAGAAGCTGTTAGCTTCAAATTGGCGAACAAGGCCAGGACCTAGCCATTGTCCTGGTCATTCTCCACTGCCACTTCCAATGACTGAATCCAGGCCTCATTGCCTTAGAAATAGAGACAAATGCCACTGAAGACCTACATGCCCCATCAGCAAGTGTGTAGATCTTTTTAAGATCTACATCCACTCCTCTATTCAACACGTTCCTAAAGGTTACCGCGTCAACTAGCGGCAGGGTTACTTGTTTAGCGAGGCGCATAAGTGCTACATAAATGCCACTGAAGACCTACATGCCCCATCAGCAAGTGTGTAGATCTTTTTAAGATCTACATCCACTCCTCTATTCAACACGTTCCTAAAGGTTACCGCGTCAACTAGCGGCAGGGTTACTTGTTTAGCGAGGCGCATAAGTGCTGCGTCCCCCACTGGAGGCTCTTCCAAAATCTTAACTTTCTCAGACTTAAAGGGGTCCAACTTTGCAAACTGATTTTTGAATGCAATTCTTTTATCTGCTTGCTTCCATTCATCATTCATTACATCCTGAATTTCCTCCACGAAGGGGAAATTCAATCCTTCCTTCTTCATGCTTGCAAAGTACTTCCTCTGCAGTTCCACTGCCACATCTTCACAAAGCAGAGCCTGCCTAATCTCCTTCACAAAAGGTTGGACTAAGGCAAAGTCAAACCTATCATATTGGCAATTCTCTTCTGCAGATCCTTCGGCTCCTGGGTCTCTGGATTCACCTGAGTGGTCGGATGCACTTGAGGAGATAAGGAGCATAAGGTAAATGGAACCGGAGCATAAGGTAAATGGAACCGGAGCGGCTAAAGCCTGCGTCTGCGATGCAAACGTCTTTAGCTTTTCTTCAAACGCCTGCTTCATTAGCTATACCATTTCCCCTTTATCAGGCTCTTGTCATTTGGATGCTTCTTTGAAGCAATCCTCACATGCCGTCTTGCCTGACATGGCTCTTTTAGGGCATGCCCAGCATCCTCATGTTCTGGGCTGTTCATGATGCGAATCTCTGCGGTATCACGACAGGGAATACTGACATCTCGAGGCAGAATGGGAACAAGAAACCTCTGTCCTTCTATGGGAGCGTCAATTCTCCCGTGAAGTCGAATGTCTCCTACTCTTTCCCAGGCTTCTATCTTCCGAACATCGAGAAGAATCAGGACTGAGACCTGAGAAGCTGGGACAGCACAAACAGAAAGGAGAAATGAGTCTGTCAATACCGGAGTCATTTAGAAATCCATCGACATCACTTCCGCCCTCCATGGAATGCACGCTGACCAGCGGCGCCCACAGAGCTCCATGCTGATGCCTGTTGTGTCTTGGTCTCCTGTGAGTAGCGCCTAGCCAGCGCAAATTTACCTTATTCTACAGTACTTCACTATTATTAGTTCCTTCTCTGTTTCCCACATGATTATGATTGCGCAACTTTGAACACTTATGGAAGTCAGCACAGTCAGAGGCTCCAGAGAAAAAGTTTTGTCTCCCAAGTGATCCTATTGGATCCAAGCTTTTCTGACACCAAACTGCAAAGCTGTGGATCCTTGCCATTTGGTGAGTGAGGTCACAACAGGAGAGTGTGGTACATGGCGCCGTTCTAATTTTGGAGCACCAGCAACAATATTGGAGCACTTATGCACTTTTTGAGCACTTTTTAAGTGCGTAGCACTTTATTTATAGAGTTATTCATGCAAAATATGTATATTATGGTTTATTAATTGTATTGATTCACCCATTCGCAAGCGCTGTTTATATTTTTTTTCTATATTTCGGAATCTAGTACCTGTGCGATAGCTGCTGTGAAATATTGTTTTTATTTCATTTTGTCAATTGCCCCAAGGTATCTTTTTGCACTATATCCTACAAGCGCTGTTTATTCCAATTCATTTGTAAACAAGAGGGACTCAGCAAGCTGCCACAGCACCCCACAAGTTGGCTGTTTAAACACAGCATGATACCACCCCAGGGACCAGCAGTGGGGCTCCCTGTCAAAAGTGCTGTTAGACGTAAAAAAGCAGGGACTGCGTCCAGCAGCAGACCAGGTCTGGACAGACAGCCAGTCATTAGATCAGCTGTGAGGGAGACGCCACCTGACCGGATCATAAGAGGAAGAAAAAGGAATGCCGAGGTGAGCTTAAAATTTATAGATATGTCCTGAACATGTAGGTGGTGGGCGGGGCTTCACCCTGCTGTGCTGACATGGAGCCGTCAGAAAAGGACATTCAAGTTCAAATGGCTGCCCTTCAATGGGTTTGCATGGATATTCAGAATAATTCCATCTGTGTCGCACACTGTACCAAATAAGTTTGTATTCATCTAAAAGGAAAAGTGTAAAAGTTTCTTTATCATGCAATATAGCAGGATGATCTTGTTTAATTAGTCTCACAGTGAATTAAATGATTTGAAGTGGCACTTTAAAATTTAAAGTGATACAATTATCTATATTTGTTAGTGCTATCATCAAGCTTTAACATAGGTCCTCTGTTGCATTCT
Source organism: Aquarana catesbeiana (assembly GCF_042186555.1). Taxonomy (NCBI): domain Eukaryota; kingdom Metazoa; phylum Chordata; class Amphibia; order Anura; family Ranidae; genus Aquarana; species Aquarana catesbeiana. The sequence continues at coordinate 478,894,045 of NC_133326.1, read as the reverse complement.
GTTGTGATTTTCTTAACAGAAACTCTTCAAGCCCTAAAGAAAGGGGAGGCTCTTTTCCCCCAGAAACATTTTGACTGTAACTGATGTTCTTAACCAGGGGTCTCCAAACTTTCAAAGCAAAGGGCCAGTTTACTATTCTTCAGACTTTAGGGGGACCAGATTGTAGCCGTTGGGAGTAGAAAATTCCCCAGCATCAGTGGAAGTAAACAATGCGTTAGTGGGGGTAATAGTGTCCTATTGTTCATATCATTGGGAATAATAGTGCTCCATTGTTGATATCAGTGGGAGGAATAGCACCCCATCATTGGTGTTAGTATGAGAAATGATGACCCATCATTGATGTCAATTGTGGATGGAATAGTGCCCCAAGGGCTGGATAGAGGCAAGCAACAGGCCACATCTGGCCCCAGGGCCACAGTTTGGAGACAATTGCTCTTATCCAATAAATATTTCAAAAAGGCTTTCAAGTAAAATTAACCTTTTTACCAGCTGTTCCTCAGTAGACACTTATAATTTACCGTCTGGCGATCAGTTACTAAACTATAAAAGCTATGATCATCTTGTATTAATATTTCTTGCTGGGAGATAATGATGTAAAAAATAACATCATGGCAACATTGCTGTTTTATAACATTTTTTTGTCTTGTACCCTTTGTGCAAACTCCAATAAAAATCATCTGTAAAAAGTGTACCAGCATTCAGCTTACACAGTGTACTCTTTCATTCAGTTACTGAATCATAACTGAGCCTATGGATTCATTAAGACCTGCCATGGACTTATGAAAGTAGATGCAAACCCTAACTAGATTGTATTTAGTTTATCTGACTTTGCCCATCGCCTCCAACCAACTTCTCTATTCATAGAGGCCATACTATAGCTTCTATGAATGAATTAGGATCATTGGCATGCACAGCCTATTGCATTAGGGTTTGAGCCCCAGAGCACAAACACACATGCGTGTATAGCAGCAGAGCAGTGGGCAGTGTCAGTAGAGCAAAGATTGGTGTCAACGGAGAAGTACTTTTTACAATATTTTTTTTTTTTCATTTTTTTTAGGAGCCTTGTTATGGGGCTTTGGTGAAATATTAAGGGTCTAAACAGACCCCTGATGTCTCACTTTTGAGACAGAGAAAGAAACTCAGGACAGAGATTCCCCAGTCTCTTTCTCTGCAGCCTGCAGTAAACTTATGCCACATACATACAAGCAGAATGTCCAACAGAAAAAGTCCGACGGAAGCTTTTCATCGTCTATTCCAATCGTTTGTATGCCTCATCGGATTTTTTTTTTTCGAAAATTCTGATGGACCTAGAAATGGAACATGTTCTAAATATTTCCGACGGAACCAATTCCTATCGGGAAACCCGCTTGTCTGTATGCTGTTCTGACGGACCAAAAATGACGCATGCTCTGAAGCAAGTACGAGATGGAAGCTATTGGCTACTGGCCATTGCACTACCTTTTTCTAGTCCCGTCGTACGTGTTGTACGTCACCGCATTCTGGACGGTCGGACTTTGGTGTGACCGTGTGTAGGCAAGACTGCTTGAGCGGAATTCCGTCGGGGTTCCGACAGAGAAACCTTCGGAGTTTATTCAGACGGCAAAACTATGCTTCAGTTAAGGATGAAAACAGGAATGATCTGTGCAGATCACTCACTGTGTTTATTCAGAAAAGGAAGGCCAGTTAATGAAATATTTACTAGCCCCTTCCCCGCTCCTGAGAGGAGAGGAGGGAAGCTGGCAGCACTGCAGGGGGGAGACGGGAAGCAGGGGGAATTGGCACTGCATGGGGTGATTAGGGTGTGCCCGGGCACATCCTGTACACATGCCTATGATTAGGATGTAAGAATGGAAAGTGAGTAGATGATCGATAGCTCCATCCCCTCTATTCATAGTATATGTTCCATTCATAGAAGCTGTAGTACAGCAGGGGTAGAACGAAGGAAGATTTTCACTAACCCAAAAGCAAATATATATATTCATATAAACATGTATAGCTTACCAGATATGATGGCTGTCTTAGTTTACATTTTTAGGCTTTCTTTCTAATATTTTGAGCTTGTGATCCAGCCAGCAAGCCTGTTGTTTTTCACAGCACAAGCTCTCCAGTATAATGTGTTAGTTTACATGAATGAGACAAACCTCTTAACACTGGTAGATGTGATTAAACTGATCAATTTTTATTTATGCATGTATAACCTTTATCCCGAAAGGAAATTAAAACAGTTTGTTGTAACTGCTTATAAAATGTGAGCAGGAGTTTGTTAGTGAATCTAAATCTGATAATACATTTAACACCCTCCACCAAAAAAAAAAAAAAGGCAATGTTGCTGTCTGCTGTGCCTCCTGTGTTCATTCATCCAGAGTATGTGGGGGGGCACTCTAAGACAGGACGTGTGTTACTGGCCAGATCATCAGGTGAAAACAGAGAAAAAAAAGCAAAAGAAAAGAAAACTAATGTAGCCACCACATCTAATGATTGGTAAGCTGCAATATAATACATTTTTGGTTTTGAATTTAATACCGCTTTAGAATTCTTGTGTTTGTAGGACTAAGCTTACTATACTCATAAAAGTACTTATTACATTTCCTTAAAATATTAGTCTAATCTACAAACTGAGTAGATGTAGAGTTTGTGCATGAATGCAGATCTAGAATGACAGTGTAGGAACTTTTGCCAGAAGGGCTTGTGTGTTAAAAACTATTGGTGTGAGTGTATCTCAGCTCCTTCATCCTATAGCCCCGTCTGCCAGCAGTACTAAATATCATATGCCTAAATTTTGCTTTCTGCATAAAATGGACCTTGAGTCTGTGTACCAATAAGCATACCAGGCCCCCACGTGACCGTGCTCACTGTCTCCTATCACTGCAGTAGATAGTAGTAGTAGTAATAGTAGACGGGGAAAAGTCTGCAGAGTTTAGAATGGGTCTTTTAGCAGTCTTGTCACATAAAGGTTTTGCACTGCCTTTTAAGACTTGGCAGCAGTGGCGTAGCGTGGGGGGTGCGGAGGGGGCCGTGGCCCCGGGCACAACATTTAGGGGTCGCAAAATTCCGCGCCAGTGTGTGACTACTGGCTGCCTCCTCCTAAATTCACTGCCCTGTGTCCCCACGCCCTGGCCGCCATGTTCAGTCTCCGGCACCCTGTGATTGGGTGAATGGGGTCATGTGCAGAGGCGGGACTCCAGGAGCAAGCGTGAGCGTTAACAGGCCAGCCCCGCCGCCGCACATGATCCCCATACGCCCAATCTCAAGGCGCCGGAGACTGAACATGGCGGAGGGACACAAAAATTTGAGATTGTGAGCCGCAGCTATCTCCTCCTCTTACTCCCCTCCGGAACGATGGAAAACAAAGAAGAAAAGGTGAGACTCCCTCGTGATGAGAGTCGTGTTGCTGGCCCCAGGGGGGACATGGTCTGGTAAGAGGGAGCAGCCAGCCAGAGAGAGAGAGTGAGTAGAAGAGCAGCTAGAGTCATACAGTGTAGTGGTCAGTATAGGAATACTGTAGGTAGGATAGTGTAGTGGACAGTAAAGTGGGTCAGTGCAGTATAGTAGACAGTATAGTGGTCAGTATAGTGTAGTGGACAGTATAGTGGTCAGTATAGTGTAGTGGACAGTATAGTGGTCAGTATAGTGTAGTGGACAGTATAGTGGTCAGTATAGTGTAGTGGACAGTATAGAGGTCAGTATAGTGGACAGTATAGTGTAGTGGTCAGTATAGTGTTCAGTATAGTGTAGTGGACAGTATAGTGGTCAATATAGTGTAGTGGACAGTAGTGATGCTTCAGTATAGTGGACAGTATAGTGTAGTGGTCAGTATAGTGTAGTGGTCAGTGTAGTGGACAGTATAGTATAGTGGACAGTATAGTGGTCAGTGTAGTGGACAGTATAGTGTAGTGGACAGTATAGAGGTCAGTATAGTGTAGTGGACAGTATAGTGGTCAGTATAGTGTAGTGGACAATATAGAGGTCAGTATAGTGGACAGTATAGTGTAGTGGTCAGTATAGTGAAGTGGTCAGTATAGTATAGTGGACAGTATAGTGGTCAGTATAGTGTAGTGGACAGTATAGTGGTCAGTGTAGTGGACAGGATAGTGTAGTGGACAGTATAGAGGTCAGTATAGTGGACAGTATAGTGTAGTGGTCAATATAGTGGTCAGTATAGTATAGTGGACAGTATAGTATAGTTGTCAGTATAGTGTAGTGGACAGTATAGTGTAGTGGACAGTATAGAGGTCAGTATAGTGGACAGTATAGTGTAGTGGTCAGTATAGTGTAGTGGTCAGTATAGTATAGTGGTCAGTATAGTGGACAGTATAGTGGACAGTATAGTGTAGTGGTCAGTATAGTGGTCAGTATAGTGTAGTGGACAGTATAGTGGTCAGTATAGTGTAGTGGACAGTATAGTGGACAGTATAGTGTAGTGGACAGTATAGTGGTCAGTATAGTGTAGTGGTAAGTATAGTGGACAGTATAGTATAGTGGACAGTATAGTGTAGTGGGTAGTATAGTGGTCGGTATAGGAATCAGGTTGGTTAGTACTATTGTAGGAAGGGAAGGGACAGGACTCGGGGAGTGCTAAAAGTCCGCAGGTTAGGGGGCGCAAATTACTTGCCTTGCCCCGGGCGCTGACAACCCACGCTATGCCACTGCTTGGCAGTGTCCAAATATCTTTGTAAATATACTGTATGCATATTAAGGCTGGAGGCTTAACTCCTGCAGCTGTCAACAATGCATATATATGCACAAAAACAAGAGGCAGTTGTCACATGGGCTGCCCAGGTACACAGTATTCCTCTGTGTATTGATTGCCAGCTCTTGGGCTGTCAGTTACTTTTTCTATATCGCATACACAAATTTGGGTCTATATGGGTAATTGTATCCGAGATGTTTTAGTCCTAATCCAAGTGATAGAAATGCTTTAAAACAGACAACCCACTTTAAAAGAAAAATGAACACCAAGGGCTAGTGTGGGTGTACATCACCCAGCAATACAAAATGACTTCTTTCTTTCAAAAGGACGTCTTAACCCTTTCATGACTAAGCCTATTTTTGAAATTTGGTGTTTACAAGTTAAAATCCATATTTTTTGCTAGAAAATTACTTAGAACCCCCAAACATTATATATATTTTTTTAGCAGAGAATCTAGAGAATAAAATGGAGATTGTTGCAATATTTTATATCACACGGTATTTGTGCAGCGGTGTTTTAAACGCAAATTTTTGGAAAAGGGACACTTCCATGAATTTTAAAAAATCCAAACAGTAAAGTTACCCCAATTTTTTTGTATAATGTGAAAGATGATGTTACACCGAGTAAATAAATACCAAACATGTCACGCTTTATAATTGCACGCACTCGTGGAATGGCGACAAACTATGGTAGCTATGAATTTCCATAGGCGACGCTTTAAATTTTTTTTACGGTTACCAGGTTAGAGTTACAGAGGAGGTCTAGGGCTAGAATTATTGCTCTCACTCTGACGATTGCGGCGATATCTCACATGTGTGATGTGAACACCGTTTACATATGCGGGCGCGACTTCCACATGCGTTTTCTTTGCTGCGCGAGCTCGCGGGGACGGGGGTGCTTTAAAAAGTTTTTTTTTTTAAATTTATTTTATTTATTTTTATACTAATAAATGGCGTTTAAAAAAAAAAGGTTTTTTTTTACTTTTATTGCTGTCACAAGGGATGTAAACATCCCTTGTGACAGTAATAGGTGGTGACAGGTACTCTTTATGGAGGGTCGGGGGGTCTAAAAAACCCCTAATCCCTCCTTTACACTTAAAAGTATTCAGATCGCCGAAAACGGCGATTCTGAATACTATGTATTTTTTTTAATTCTGCGCCATTGGCAGCCGAGTAAACGGGAAGTGACGTCATGACGTCGCTTCCGCGTTTACATTGAGGAGGCTGGAACGAAGCCGCCCACAGCTTCGTTCCAGCCCGCCCCCAGCTGCCGAAGGTACCCGATTGGACACCGGGCCTCCCGATCGCACGGGAGGCCCGGTAAGAACGGCGGGAGGCGGCGGGAGGGGGGGGATGTCCCCTCCCGCTCCTCTGGTATAACAGCCGAGCGGCTTTTAGCCGCATTGGTTGTTATATACGGGTAGCCGATCGCCCGCTCTAAACAACGGTACTGCAGCTGCAGGCATCATCCCGGTATAACCCCCGAAAGCCGAGTACGCAGATATGCGTACGGTCGGCGGGAAGGGGTTAATAAACATTCAGGCTTCACACCATCGCCGCATGCGGTTCCCAGCAGGGGTCTGGTGCCCCGACTTTTTGGCTGAATTCGGGCCTGAAACGGACCAAAAGACACACAGGGCTCCTGTGCAATTCGCACCGGAGCCACAGCGGAGATGTGTGAACCGGCTCCATAGAGAGCCAGTCAAAATCTACTGCTATTGTGAATTGGATGCAGAGAACTCGCATTCAATTCACAATGGTGTGAACCCAGCCTTATAAACATTTATTGTGTTTCAAATATCATTACACATCCACTGCTGTGTCTCAGCCAATCAGGAGGGAGAGTCCCAGATGGCTGCGGCACTTGTGTACATTGCTGGATCAAGATGGGGCTCAGGTAAGTATTAGGGGAGCTGAGAGGGGCTGCTGCACACAGAAGGTTTTTTATCTTAATGCATAGAATGCATTAAGATAAAAAATCTTCTGCCTTTACAACCGCTTTAAAGTCACATATACATATAGATGTAGATCCTGCTTAAACACAGCACTTTTCCTCCCATTAACAGGATCTGAGTATGGTCAGTTTAAGGCACTGCTCTTACACTTTGAACATAGTATTACATCTGCCTAATGATCCAAGTAATCTAAGGCCAGGACCAGGTATTGGCCCTTTGTTGTATATTCTTAAATTCTATATAATTGTTAAACAGCATATTTTACCTTTAAAATATTACAATTACAATTTGGCAGCTCACTGAACCACTTTAATTTCGGGAGCTTGTTCAATGAATCGTCAAACTCTCAAAAGTCTAGAGGGAGTTGGACGCCTTGCAGAACAATACATCTCTTGCTCTGATGCAAGTAGTTGTGTGGCCTGCATTTTTTAATTCAGCATATTTTCAGTAAGAGAAATAACTTTTTAATGGCCGTTTCTGGTCCTTGTAGTCGATTAGACCTGAAGCAGTACCATTCCTTAAACATAAAGTTCCAGTAACTTGTATCAAATTTCAGTGGCATAGGAACTGCAGAAGCAGTTTATAAAGGGTGAAAGTGTGTTGTAATTCCATGTAATGGTGTTGTAAGTTAAAGTGCAACCTATAATAAAGATTCATTTTTGGAGAAATACAAAAAGAATGCTGCACTAGTTTCCCTGAATTTTTTTGCTGAGCTCTACTATATTGATTATCCTTAATCCATATCCCATATGAGAATTTAAAATAACATCAGGTTATTAAAAGATGACTGTGCTGTTACAAGAGTATACATGCCCCCCCTGGTGGGGCAATCTGATAAAACTGTTAACTTAGGAAAATGAAAGCTTATGTAAACTCTAACAATGTTCTCTTGTTCTCTCCATTTTTGTCTGTTAAATATATTGTACCTTTTGAAAGATTTTTTTTATACCTGTTTGATAAGTGCAAAAAATACCTGTTGATCCTGTCAGAAATCCAGACCTGCTCTGTGCACAGTGGTTAGTTTTTTTCTTTTATAAACAAGCAGTTTTTAAATTAGTGTCAGTGAGCTCCACTCACAGAACCAGATTGCATAAATGTTAAAGGGGTTGTAAAGGTAAAAATTTTTTCACCTTAATGCATTCTATGCATTAAGGTGAAAAAACTTCTGACAGAACCGCCGTCCCCAGCCCCCCCGTTTTACTTACCTGACGCCTCGAAAGTCAGCTTCGCGTTCCCGACATCTGTTCCTCCGCTCACCCTGGCCGCTGATTGGCTGCAGTGGATGGATTGAAAGCAGCGCAGCCATTGGCTCGCGCTGCTGTCAATCACATCCGATGACGCGGCGCGCCGGGGGGCGGGGCCGAGTGATACAGCGAGCGGCTATAGCCGCCGGCTGTATCACGGGAGCGCGCCCGCAAGCACTCACCACCGTGCGAGGGAGCTCGCATTAAGGTGGTGAATGCTTGCGGGGAGGAGCTGAAACAGCCGCCGAGGGACCCCAGAAGACGAGGTTCGGGGCCACTCTGTGCAGAACGAGCTGCACAGTGAAGGTAAGTATAACATGTTTGTTATTTAAAAAAAAAAAAAAAAACACCTTTACAAACGCTTTAATTCACTATTGTTTTATGCGGTATTTACCACATAAAGAAAAAACACTCAGTAAACCACATAAAACAGGAGTGAAAATCAATTTACAAAAAGAAAAAAAATGCATGCAGTAAATAAGTTGTGGTCCCTGCGTGCAATATTTAAGGAACCAGCAGCCTTTGGCATCCTTAACAACCAGTAAACAACATGGTTGTTTAAAATTTTTACAAGGATAAGGGCAGCAAGATTAGAGTAGACACCACATCCCAATTTTTATGAAGAATACATAGAAAAAGGAAAACTGCGGGACTTTAAAGGTGTCAGATAAATGAAAAGTTGCTTTGTATTAAAATATGCTTTATTAATAGCAATAAATTTATTTATGTAAAAAATTCCTTGCATTGCAAGGGTAGCCCTAGTGCGAGTAGTCCTAGTGCTAGCTGTCCCACATGGCTACTGATCCCAGTACCACTTCTTTAGGCCCTGCCAGCCTTCCTGGCTACAGCTGCCTCTTTCCACTGCCAGTGGCACCACAGTCCTCCTTACTGGCTCTGCTCCTATCCCAGACTGCTTGCTCCCAGTCCTCTCAGGTGTGCCTTCCCAGTTCTCCTGACTGTGTGTCACTCACCAGCCCTCTTGTTGTTCCTCCTAGAGACTTGCCTGGCAGTTTTTTACTGTTGTCCTCTCCTTGCACCCATGCCTCCTGTCCAGGACACCTCCGTTGGTTGTAGGAAGGTCCCGTCTGCACCCGAACCCAGGCCCAAGCTCACCCCCCATACTTGGAAGCTCCCTTAAAGGCCACGACAGCCTAACACTCCAGCTTACAGCCAAACAAATCCTTCCCAGCTGGGCTGACCCTGAGTATGGCCTGCCTCCTGCCACTCCAAGTTGGGGATTGTTCAGGGCCCTCAGAATACTCCAGGCAGCACTACCTCATCTCTCCTCCTCTCTTTCCAGAAGGTTCCAGCACATTCTGGAAATAAGTGGGAGGGTCTTAGTGAAGCTACATGTGAGTCATCCAGCTCTTGGATTTCTGCCAACCCAGGAAACAAACAAACAAGCAGACTTGACTGCCAGCCAAGCCTGCATACATTTGCCCACACTGATAAAAAAACATCTTTCACACCTAGCACACTAGAGTTTGCTACAAAAGAAATACTTTTAATGCAATGCAAGGTAAAATGAAAATGTTGCAGCTAAGCGCCTGCCTACTTTCATATACTCAACTTGTCTACCTTCACTTCAGGGGTTATAGGTTAGAATGTGATCTAACCTATAACACCTGAGCTCCCTTGTGACAGTGCTCAAGCCTAGCAGTCAATCACTAGATCAGAGCACTGTCAAATGGCAGGATTGCAAGTGATGTCACCATTTACCAGGTCTCTGACACTGCTGGTTTCAGCGCTAGCTGCACTGGAGGAAGGAAAGTGGAGGTATCCCAGCCAAGGTGCTGGGTTGGCACCCTGCAAAGACACTATCATTTTGCATTGGAACAATGATATTGTTTCTTTAGTAAGTAGTCTTGGCAGTTATGTGCTTCCCTTGATGACTATGGCACCCTAGATCATGTCCTATGTGGCCTACTGAGAAATCCAGTTCCATTCACATTGTTGATTAATTGTCCATTGAGCAAACAGTTTACACAAGAAGCTCTAAAGTTAAATCAATTAATGGTGATTCAATTGCTCTATCTACGCAGTGTAGAAGAAGGCTGTTAATCAGAACCGGATGAACAGATGTAGTACTGGTCTATATTTACGGGTCTATTTTCATAATTGATTTACAAAGAACCTGGTATTATGAGTTATTAACTAGGATAGTTTTAAGGTGATTATTTCTATATATGTAAAAACGTATGTTTCTGAGCTAACAGATGGTCATTCACAGAGGGTTATTGTCTCTGAACCATTCTCTGTTTAGTCTGTTGTTAGTACCAGATTAAACCAGCTTTTCGCGCCTGATATTTTGCCTTTATAAGGTAAGACAATAGAGCAGGGCAGTGAACTGCGCTGAGGACGTAAGAGGTCCCAGATCTTGAACAGACTGTCGGCTTCCAGAACTATCTGAAAACTCAGAAGTTGAGAGGCACCCTGGATTGAATGCTGAATTTATCCTGTATTGTAACATCTGTAATACATCTTTAATCGAAGCTAAGTAAATCTCTTTTATTACATTCTTTGTTTTGTGTGTTTTAATCATTGCATTTACTGACCACATATCTAAAAGGGTAAATATATAAATGAATCTATGAATAAATGTAACACAGAATTTAACCCCTTGTTACATAATGGCGCTGCGAGCAGGATATTTAACCCTTTCAGTGTTGGTTTGAAGTGCAGTGATTAATCCTAGTAATACTGTTGTGAATTGTAATGTTTTTTGACAATTGGGAAACTGTATTATTAGTGTGCACTGTGATAGTAGGTTTGTTGCTAGCTTTGCTTTGGTGGCGTTATAGTGGTTTAGCACGTGGTGTACACGTAGTGAAGAGGGAGGATGTTTAACTGGATAAAAAAAGCGAAGGGGGGAGACAGTCGAAAGAGCCCCATCCCAGAGTGGGCAGATTCTAGACACTGGTCTACTCTGGCTCGTGAATTGATCAAGTATCAGGATGCAATTAAAGTGGAAGACCCCCGCCACTGTCTCCTGAATCTTGATTTGTCCCGATATTCAAAATCGGAACAGAAAGCTGCATCTTTATTAGGATGGATATTTTTGCAGGCGCTCATAGATGAGACAAAAAGGAGGGAAGCTGTTGATATGGAACTGCAGGCAGTAACAGATCAACTTCAAATCCTAAAGGAATGTTTTAGATCTTCTGAAAAACACAAGGAAGAAATGGAAACACAGTTTTCAGAGTATGTAGTGAGAACTGTGAACAAGCAGCGTAGAAAGAAAGGTAGAAGATTACCAGGAAACAATGCTGCAGTGAAAGTACGCACCATGGTTACCAGGGGAGATTGGGAGGAATTAACATATTGGTCAGGATCAGACACAGATGAAGAGATAGAAATTGATGAGTTAGAAGAAGGCAAAGCTCGTCCCATTGTTACAACCAGACAAAGGCGAGAGGTGATTGAAAGAGCTAGTTCAAGCGGAAGTAATGTTCTTTCATCTGAAGATTCATCACGCCCAGCACAGGCAGCTGAACAACAATATACAGAAGAGACAAGGTCTTACACAGCAGGGGAGCTTACGGAGTTAGGACAGAAATTTGCTCAAAGACCCAATGAAAGCTTATTGTCATGGGTTTTACGTGTGTGGGACCTGGGAGGAGATGGAATACTTTTGTCTAACAGAGAGGCAGTGGGATTAGGCAGCATGGCTAAAGACCCTAGAGTAAGACTTTATCTGCGTAGAGCTAGAGACACTACTGTTGTATTTTCCCTTTTGCACTTGATAAGAGATTCTATAGTCCAAGTTCATGACACTCCTACAGAACTTATGGATTTAACTCCTTGGCGTACAATAGGGGAAGGAATTCACAGGCTGCGAGAATATGGGTGTGTAAGTGGATTGATTGCAGACCCTTTAATAGAAACTCCTACTGTGCATGATAATTGGACAGGACCTGATATGGCTTTGTTCACGGCACACATGAGGAATAAATTGCTTGCTAATGCCCCATCCCATTTAAAGGCTCCATTATTTACAATGTTGAGTGCTATTGATGCAAAGAAGGAGAAGGTTCACGAGGCAGCTGCCTTACTGGGACAATTAGGAGAATTGGAGAGAGTCGGAGACAGGGTTAAACAAAGGAGTGTAGAAGAGAAAAATCCTGTAGGAAGGATGAAGATCACACGAAACCAATTATTTTTTGATTTGGTGCAGAGTGGTGTTCCAATATCAGATATTGATGGCATATCAACAAGCTCTCTTTTAAAACGATGGAAAGAATTAAAATCACAAGGGAAATTAAAATCTAGCTTGCCTAAGAGGGTGGCAACCAGTGATGTAGAGGATGTCCCTGTGTTTCCTTCTGCCCCTCCTGCGGAGAGAAAGTCAAACCCTTATGGGGCGGCAGCAGAAGAGTTAATGAAACACAAAAAGAAATTTGGGAGCAGAGGATGGGAAGTGCCCACTCCTCTGGAATGACAGGAGGGCAGATCCTCTGTGCCACTGGTTCAAGTTAATATGCTGAAATCAGGGGATCAACGCCCATATGTATCAGTGGCAATATATTGGCAAGGACAACATAGACCACAAAGGGTTACTGCATTGTTAGACACAGGAGCTGAAGTGACTTTGTTTCACAGCATCAAAAGTAAAAAACATCAGAGCACAGGGGTAGTGGCAGTTGAAGGGCTGGGAGGACAACACACATGGGCGCACAAGGTATACTGCAGATTGCAAATTGGAAAAGGCCCCATATTTAAGGCACAAGTTTTAATATCTGAGCTACCTGATAACATACTGGGAATGGATATCTTGAGGGGTCAGACAATTCAAACTGATGCAGGTATGTTTTCATTTGGTAAATCAGTGCGTTCTTTCTTTGTGTCTGCAGTAAAACCTATCATCAGGGGACATGCAAAGTGGACGCCAGTGTACATCCCTCCGCCCAAACACCCTGTCAATCTCAAGCAGTACCGTTTACCTGGAGGACACCAAGAAGTGACTGACACAATTAAGGCCTTGCTGGATGTAGGAGTATTCAGGCCTGCGGTGAGCCCCTTTAACTCGCCTATTTTTCCTGTAAGGAAACCGGATGGAACTTATAGGATGACTATAGACTATCGAGCGCTAAACAAAGTGGCTCCACCCCTTGCAGCAGCTGTCCCAGATATGGTGTCACTTGTAGAGACTATTTCTCAAACTGCTGGAGAATGGCATGCAGTACTGGATTTAGCAAATGCATTTTTCTCCATTTCTATTGATGAGGAATCACAAAATCAATTTGCTTTTTCTTGGGATGGAAAACAGTATACAGCCAATGTTGTCCCTCAGGGCTATTTGCATAGTCCAACAATTTGCCATGGTATGGTAGCCAGGGATCTGGCTATGTTACCAAAACTGGACTGTAACTTGTATCATTACATTGATGATATCATGCTCTCTGGTAATACAGAAGGACAAGTAAGACAAGACTTGACTACAGTGCAGGCTCATATACAGAACAGAGGATGGGCCATTAACCCTACAAAGATCCAAGGACCAGCTACAAGTGTCAAATTTCTAGGAATGATTTGGTCTGGGCCCATTAAGAATATTCCACAACCTGTATTAGACTCTATTGCAGCATTGAAGCCTCCCAAAAATGTGAAAGAGGCTCAAAGTTTACTCGGTTTACTGGGTTTTTGGAGACCTTTCATTCCTCACTTGGGCCTGATTCTCAGGCCAATCTATAATGTCACTCGGAAAAAGACTGTATTCTTATGGGGACCAGACCAGCAGTTGGCACTAGACACTGCCAAAGAGACTGTAAGAACACAGCATTCTTTAGGCCCTTTGAAACTAAATCAGCCTTTCATCTTAGATGTGACTGCAACTGAACATGGGATGTCGTGGGGTCTGTGGCAGAAAGGCCAAAATCCAAGGGATCGGAAGATACCATTGGGATTCTGGTCCAAACAGTTCACCGCTGCACAGAGAAAATACAGCCCCTTGGAGAAGCAGTTGCTGGCTGCCTACACTGCATTACAACATGTGGAAGTAACAACAAAGCAGCAGTTTGTGACAGTGAGGACTGATTTACCCATTTCTGGGTGGGTGAGACAAGAAGGCTTCCAGGCTCATACAAGTGTGGCACAGAAGCAGACGCTACAGAAATGGAAATGGTACTTAAGTGAAAGGGCTAACATTTCATCTCAGGATCCCAGTCAGATATCACAACAACTGGCTGGACATGTGGACTTTGAATCAAAGGTTCCTGAGTTGCCTCCAATGCAAGTGGGAGAATCGCCTTTCAAGGAAGCACCTCTTTTTGTTGAGCTGTCAGATGAAGACAAACAAAATGCTTGGTTTACAGATGGATCGGCCAAAATCACCCCTCAGGGTAGAGTATGGACTGCAGCAGCTTTCCAGCCAGGTACTGAAACGGTAATTCACCAAAGTGGTCAGGGTGGATCGAGTCAATATGCTGAGCTCCAAGCTGTGTATATGGTGGTGCAAGATATACCAGGAAATTTGATCATCTATACAGATAGTTGGGCAGTATTTAAAGGACTAACTACTTGGCTAAGAGCATGGAAACAAGACAACTGGCAATTAAATGGAAAAGAATTGTGGGGTGGGCCTCAAATCTGGGCGTTTTTGTGGCAAGAAGGTCACAATCGAATTATTAAAATCGGACATGTCCATGCCCATAGTGGGGATCCTAACAATGATACGGTTGATGGCCTGGCACAAGTGTTTGTTGCTAACCAAGATAATGACACTATTCTGGAAATCCTGGGAAAATGGGCACACAGTCAATCCGGACACAGAGGTGCACAAAGTACGTGGCAATGGGCGCAGCACAAAGGCATACCATTAACTCAGACTCAGGCAAAAGACATTGTTGCCCAGTGCCCCCTCTGTCAAGAAGCAAAGAAATGGCCGCGAATGACACCCATGCCAGGAAACATTTACAGAGGTCAGCAACCAGGACAAGTTTGGCAAGTAGACTTCATAGGTCCCCTGCCGGGAGGAAGAGGTGGATTGAAATATTGTGCCACGGCTGTGGACACATATAGTGGACTTTTGCAAGTTTCCGCTACTAAACATGCGGATCAGAAGACAACCTTGAAACTTATGCAATTGCTGACACAGCATTATGGAGTGCCTCAAGAAATTCAATCAGACAATGGCACACATTTTACAGGACAAGCCGTTAAACAATGGGCGGAGGAACATGGTGTACACTGGGTGTTTCACATTCCCTATCATCCACAAGCAGCAGGTTTAATTGAGAGAATGAATGGGTTGCTTAAAGAACAAATACGGAAATTAACACCTACATGCACGCTCAGGGGGTGGGATAAGGTGATACAAGAAGCAGTGTACATTCTGAACAACAGATTGGTAGGACAGAACACTCCTATGCAGCGAATGTTGGGGAGTGGTGTTGAAAGTTTAGGAGAATGGGTAGTAACTCTAACTACTAAAGGTCCAACAATTCCTGTAGCTCAACCTATACCAGTTACAATGCTCCAAGATGTGGAAGTAGGGGGGTGAGGGGGAAGTGAATCCTAGCCCTGACTCCCACATATTAGTACCCACTGGCATTTTACAGTTAGATCCCACATGTGATTTGCAGTTCATTCCAGACTCTAAGTTGACTGAGTGGTGTGAATGGGATACAGAAGTGAAAAAAGATGCACTGGGAGAATATTGTGTTACCCTAGTACCTTTAGAAATGGGATGTCTGAAAAAAGGACAACAAATAGGACAGATAATAATTATACCTAAATGTCTAAGGGTACATGGGAAAATGTATTCTGCCCAATTAGGTACCAAGGTGTGGGTAGCCCCAAGTGTAGCTGAGCGGGGAAGAGCTAAAGGAAGGAAGGGAGAAATCGTGGCCTGGGGACCCGGGTCCACAGCTTTAGTTTTAATTGAACTGGAAGACCAACCTATTTATGTTCCTATCCACAGATTGTTGCCGTTGCCATGAGGACAATACTATGGTTTCAGATGATGACCAGCCTCGTTTTCAGTGGAACAGCACAGAAGAACTTCTTCCATGAGACTTTGAAAGCAACAGCTCATGTTTTTAACGTTACAAACTGTTGGGTGTGTGGACAAACACCCCGTGCTGCACCTGAGGGTATACCATTATATGGGCTACCGGTTAACATTAGCTGGTTTCCTTTGGATGACCCTTGGAGAATAGCAATAATGAATAGAGCTATGGACAGTTTGACTAATCCATCACATAAAAACATACCAACTAATTTTGGCCCAGAGGAATATTCTATAACGTTATCCCGTAAAGCCACTGGTGTATTGTGTGTACAAAGACCTAGTACCAATGAATCATATTCCATAGAATTAGGAAATAGTAACTGTGATTATATAGTAACAGATCATTGGAATAATATCTCTATGGTGCAGGTGGTGGGGAGAGGAGAAGTATTTCATTTTGAAGTAGATGGGTACCGCATAGGAGGATCTGCATTTAAAAATGATACACATGTGTGTGTGGCCAAAGATAGTGCCCTTATTAGCTGTGTAAATCTGTCTAAAAATCAAATGCAAGCAGATATGTTTTGGCAGTACTGGATTCACCAAACTACTTGTACTCCATTGCCTTATCAATTCTATTTTATATGTGGTCTGAACGCTTATAAATGGCTACCACCAAATTGGTCAGGTAGCTGCTATATTGGACATATAGTACCAAAAGTCCGTATAGTTTTTAATAATCCACCTGGGAGGGTAAGGAATTGGAAAAGGAGCATAGGTTCCTCAGAAATACAAGATGTACCCGAGGGGTGGGATGTCACAGAAGGAGATAGATTGGGTATGATTATTCTCCCTCAGTATGGAGTGGCTCGGACAGTGCAAATGCTGAGGAGAATGTCTAAAATCATAGAATATGCGTTCAACAAAACATTTGATAGTATTGATGCTCTTACAGAAGAGGTTAGGCAAATGAGATTGGTGGTACTACAAAACAGAGCTGCTCTAGATTTTATTCTTGCTGCTAAGGGAGGGGTATGTGCTTTAATTGGGGATGAATGTTGTTCCTATATTACAGATAGTAGTGAAAACATTGAGTCAGAATTAACAGAGGCCCGAAAAGCTGTTGGTAAACTTCATTCTATCTCTAATGATGGAATATTTGCTTGGCTTGGTCAATTGGGGCAACAAGTGGTTATGTATATTGCATGGTTTATTTTATTAGCATTAGGAATTTTTATTATAGTGAAGATTATTTTTGTCTGTATTAGCAAATGTACAACATCTACTATTGAGGCTTTACCTATACGTAAGTCTGTAGATTATGTCTATGACCTGAGTTCCTTGTGAATCAAGGGGTGGAATGTAGTACTGGTCTATATTTACGGGTCTATTTTCATAATTGATTTACAAAGAACTTGGTATTATGAGTTATTAACTATGATAGTTTTAAGGGGATTATTTCTATATATGTAAAAACGTATGTTTCTGAGCTAACAGATGGTCATTCACAGAGGGTCATTGTCTCTGAACCATTCTCTGTTTAGTCTGTTGTTAGTACCAGATTAAACCAGCTTTTCGCGCCTGATATTTTGCCTTTATAAGGTAAGACAATAGAGCAGGGCAGTGAACTGCGCTGAGGACGTAAGAGGTCCCAGATCTTGAACAGACTGTCGGCTTCCAGAACTATCTGAAAACTCAGAAGTTGAGAGGTTCCCTGGATTGAATGCTGAATTTATCCTGTATTGTAACATCTGTAATACATCTTTAATCGAAGCTAAGTAAATCTCTTTTATTACATTCTTTGTTTTGTGTGTTTTAATCATTGCATTTACTGACCACATATCTAAAAGGGTAAATATATAAATGAATCTATGAATAAATGTAACACAGAATTTAACCCCTTGTTACAACAGACATACAAATCTTTGCCCAGTTTAACAGGTTACATGCATGTATTTCAACTATGCCTGTAGATCAGGGATCCTCAAACTATGGCCCTCCAGCTGTTGCAGAACTACACATCCCATGAGGCATTGTAAAACTCTGACATTCACAGACATGACTAGGCATGATGGGAATTGTAGTTCCTGAACACCTGGAGGGCCGCAGTTTGAAGACCCCTGCTGTAGATGTTTGTTGGCATTCTAATTTGAATATTATAAAAAAAAAGAAAAAAAACTTGTATAACAGACCATTTAGCCATATTAATAATAGTATCCAGTAAATGTAGATTTAAGAACTAAACTTCAGAAATAATAGACCTCCTTCTTCACACATTTTAAGAATCGGTGTGTTTAATGTAATGGAAGATAAACTCCCTACTGCACAGACATCCAGAAAAATACATTTATGTGCATGCCTTGTAATGTAAACAAACACAAGGAAGTGACTGAGTCTTTGTGCTCATATCTCTAAATGCTAGATCTGCCCACAGCTCGCCAGCAAGACTTTAAAGCATTTTCCCAGTTAGACTTTATTTTATTTGCTCCCATTTTTGTTCTTTTAAAATGATATTGATCTGCACTTCTTCTATTGCTCTAATTACACAATGCCGATGGAGGCTGAGAGTCAGTAAATAGCACATAACAGGTGAGGGATTAAAAAATAAATAAAAATAAGAAATAAAAAGAAAATCAGAGGCATTTGTTGAGATTGAGGAGGTGGTGTTAAAAGCTTGTCAACCTGTAGTCTGGGATGTCTGCCAGCACTATGAAAAGCCTCATCAAGTTTATCTGGGAAGATGGACAGAGGATAATCTTCTCAGATGGGCAAGGTAGTCTATGGCAGGGGGGAAAAAAATGCAAGAGAATATAACCGAGAATAGAGAGGTTTCATTTGTACAATGCACACAGTGTTAAAGAACAACTAAGTCACTCATGTCTGCTGCTACTTTCTGTTTTACACAAATGCTTATCATTCTGCTACTGATCTTATCTTGATGGGAATAACTCGGGGACATTATTGGTAGTGAATGGACAACAGAGACACCTATTGGAGCTGTCAATGTCTGACATGCAAAATAAACAATACAACTGAATATAATGCCTATTGAATCCTGTATTTTTTTCTCATATAAATAAAGTGGGGAACTGCAGACATTAGCGGGGTTCAGCTTTTGAAAAAAAAAAATCAAATAAAATGCACTTATAATTTTGCAAAAAAATCAGATGTTTAAAGATGGAACATAGGAGATTTTTGATTTTTTTAAAAGTTAGGCTTCATTCACACCAAGTGCAGAGATTTCACCAAGTGCAGAGACCTGTTTCTGCAAGGGCACAGCAAAATCAACTGTTAAACATGTGCCCTGTTCACACCAGAACACTGGCATCATGTTCATCAACATTGCGGTGTGAACAGGGCACATAGAGAACAATTATTTTTTTGTGCCCTTGCAGAGAATTTATGTCACATATCCATGAGCAGAAATAATCTGCATGTGATACCAGTGTTATGGTGTGAACAGGACACATAAAAAACAATTGTTTTTTTGCGTCCTTGCAGAGACGTAAATAAATACGCACATCTCTGCATATGTTGTGAACAAGTCTATGCAAGTCAAATCTGTGCATTTTTTCCCCATCAGTTTTTATGCACATATGGTGTGAACAAGGTCTTATTCAGGGTGTATGGTGTTTTGGAGGGGTGGCCTGTAGCCTTGCCACTTCATATTAAAGTGGTTGTAAAATAAAATGTTTTTTTACCTTAATGCATTCTCTGCATTAAGATAAAAAATATTTTACATACAGTTACCCCTGCAGCCCCCCTAAATGTTCACCTCACCCTGATCTTGATCCAGCTCTGTGCATGTCTGCAGCAGCTCCTCTCCCCTCTACTGGCCCTCACAGACTTAGCTATGAGCAGTGGGCACGGGGCTGTGTTTCTGAATAGATGCAAACAGCCCAACTCAGTATCAAGCACACACAAATCCCCTCATAGGAAGTGGCTTCCTATGGGGGCACTTGGGGGGGAGGAGCCAGGATCACCAGCAGGGGACCCCAGAAGAAGAGGATCAAGAGTATGAACCATAGGAGGCACATGCCCTCGACATAGGGGGGTGCTTTGGGTCAAGGGAGCTCTGCCCCCCCAAAGCACCCTGTCTTCATGTTGATGAAGACAAGGGCCTCTTTCCCACATTCCTGGCCCTGTGGTTGTGGGGGTGACTTAATGGAATCTGGAAGCCCCCTATGTGAATGAGTATGAGGTACATAGGACCCCTACTCTTTCACCAAAAAAAAGTTCCAAGTAAAAAAAAACACACAGCCAGTTTTTTAACAAGTCCTTTATTCATAAACCAAATAAACAAAAAGTCCCCCAAAGTGAATCCAATGTCAATCAAGCTGAACGCTGGCTGAACGCCAAAGCAAAAAAAACAAAAACAACCCGCAGCGACGCTTGGCTCCCACTGTCTAACATTTCTTAAATAACTAAGAGACTGGGACAACCGATGTCACCGGGTGACCCCGCCCCCTTGTGGCATCATTAACCGAGGACATGCTGTGTCTATGACATCACAAGGGAGTAGGGTTACCAGGTGACATCATCAGTTGGCCCCTGCCCGTTATTTAAGAACTGTCAGATGGCAGAGCTGCCAGAAGGCGGGAGCTGCAACTCTTTTTTTTTTTGGTCAGTAGTAGCAGAGGGCATCGTGATTGACAATGGATCTACACCCAGGGACATTTTGTTTTTTGTTTTTTTAATAAAGGACTTGTAAAAAACTGCCTCCGATGTTTTTTTGCACTACACTTTTTTTGGGGTGAATGAGTAGGGGTACTATGTAGGCTGGAAACTGGGGCCCCCCTTGTTAAAGGGTTGTGGGGAAGAGGTCCTTGTCCTCATCAACATGGGAACAAGGTGCTTTGGAGGGGGCCATGTTGAGGTCATATGACCTGGCATGGTTCAGGGGGTACTTGCTTGCCCCCAATTTCCTGGCCTTCCAGGCTGCATGCTTGGATAAGGATCTAGTATGGATTGTGGGGGGGGTGACGCCACACCATTTTTCTTCTTTTTATTTTTCAGCTGTCAGCAGTTTGTTAAGAAGCCTTTCCTATTAGAAAAAAAAATGCATCAAAGATACATGCAAAACAAATCAAAAACAGTCCCTGACCCTTTTCAAAAATGCAATGGCTGAAAATGCATAGGTGTGAATTAGTTCCACGGGAAACCATGTTAAATGGACTGTAGTGAGTTTCTGCAAAATGCACGAAAAACACAAAGGTGTGAACCTAGTCTAAAAAAGGTATTACTATCATAATTTGGGATTGGCTTAAAACCACTTAACTTTCTTATAAGAGAATAGACAGGTTATGTTAAATAGATTTATGGAGATCATATCATATCACACCTTACTGGACTGTGTAGATGTATGATTTTATTTTATTTTATTTCTTGTTAGTTCTATTTATTTCTTTTAGTTTTCCACAATTCTTCAAATATGTTCTTAAACATACAAGGTCAGATTTACTTCTCAGGACTAAACTAGAGCAATATAATGAAAAAATACAACTTGTTTTCTATCTATCTAACCAACAATTGCTGTTGCCTTAAGATGTTAATTGTACTTCTTATACCTTATTAAAAACTATTGAAATTAAAAAAGGTATTACTGAAAGAATTACACTCAGTGTTTCATTCTCCTTTGACACTTTTAACTTAATTTAGCTTGACAAGCCACCACCACATGCATCAGAGATTTCTTCACATAATCACATAGAAACTGAAGATTAGACATGCACTAATGAAAAAAAAAAAATGATAGAGCTGCCTGATTAAAGCTGGAATGAAGGGAATGGAGGAGGATAAGTCATCACTTCATTCAGTTGTGTGAACAAATAGCACCTTGCACTACTTTGCAAACAATGGATTTCTTTCAGGAAAGCAGGAAAGAATAGCCTGGCCAACATCTGAGACTACTCCACCAGCTGGCTTACAAATAAAATACAAAATATTTATATGAAATATTTAATTTCTACCTGACTGAAAACATAATAAATAAAAAAAAGAACATTTATGCAAAATCACTATACCTTTCCTTGTGTAAGATCAAAGCCCTGACCTCTAGAACCACAGAATATGGGAATATAAATGATGTAAGTCATCTTACTAACCTAGGCATCCACTTTGCTTTGAAGATTTGTTATGTTTTGTTACAAACTGACTTCAAGTATTGACTAGTGATGCCCAGTGTAGCACTCCTGGGTTATCTTAATATAAGCTGGCGAAATAGCTTTGCTGATATTGATTTTTTTTTCATATCCTTTGTGAAGGGAGATGAGAGTCAAACTATCCTCAGTGGTTCATTACTGTTGTTGGCAATACTGATTCTGTTAGTTTTTTTAATAAGTATGCTTCAGTATGCCATTAACGTCCCCCCCCACACACACACACACACTTACCGACCTGTTCTTCTGTTGATTCATGTTTCACTGAATTTCTTGTCATTTTTCATTTTAATCGTGGTACATTAATGGCATATTCTGTTTTTTTTTTTTTTGCAGCACAAATCCCAAAAATGTAAAAATGTAAAAAAAGAGTCCTTCTGAGAGACTGGGGCCCTATAATTTAAAGTTTGCTTATTTGCTTAGATGTAGGCAAGTACCCCGAGCCCCAAATGCAACCCCTGATATCACCCCCTGGCCTCAATGCACACTATGTAAAATTATGGATTTTTTCTTTTTAATTTTTCTCCATTTGGCGAGAGTTTAAATTTTATATTTTTCTCAATGTACACTATATTGTCAAAAGTATTGTACTTCCGGTTCCGGCGCTGCATGGAGTAGCTGCATCCTCACACAGCTCCCGCTCTGAGGACACTAAATCAGCATAAAAAGCCTGCCCAGAAGCCAAACAACACCCCCGGCCACCTTGGGCACATATACCCGCTATATGGACCGATTTGTGGAGGTCCTCGGCTCCCGCTCCAATACGGCCCTGACGGCGCCGCCGGCCCAGCCGCAAATCGAGGCCCCGGCTTCGGCCTACACGGAAGCTCACACAGGCGTGCAGCAGCAGCACTTGGCGGAGATGGAAGTAAGTGGAAGCACTGCTTCACACACACCCCTTCAGGCATCTCCTGCCCAGCCACACTTTCATGCCTCCTCTCCTCAAGCACCTTCCTCCCAGGCCTTCTCCATGTCAGCCACATCTCCACAGCTTGCCAGGGACCATAAAACAGAACGCATTGCACAAGCAGTAGCAGCCCTTCTGTCCCCCATGATATCTGCATCAGTGGAAAAGGCTGTAAACGCGGGGATGAAACAGATAAAGGCCCAGCTAGGAGAACATAACACTAGGCTAAACGAGCTAGAACATCGCCAATCAAGCATGGAAGAAGAGATGTACCAAGCTCAAGCCACGGAACAAGTACAAGACAAGACAAACCAATACATAATCCAAAAACTTGACGATTTGGAAAACAGATCCCGAAGGAGCAACCTGCGATTCGTGGGGATACCCAAATCGCTCCAAGCATCTGCCCTAACGGACTTCTGCTCTCAACGCATCCCCGAGGCGCTAGGCCTAACAGGCTCCTGCACGGTGGAACGCGCTCACAGGATGGGGTCTTATAGTAAAGAACGTAAAAACCCTCGGCCCATCATAGCCAAATATCTGAATTACCCTGATAAGGCTCTTATCCTCCAAAAATTCAGACAAACCGGCTCGCTTCAAATTGACGGGGTGAGGGTCCTGATTTTTGCTGACTATTCCATCGAAGTCTCCAAGAAACGCAAGGCCTTTCAACAGATATGCTCCGAACTCTTTAAACAACAAATCAAATTCACCTTAGCCTTCCCGGCTACCCTACGCCTTAAGACACCTAGCGGGGACCAACTCTCCTTCCAGGAACCCTCAGAAGCAGAAGCCTACATGCGGTCTTTGTTCCCCAACACTCAACAACACACCCCTTCAAAAAGCTCTCAACTCAACCACTCCCTGGATCAATGAAGCCCGCGCAAAGACTCTCCCAAGCGCTTCAGATCCTCGGTCCCAAACCAGCACCGCTACACTTCTCGCTGAACGGAAACCGGCATCCTACCTCTCTGGTCTCAAAATTTTGGACAGAAGACTCCTCTGTCCCCCCCAGGTTCCTCCTATTTTCTATCGTGCAACAACACGTAATGTATAATGTTGTTATATACAGCTGTTTTTTCATTTTTCTAGGTTACATCTTAGTAGTACTGTTCTGAAATACGTTCTTCACGTCCTCCTGGCCTCACTGTGTACGGCTAACTGTACCCCACCTCCCCTTTCACCCAAGACTATGACCCCTTGGTGCCTACACGAACACCTGGCTCAACTCCAAGGGCTCCCTGGGGATATACCGCAACTGTCCTGATATGGGAGTTGACCTACACAGTGACTCCATGCGGAAAAAAGCGAAGTTTTCATGTTTAATGGTTTTATTTGTGACACTCTCCTGTTTGTTACACCCTGTATATGTTATGCCCCCTCCCCTTCCTCCCTTTCTCCTCCAAGGCACTTACCAATTCAAGTGCAATTCTGTCTTAATTCTCCCCCCATACAACAACATCATGCCCCCGGTCACAGCAGGTACATTACCATTCCACACACATAATGTTAAACCAAACCTATCAACACATACTCCCTTTCAACCCCCCCTAACATGAAAATAATCTCATGGAACGTAAAGGGTCTCAGATCCCCCCAAAAGAGAATGAAAATCCTAAGGCATCTCAAACGGCTCAAAGCTGACATAGCACTACTACAGGAAACACACCTATCTGCCCCAGACTTCCACCGTATGAAGAAGCTCTAAGTAGGAACGGTTCTAGGCTCAGAGGCAGCTGGACACAAAGCTGGCGTTCTCCTGCTCCTACACAAGAACCTCCCGTGCTCAGTCCTGTCTGTGAAAAATGACACACAGGGCCGTCTTCTCACGGCTCACGTCAAAATAGGCTCCAAAGAGCTAGTAATAACTAATGTCTACGCCCCCAACAACCCAGGCAGACAATTCTACACTGAACTAACCAGTTGGCTTCTAGACAACACGCATCTCCCCCACCTGATCGGGGGAGATTTTAATGACACTCTCCATCAGCTAGATGACAGATCCTCTCCGAAAGGACCAAAACAGGGCACTAACCCCCTCCCTCCTGGCCAGCACCATGGATTCTATCCACATACAGGATTTATGGCGCCTCTCCCACCCGGCAGACAGGGACTTCACTTTTTACTCCAATCCACACAAAATATTCACTAGGATAGACTATTTATTTGGCTCTGACAACCTTCTCCCTTTCCTCCAGAACTCCACTATCCATGACATAACCATTTCTGACCATGCCCCTATTGAGGTGACACTCGACAACCTAGATCTACCCCCACACCCCAATATATGGTGATTCCTATCCTACCTTCATAACAACACGGACTTTCAACATTATATCTCAGAAGCATGGGCAGAATATTCCTCAAATAATGCCCCACACATACATGATCCCAACCTATTCTGGGACGCTGGTAAAGCATTCCTAAGGGGCCGTATCATATCTTATGCAGCCTCCTACAAACGCAACACCCTTACTAAATACAAAGAGGCTAGCTCTCGCCTACATCAAGCACAACGAGAACTATACACTAAAGACTCCCCAGCTGCACGCTCTGAATGGCAAGTAGCAAAAAGAGAATTTGACACTTGGGTAAATACCCTGGAAAAAACCAAGAAGGCCCATTTAGATGCTACATTCCATAAATTTGGAAACAAAGCAGGAAAACTTTTATCCAGATTATGCAAAGGTCCATACCGCCCCACACACATCACATCTCTACGTGACGACACAGGCGCCACCCAAACCACCCCACTCCCAATTAACAAAGTCATGCAAAAATTCTACTCTACTCTTTATGCCTCAGATCCCATAGATACACAAAAAGCACACGCTTTTCTCGAAAAAATAACTCTACCCAAAATCTCCCCAACACAACTAGAAGCCCTTAATGCACCTATCACTCTTCCTGAACTCTCGGCAACCATACGGAACCTAACTCTATCTAAGGCCCCAGGCCCAGATGGCTTCACCAGTGAATTTTACAAAACCCTACAACCCCTCCTGGAACCCACTCTTCTCCAAGTCTATCAGCATATATGGTTAGGAGGTGCATACCTACAATCAGGGAACCAAGCCATTATAAAACTGTTGGCAAAAAAAGGCAAAGACCCTCAGGAACCGGGCTCATATAGGCCCATATCACTACTCAACCTAGATGTGAAAATCCTCTCAAAAATCGTTGCCACTAGGCTAGCAGATATTATGCCCTCTCTAATTCACCCCGCCCAATCAGGCTTTATTAAGGGAAGAACTGCCACCCTTAACATCCGCAAAGTTATGCTAGCCCTCGAACATGCACTCCATTCCCAAAACACTGATCATGCCATCATCACGTTAGACGCAGAAAAAGCTTTCGATAATGTCAGTTTCGACTGGTTATCCTTGACAATGACAGCAATGGGCTTCACTGGTCCCTTCCACCATCTTATCACCGCCATGTACACAGCTCCGACAGCTAGGTTAGTGGTAGCAGGTCTTCTATCAGAAGAACTCCGCCTCCATAAGGGCACACGCCAAGGTTGCCCCCTTTCCCCGCTCCTCTTCAATATCGCACTAGAACCACTCTCCAGGTATCTAACATTAATAGCCCCCCTACATGGCATAAAGATAGGCACACATGACCTACGTACATCCCTATTTGCAGATGACGTCCTCATATTCTCAGCCAACCCTACTTCTGATATGCTTACCATAAAATATATATTCGATGAATTTCGCTTGTTCTCTGGTCTCCGTATAAACTACAGCAAAGGCGAAATTCTACCCATCGGTACCCATGCCCTACCAAAATGGACCCAGCAATCAATCTTCCCTGTTGCTAAATCCCATATCACCTACTTGGGTATAAAAATAGGAAAACTCCCTTCTTCATTATACCACCTCAACTACCCTCCTTTATTGTCAAAAATAACCCAGGAACTAAATATCTGGATGGATCTGCCACTCTCGCTTTTGGGAAGATGTCATTTAGTGAAAATGGTCAGTTTTGCTAGACTACTATACCCAATGCAAACTATCCCGCTACTTCTCCATCATAAAGATGTGACTTCACTAAACAAATCTATATCCAAATTCCTTTGGCAAAACAAACGACCACGTATAGCTCTCAAAAAACTATATCTTCCCAGAAGCGAAGGGGGCATCAGTCTCCCCCATATCAGAATTTACAACATAGCATGCTTGCTTAGAACTAGTCTAGACTGGATAACGCAGTCCTCTCGCTACTCCAATTTTTCTTTGGAATCTGACATGGCCCATCCTTACTCACTAGTAGCCCTCCTACACTGCAGATGGAAGTCGGTCCCCCTTCCCTACCAACATAATCTCCTATTAAGGGACACCGCAGTGGCATGGAGAGAAGCCCGGAAAATACTCAAGATATCCCCCTTTGTGTCGGTGCACCTCCCGATTCAAGGAAACCCGGCTTTCCCACCGAGTCTAGAACACAAATCTTTCAAAACATGGGAACAGAAGGGCCTAACTAAATTCTCCCTTCTCTGCAACAAATGGACAGGTCAATCGTTACCCTTTGCCAGTATTGCGGAAACTTTCTCTCTACCCTCAACACATAACCTCTACTACGGTCAATGTACCAGTTTTTTAAGGGAGGCGTGCAAACAAGTCGATAAAAGGTTCCAAACCAATGTTACAGACCGAATGATCTCGAACAACTCATACAAAATCTCAGAAATATACAAACCTCTCCTCAACAAGTCCTCTCTACCCCTCTCATCATCATCAATTAAAAACTGGAACAAAGACTTCCCTGACCCAAACCTAGTGGACAAAATCATCCATGGACTCAATACTGTACAAAAGTTAACACCCAATGAAATATGGAGAGAAACACAGCTGAAAATAGCCCACAGAGCTTATATGCCTTTCCTTTCATCAAAAATGGACAAAAGCAAAGCCGTCTGCCCGCTATGCAACCACCAGAAACCATCTCTGGCTCATCGTTTTTGGGACTGTTCATACATATCCACATTCTGGGAACAAGTCCTCGCCTACATTTTCGAAGTGACCCTAATTAAACTACCCAAGGATCCTTTGCTTCTCATCTTCGGCCACTGGGACCCAATACTCCTGCCATGGTCCAAAACCGCCAATGTCTCTGCTGGACCCACAATGACCTCGAAAGATGCTACCCCACACAAAGTGTGGTCCCTGACATGCCTCCTAATCGCAAGAAGAACTATTCTGAAAAACTGGATCTCACCTATATGCCCCAACATCACGCAAATCAAACGAGACCTCATGCATCTACTTATCAAAGACCGACTAAACACGGACTTCAAACAGAAAAACGCCTCAGAACACTTCCATTCCAAGTGGCACGCCTTTATGCACTCCTCCCTCTCACAGGAGGAAATAGCAAATTTCAGCCTATCCTCATTCTCCTACTACGACTCCTCTCATCGGATGCCATCTCAAGTCAGCTCAAACGGAAACCCATTCTAATCTCTGACACCACCCTGCTCAATGTTAATGGGACAATATAAACCTGGACAATCATATATTACACTACATCTTACCAACTCTCTTATTTTACTTATTCCATGTAGGGCATCCCCCCTCCCCTCCCCCCCCCCCCTTTTTTGTTCTCTTCTCTGTAATATTATTATCGCATAAGTTAATTTAAGTAGGGATTTCCCAAACAGATCCATCCAGGTATCCATAAATTATAATTAAAAGTGGAATTGTTACGATCTGATAAATGTATTCTTTTAGCCAACTTATATGGGCAAATACATTGGAATCTTTCCCCCTACTTAAAACTAAGTTTGTACTTTTCTTTGTCACCTCTGTACATGCCACAAAATCTGAATGTACACAATACTATACTGTAAATGTATCCTTTTCTTTTGAAAATCAAATAAAAACTTTTTGAAAAGAAAAAAAAAAAAAAAAAGTATTGTGACACGCACATAAACTTTAATGGCATCCCAGTCTTATTCCGTAAGGTTCAATATTGAGTTGGTCCACCCTTTGGAGCTATAACAGCTTCAACTCTTCTGGGAAGGCTGTCCACAAGGTTTAGGAGTGTGTCTATGGGAATGTTTGACCATTCTTCCAGAAGCGCATTTGTAAGGTCAGGAACTTATGTTGGATGAGAAGGCCTGGATCACAGTCTCCGCTCTAATTCATCCCAAAGGTGTTCTATCGGGTTGAGGTCAGGACTCTGTGTAGGCCAGTCAAGTTCCTGCACCCCAAACTTGCTCATCCATGTCTTTATGGACCATGCTTTGTGCACTGGTCCAAATCATTTGGTGGAGGGGGATTATGGTGTGGGGTTGTTTTTCAGGGGTTGGGCTTGACCCTTAGTTCCATTTAAGGAAACTCTTAAGGCATTAGCATACCAAGACACTTTGGACAATTTCATGCTCCCAACTTTGTGGGAACAGTTTGAGGGTGGCCCCTTCGTGTTCCAACATGACTGCGTACCAGTGCACAAAGCAAGGTTTTTGACCAAAAATTGAGCTGTCATACATCTCAAGCTCTCAACTCTAAACCCTATTCCATAAATCCTATTGTAAAGAATTTATACCACCTTCGTAAAAGTGGTTATATTAACGTAGCAGAAAATACCATTTATTGAAGTTAGGCAAAACAAATTTATTTTAAAAGGCCCAGAAGGCTAATAAGGCACATTAGACATCCACGGAAATACATCAGGAATTTACAATTTTGATATCTAACTAATTGTACTTTCATTGTGCTATATAATATGTTGGTTGTCAGGTTGTCTGGTGAATGTATAGATCAGCCTTTTTCAACCAGGGTGTCCTGAGGTTTCTTCAGGGATGCCTTGGCAAAATGCCTAAAAATTGCTCCAAAATTGTATACAAGCTGGAGGGTGGATGAAACCTGCCTTTTAGTTACAAAAAGCCACAGGTTTTCATTGTACACCATTACAACCTTCTAGCTGCCATCCCCTTAACAACCAATGACATCATCATTTGATAAGGAGGATGTCAGTTGCCTGCATATCATCCGTGTTAGACCCTCACATGCCTTTCTCAATCAGCTTTGGGGTCACATTAGCTGAGCGAGTGCGAAAAACTGAGTTAGGATTGAGACACTGGAATACTAGTTAGTACCAGTTTGCACACATGTATTTACTATGGAAGAATAAATCACCTCCAACGTTGGGTGTCCTACGTTTATTAATGTTGCTGCATTATGTAAAACTATTCAAATAGTTTTTACATTTTAGAATAGGGTGCCTCGAGATAGTCCATTAATTTGGAGGGTGCCTTGACTGACAAAAAGTTGAGAAACACTGGTATAGATGTACTGTATATAGGATACATGTCATTAAGGGTGTGTCTGCTGGAGCATAATAAAACAGTTCAGCACACTTATTGACACACCCTTCAGACCCTATTATTGTATGTAATTAGATCTGAAACACCCTCTCCAGGATCAACAAAAAATGGTTAAATCAGCAGCTCCGAGCTTTCAATTTACCATTGAACCTATGAAGGAATGCTAAAAGTCATTTATAAGGGGTAGTGATTCTGCTAGATCAGATTGAACTTGCTTTTCAAGTGACTTGAGCTCTGCTCTGAATCAAGACCAAGCAGAATTCCACTTAAAGTGTTACTAAACCCACTACAGTAAAATCAGCCCATATATGCAGTAGAGTATGCCTGTTATACTCACTGCGGAACCTAAGGGGTTAATCCTCCGCATTGTGTAAAAAGACTGTTTGATCCTGTCTTCTCTGATCCTCCTCTCCTTCCACTGTCCCCTAATAATTTCCTGATAACAGAGTCTATGGAGTCCGGCTGCACACGCTCAGTTTGGTGTGTATTACTAGACATTTTTTCTTTCTTGGGAGGATGCATGTGATTGTCACAGGGCCAAACAGCACTGCACTGTCTAGACAGAGGGTCAGGGGTCTTGCAGTCTCATAGGACAGCTACAAGCTTTAACCAGCACTTGGCTGGACACTGATAGAAGTCACAAGACTGCTATACACTGCTGATGAGAAAAGGTATTTAGCAGTTTATATTTACTAAAATAATTGCATTTCCATGTTCTTTGTACTGTGGGAGACCAGATATGGTGAACGTAGGATCCTGGGTTTAGTAACACTTTAAGTATTTTTAATTTTTTAAATCTTCTTATTTTACCTTTCTTGTGTCTGTTTTGCAATAACTTTTCCATAAATATTGCACTGCACTATTTTTCTTTGACTTATTTTGGCATTATATTTAAAATGAATCTGAATCTCTGAATGCTCCAACTGGAAAATAAGGAACTTTACCTCTGTAAGAAGTTACTGTAATGTAAACTAGTGTTGGGCGAACGGTTGAGCCCGAGCATAAATTTGGTATGAAAATTGGCTGTTTGCCTGTTCAATGAAGACCCAAATTGTCAGGGCGTTCGGCAGTTTGTTTGGACCGCCGAACGCCCCACAATGCAATGCGTGCCGCACAGTGCATTGAAAGCCCTGATTGGCTGAAGCAAGAAGGTTTTGCAAAATCAGGGCACAGGATCCTGACAGAGCCATGAGTGGAGAAAGTAATGATGACTATGCCTAATCATGGCTCATTGCTCATAGACCCCCCACACACACACTATATAAGGATCTTTCTCAGAGCAGCCATTTGCAGTGTAATATTGGAGTGGAGATAGAAAGAACAGGGCTCTCTTCAGTGCTACCTGCAAGTTAGTGTGCTATTGTTATTCTATTGTGAGTGTAGAGTGTAAGTGTAATGTGAATCTTGTGATAGTGCAGTGTGAGTGTAATGCGACCATTCATTTTTACTTTAGTGTCAGTTTAGTGTTTCAGGGCAGGTTTACTGAAGTATATTGAAGTGCATTAGTGCACTTTTACCAAAGTATATTGAAGTGCGTTAGTGCGCCTTTACAGAAGTATATTGAACTGCATTAGTGCACATGTACGGCAGTATATTGAGGTATGTTAGTGCATGTTTACTGCAGTATATTGACATGAGTTAGTGCACATTTACTGCAGCATATTGAACTATGTTAGTACACATGTACTGCAGTGTATTGATATGCGTTATTGCATGTTTACTGCAGTATATTGAACTGCGCTAGTGCATGTGTACTGCCGTATTTTGAGGCACATTAGTGCATGTGTACTGCATCATATTGAGGTTCATTTGTGCATGTTTACTGCAGTATATTGACATGCATTAGTGTACATTAACTGCAGTATATTGACGTACGTTAGTGCACATTTAACGCAGTACATTGAGGTGCGTTAGTGCACGTTTACTGCAGTATATTAAAATGTGTTAGTACATGTTTATTGCAGTATATTGAGGTGCATTAGTGCACGCTTAGTGCAGTATATTAATGTGTATTAGTGCACTTTTACGGCAGTATATTGAGGTGTGCATGTTTACTGCAGTATATTGGTACATGTTCAGAATTCTAAATTCTGTATTCCGCATTCTGCATTCCAAATTCCGCATTGAAAATTCTAAATTCTGTGTTCCGAATTCCAAGCTCTGTGTTTCAAATTCCATGTTCCAAATTCTGTGCTCCATATTCCAAATTCCGTGTTCTGTATTCTGAATTCCGAATTCCAAATTCCAAGGTCTGAATTCCATGTTCCTTGTTCCAAATTCCATGTCCCGTGTTCCGAATTCCGAATTCCATGTTCAAAATTCCGGGTGCCGAATTCCAAATTCTGTGTTCTGAATTTCAAATATTGTGTTCCAATTCCCGAATGCCGTGTTCCAAATTCCATGTTCCAAATTTCATGTTCTGTGTTCCCAATTCCCTGTTCTGTGTTCCAAATTCTAAATTCTATGCTACAAATTCCAAATTCCATGTTCCGTATTCAAAATTTCACAGTTTCGATTTTCATGTTCCTTGTTCCGAATTCCATATTTCATGCTCCAAATTCCATGTTCCATATTCCGAATTCCATGTTCCGAGTTCCAGATTCAGTGTTCCCAATTTCATGTTACAAATTCTATGTTCCGTGTTCCGTATTCTGAATTCTAAATTCCGTGTTACAAATTCTGAGTTCCGAATTCCAAGTTCCGTGTTCTGAATTCCAAATTCCGCGTTACAAATTCCGCGTTACAAATTCCGCGTTACAAATTCCATGTTACAAATTCTGGGTTTCATATTCAGAATTCCAAACTCTGAGTTTCAAATTCCATTTTCCAAATTCCATGTTCTGTGTTCCAAATTCCATGTTCCGTGTTCCAAATTTCACGTTTAATGTTCCAAATTCTGTGTTCCGAATTGCAAATTCCGTGTTACAAATTCCATTTTCCGTGTCCCGTATTCTGAATTATAAATTCCGTGGTACAAATTATGAGTTCCGAATTCCATGTTCCGTGTTCCGAATCCCATGTTCCGTGTTCCAAATTCCATGTTCCCATATACTGAATTTGGTGTTCTGAATTCCAAATTCCATGTTCCTAATTCTAAATTCTGTGTTCCAAATTCCATATTCCAAATTCTGTGTTCCAAATTCTGTGCTCCATATTCAGAATTCCAAACTCCGAGTTTCAAATTCCGTGTTCCAAATTCCGTGTTCCAAATTCCATGTTCTGTGTTCCAAATTCCATGTTCCAAATTCCACGTTTCATGTTCCAAATTCCGTGTTCCGAATTCCAAATTCCGTGTTACAAATTCCATTTTCCGTGTTCCGTATTCTGAATTATAAATTACGTGGTACAAATTATGAGTTCCGAATTCCATGTTCCGAATTCCATGTTTCGTTTTCCAAATTCCATGTTTCGTTTTCCAAATTCCATGTTCCGTGTTCCGTATTCTGAATTCTGATTTCCAAATTCCGTGTTCCGAATTCCAAATTCCGTGTTACAAATTCCATTTTCCGTGTTCCGTATTCTGAATTATAAATTACGTGGTACAAATTATGAGTTCCGAATTCCATGTTCCGAATTCCATGTTTCGTTTTCCAAATTCCATGTTTCGTTTTCCAAATTCCATGTTCCGTGTTCCGTATTCTGAATTCTGATTTCCAAATTCAGTGTTCCGAATTCCAAATTCCATGTTACAAATTCCATGTTCTGTGTTCCGTATACAGAATTCTAAATTTTGTGTTCCAAATTCTGTGTTCCATATACAGAATTCTAAATTTTGTATTCCAAATTCCGTTTTACAAATGCCGCATTTCATGTTCCAAATTCCGTGTTTCAAATTCCGAATTCCATGTTACAAATTTCATTTTCCGTGTTCCGTATTCTGAATTATACATTACGTGGTACAAATTATGAGTTCCGAATTCCATGTTCCGAATTCCATGTTCCTTTTTCCAAATTCAATGTTCCGTGTTCCGTATTCTGAATTCTGATTTCCAAATTCGGTGTTCCGAATTCCAAATTCCATGTTACAAATTCCATGTTCTGTGTTCCGTATACAGAATTCCAAATTTTGTGTTCCAAATTCTGTGTTCCGTATACAGAATTCTAAATTTTGTATTCCAAATTCCGTGTTCCGTATTCTGAATTCCAATTTCCAAACACAGTGTTCCGAATTCCAAATTCCGTGTTACAAATTCCATGTTCTGTGTTCAGTATTCTGAATTCTAAATTTCGTGTTCCAAATTCCAAGTTCCAAATTCCAAGTTCCATGTTCCGAATTTCATGTTCCGAATTCCAAATTCTGTGTTCAACATAACATGGAACATGGATGTTCCAAATTCCGTGTTCCGAATCCCAAATTCCGAATTCAGAGTTCTGAATTTGTTAGAGAATTTAGATTCTTATTTTATAATCATTAATGAATGCTTGTATGAGATTGCTTAAATGTTGAACTTTAGATGACCTCTCTGCTTCATTCTGATATTTTTACTGGGTGAAAGTTCATTAGAATAGATTAAAGTTACATGAAATTGTTTTGAGTCCTTGAAATGCATATAAATCACAGAGATAAGGGGGCGTGGCCGGCCGGAGAGGAAGATGGACGCCTAAGCTCACAGCTCGCCAGCCAGGGGACACAATCCAGCGCAATCAGCCGCAGCAACGACGCCATCCTCACACATCCTCACTCCTCACCTTCAGGGGACAACGATGCAGGCATCCAGAAAGAGATTTACCGACCACAGGCCCCAGAAACTGACCGAATTTGCCTATAAGCCGGCGGGCCGGGAAATCCAAGATGGCGCCGACCAGGCCGCGCCGCGCGGACCTTACACGGACCTCCCGGACGCTTCCACGGCTGATTACTCGGATCAAGGTACTGTACCTGACCCATCCCAGAACCCGGAGGGTGACCCCCTCCCCAGCAGCCCAGCCAAAGCTAAAATGCGGCTGGACACGCCGCCGCACCGGTCACAACACCAACAAATTGAGGCCCAGGCTCCTACTCCCTTCTCCATAGACCAGGCCCTGATCTCCTCTATGGCATCCTTCCCTACCTCAGGGCAACCAGTCATGGATACCACATTGAAGGACATGCTGATCTCCCTCCAGACCTCCCTCATGACGGACCTCTCATCCATGTTCCACAGAATCACCTCTGATATTCACTTGCTAGATAACAGGGTGACTAACACTGAGAGAGGGATACAGGCATGCACATCCACAGTTAATGAAATCATTGATGCCTATGACACAGTTAAAGAAGAACAGGCATGGATGCGGGCCAAGCTGGCTGATTTAGAAGACAGGTCCCGTAGGAACAACATAAAGTTGAGGGGTGTCCCCGAAACCATACTCCCCGCGGACTTGCCGAGATACGCAAAAGAAATGATGCATATTGTGATTCCTGAAGCGTCCCCGCGTGATGTAATCATAGATAGGATTCACAGAATTGCCAAGCCTGCCCACCTAGCAACCTCGGTCCCCAGAGACGTCCTAATGAGGGTCCACTTCTACCACATTAAAGAGAAACTCCTCATGGGGCTCAGAGCTAAATCACCCTTACCTGCTCCCTACACTGGCATCCAACTCTTTCCCGACTTGTCCAAGTACACCCTCCAATCGAGAAGACATCTTAACCCGATAACCAAAAGCCTGCAAAACCACAAGCTACAATATAAATGGCGCTACCCCGCAACCATCCTTATTGTACACAATGGCCAAACGCACGCCATTGGGGATCTAGAAAAGGGCCTAAAGCTTCTCCACTCTTGGCGGATAATCCCCGAGTTATCCAAACCACCTCCTTCAGACAGGGGACCCACTACGTCCCGCAACTCGCAAAACCGCAATCTCAACTGAGGGTGTATACATCACTACCACACTTGGCCGCTAACACTCATTATGGCTCCCCTGAGCGCTGGCAACCTGATTCTGATTCTCTTGCCTTCTTCTCCCGGTATCACTGACTCTCTGTACCCCCTAATAGAGGATTACACGGTGTTCTTCACCCCCTCTAGAGATCCTTCTACCACTAGAAGCACCACCTCCAACAACTAAACCGAACTTCCCACTATTGGATCATATCGACAAGTCTCACCACCTGTATTATACTATACAAGTTATTGTTCTACCACTGACTTTTTTTTTCTCTCTCTTCCTTATCTCCTTTTCTTATCATTTTTTACTGCATTTTAACACATTGCTCTATTCGCAATATTCTAGTCCTATCTTGTTTCAGCCGTCCAGTCTGCCAAGAAGATACCACCAATCCCTTGACCCAGGATCCTCCTGCACCTACTTCCACGACCAGCCTACTACCGCTGCAACCTACCCTCAAGTCTCGTACTTCTGCTACCCACCTGCTGAATCCCAACGCCAGGTACCTCCGGAACTACCCACCGTCAACTAACTGTAAGTGTTGTGCACAACTCACACCGCAAGATGCCAATCACCATTCTCTCCTTGAACGTCAACGGGCTAAACCATCCCGCCAAACGTCACTCACTGTGGAAAACCGCCTCGGCTCTCCACAGCGACGTGCTTTGTATCCAGGAAACCCACCTGCTACATTCCAATACACCCTTATGCAACAACTACCAATATCCACACATCTTCCATGCCACACACCCCACTAAATCAAGAGGGGTCATGATAGCATTTCGGGACACTTTAGACTTCCAACTCCTTGATTCAATCTCAGACCCAGAAGGTCGGTTTATTATCCTAATCTGCACAATCAACAAAGCAACTTATACCCTAATCAATATATACGCCCCGAACTCCCACCAAATGAGATTCCTCCACAAAGTTCTTCGCTCTGCCAACACTATCCGAAAAGGCCACCAGATCATCTGTGGAGACTTCAATCTAGTACCAGACGTCTTGATGGACTCCACCTCACCGACTAAACGCCGTGACTCTCCTTTAAAGAAATTCATCGCCTCCCAGGACCTGTATGATGTCTGGAGATGTCACCACGGCTCTGAACGTGACTTTACTTTTTTTTCACCCAGACACCGCTCGTACTCAAGAATAGACCTGTTCCTTTCTGACAAATGCATTTTGCAAAAAATTTCTGCTTCTCAGATCCACGCCACGGCATGGTCGGACCATGCCCCCATATCTATCACATTACAAGACACCAATTTCCAACAAAATACGTTTCTCTGGCGTGCTAACAACTATATTATACAAAACGACACATACGCCCCAGAAATTTCAAAACACATCAATGAATTCTTTTCCTTGAACAAAGGCTCGGTACCCGACCCTGCCGTGGTGTGGAGCGCTCACAAAGCATTCATACGAGGGATGTTAATTAAACTTGGTTCTCAGCATAAGAGGAAGAGGACGCAGCAGATAGACAAACTGACAACCCAGATAGCGACCCTAGAGGACAGGCTCAAAAAAGACCCCCGAGACCCACAGGCCAACCAACTACTAAACCTCAGGCAGGAACTTAGAACTCTACTTCTCCACTCCTACGAATTCCTTCACAGGAAAATCAAAGCGTCTTCATACTCCACCTCCAACAAAGCTGGCAAGAAACTCTCCCAACGACTAAAAGGTAGACGCACCAAAACTAAAATAACCCAACTCATTCACCCCCATACCCACACCCCCTTAAGCAACCCCCAAGACATAGCTGATGCCTTCAGCACATACTATGAAGACCTCTACAACCTGAAACAGGACCCCCATACCCCACAACCCTCCCAGGACGAAATAGATCACTTCCTCTGCAAACTAAATCTACCCAAACTGACTGAGAAACAACTGACCTCCTTAAATGCCCCATTCACTGACCAAGAAATTAAAAAAACCATAGACTCCCTCCCCAGCGGGAAAGCACCAGGCCCCGACGGAATAACCGGGGAATATTACAAACAATTTCATTCACAATTGATCCCACATCTTAGTGACCTATTCAATAATGCTGCCTCCTCTTCTACCTTTTCGCCAGAATATTTAAAAGCGTTAGTTATCACGATACCGAAACCAGGGAAACAGTCGAATGTCCCCCAAAACTTCCGTCCCATCTCCTTACTCAACCTCGACCTCAAACTATACGCCAAATCTATAGCGACAAGATTACTCAAAATTATGCCCACAATTATAAACCAAGACCAAACAGGATTCACAAAAGGCAGACAAGCCTCAGATGCCACCAGGAGGATGATTAACCTTATTCATCACGCTGAGTCCACCGGAACGCCTTCTCTGCTCCTTTCCCTGGATGCAGAGAAGGCATTCGATAGGGTTCACTGGTCCTACCTAGCGTCGATCCTCCGGAAGTTTGGATTTCAAGGCCAGATTCTCGGTGCCATTATGGCTTTATATTCCAACCCCGAAGCTCAGGTTTACACGGAAGGCATGCTATCCCGACCATTCCCAATTACAAACGGTACCCGCCAAGGTTGCCCCCTATCCCCCCTCATATTCAACATGGTCATGGAACCCCTAGCAGAACATATCCGCTCTAACGCCGACATCTCGGGCATAAAGATTGGCCCTCACCACCACAAAATTAGCCTGTTTGCGGATGATGTTATCCTCATCCTCACCAACCCGACTGTTTCCCTGGCAGAAGTACAAAAGATGCTAAATTGGTTTAGCTCGATATCATATTACAAAATCAATACGACTAAATCCTTCATACTAAACATCAAGGTGGACGCTACTATAAGAAACCTCCTACAAGCCCAATACTCATTCGCCTGGGCAGACTCCGACATATCATATCTAGGCATACAACTACCGAGGACGACTAAAAAACTCTATACATGTAACTTTCTGCCACTCCTCCAAAACATTCAAGCGACCACACAAAACATAGCGAAACACGAACTCTCCTGGACAGGTCGCCTTGCGGCCTTTAAAATGATCTGCCTTCCCCAGATACTCTACTACTTCCGAACCATTCCTATCCCCCTACCCACCACATTCTTCAGATCCCTTCAGACATTGTTTAATAAATTCCTCTGGAAAGAAAAGAGACCCAGATGTGCCCATACAAAACTGATCAAACACAGACTGGTAGGAGGCTCGAGCTCAATAGACTTTGAAGACTACCACCTAGCAGCTATTCTGGCCCAACTACCCTGCTGGTTTAAACCATCCCCGTCCACTCTATGGGGCCACATTGAACAATCTTCACTCATAAGACCAAACCTAAAAACATGGCTGTTAAGCATTCCCCTAGGCGCTCCAATCCCGAAATCCCTGTCTCCCACCGTGAAAGCCTCAGCACAGGCATGGAAAAAAACGTCATCCCAAATGCAATACTCTCCCACCACACCACAATCCCACATCCCCATAAAATCCTTACTCCACCTAATGCCAGAAATCTCACTTTCATCTTGGATCCTTAAAGGTATAAACTACATACAAGACATACTACAAGAAAACCACATCAAATCATTTCCTCAACTTCAAACCACATTCGACATACCCGCATCCGAATACTTCACCTACCTCCGTATACGTCACTGCCTGCAAAATATACCATTCCCCATCTATAATATACACCCCAAGACTTGGGAATACCTCACCGACCCCGACACAAAAATCAAAGGCATCTCATATTTTTATAATAATCTACACCAAAAACGTACCTTTACCAAAATGCCACCCCACCACACCTGGGAAAAAGACCTTGCCAAAAAGTTTACAGACACACAATGGCAACAAGCCCTCAAGACTATCTACAAATCCACCAAATGCGCGGCCCTATGGGAACTCACACAGAAGATTACACTAAGATGGTATCTGACCCCCGCCCGCATAACATCTTTTAACCCTCAAATCCCTAATACTTGCTGGAGATGTAAATCTTCCACATGCGACCTATTACATGTCTTCTGGTCGTGCACCAAACTCCGCAAATACTGGGAAGACACCTTCCACATAATCTCGACCATCACTCAAATCACGACCCCTCCAACACCGGCCCTAGCGATCCTCAACCTCACTATTGAGGACTTTCCTCACCCCCTCCAATCCACAATCACCCACATCCTCATGGCAGCCAGACTCAATATAGCTAGACACTGGAAATCTGACACACATCTGACGATTACGCAAGTCACAGACTTGGTATCACTACACTACAGTTACGAGACCACCACAGCCACACTATCTGGGCAAGCCACTAAAATACGCACAGCATGGCAACCTTGGACCGACTGGACTAGAAACTGCGCACCCCGCGCACAAACAAACGGCTGTTCTGATCCTCCTTCTTGACCAAGCAATACCCATCACTATCTAAGAATGTTATGATACCTTTATAACTGAAAAATTTCAGTTTTTCTTTTTCCTCCTTTTCCATTGTTTGGAACTTTCGTGTCCACCACAGAAGGGTCCGCTTCACTCCTGTGCCACTAAAGGTCCCACATGGGGTGACACACTTGTGAAGTGGACCGAATAAGACCTATCAGAGTTTTTATTCCTGTTAGCATTAACGAAATGACACGACTATTACTTACATTAGTATATATATGTTTTTACTAGATCCCGGTTTGTGGATAGAAGTTCATATCTATGATTGTTATACAGACGTCGTTGCACGACGTACAATGTTTAATTGTACAATGTACTCTTTAAAAATCTAATAAAAATATGGAATCAAAAAAAAAAAATCACAGAGATAAGATAAGAACATCTTATACAGGTGTTTTAGAAATAATTATGTGGAATATGGGAAAGTTATGTACAGTACATTAATAAAGTTTGACAGGGTCAAACAAAGGTCTGCTTGAGTCATCATTAAAACTGTTAAAATACATTGAATGGGATAACACTGATACACTGATGTATGTGTGTGTATATATATATATGTATATATATATATATATATATATATATATATATATATATATATGTATATATATATATATGTATATATATATATACAGTGGCGGAATTATAGGGGTCACTGAGATCGCCAGGGCCTTAAAGGGCCCCCTGTATGCTTCGATAGGAGGAACGGCATGGGCGGCTGAGAGAAGCTCCCTGAGCGTCAGCCGAACTGTAATAGGCACTGACTGTGCAGGGAGCTCATCAAAGTGAAAGCACAGTGTGTGCTGTGCTCTTTGTCTCCCCCTACAGTGCAGTACCCAGCAGGAAGAGCTAAGGTAAAGGTCTGACTTTTTTTATATGACTATCTACTGTATGTGTGTTTATATGTGTGTATGCATATGTATGTGAGTGTGCATGTATGTATGTATGTATGTGTGTGTGCATGTATGTATGCATATGTATGTGAGTATGCATGTATGTATGTATGTGTGTGTGCATGTATGTATGTATATGTATGTGAGTGTGCATGTATGTGCATGTGTTTATCAGTGGCGGTGCGCCCATAAGGGCACACAGGCGCCACCCCCTCTCTCCAGCCACCCCCTCCCTCTATGACCAATGGATAGATTCATGCATAGCATACCCCCATATTTAGGTGTCCGCCCCTTTTCGGGCGCCGGGTGCCTGAATTATAGCGGTGGGGATGTTTTTGAAGCACCTGATTAGAGCCATAGGCTCTAATAAGCTTCAAAATAGGTGAACTGTGAGTGCCATGCTTGGCGCTCACAGTCCACCCAAGTGTGTTAAAAAAACAAATTAATATTCACTTTCCTAACACTGAACCCCCTCTCCACCAATCAGGTGTGTGGGTATGTTACCCATCACCTGATTGGCTGAAACGATAGGTACGGCTATTGGATGCCTATCAGGAGGAGGGGACGAGAGATGAGGATGGCGGGAGACGCATGGAGGACCCCGCTCGTGGCTGTCACCCACTGCCCCACCGAGACAGGGTAAGTGCCAAGCATACGGCGAGCGGGCGGGGGGAATTCACAGTGGCAGCATTCAATGGCACAGTTGCAGCATTTGATGGCACACTGGCAGCATTTGATGGGCAAACTGGCAGCATTTAATGGGCACAGTGGCGGCATTTAATGAGCACAGTGGCGGCATTTAATGAGCACAGTGGCAGCATTCGATGGCACAGTTGCAGCATTTAATGGGCACACTGGTGGCATTTAATGGGCACAGTGGCAGCATTCAATGGCACAGTTGCAGCATTTGATGGGCACACTGACAGCATTTAATAGGCACAGTGGCGGCATTTGATGGGCACAGTGGCGTCATTTAAAGGGCACAGTGGTGTCATTTGATGGCACAGTGGTGGCATTTGATGGCACAGTGGCGGCATTTGATGGCACAGTAGCAGACTTTGATGGGCATAGTGGCAGCATTTGATGGACGTAGTGGCAGTGTTTGATGGGCACACTGGCAGCATTTGATGGGCACACTGGCATCATTTTATGGGCACACTGGCGGCATTTGATGGCACAGCGGCAGAGCTTGATAGGCACAGTGGCAGCATTTGATGGGCACAGTGGTGGCATTTGATGGCACAGTGGTGGCTTTTGATGGGCACAGTGGCAGCAATTGATGGGCACAGTGACTGCAATTGATGGGCACAGTGGCTACAATTGATGTTTTTTTTTCTGAATTTTTCAGTTTGCTTGCGCCCCCCTAAAAATTTTGAGCACCAGCTGCCACTGTTTTATACGTGCGTGCATATGTGCATTTATATATATATATATATATATATATATATATATATATATGTGACAGACCTAGCCAGAACAGAGGCTTTTGGAGAGGACTGAATGTGAGCCTCTTGCCTACAGATTATGGGCCCTGGCATTTGGAGTACCCTTGAGGTGTTGTTACTTTGGCTTCGGGTCCTTGTCCCCCAGGACACACAGACTCTGGGGACCCTGTATTTGCCATATTAGCAATAGTGACTGAGTCATACTGTTGGGACTCATACTGTAAGGAGATGCTAATGTCATCAACTCCACTCACCTGTCTGATGTCAGCTATAATGTGTTTAATGTAAATGAGTCTAGTCTGGCTTACCACAGGTTCTAATGCCGCATACACACGGTTGGACTTTTCAGCTACAAAAGTCCGACAGCCCGTCCGACAGACTTTTGACGGACTTTTGGCGGACTTTCAACAGACTTTCTAACGACCGGACTTGCCTACACACGATCACACAAAAGTCCGACGGATTTGTACATGATGACGTACACCGGACCAAAATAAGGAAGTTGATAGCCAGTAGCCAATAGCTGCCCTAGCGTAGGTTTTTGTCCATCGGACTAGCATACAGACGAGTGGATTTCTGGGTCCGGCGGAGTTACGACGTAAAGATTTGAAGCATGTTCCAAATCTAAAGTTCGTCAGATTTGCGACTGGAAAAGTCCGCTGAATGTCCGGTGAAGCACACACATGATCGGATTGTCCACCGGTTTTGGTCCGTCGGCGTCCATCGGACAAGTCCGGTTGAAAAGTCCAACCGTGTGTACGTGGCATTAGAGTATTCAACTCATTGTTGTTTGTATTGTTAATTGTAATTAGCTCCTGCTATTGTGTTTAATGTACTGTGTGAAGCTCGGTGACAACAAGTCTGACCTGTCGTGAAATCCTGATGGGCACAGAGTCACATCATCTGCTTAAAGGGATTAGTTAATTAGCTCATGCTAATTTGTTACAGGTGTATTGTTAGAGTAATATGAGCAGGAGGGGGGAACCTCCTCTTCTACTGTATATAAGACTGTATTCTGGTTCTAATAAAAACAGTCCATGTTAGCAGTGAAACAAGTGTCGCCTTGTTTTGTGCTTGGGAGCAGTTGGAATATCTGATATCTGTATCCAGACTGGGAGGAAGTGGTATATGACGGAAGCACTCAAGCAGAGTGTGGGATGTTCCGTGACAATATATATGTGTGTTTTTATATATGTGTGTTTATACATGTGTGTGTGTTTACATGTATGTATGCATATTTTAGGTATACACTTTTAATCCTGACCCCCT
Organism: Aquarana catesbeiana; assembly: GCF_042186555.1. Taxonomy (NCBI): domain Eukaryota; kingdom Metazoa; phylum Chordata; class Amphibia; order Anura; family Ranidae; genus Aquarana; species Aquarana catesbeiana. The sequence continues at coordinate 478,849,929 of NC_133326.1, read as the reverse complement.
ATATGTGCACAATCAGAACCGATTTTTTTATTTCTTTTTGCTTGTTCATAGTACCAGCAAAAAAATGCTGTTCCTCCGAAAAGCAATCCATGCTCAGATCGCTTTTCAGAGGCATTTGACAGCCAGTAAGGAGGCAATATGTTGCCTACTGATCGCCTGTTTTAACCCCTTAAATGCATCATCACTATGCTGAAACTGAATGCAATGCACACAGTTGCAGGGTGGTTGCAGTGTAGCCCCATTCACCTAGGGGTATACTTCAAAGGTGCCCTGACTGGAGAAAGATTGAGAAACACTGACATAGAGGAACTGATCTCTCCATTTTCCTCCTGCAGGCGCTGAATGCCTGTGGGAGGGAGAGGAGGAGAAGCAGGGGGAAATGGAGAAATCGCTTCCTTTATATGCAGCCACCCACTTGTGACCGGGCCCTGGTGTTCCGCCATCGGTCCGGGGGTAACGGGGCCCTCCATGGTTTCTTGCATCGGGGCCCTGAAGGTTCTAGTTATGCCAATGTATATATAGAGAGAGAGAGAGAGAGAGAGAGAGAGATTGATTTAACACAGCTGGGTGACATACTATCTCTACACAGGTGTTTTTAATTGGACAAAACCAGTTCTAAGTCACTTTAATGAACCTACAGGAATTATGCGAACCAATCATATCTAGGAGAGATGGCTAAGATAAGAATTGTAAAACGGTATATAAATGCAAGTTTTACAATTGTTAGACAGACAAGTCAGATATGAGCTCATAAGGCTGAACTCTATGTATGCTGCCCTATTGCACGGGTCATAGAAGTCAGAACCAATGGGCAATAATCTGTTCAGATAGGTGTCTATCAGGCTGACTGTCTATGCAGCCCTATTGCACAGATGACAGGCAGTCAGAACCAATAGGCAAATATCTGTCCTTTTGTTGTAACTTGTCTCCTCGTACGAGTCAAATAAGCAAAACTTCTTAACTTGATCCAGAGTGTGATCTAAAGTGAATTTTGCTCACAGAATTCCTTGTTCCAAATTCTGTGTCCTGTGTTCCAAGTTCTGTGTTACCAATTCCATGTTTCAAATTCCAAATTTGGTGTTCCAGATTCCATGTTCCATGTTCCGAATTCCGAATTCCGTGTTCCAAATTCCATGTTCCAAATTCCAAATTCTGTCTTCCAAATTCCATGTTCCGTATTCCAAAACCTGATTTCCGAACTCCATGTTCCTTGTTCCAAATTTCATATTCCCTGTTCTGAATTCCACGTTCTGAGTTCCAAATTTCATGTTACAAATTCCATTTCCGTGTTCCGTATTCTGAATTCTAAATTCCGTGTTACAAATTCTGAGTTCCGAATTCCAAGTTCCATGTTCCGAATTCCAAATTCGATGTTCCATATTCTGTGTTCCGAATTCAAAGTTCCGTGTTCTGAATTCCATGTTCTGAATTCCAAATCACATGTTCTGAATTCAGTGTTACAAATTCCATGTTCAAAATTCCAAATTCTGCGTTAAAAATTCCAAATTCTGTGTTCCACATTCAGAATTTCAAACTCCAAGTTTCAAATTCCATGTTCCAAATTCCATGTCCTGTGTTCCAAATTCCATGTTTTGTATTCCAAATTCCGTGTTTTCTGAATTGCAAATTCCATGTTACAGATTCCATGTTCTGTGTTTCATATACAGAATTTTAAATTTTGTGTTCCAAATTCTGTGTTCTCTATTCTGAATTCTGAATTCCAAATTCAGTTTTCTGAATTACAAATTCTGTGTTACAAATTCCATGTTCTGTGTTCAGTATTCTGAATTCTAAATTCCATGTTCCAAATTCTGTGTTCCAAATTCCAAGTTCCATGTTCCAAATTCTGTGTTCTGAATTCCAAATTCCGAATTCGGAGTTCTGAATTCCTTGTTACAAATTCTATGTTCCAAATTCCAGAATCTGTGTTCCAAATTTTGTGTTCTTTATTCTGATTTCCAAATTCTGAGTTCCATTTTCCTTGTTATAAATTCCATGCTCCATGTTCCAAATTCCGCGTTCCGAGTTCTGAATTCAGTGTTCTGAATTCCATGTTCCTTGTTCCAAATTCCATGTGCTGTGTTCCGAATTCCATGTTCCGAGTTCCATTTTCCGTATTCTGAATTCTAAATTCTGTGTTCCAAATTCTGTGTTCCAAATTCCAAGTTCCATGTTCCAAATTCCGTGTTCCGAATTCCAAATTCCGAATTCAGAGTTCTGAATTCCTTGTTACAAATTCCATGTTCCAAATTCCAAAATCTGTGTTCCAAATTCTGTGTTCTTTATTCCAATTTCCAAATTCTGAGTTCCATTTTCCTTGTTATAAATTCCATGTTCCGTGTTCCAAATTCCGTGTTCCGAATTCCAAATTCGGTGTTCCGGACTCCATGTTCCTTGTTCCAAATTCCATGTTCTGAGCTCCAAATTCTGTGTTCCATGTTTCAAATTCCGTGTTCCAATTCCCGTATTTCATGTTCCAAATTCTGTGTTCTGAATTCCAAGTTCCATTTTACAAATTCCATGTTCTGTGTTCCGTATACGGAATTTTAAATTCTGTGTTACAAATTCCAAATTCCGTATTCCGTATTCCAATTTCAGTGTTCTGGACTCCATGTTCCTTGTTCCAAATTCCATGTCCTGTGTTCTGAATTCCAGGTCCCGAGTTCCAAATTCTGTGTTCCGAATTCCAAAATCCGTGTTCCAAATTCCATGTGCTGTGTTCCAAATTCCATGTTCTGTGTTCCGAATTCCGTGTTCTGAGTTCCAAATTCCATGTTCTGAATTCCAAAATCCATGCTAAAAATGCCATGTTCCATGTTCCGTATTCTGTGTTCCAAATTCTGTGTTCGAAATTCCAAGTTCCGTGTTCCAAATTCTGTGTTCTTAATTCCAAGTTCTATTTTACAAACTCCATGTTCTGTGTTCCGTATACAGAATTCTAAATTCCATGTTCAAATTCTGTGTTCCGAGTTCCTAATTCCGTGTTCCACATTTCAAATTCCATGTTCAAAATTCCATGTTCTGAGTTCCAAATTTTGTGTTCCATGTTTCAAATTCCGTGTTCCAATTCCCGAGTTTCATGTTCCAAATTCTGTGTTCTGAATTCCAAGTTCTATTTTACAAACTCCATGTTCTGTGTTCCGTATACAGAATTCTAAATTCCATGTTACAAATTCCAAATTCCGTATTCCGAATTCCAAATTCGGTGTTCCGGATTCCATGTTTCTTGTTCCAAATTCCATGTTCAGTCTTCTGAACTCCAGGTTCCGAGTTCCAAATTCCGTGTTCCAAATTCCAAATTCCGTTTTCCGAATTCCAAAATCTGTGTTACAAATTCCATGTTCTATGTTCTGTATTCTGAATTTTAAATTCCATGTTACAAATTCTGTGTTTCAAATTCCAAGTTCTGAATTTTGTTTTCTGAATTCCAGATTCTGTGTTCCGAGTTCCAAATTCAGTGTTCCGGACTCCATGTTCCTTGTTCCAAATTCCATGTCCTGTGTTCTGAATTCCGGGTCCCGAGTTCCAAATTCCGTGTTGCGAATTCCAAAATCCGTTTTCCGAATTCCAAAATCCATGTTCCAAATTCCATGTGCTGTGTTCCAAATTCCATGTTCTGTGTTCCGAATTCCATGTTCTGAGTTCCAAATTCCATGTTCTGAATTCCAAAATCCGTGTTAAAAATGCCATGTTCCATGTTCCGTATTCTGTGTTCCAAATTCTGTTCCAAATTCCAAGTTCCGTGTTTTAAATTTCGTGTTCCGAATCCCAAATTCTGTGTTCCAAGTTCCTAATTCCGTGTTCCACATTTCAAATTCCATGTTCAAAATTCCATGTTCCGAATTCCATAATCTGTGTTCCATGTTTCAAATTATGTGTTCCAATTCCCGAATTCCGTGTTCCAAATTCTGTGTTCCTAATTCCAAATTCCGTATTCCGAATTCCAAATTCGGTGTTTGGGATAACATGTTTCTTGTTCCAAATTCCATGTTCAGTCTTCTGAACTCCGGGTTCCGAGTTCCAAATTTCGTGTTCCAGATTCCAAAATCCGTTTTCCGAATTCCAAAATCCATGTTATAAATTCCATGTTCTGTGTTCTTTATTCCTAAATCTAAATTCCATGTTACAAATTCTGTGTTTCAAATTCCAAGTTCCATGTTCTGTATTTTGTGTTCCCAATTCCAGATTCTGTGTTCCGAGTTCCAAATTCCATGTCCCACATTCCATATTCAACATTCCGTGTTCTGAATTCCATAATCTGTGTTCCATGTTTCATTTTCTGTGTTCCAATTCCCGAATTCTGTGTTCCAAATTCTGTTTCGAAATCCAAATCCCATGTTCCGTATTCTGAATTCCAAATTCCGAGCTCTGAATTCCTTGTTCCTTCTTCCAAATTCCATGCTCCGTGTTCCGAATTCCGAGTTCCAAATTCTGTGATCTGAATTCCAGATTCCATGTTACAAATTCCATGTTCCGTATTCTGAATTCTAAATTCTGTGTTTGTAATTCTGAGTTCCATGTTCCAAATTCTGTGTTCCAAATACCAAGTTCCGTGTTCAGAATTCCATATTCCAAATTTTGTGTTAAAAATTCCATGTTCTGAATTCCAAATTCTGTGTTCTAAATTCCAAATTTTGTTTTCTGTATGCTGAATTCTGAGTTACGAATTCCATGTTCCTTGTTCCAAAGTCCATGTTACATGTTCCAAATTCCATGTTCTGTGTTCCAAGTTCCAAATTCCGTGTTCCAAAATCAAAAATCTATGTTACAAATTCTGTGTACAGAATTCTGAATTCCAAATTCCGTGTTACAAATTCCATGTTCTGAATTCCAAATTCCAAATTCAGTTTTCAGAATTATACGTTCTGTGTTCCAAATTCCATTTTCTGTTTTATGAATTCCATGTTCCTTGTTCCAAATTCCATGTTCTGAATTCCATGTTCCAAGTTCCAAATTCCGTGTTCTGAATTCCTTGTTCCCAGTTCCAAATTCTGTGTTACAAATTCCATATTACAAATTCCAAATTCTGTGTTCTGAATTCCAAGTTCCATCTTCCAAATTCCAAATTCCGTGTTACAAATTTCATGTTCCAAATTCCAAATTCTGTGTTCAGAATTCAGTGTTCCGAATTCTGAATTCTGTGTTTCGAATTTAAAATTCCAAGTTGCAAATTCCATCTGGTCATTTCCATATACAGAATTCTAAATTCCGTGTTCCAAATTCCAAATTCCGTGTTCCGTATTCTGAATTCCGAATTCCAAATTAGGTGTTCCAAATTCCATGTTCCTTGTTCCAAATTCCATGTTCTGTGTTCTGAATTCCATATTCCAAGTTCCAAATTCCATGTTCTAAAATCCAAATTTCGTGTTACAAATTTCATGTTCAGTATTCTGAATTCTAAATTTCGTGTTACAAATTCTGAGTCCCGTGTTACAAATTCTGTGTTACAAATTTCATGTTACAAATTACAAATTCTGTGTCCCACATTCCGTGTTCCAAATTCCTAATTCCGTGTTCCAAATTCCATGTTACGGTGTTCGGTGTTCTGAACTCCAGGTTCCGAGTTCCAAATTCCATGTTCCAAATTCCAAAATCCATTTACCGAATTCCAAAAGCCATGTTACAAATTCCACATTCTGTGTTCCGTATTCTAAATTCTAAATTTTGTGTTCCAAATTCTGTGTTTCAAATTCCAAGTTCTGTGTTCTGAATTTTGTGTTCCGAATTCCAGATTCTGTGTTCCGATTTCCAAATTCTGTGTCCCACATTTCATGTTCAAAATTCCCATTCTGAATTCCATAATCTGTGTTCCATGTTTCAAATTCTGTGTTCCAATTCCTGAATTCTGTCTTCCAAATTCTGTTTCAAATTCCAAATCCCATGTTTCAAATCCCGTGTTCCGTATTCCGAATTCCAATTACCGAGCTCTGAATTCCTTGTTCCAAATTCCATGTTCCGTGTTCCGAATTCCGAGTTCCAAATTCTGTGTTCTGAGTTCCAGATTCCATGTTACAAATTCCACGTTCTGTATTCTGAATTCTAAATTCTGTCTGAGTTCCATGTTCCAAATTCTGTGTTCCAAATACCAAGTTCCGTGTTCCGAATTCCATATTTCAAATTTTGTGTTACAAATTCCATGTTCTGAATTCCAAATTCTGTGTTCCAAATTCCAAATTTTGTGTTCTGTATACCAAATTCTGAGTTACGAATTCCATGTTCCTTGTTCCAAAGTCCATGTTCCATGTTCCAAATTCCATGTTCTGTGTTCCAAGTTCCAAATTCTGTGTTCCAAAATCAGAATTTTGTGTTACAAATTCTGTGTTCCGAATTCCAAATTCGGTGTTCTGAATTCCATGTTCCAAATTCCAAACTCTGTGTTCCGAATTCCAAATTTCATGTTGCTAATTCCAAATTTCGTGTTCCTAATTCCAAATTCCATGCTTCGAATTCCAAATTCTGTGTTCCAAATTCCATGTTGCAAATTCCTTATTCCATATTCCATGTTTCAAATTCCTCATTCCATATTCAGAATTCCAAAATTCGAGTTTCAAATTCCGTGTTCCATGTTCCAAATTCTTTGCTCCTTGTTCCAAATTCCATGTTTCAAATTTCGTGTTGCAAATTCAGAATTCCATGTTACAAATTCCATTTTTTGTGTTCCATATTCTGAATTCTATATTCCATGTTACAAATTCTGAGTTCTGAATTCCAAGTTCCGTGTTCCGAATCCCAAATTCCGAATTCCACATTCCGTGTTCCAAATTCCATATTTCGTATTCAGAATTCCATGTTCCGAGTTCTAAATTTTGTGTTTCGAATTTCAAATTCCAAGTTACAAATTCCATGTTCTCATTTCCATATACAGAATTCTAAATTCCGTGTTCCAAATTCCATGTTCCAAAATCCAAATTTCGTGTTACAAATTCCACGTTCAGTATTCTGAATTCCAAATTCTGTGTTCCTAATTCTAAGTCCCATGTTCCTAATTCCAAATTCCATGTTCCGAATTCCAAATTCCGTGTTTTCCGAATTCCAAATTCCATGTTACACATTCCATGTTCTATGTTCTGTATTCTGAATTCTAAATTCTGTGTTCCAAATTCTGTGTTCCAAATTCCAAGTTCCGTGTTCCTAATTTCATGTTCTGAATTCCATATTCCATGTTCCACATTCCAAAATCCATGTTCAAAATTCCATGTTCTGAATTCTATAATCTGTGTTCCATGTTTCATAATCTATGTTCCAATTCCAGAATTCCGTGTTCTGAATTCTGTGTTCCGAATTCCAAATTACATGTTCCAAATTCCGTGTTCTCTATTCTGATTTCCTAGTTTCTTGTTCCAAATTCTGAATCCCGTGTTCCGACTTCCAAATGCCATGTTCTGAATCCTGTGTTCCGAGATCCAAAATCCATGTTCCAAATTCCGTGTTCTGTATTTCGAATTCCGTGTTCCGTATTCCATATGAGAAATTTGGTGTTTTGAATTCCATGTTTTGTGTTCCAAATTTCATGTTCCAAATTCTGTGTTCCGAATTCCAAGTTCCATGTTCCGAATTCCAAATTCGATGTTCCATATTCTGTGTTCCGAATTCAAAGTTCCGTGTTCTGAATTCCATGTTCTGAATTCCAAATCACATGTTCTGAATTCAGTGTTACAAATTCCATGTTCAAAATTCCAAATTCTGCGTTAAAAATTCCAAATTCTGTGTTCCACATTCAGAATTTCAAACTCCAAGTTTCAAATTCCATGTTCCAAATTCCATGTCCTGTGTTCCAAATTCCATGTTTTGTATTCCAAATTCCGTGTTTTCTGAATTGCAAATTCCATGTTACAGATTCCATGTTCTGTGTTTCATATACAGAATTTTAAATTTTGTGTTCCAAATTCTGTGTTCTCTATTCTGAATTCTGAATTCCAAATTCAGTTTTCTGAATTACAAATTCTGTGTTACAAATTCCATGTTCTGTGTTCAGTATTCTGAATTCTAAATTCCATGTTCCAAATTCTGTGTTCCAAATTCCAAGTTCCATGTTCCAAATTCTGTGTTCTGAATTCCAAATTCCGAATTCGGAGTTCTGAATTCCTTGTTACAAATTCTATGTTCCAAATTCCAGAATCTGTGTTCCAAATTTTGTGTTCTTTATTCTGATTTCCAAATTCTGAGTTCCATTTTCCTTGTTATAAATTCCATGCTCCATGTTCCAAATTCCGCGTTCCGAGTTCTGAATTCAGTGTTCTGAATTCCATGTTCCTTGTTCCAAATTCCATGTGCTGTGTTCCGAATTCCATGTTCTGAGTTCCATTTTCCGTATTCTGAATTCTAAATTCTGTGTTCCAAATTCTGTGTTCCAAATTCCAAGTTCCATGTTCCAAATTCCGTGTTCCGAATTCCAAATTCCGAATTCAGAGTTCTGAATTCCTTGTTACAAATTCCATGTTCCAAATTCCAAAATCTGTGTTCCAAATTCTGTGTTCTTTATTCCAATTTCCAAATTCTGAGTTCCATTTTCCTTGTTATAAATTCCATGTTCCGTGTTCCAAATTCCGTGTTCCGAATTCCAAATTCGGTGTTCCGGACTCCATGTTCCTTGTTCCAAATTCCATGTTCTGAGCTCCAAATTCTGTGTTCCATGTTTCAAATTCCGTGTTCCAACTCCCGTATTTCATGTTCCAAATTCTGTGTTCTGAATTCCAAGTTCCATTTTACAAATTCCATGTTCTGTGTTCCGTATACGGAATTTTAAATTCTGTGTTACAAATTCCAAATTCCGTATTCCGTATTCCAATTTCAGTGTTCTGGACTCCATGTTCCTTGTTCCAAATTCCATGTCCTGTGTTCTGAATTCCAGGTCCCGAGTTCCAAATTCTGTGTTCCGAATTCCAAAATCCGTGTTCCAAATTCCATGTGCTGTGTTCCAAATTCCATGTTCTGTGTTCCGAATTCCGTGTTCTGAGTTCCAAATTCCATGTTCTGAATTCCAAAATCCATGCTAAAAATGCCATGTTCCATGTTCCGTATTCTGTGTTCCAAATTCTGTGTTCGAAATTCCAAGTTCCGTGTTCCAAATTCTGTGTTCTTAATTCCAAGTTCTATTTTACAAACTCCATGTTCTGTGTTCCGTATACAGAATTCTAAATTCCATGTTCAAATTCTGTGTTCCGAGTTCCTAATTCCGTGTTCCACATTTCAAATTCCATGTTCAAAATTCCATGTTCTGAGTTCCAAATTTTGTGTTCCATGTTTCAAATTCCGTGTTCCAATTCCCGAGTTTCATGTTCCAAATTCTGTGTTCTGAATTCCAAGTTCTATTTTACAAACTCCATGTTCTGTGTTCCGTATACAGAATTCTAAATTCCATGTTACAAATTCCAAATTCCGTATTCCGAATTCCAAATTTGGTGTTCCGGATTCCATGTTTCTTGTTCCAAATTCCATGTTCAGTCTTCTGAACTCCAGGTTCCGAGTTCCAAATTCCGTGTTCCAAATTCCAAATTCCGTTTTCCGAATTCCAAAATCTGTGTTACAAATTCCATGTTCTATGTTCTGTATTCTGAATTTTAAATTCCATGTTACAAATTCTGTGTTTCAAATTCCAAGTTCTGAATTTTGTTTTCTGAATTCCAGATTCTGTGTTCCGAGTTCCAAATTCAGTGTTCCGGACTCCATGTTCCTTGTTCCAAATTCCATGTCCTGTGTTCTGAATTCCGGGTCCCGAGTTCCAAATTCCGTGTTGCGAATTCCAAAATCCGTTTTCCGAATTCCAAAATCCATGTTCCAAATTCCATGTGCTGTGTTCCATATTCCATGTTCTGTGTTCCGAATTCCATGTTCTGAGTTCCAAATTCCATGTTCTGAATTCCAAAATCCGTGTTAAAAATGCCATGTTCCATGTTCCGTATTCTGTGTTCCAAATTCTGTTCCAAATTCCAAGTTCCGTGTTTTAAATTTCGTGTTCCGAATCCCAAATTCTGTGTTCCAAGTTCCTAATTCCGTGTTCCACATTTCAAATTCCATGTTCAAAATTCCATGTTCCGAATTCCATAATCTGTGTTCCATGTTTCAAATTATGTGTTCCAATTCCCGAATTCCGTGTTCCAAATTCTGTGTTCCTAATTCCAAATTCCGTATTCCGAATTCCAAATTCGGTGTTTGGGATAACATGTTTCTTGTTCCAAATTCCATGTTCAGTCTTCTGAACTCCGGGTTCCGAGTTCCAAATTTCGTGTTCCAGATTCCAAAATCCGTTTTCCGAATTCCAAAATCCATGTTATAAATTCCATGTTCTGTGTTCTTTATTCCTAAATCTAAATTCCATGTTACAAATTCTGTGTTTCAAATTCCAAGTTCCATGTTCTGTATTTTGTGTTCCCAATTCCAGATTCTGTGTTCCGAGTTCCAAATTCCATGTCCCACATTCCATATTCAACATTCCGTGTTCTGAATTCCATAATCTGTGTTCCATGTTTCATTTTCTGTGTTCCAATTCCCGAATTCTGTGTTCCAAATTCTGTTTCGAAATCCAAATCCCATGTTCCGTATTCTGAATTCCAAATTCCGAGCTCTGAATTCCTTGTTCCTTCTTCCAAATTCCATGCTCCGTGTTCCGAATTCCGAGTTCCAAATTCTGTGATCTGAATTCCAGATTCCATGTTACAAATTCCATGTTCCGTATTCTGAATTCTAAATTCTGTGTTTGTAATTCTGAGTTCCATGTTCCAAATTCTGTGTTCCAAATACCAAGTTCCGTGTTCAGAATTCCATATTCCAAATTTTGTGTTAAAAATTCCATGTTCTGAATTCCAAATTCTGTGTTCTAAATTCCAAATTTTGTTTTCTGTATGCTGAATTCTGAGTTACGAATTCCATGTTCCTTGTTCCAAAGTCCATGTTCCATGTTCCAAATTCCATGTTCTGTGTTCCAAGTTCCAAATTCTGTGTTCCAAAATCAGAATTTTGTGTTACAAATTCTGTGTTCCGAATTCCAAATTCGGTGTTCTGAATTCCATGTTCCAAATTCCAAACTCTGTGTTCCGAATTCCAAATTTCATGTTGCTAATTCCAAATTTCGTGTTCCTAATTCCAAATTCCATGCTTCGAATTCCAAATTCTGTGTTCCAAATTCCATGTTGCAAATTCCTTATTCCATATTCCATGTTTCAAATTCCTCATTCCATATTCAGAATTCCAAAATTCGAGTTTCAAATTCCGTGTTCCATGTTCCAAATTCTTTGCTCCTTGTTCCAAATTCCATGTTTCAAATTTCGTGTTGCAAATTCAGAATTCCATGTTACAAATTCCATTTTTTGTGTTCCATATTCTGAATTCTATATTCCATGTTACAAATTCTGAGTTCTGAATTCCAAGTTCCGTGTTCCGAATCCCAAATTCCGAATTCCACATTCCGTGTTCCAAATTCCATATTTCGTATTCAGAATTCCATGTTCCGAGTTCTAAATTTTGTGTTTCGAATTTCAAATTCCAAGTTACAAATTCCATGTTCTCATTTCCATATACAGAATTCTAAATTCCGTGTTCCAAATTCCATGTTCCAAAATCCAAATTTCGTGTTACAAATTCCACGTTCAGTATTCTGAATTCCAAATTCTGTGTTCCTAATTCTAAGTCCCATGTTCCTAATTCCAAATTCCATGTTCCGAATTCCAAATTCCGTGTTTTCCGAATTCCAAATTCCATGTTACACATTCCATGTTCTATGTTCTGTATTCTGAATTCTAAATTCTGTGTTCCAAATTCTGTGTTCCAAATTCCAATTTCCGTGTTCCTAATTTCATGTTCTGAATTCCATATTCCATGTTCCACATTCCAAAATCCATGTTCAAAATTACATGTTCTGAATTCTATAATCTGTGTTCCATGTTTCATAATCTATGTTCCAATTCCAGAATTCCGTGTTCTGAATTCTGTGTTCCGAATTCCAAATTACATGTTCCAAATTCCGTGTTCTCTATTCTGATTTCCTAGTTTCTTGTTCCAAATTCTAAATCCCGTGTTCCGAGTTCCAAATGCCATGTTCTGAATCCTGTGTTCTGAGATCCAAAATCCATGTTCCAAATTCCGTGTTCTGTATTTCGAATTCCGTGTTCCGTATTCCATATGAGAAATTTGGTGTTTTGAATTCCATGTTTTGTGTTCCAAATTTCATGTTCCAAATTCTGTGTTCCGAGTTCCAAATTCCGTGTTCTTAAAGTGGTGTTCCGGCCAAAATTATACTTTTTGAATAAAAATACCCCTATAATACACAAACTTAATGTATTCTAGTAAAGTTAGTCTGTAAACTAAGGTCTGTTTTGTTCGTTTATAGCAGTAGCTTGTTATTTTATCAAGTTACAGCAGACCGTGGCCATCTTAAGTGTGGGCATCTGAAGCCAGACTGTATTTCTTCCTGGATCTCATCCTTGCAGATCTCACACATGCTCAGTGCAGCACAAGCAGTGTAATAGGTTTCAGGTCAGGTTTCCGTAGTAACGGCAGTGTCAGAGGAAGTTGCCGCCTCTTCCCAGAAGGCATTGCAAACAGGAAATGATACGATGAGCCACGGCTAGGGAGGAGGAAATGAAAAATGAATACAGCAGATATACAGTAGGTGCTGAGAAAAAAAATTTAAAAATATCCAATTCGTTTGCAGTGCACAGTTTAGTGAGGGATGCTGAAGAGTTGTAAAAGTGGGTGGAACTCCACTTTAATTTCTAAATTCCGTGTTACAAATTTCATGTTCTGTGTTTCGTATTCTGAATTCTAAATTCCGTGCTACAAATTCTGTATTCGAAATTACAAATTCCATGTTCCGAGTTCCAAATTCCATGTTCCGAGTTCCAAATTCCATGTTCCGAGTTCCAAATTCCACGTTCTGAATTCCAAATTCTGTGTTACAAACTCCATGTTCTGTGTTCCATATTCTGAATTCTAAATTCTGTGTTCCAAATTCTGTGTTCCAAATTCCAAGTTCCGTGTTCCTAATTTCATGTTCTGAATTCCATATTCCATGTTCCACATTCCAAAATCCATGTTCAAAATTCCATGTTCTGAATTCTATAATCTGTGTTCCATGTTTCATAATCTATGTTCCAATTCCAGAATTCCGTGTTCTGAATTCTGTGTTCCGAATTCCAAATTACATGTTCCAAATTCCGTGTTCTCTATTCTGATTTCCTAGTTTCTTGTTCCAAATTCTGAATCCCGTGTTCCGACTTCCAAATGCCATGTTCTGAATCCTGTGTTCCGAGATCCAAAATCCATGTTCCAAATTCCGTGTTCTGTATTTCGAATTCCGTGTTCCGTATTCCATATGAGAAATTTGGTGTTTTGAATTCCATGTTTTGTGTTCCAAATTTCATGTTCCAAATTCTGTGTTCCGAATTCCAAGTTCCATGTTCCGAATTCCAAATTCGATGTTCCATATTCTGTGTTCCGAATTCAAAGTTCCGTGTTCTGAATTCCATGTTCTGAATTCCAAATCACATGTTCTGAATTCAGTGTTACAAATTCCATGTTCAAAATTCCAAATTCTGCGTTAAAAATTCCAAATTCTGTGTTCCACATTCAGAATTTCAAACTCCAAGTTTCAAATTCCATGTTCCAAATTCCATGTCCTGTGTTCCAAATTCCATGTTTTGTATTCCAAATTCCGTGTTTTCTGAATTGCAAATTCCATGTTACAGATTCCATGTTCTGTGTTTCATATACAGAATTTTAAATTTTGTGTTCCAAATTCTGTGTTCTCTATTCTGAATTCTGAATTCCAAATTCAGTTTTCTGAATTACAAATTCTGTGTTACAAATTCCATGTTCTGTGTTCAGTATTCTGAATTCTAAATTCCATGTTCCAAATTCTGTGTTCCAAATTCCAAGTTCCATGTTCCAAATTCTGTGTTCTGAATTCCAAATTCCGAATTCGGAGTTCTGAATTCCTTGTTACAAATTCTATGTTCCAAATTCCAGAATCTGTGTTCCAAATTTTGTGTTCTTTATTCTGATTTCCAAATTCTGAGTTCCATTTTCCTTGTTATAAATTCCATGCTCCATGTTCCAAATTCCGCGTTCCGAGTTCTGAATTCAGTGTTCTGAATTCCATGTTCCTTGTTCCAAATTCCATGTGCTGTGTTCCGAATTCCATGTTCCGAGTTCCATTTTCCGTATTCTGAATTCTAAATTCTGTGTTCCAAATTCTGTGTTCCAAATTCCAAGTTCCATGTTCCAAATTCCGTGTTCCGAATTCCAAATTCCGAATTCAGAGTTCTGAATTCCTTGTTACAAATTCCATGTTCCAAATTCCAAAATCTGTGTTCCAAATTCTGTGTTCTTTATTCCAATTTCCAAATTCTGAGTTCCATTTTCCTTGTTATAAATTCCATGTTCCGTGTTCCAAATTCCGTGTTCCGAATTCCAAATTCGGTGTTCCGGACTCCATGTTCCTTGTTCCAAATTCCATGTTCTGAGCTCCAAATTCTGTGTTCCATGTTTCAAATTCCGTGTTCCAACTCCCGTATTTCATGTTCCAAATTCTGTGTTCTGAATTCCAAGTTCCATTTTACAAATTCCATGTTCTGTGTTCCGTATACGGAATTTTAAATTCTGTGTTACAAATTCCAAATTCCGTATTCCGTATTCCAATTTCAGTGTTCTGGACTCCATGTTCCTTGTTCCAAATTCCATGTCCTGTGTTCTGAATTCCAGGTCCCGAGTTCCAAATTCTGTGTTCCGAATTCCAAAATCCGTGTTCCAAATTCCATGTGCTGTGTTCCAAATTCCATGTTCTGTGTTCCGAATTCCGTGTTCTGAGTTCCAAATTCCATGTTCTGAATTCCAAAATCCATGCTAAAAATGCCATGTTCCATGTTCCGTATTCTGTGTTCCAAATTCTGTGTTCGAAATTCCAAGTTCCGTGTTCCAAATTCTGTGTTCTTAATTCCAAGTTCTATTTTACAAACTCCATGTTCTGTGTTCCGTATACAGAATTCTAAATTCCATGTTCAAATTCTGTGTTCCGAGTTCCTAATTCCGTGTTCCACATTTCAAATTCCATGTTCAAAATTCCATGTTCTGAGTTCCAAATTTTGTGTTCCATGTTTCAAATTCCGTGTTCCAATTCCCGAGTTTCATGTTCCAAATTCTGTGTTCTGAATTCCAAGTTCTATTTTACAAACTCCATGTTCTGTGTTCCGTATACAGAATTCTAAATTCCATGTTACAAATTCCAAATTCCGTATTCCGAATTCCAAATTCGGTGTTCCGGATTCCATGTTTCTTGTTCCAAATTCCATGTTCAGTCTTCTGAACTCCAGGTTCCGAGTTCCAAATTCCGTGTTCCAAATTCCAAATTCCGTTTTCCGAATTCCAAAATCTGTGTTACAAATTCCATGTTCTATGTTCTGTATTCTGAATTTTAAATTCCATGTTACAAATTCTGTGTTTCAAATTCCAAGTTCTGAATTTTGTTTTCTGAATTCCAGATTCTGTGTTCCGAGTTCCAAATTCAGTGTTCCGGACTCCATGTTCCTTGTTCCAAATTCCATGTCCTGTGTTCTGATTTCCGGGTCCCGAGTTCCAAATTCCGTGTTGCGAATTCCAAAATCCGTTTTCCGAATTCCAAAATCCATGTTCCAAATTCCATGTGCTGTGTTCCATATTCCATGTTCTGTGTTCCGAATTCCATGTTCTGAGTTCCAAATTCCATGTTCTGAATTCCAAAATCCGTGTTAAAAATGCCATGTTCCATGTTCCGTATTCTGTGTTCCAAATTCTGTTCCAAATTCCAAGTTCCGTGTTTTAAATTTCGTGTTCCGAATCCCAAATTCTGTGTTCCAAGTTCCTAATTCCGTGTTCCACATTTCAAATTCCATGTTCAAAATTCCATGTTCCGAATTCCATAATCTGTGTTCCATGTTTCAAATTATGTGTTCCAATTCCCGAATTCCGTGTTCCAAATTCTGTGTTCCTAATTCCAAATTCCGTATTCCGAATTCCAAATTCGGTGTTTGGGATAACATGTTTCTTGTTCCAAATTCCATGTTCAGTCTTCTGAACTCCGGGTTCCGAGTTCCAAATTTCGTGTTCCAGATTCCAAAATCCGTTTTCCGAATTCCAAAATCCATGTTATAAATTCCATGTTCTGTGTTCTTTATTCCTAAATCTAAATTCCATGTTACAAATTCTGTGTTTCAAATTCCAAGTTCCATGTTCTGTATTTTGTGTTCCCAATTCCAGATTCTGTGTTCCGAGTTCCAAATTCCATGTCCCACATTCCATATTCAACATTCCGTGTTCTGAATTCCATAATCTGTGTTCCATGTTTCATTTTCTGTGTTCCAATTCCCGAATTCTGTGTTCCAAATTCTGTTTCGAAATCCAAATCCCATGTTCCGTATTCTGAATTCCAAATTCCGAGCTCTGAATTCCTTGTTCCTTCTTCCAAATTCCATGCTCCGTGTTCCGAATTCCGAGTTCCAAATTCTGTGATCTGAATTCCAGATTCCATGTTACAAATTCCATGTTCCGTATTCTGAATTCTAAATTCTGTGTTTGTAATTCTGAGTTCCATGTTCCAAATTCTGTGTTCCAAATACCAAGTTCCGTGTTCAGAATTCCATATTCCAAATTTTGTGTTAAAAATTCCATGTTCTGAATTCCAAATTCTGTGTTCTAAATTCCAAATTTTGTTTTCTGTATGCTGAATTCTGAGTTACGAATTCCATGTTCCTTGTTCCAAAGTCCATGTTCCATGTTCCAAATTCCATGTTCTGTGTTCCAAGTTCCAAATTCTGTGTTCCAAAATCAGAATTTTGTGTTACAAATTCTGTGTTCCGAATTCCAAATTCGGTGTTCTGAATTCCATGTTCCAAATTCCAAACTCTGTGTTCCGAATTCCAAATTTCATGTTGCTAATTCCAAATTTCGTGTTCCTAATTCCAAATTCCATGCTTCGAATTCCAAATTCTGTGTTCCAAATTCCATGTTGCAAATTCCTTATTCCATATTCCATGTTTCAAATTCCTCATTCCATATTCAGAATTCCAAAATTCGAGTTTCAAATTCCGTGTTCCATGTTCCAAATTCTTTGCTCCTTGTTCCAAATTCCATGTTTCAAATTTCGTGTTGCAAATTCAGAATTCCATGTTACAAATTCCATTTTTTGTGTTCCATATTCTGAATTCTATATTCCATGTTACAAATTCTGAGTTCTGAATTCCAAGTTCCGTGTTCCGAATCCCAAATTCCGAATTCCACATTCCGTGTTCCAAATTCCATATTTCGTATTCAGAATTCCATGTTCCGAGTTCTAAATTTTGTGTTTCGAATTTCAAATTCCAAGTTACAAATTCCATGTTCTCATTTCCATATACAGAATTCTAAATTCCGTGTTCCAAATTCCATGTTCCAAAATCCAAATTTCGTGTTACAAATTCCACGTTCAGTATTCTGAATTCCAAATTCTGTGTTCCTAATTCTAAGTCCCATGTTCCTAATTCCAAATTCCATGTTCCGAATTCCAAATTCCGTGTTTTCCGAATTCCAAATTCCATGTTACACATTCCATGTTCTATGTTCTGTATTCTGAATTCTAAATTCTGTGTTCCAAATTCTGTGTTCCAAATTCCAATTTCCGTGTTCCTAATTTCATGTTCTGAATTCCATATTCCATGTTCCACATTCCAAAATCCATGTTCAAAATTACATGTTCTGAATTCTATAATCTGTGTTCCATGTTTCATAATCTATGTTCCAATTCCAGAATTCCGTGTTCTGAATTCTGTGTTCCGAATTCCAAATTACATGTTCCAAATTCCGTGTTCTCTATTCTGATTTCCTAGTTTCTTGTTCCAAATTCTAAATCCCGTGTTCCGAGTTCCAAATGCCATGTTCTGAATCCTGTGTTCTGAGATCCAAAATCCATGTTCCAAATTCCGTGTTCTGTATTTCGAATTCCGTGTTCCGTATTCCATATGAGAAATTTGGTGTTTTGAATTCCATGTTTTGTGTTCCAAATTTCATGTTCCAAATTCTGTGTTCCGAGTTCCAAATTCCGTGTTCTTAAAGTGGTGTTCCGGCCAAAATTATACTTTTTGAATAAAAATACCCCTATAATACACAAACTTAATGTATTCTAGTAAAGTTAGTCTGTAAACTAAGGTCTGTTTTGTTCGTTTATAGCAGTAGCTTGTTATTTTATCAAGTTACAGCAGACCGTGGCCATCTTAAGTGTGGGCATCTGAAGCCAGACTGTATTTCTTCCTGGATCTCATCCTTGCAGATCTCACACATGCTCAGTGCAGCACAAGCAGTGTAATAGGTTTCAGGTCAGGTTTCCGTAGCAACGGCAGTGTCAGAGGAAGTTGCCGCCTCTTCCCAGAAGGCATTGCAAACAGGAAATGATACGATGAGCCACGGCTAGGGAGGAGGAAATGAAAAATGAATACAGCAGATATACAGTAGGTGCTGAGAAAAAAAATTTAAAAATATCCAATTCGTTTGCAGTGCACAGTTTAGTGAGGGATGCTGAAGAGTTGTAAAAGTGGGTGGAACTCCACTTTAATTTCTAAATTCCGTGTTACAAATTTCATGTTCTGTGTTTCGTATTCTGAATTCTAAATTCCGTGCTACAAATTCTGTATTCGAAATTACAAATTCCATGTTCCGAGTTCCAAATTCCATGTTCCGAGTTCCAAATTCCATGTTCCGAGTTCCAAATTCCACGTTCTGAATTCCAAATTCTGTGTTACAAACTCCATGTTCTGTGTTCCATATTCTGAATTCTAAATTCTGTGTTCCAAATTCTGTGTTCCAAATTCCAAGTTCCGTGTTCCTAATTTCATGTTCTGAATTCCATATTCCATGTTCCACATTCCAAAATCCATGTTCAAAATTCCATGTTCTGAATTCTATAATCTGTGTTCCATGTTTCATAATCTATGTTCCAATTCCAGAATTCCGTGTTCTGAATTCTGTGTTCCGAATTCCAAATTACATGTTCCAAATTCCGTGTTCTCTATTCTGATTTCCTAGTTTCTTGTTCCAAATTCTGAATCCCGTGTTCCGACTTCCAAATGCCATGTTCTGAATCCTGTGTTCCGAGATCCAAAATCCATGTTCCAAATTCCGTGTTCTGTATTTCGAATTCCGTGTTCCGTATTCCATATGAGAAATTTGGTGTTTTGAATTCCATGTTTTGTGTTCCAAATTTCATGTTCCAAATTCTGTGTTCCGAGTTCCAAATTCCGTGTTCTTAAAGTGGTGTTCCGGCCAAAATTATACTTTTTAAATAAAAATACCCCTATAATACACAAGCTTAATGTATTCTAGTAAAGTTAGTCTGTAAACTAAGGTCTGTTTTGTTCGTTTATAGCAGTAGCTTGTTATTTTATCAAGTTACAGCAGACCGTGGCCATCTTAAGTGTGGGCATCTGAAGCCAGCCAAATTCCACGTTCTGAATTCCAAATTCTGTGTTACAAACTCCATGTTCTGTGTTCCATATTCTGAATTCTAAATTCTGTGTTCCAAATTCTGTGTTCCAAATTCCAAGTTCCGTGCTCCTAATTTTGTGTTCCGAATTCCATATTCCATGTTCCACATTCCAAAATCCATGTTCAAAATTCCATTTTCCAGAACAAAGACAAGGTGAGCCAAACTCAGGGCAGTATTAAGGTGTTCATTTAATAGGACAAAACAAGCCAAATGGCTACTCACAGCAAGACAGTATTCTAAAGCAAATATATAAATTAGTGCAGCGCTAAATCTTAATGTAAAAAATAAATTAAATATGGAGAAAACAAGCTGAACCAGAAAGACTAAGGCAGACAAGCTAGAAATGTGCTAATGTTGTGAAAATTGAATCACCTGGCAAAATTAGTAAATCAAATATACATACTTAATATGCACTTAAACGAAAATTAAATAAGGTGAAACCAAACTTAACCAGAAAACTAAGGCAGACAAATTGAAAAGTGTGCTAATATTGTGAAAATTACATCACCTGACAGAAAAGGATAAAACAATAATACATCATTGATATGTACATATGCAACATGATAATGGTGATCCCCAGTTGTAGATAAGTAAATTCCACAATACCAATAATGAGAGTGGCATATATTGTAAGTCTGTTGATCGTCAGTGAATTATAGTAACATACGTGGTGAATGTTAAATTGAGTCCCAATAAACTTGCAAAAGGAAGAAAGGGAATGGCCAGTGAATAAAAAAATTGACACTGTGATGAGAAGAGAAGTCCCTTATCCAATGAAGCGAAACACTCAAGGTGAATAAGTTGTCTCCTTACCAGCTTCAAAGACCAATATGTTGGTCTCACCAGGCCCAGGGAATTAGGTCTCCTAAAAACCTTAAGGGTACTTCAGGGCTGTTGCATCTGTATCTCCAGAAAGGATAAAGGGGACCAAGAACTGCTCCATATGGGGTTGGCGATATCACTCAAAATATAAAACAGAGAGGGCTCCCATAGTGCAGTATGTAAATGAATTTATTGAACTCAAAAAAAGACTTGCACTTACAAGAGGGTGGCTGAATGAAAGCAATCATAAGCAGGCATAACGGTAAATCCAAACGACGGCATCTCACGAGGCTTCCTTCACACGCTATCCACTGTCAATATAACTTCTCCGAAGAGGAAAGCGTGATGACGTCAGAGATGCAGACTCCTCCCTACGCGTTTCGACATCAACAGACGTCGTCTGGGGATTGGCTGCTATCCCGGCTTCATCACGCAGGTCATATAAATAGTGCCGCGGCGCCATCGTAACTATGGGCTAAAAGGGCACTTGTATAGCGGATAGATAGGTGCCACCATTTTAGCTAGTGGAAAATCGAAATAAGCGGAGCAAAAAAAGGGAGCTAGAAGACTAGGACGGATACCAGCTCCATCTAAGGGCTAAAAAGTATTATACCATATTGATTCCAAATTTAACAATGAAGAGGTGACTCCGGAAGCATCAGCAGAGAACAAACCGCAAATAACAAAAAGTGCATATTCTCAACCATATCGCAAAATATTGATATACATAATATAAGGCATGAATGATACATCCTTAATCATATAAAATATCGAAAAATTAATTAAAAATAAGAAAATAAAATAAAAAAATATAAAAATATGTAAAATAAAAATTTAAAACATTTATTTAAAAATATCAAGCATTATTGATAAAACAATTAATGTCCCAGTCGACATTAAGAGCGAAGGGGACATAAGATTTCATATTAAAAATCCACTTTGTTTCAAGATGGGAAACGGACCTGACCTTATTGGTACCCCTCCAATGGGGTTGGAGTTTATCAATGGCTAAAAATAAGGTGCATTTAATCTTTTTATCATGGTGTTTGGCATAGTGCCTGGAAAGATTGTGTTTAGTGAAACCATGTTTGATATTCCCTACGTGTTCCTCTAGACGTACATGCAAGGCTCGTTTGGTTCGTCCGATATATTGTTTTGAACATGGACACTGAATTAAATATACTACACATTCCGTAGAGCATGTGATGAAAGACTCAATATTATAAGATCTATGCGTCTGAGTAGAATCAAAGGTTTCACATTTTCTCCCCCTGAAGGAATTGATTTGGCAAATTTTACACTTCCTGCAGGGGAAGAAACCCTTCATTGTTTGAAAGAAGGAAATTTTCTTAGGGGGATCAACGACATTGGGGGCAGTGCTATGGCGTAAGGCAGGGGCCCCTCTATAAATGACTACTGGCCAGTCTGGAATAACTGGACCCAGGATTTTATCACTCTTCAGTATATTCCAATGCTTGTTAAGGATCTGAATAGGGATCTTATAATCTATGGCCCTAAGAAAGTCCACCAGGCCCTAGGTGACAGGTTTAATTATTCTATGATCACTGGGTATTCCAATCAGCACTATTCTGTGAAGAAGATCCTTTTCGTGTTCCGTATTGCGAATGACAAATTTGGTGTTCCGAATTCCACATTGTGTGTTCCAAATTTCATGTTCCGAATTCCGTGTTCCGAGTTCCAAATTCCATGTTCTGAATTCTAAATTCCGTGTTACAAATTCCATGTTCTGTGTTCCATATTTTGAATTCTAAATTCTGTGTTACAAATTATGTATTTCAAATTACAAATTCCGTGTTCTGAGTTCCAAATTCTGTGTTCCACATTCCAAATTCCATGTTCAAAATTTTGTGTTCTGAATACCATAATCTATGTTTCATATTTCAAATTCCGTATTCCAATTCCTGAATTCCGTGTTCCGTATTTCAAATTCTGTGTTCCGAATTCCAAATTCCATGTTCCAAATTCCAAAATTCATGTTCAAAATTCCATGTTCTGAATTCCATAATCTGTGTTCCATGTTTCATAATCTGTGTTCCAATTCCAGAATTCCATGTTTTGAATTCCGTTTTCCGAACTCCAAATTACTTGTTCCATATTGCGTGTCCTGTGTTCCAAGTTCCGTGTTCCGAATTCCAATTTACATGTTCTGAATTACATGTTCTGTGTTCCAAATACCATGTTTTTTGTTTCGAATTTCATGTTCCGTGTTCCAAATTCCATGTTCCTTGTTCCAAATTCCATGTTTTGAATCCCGTGTTCCAAATTCCATGTTCTGAATCCCATGCTCTGAGATCCAAATTCCGTGTTCCAAATTCCATGTTCCGTATTTTGAATTCCGTGTTCCTTATTGCGAATGACACATTTGGTGTTCCGAATTTCATGTTCTGAGTTCCAAATTCCATGTTCTTAATTCTAAATTCCGTGTTACAAATTCCATGTTCTGTGTTCCATATTCTGAATTCTAAATTCTGTGTTACAAATTCCATGTTCTGTGTTCCGTATTCTGAATTCTAAATTCTGTGTTACAAATTCTGTATTCCAAATTCAAATTCCATTTTCCGAATACCATAATCTGTGTTCCGTATTTGAAATTCTGTGTTCCAATTCCCAAATTTCCGTGTTCCGTATTTCAAATTCTGTGTTCCGAATTCCAAGTTCCATGTTCCAAATTCCGTGTTCCATATTCTGAATTCCAAATTCCAAATTCCGAGTTTCAAATTCTATGTTCCAAATTCCATGTTTCATGTTCCAAATTCCATGTTCCGAATTACAATTCCCATGATACGTGTTCTTTATTCTGAATTCTAAATTTTGTGTTCCAAATTCTGAGCTCCATGTTCCAAATTCTGTGTTCCGAATTCCAAATTCCATGTTTCAAATTCCAAATTCTGTGTTCCAAATTCCATGTTCCGTATTTTGAATTCCGTGTTCCGTATTGCGAATTACACATTTGGTGTTCCGAATTCCACGTTCTGTGTTCCAAATTTCATGTTCTGAATTCTGTGTTCCAAATTCCATGTTCTTAATTCTAAATTCCGTGTTACAAATTCCATGTTCTGTGTTCCGTATTCTGAATTCTAAATTCTGTGTTACAAATTCTGTATTCCAAATTCAAATTCCATGTTCCGAATGCCATAATCTGTGTTCTGTATTTGAAATTCTGTGTTCTAATTCCCAAATTCCGTGTTCCGTATTTCAAATTCTGTGTTCCGAATTCCAAATTCTGTGTTCCGAATTCCAAATTCCATGTTCCAAATTCCGAGTTCCATATTCTGAATTCCAAATTCCAAATTCTGAGTTTCAAATTCTATGTTCCAAATTCCATGTTTCATGTTCCAAATTCCATGTTCCGAATTACAATTCCCATGATACGTGTTCTCTATTCTGAATTCTAAATTTTGTGTTCCAAATTCTGAGCTCCATGTTTCAAATTCTGTGTTCCGAATTCCAAATTCCATGTTCCAAATTCCAAATTCTGTGTTCCAAATTCAAAATTCTTCATCAGGTTTCTCTAGTTCATATCGCAGAGTGCTAGTGATTCATTATTTTATCATAGACCTCTGAGGCCTTAAAGGCGAACCATGGAGACCAAGTTCTTTGATATTTTTCCGCTTTGTCCTGGGATTGTGCCAGGGTATCTTCCATGTAACAGGTTTCAGCAACCTTTTTTAGCCATTCTTGAATAGTTGGAGGGTGTGTGTTTTTCCAGTATAGTGGTATTAGCGCCTTAGCTGCGTTAAGTAAATGCTTTGTTAAGGACCTTTTGTTGCGCCTAATGGGGAAGTTAGTGATATGTAGCAGACAACAAGCAGCATTAAGTGTAATCCTGGTCTCCGTGATTTGCCTTACAATTTTCCTGACTTTATTCCAATAGTTTGTAATTTTGCAGCACTCCCACCATATATGTAGGAGGGTGCCTGTCTCTTCTCCACATCTCCAGCAAGTATCTGAAGTCTGTGGGAACCATTTCTTCAGATTGTCAGGGGTAGCATACCATTGTGTCAGGAGTTTGTAGGACAACTCCTGAGTTTTGGGGCTGATCGAGCAGCTATGAGAAAGAACGCACGCTGTCTCCCACTGCCTGTCAGTTATGTCTGTTTGTAGAGCGGAGGACCAAGCCATGCGGAATCTGTCATCTCTAGTCACTTTCGTCTTTTGTAGCCATGCGTACGCAACAGAAGTTGCTCTGTTGTATTGCGTTCCATTAGAGCAGATTTCTTCTAATTCCGTCAGCTCCCTTGAAAGTAGGGGTTTTCTATTCTTTCCATTTAAGAAGCTGTGGATCTGGAAGTATGTCCACAGAGGTAGTCTTGGAAGTCCAATGTCAACCCTTAGTGTGGTAAAGTCTTTAAATTGGCCTTTGTGAAAACAGGTTTTTGCAATAAGAGGTTGTGTGAAGTCTAGTGCCTGTAAGCAGGTATTCCTGAGGCCCGGAGGGAAGTCTGGGTTATCGGTCAGGGGGGTGAGCGGGCTAATACTTGAGGTCAGGTCTGTGTTTTTAGCTATATTATGAAACAAGTTTAATGTCGTGCCTGTTAGAGGATGTTTTTTAACAAGAGAGTGATGAGCTTTGAGCGGTATCCATGGAGCGAATCTCAATGGAGTTTGATATAATGAGTTCTCCAGTATAACCCAATCTTTAGTTTCCTCATGACAGTGCCAATCAATCACACTCGTAAGATGGGATGCAAGATAGTAGTTGTAAAAATTTGATAGTCCCATTCCATCTAGGTTTTTTGGCCTATTGAGAAGAGAAAATCTAATTCTGGGTTTCTTAAGCCTCCAGATGAACTGAATCAGGGTAGATTGCAATGCCTTAAAAAATTTCTGTGGAATCTTAATCAGTAGTGTTCTGAGAAGGTACAGCAATCTAGGGAGGATGACCATTTTCAAGGCCGCTGATCTCCCGAACCAAGACAAATATTTAGAGTGCCGTTTTTGTAGGTCTGTTTTAATTTTTTGTAAAAGGGTGGGGAAGTTGCGCTCATATAAATACGTCAGACTCGGGGTTAGCCAAATCCCCAGGTATTTAAGAGTGTTGGACTCCCATCTAAATGGACAATTTTGTTTAGCTTTGGTCAGTTTTTCTGTTGTGAGGGAGATGTTCATAGCCTCAGATTTCGTGAAATTGATCTTAAGATTTGCTATAAAACCAAAATGTGTGAACTGTTTCATTAGATTGGGTATTGTAGTGTGAGGGTTGGTCAGAAAAAACAAAAGGTCGTCAGCATAGGCTGCGATCTTATATTCCCTGCCTGCCACTTTAAACCATGTTACTGAGCTGTCTCGAATAACTGTCTGAATGAAAGGCTCTAATGGAAGAATAAATAACAGTGGTGACAGTGGGCACCCTTGTCTAGTGCCATTCGTGATCAAGACCCTATCTGACAAAGTGCCGTTGATCTTCAATTGGGCCGAGGGTTTGTCATATAAAGTGGAGATCCAGCTCATCATATATGTCCCCAGCCCAATGAACCTACAATTCTCTAGCATATAGTCCCAAGAGACTCTATCAAAGGCCTTCTCCGCGTCCGTGGACAGGAGAAGGCCTTCGCAGTCACCCCCGTGGGCTGCATGTGTTAACAGAAGGGCCTTGAGCACATTATCTCTCGCCTCTCTGCCAGGCATGAAACCCACCTGTTCCCGACCTATCAAAGAGTGTAATAGGGGTCTCAATCTATTCGCTATTACTTTTGCTAGGATTTTCAAATCTAAGTTCAGCAATGAGATAGGTCTATAGCTGGCACATTCAGCTGGGTCCTTTCCTGGTTTAGGCACAACTGTGATATGGGCTGACAAAAAATCAGATGTTGCGTGATTGGGTGAGGACAGGGCGTTCAAAGCTCTAGTCAGTGGTGACATAAGGCTAGTGCTGAAAGATTTGTAGTAAATTGACGTAAAGCCGTCCGGACCCGGGCTTTTCCCTGATTTAAGTTCTTTAATGACTGATTTAATTTCTGCTTCCGTGATTTCTCCTTCCAAAAGGGAGGTTTCAGCATCTTCTAATTTGGGGAGCCCACTATTGCGTAGGTAGTCCTGTATGGCTGATTCTCTGTCAGTCTGTATGAATTGGGGTTTGTGTTGTGGAGGCAGATTATATAGGGTTGAGTAGAATTGGTGGAAATGTGAGGCTATGTCTTTGGTGGTAACATCTAGTTTTCCCCTCTGTGACCTGATCCCTGCTATGTGGTTTTTTACATTTGCTTCCCTCAGGGCCCTCACTAGCAATCTACCGGTTTTATCTCCTGATTCATAATAAATTGCTCGTTTGAAAAATAATAGTCTTTTGGTTTTATGTTCCATTAATTGTTGAAGAGCCTTTCTTTTCAAGTAGTGCTGTAGCCGACTGAAACGGTAAAGATTGTTTGTGGCTATTTTCTAGTGTTCTAATGTCGTTTATTAAATTCGCAATTTCCTGCTCTTGCCTTTTTTTCTTTTGAGAACCTAGTTTCATCAGCTCACCTCTCATATAGCATTTATGTGCCTGCCAAATAGTCATGGGGTTTACGTCTGGGGTAACATTAACACTAAAGTAATCCGATAGTGCTTTTGTCAATTTGGGTGTTATTTCCCGGTCAGTCAACAGTGAGGAGCTAAGTCTCCAACCAGTAGATCCTGAGGTTAAAGGGCGTAGATCTATTGTCAGGGAGATTGGAGCGTGATCAGATATTGATTGGATGCCTATTTGAGCTTCAGTTACATTTTGTAGGTCTCTTTGTGTGATAAATAGAAAGTCTATACGCGAGTATCTGTTATGTGGTATTGAGTAAAACGTGAAGTCTCTGGAGTCTGGGTGAAGATATCTCCAGGTGTCTATTAGTTGTAGGGAGCCGAGAAGTGTTTTGATTTTTTTTAGTGCGTTATATTTGATGCAGGATTTTCCCGAAGAGGAATCAACCACTGGGTTCAGTGGAATATTGAACTCTCCTCCCAGTATAAGTATTCCTGTTGCAAAGCCCATTAGTACCCAAACTATCTTTTGGCAAAAGGTCACTTGTGCTGTGTTAGGGAAGTAAACGTTTGCAATCGTAATCGGTCTGTCATGGTATGTACCTTTAATAAAGACGTACCTTCCCTCCGGGTCAATAAGGCTATCACTGAGAGTGAAAGGTGCCTCCTTACTCACAAGGGTCGTTACCCCTTTGGTCTTGGCCTGGTCATTAGTTGCATGATATGCAGTAGGAAAGTGGGCGTTCATAATTTTTGGAATGTGTCCTGTCTTAAAGTGGGTCTCCTGTAGGAGGACAAAGTGTGGCTTACCCCTCTTTAGTTCTCTGAGGAGCGAAGTCCTTTTTTCTGGTATATTCAGTCCTCTGATGTTGTGGGAGATCACCTTTGGGGATTTACCCAGCAATGAGTAAGCCATCTGTAGGATTGAGTAGTTGGTGTCAGCAGATGAATCTTACAACCAGCTCTGGGGGGGGGGTTACAGACGACCAGTCTCCACTACAGTTCTTTACAGAAATATAAAGGGTATGAGGAATGGGGGGGATAGAAAGAGATAAAAAAGGAAAGGCGAAAAAAGAGAGGAATAAGAAAAGAGGAGGAGGGAATAAGAGAAATGTTAATACAACAAGGTATTCAACAATAGGGTTCAATTCTATCGTACGTAGATTAATTGTATCACACCCTAGTCAGTGCACAACCCGAGCTAGGGTATTTAAGTAGTATGTTTGAGTCGGGTTGTCCCAGGTCAGACACACTTTGGGTTGACGTGTTAAGTCCGCGACCGGGACTATAAACAACCTATAAAAAAAAGGTTAGATATTTGTTATTATAACTATAATGGATAACGATAAAGACACAGCCTCTATAAGGCAACTTTTAACTTGGTTCTGGAGAGATGTCAATTCTGTCTAAGTACCCTCTCCCACAGCTCTCAACCGATGTGGGTTTGTCCTTTTGACTGATGTTGATCTAAGCGGGCGTATGTGGCCTCACAGAAAGATCAGTTCCATAAACTAGTAGAGAACGTGTGAGTTTCATGTTCAATGTTTCAGGGTCTAGGAGTTAATGGTATCCTGTGTAGTATATATACCGGCTGATGTTTTGCTCCCAGCAGCTCTTAACTTCCCAAACATCTCTGAAATGGGGTTGTTGAGTACAGCCCATCCCCATCCACCCTAATGGGTAAAAAATCAACATAAAGTAAACAAACCCAACTTAGCAAAATGTTCTCGTACCTCCTGCAAAAATATAGCAACAACTATTCAACGCGTAATAAAGCCTGGCTAGGTCCAAAAAAAAAAGGTGTCGAAGGTAGTCAACTTTAAGCTTAATCCACAGCCTGTGAGCCCATAAAGAAGGGTCGCAGTATAATGAACTTATTGTTCACTTAATCAATCAGATACACGAGATCTTGAGGGTGTTGGATGTGAGGCTGGAGTTCTCCGCAGTGTTCCTCCACCACGTCCTTGTTTCATTCTTTTGCTCTGTTGCTGTTTGTCAGGGGTAGAGAATGGAGAGCCATGTGGGTTTTTAGTGTGGGGAGGTAGGGCAAACTCCTGATACCATTCCGGCAAGTCCATTACATCCATATCCAATGCTGCACAGAAGTCCGGTAGTTCCTCTGGTGTACGAAGCGCCAACTGTTTTCCTGCGACTGTCACTACTAAGGCGAATAGAAAGCACCACATGTATCTGATATCTTTCTCTCTACGTTTTTCCAGGAGGGGGCGAAGTGCCCTTCTGTTCTTTAATGTGATCTGTGAGAGATCTTGGTATAGCATAATGTGTGCGCCGTTGAAAATGATGTGATCATTTCTTCTTGCTCTCCTCATAATATCCTCCTTGAGAGGAAAACTTTGCAAGCAGCAAATTATGTCTCTTGGGGGAGCAGTATCTGGACCTCTGACTCTAAGCGCTCTGTGTGCCCTGACGAATTCTATTTCAGAGTCCTCTTGTCTTTCTAGCAGACTGTTAAACACTCTCCTGAGAGCGGGCATTATCTGATCGTTATCCACGGTTTCAGGGATCCCCCTCACCCTGATATTGTTTCTGCGACCGCGGTTATCAAGATCCTCAAGATGGCGATTCATTTCAATAAAGTGTGAAACATGTCTGTCAGCTATCCTGTCTAGTCTGTGCAGTGCTTTGTCTCTTTGTTTCCCCTGTTCTTCCACTGCTTCCATTTTGTCTGAGAGCACTAATATATTCAATTTTAAGTCTGTAATAGCTGCAGATATTGTTGCTTTTATGTCTGCAGCAAAGCCAGACATATCTGCGTATGTGAGAGGTTTATTAGAGCGCGTTCTGCTCCTACCTGAGCCTTCCATAGCGGACTGCGAGTCTTCACTGAAGTCCTCCTCCTCCTCCTGCAGTGACCTCACCATCTTGTGTCCCGCCACGTTGCCGTGAGCAGAGGTTGTGGCTTTCAGAAGCTCAGAAATGCTTCTAGCTGAGGAGGACAAAGCTGCCGATCGCCGTGTTTTGGTGTGGGAAGTCTGGTGCATCAGTCTGCCCATCTCCTGGTCCATGGGGATAAATTAGGAAGCTGTCGGCTGTGTCTTATCAGTGTTGATCAGTGTGCAGCCATCTCAGTCGCTCGCCAAGCCACGCCCCCCCTGAATTCCTTGTTCCAAATTGTGTGTCCTGTGTTCCGAGTTCCGTGTTCCAAATTCCAAGTTACGTGTTACGAATTCCAAATTCTGTGTTCCAAATTCCATGTTCCGAAATCCAAATTCTGTGTTCCAAATTCCATGTTCTGTGTTCTAAATTCCATGTTCTGTTTTCCGAATGTCATGTTCCGTGTTCCAAATTCCATGTTCCTTGTTCCAAATTCCTTGTTCTGAATCCCATGTTCTGAGTTCCAAATTCCACGTTCCAAATTTGGTGTTCCGTATTTCGAATGACAAATTTGGTGTTCCGAATTCCACGTTGTGTGTTCCAAATTTCATGTTCCGAATTCCGTGTTCTGAGTTCCAAATTCCATGTTCTGAATTCTAAATTCTGTGTTACAAATTCCACGTTCTGTGTTCCATATTCTGGATTCTAAATTCTGTGTTACAAATTCCATGTTCTGTGTTCCGTATTCTGAATTCTAAATTTTGTGTTACAAATTCTGTATTCCAAATTCAAATTCCATGTTCCGAATACCATAATCTGTGTTCTGTATTTGAAATTCTGTGTTCCAATTCCCGAATTCCGTGTTCCGTATTTCAAATTCTGTGTTCCAAATTCCAAATTCCATGTTCCAAATTCTGTGTTCCATATTCTGAATTCCAAATTCCAAATTCTGAGTTCCAAATTCCATGTTTCGTGTTCCAAATTCCATGTTCCGAATTACAATTCCCATGCTACAAATTTCATTGTCCGTGTTCCGTATTCTGAATTCTAAATTCCATGTTACAAATTCTGAGTTCCGAATTCTAAGTTCTGTGTTCCATGTTTGAATTTCTTGGTCCGTGTTCCAAATTCCATGCTTCGTATTCCAAATTCCATGTTCCGTATTCTGAATTACGATTTCCAAATTCCGTGTTTCGAATTCCATGTTCCTTGTTCCAAATTAAATGTTCTGTGTTCTGAATTCCGTGTTCTGAGTTCCAAATTACATGTTCCGAATTCCAAATTCCGTGTTACAAATTACATGTTCTGTGTTCCGTATTCTGAATTCTAAATTCTATGTTCCAAAGTCTGTGTTCCAATTTCCAAGTTCCGTTTTCTGAATTTCATGTTCCGAATTCCATATTCCGTGTTCCACATTCCAAAAATCCATGTACAAAATTTCACGTTCTGAATTCCATAATCTGTGTTCCATGTTTCTTAAACCGTGTTCCAATTCCAGAATTACGTGTTCCGAATTACGTGTACCAAATTCCAAATTCTGTGTACTGTATACTGAATTCCGGGTTCCGAATTCCATGTACCTTGTTCCAAAGTCCATGTTCTGTGTTCCAAATTCCATGTTACATGTTCTGAGTTCCAAATTCTGTGTTCCAAATTCCAAATTCTGTGTTCCAAATTCGGTGTTCCAAAATCCAAGTTCTGTGTTCCGATTTCTCTGTTACAAATTCTGTGTTCCATATTCTGAATTCCAAATTTGGTGTTCTGAATTCCATGTTCCATGTTCCGTGTTCCAAATTCCATGTTCGGTGGTTCTGAATTCCATATTCCTTGTTCCAAATTCCATGTTCTGTGTTCAGAATTTTGTTTTCTGAATTCCAAATTCCGAGTTTAGAATTCCATGTCCCGTGTTCCAAATTCCGAGTTCCAAATTCCGTGCTCTGAATTCCAGTATCTGTGTTGCAAATTCTATGTTCTGTGTTCTGAATTCCGTATTCTAAATTCTGTGTTACAAATTCTGAATTCTGTGTTCTGTATACCGAATTCCGACTTCCGAATTCCATGTTCCTTGTTCCAAAGTCCAAATTCTGTGTTCCAAATTCCAAATTCTGTGTTCCTTATTCCAAATTCTGAATTCCAAATTCTATGTTCCGAATTCCACGCTCTCTGTTCCAAATTCCAGGTTACGTGTTCTGTATTCTGAATTCTAAATTTTGTGCTCCAAATTCTGAGCTCCATGTTCCAAATTCTGTGTTCCGAATTCCAAATTCCATGTTCCAAATTCCAAATTCTGTGTTCCAAATTCCAAATTCTGTGTTCCAAATTCCAAATTCTGAATTCCAAATTCAGTGTTCTGAATTCCACGTTCTGTGTTCCAAATTCCATGTTTCGTGTTCCGAATTGCTTGTTCCTTTTTCCAAATTCCAAGTTCTGTGTTCCAAATTCTGTGTTCCAAATTCCAAATTCTGTGTTCTGTATTCCAAATTCAGAATTCCAAATTCGGTGTTCCGAATTCCACATTCGGTGTTCCAAATTCCATGTTCCGTGTTCCGAATTTCTTGTTCCATGTTCCAGATTCCAAGTTCTGTATTCCAAATTCCATGTTCCGTATTCCAAATTCTGAATTCCAAATTCCGTGTTCCATATTCCATGTTCTGTGCTCCAAATTCCATGTTGCATGTCCCGAATTATGTGTTCCGAGTTCCAAATTCTGTGTTCCAAATTCCGATTTCCAAATTCCGTGTTCTGAATTCCAGATTTTGTGTTATAAATTTCATGTTTCGTATTCTGAATTCTAAATTCTGTGTTTCAAATTCTGTGTTCCAAATTCCATGTTCCGAATTTCATGTTCCTTGTTCCAAAATCCATGTTCTGTGTTCCGAATTCTGTGTTCCAAGTTCCAAATTCCGTGTTCTAAATTCCAAATTCCGTATTCCGAATTCCAAATTCCGTGTTTTGAATCCCACATTCTGTGTTCCAAATTCTATGGTCTGACTTCTGTGTTTCGAATTCCAATTTCTGTGTTCTGAATTCCAAATTCCGTGCTACAGATTCCATGTTCCAAAATCCAAATTCTGTGTTCCAAATTCCAAATTCTGTGTTTTGAATTCCTTGCTCCAAATTCCATATTCCGTGTTCCGAATTCCATGTTCCGAATTCCAAATTTTGTGTTCCAAATTCGGTGTTCCAAAATATAAATTCCGTGTTACAAATTCTGTGTTCCGTATTCTGAATTCCAAAATTGGTGTTCCGAATTCCACGTTCCGTGTTTCAAATTCCATGTTCTGAATTCTGTGTTCCGTATTCCAAATTCCAAGTTCTAAATTCCTTGTTCCAAATTCCATGTCCGTTTCTGAATTCCGAGTTCCAGATTCCGTGCTCTAAATTCCAGATTCCATGTTGAAAATTACATGTTCCATATCTGAATTCTAAATTCTGTGTTCCAAATTCTGAGTTCCATGTTCCAATTTCCATGTTTCGAATTCCGTATTCCAAATTCCAAGTTACAAATTCCAAGTTACAAATTCCATGTTCTGAATTCCAAATTCTGTGTTCCAAATTCCGAATTCCGTGTTCTTTATGCCGAATTCCAAGTTCCGAATGCCATGTTCCTTGTTCCAAAGTCCATGTTCTGTGTTCCAAACTCCATGTTATGTGTTCCGAGTTCCAAATTCCGTGTTCCGAATCCCATGTTACGTGTTCCGTATTCTGAATTCTAAATTTTGTGTTCCAAATTCTGAGTTCCATGTTCCAAATTCTCTGTTCCAAATTCCAAATTTCATGTTCCACGTTCCGAATTCCAATTTCCGATTTCCAAATTCTGTGTTCTGAATTCCATATTCTGTGTTACAAATTCCATGTTTCGTATTCTAAATTCTGTGTTCTGAATTCCAAGTTCCGTGTTTCAGATTCCGTATTCCAAATTCAAATGCCATGTTCTGAAATCCAAATTCTGTGTTACAGATTCCAAATTCTGTGTTCCGAATTCCAAGTTCCGTGTTCCCAAAGCCGTGTTCTGTATTCTGAATTCCAAATTCGGTGTTCTGAATTCCATGCTCTGTGTTCCAAATTCCATGTTCCGTGTTCTGAATTCCATGTTCCTTGTTCCAAATTCCATGGTCCGTGTTCCAAATTCTGTGTTCTGAAATCCAAATTCCGAGTTCTGAATTCCTTGTTCTTTGTTCCCTTATCCGAATTCCGTGTTCCAAATTCGATGCTCTTAATTCCACATTCTGTGTTGCAAATTCCATGTTCCATATTCTGAATTCTAAATTCTGTTACAAATTCTGAGTTCCATGTTCCAAATTCTGTGTTCTGAATTCCAAGTTCTGTGTTCCGAATTCCATATTCCAAATTCCGTGTTACAAATTCCATGTTCTGAATTACAAATTCTGTGTTCCAAATTCCAATTTCCGCGTTCTGTATACCAAAGTCTTAGTTTCGAATTCCATGTTCCTTGTTCCAAAGTCCATGTTCGGTGTTCCAAATTCCATGTTACATGTTCCGAGTTCCAAATTCTGTGTTCTGAATTCCAAATTCCGTGTTCCGAATTCCATGTTTTGTTTTCCTTATTCTGACTCGTAAATTTAGTGTTCTATGTTCCAAATTCTGTGTTCCCGAATTCCAAATTTCGTGTTCTGAATTCTAAATTCCATGTTCCAAATTCCATGTTCCGTGTTTCAAATTCCATGTCCCTTGCTCCAAAT
This sequence comes from Aquarana catesbeiana, assembly GCF_042186555.1. NCBI lineage: Eukaryota > Metazoa > Chordata > Amphibia > Anura > Ranidae > Aquarana > Aquarana catesbeiana. Next base: position 478,815,615 of record NC_133326.1, on the reverse strand, counting down.
TTCATGTTCCGAATTCTGTGTTCCTAATTCCAAATTTCCGAGTTCTGAACTCCTTGTTCCAAATTTCATGTCCCGTGTTCCGAATTTCGAGTTTCAAATCCCGTGCTCTGAATTCCAGTTTCGGTGTTGCAAATTCAATGTTCCATATTCTGAATTCTAAATTCTGAGTTCCATGTTCACATTTCCATGTTCTGAATTCTGTATTACAAATTCTGTGTTACAAATTCCATGTTCTGAATTCCAAATTCTGTGTTCCAAATTCCAAATTCCGTGTTCTGTATACAGAATTCCGAGTTCCGAATTCCATGTTTCTTATTCCAAAGTCCATGTTCTGTGTTCCAAATTCCATGTTACGTGACCCGAGTTCCAAATTCCGTGTTCCAAATTCCATGTTCTGTGTTCTGTATTCTGAATTCTAAATTCTGTTACAAATTCATGTTCCAATTTCCATGTTCCGAATTCTGTATTCCAAATTCTGTATTACAAATTCCATGTTCTGAATTCCAAATTCTTTGTTCAAAAATTCCAAGTTTGATGTTCCGTGTTCCGAATTCCGATTTTCAAATTCCGTATTCTGAATTCCAGATTCTGTGTTACAAATTCCAAGTTTCCTATTCTGAATTCTAAATTGTGTGTTCTGAATTCCAAGTTCCATGTTTCAAATTCCGTATTCCAAATTCAAATGCCATGTTCTGAATTCCAAATTCTGTGTTACAAATTCCAAATTCTGTGTTCTGTATACCGAGTTCTGAATTCCATGTTCCTTGTTCCAAAGTCGATGTTCCGTGTTACAAATTCCATGTTCCGTATTCTGAATTCTAAATTTTGTGTTCCAAATTCTGTGTTCCGAATTCCGAATTCCAAACTCTGTGTTACCAATTCCATGTTCCAAATTCTGTGTTCAGAATTCAAAGTTCCGTGTTCCGAATGCCATGTTCCGTATTCTGAATTCCAAATTCAGTGTTCTGAATTCCACGTTCCATGTTCCAAATTACATGTTCTTTGTTCCAAATTCATTGTTCCGTGTTCCAAATTCATTGTTCCGTGTTCCAAATTCTGTGTTCTGATTTCCAAGTTCCATGTTCCGAATTCCATATTCCAAATTCCGTTTTACAAATTCCAAGTTCTGAATTACAAATTCTTTGTTCCAAATTCCAAATTTCGTGTTCTGTATACCAAAATCTGAGTTCCGAATTCCATGTTCCTTGTTCCAAAGTCCATGCTCTGTGTTCCAAATTCCATGTTACGTGTTCCGAGTTCCAAATTCTGTGTTCTGAATTCCAAATTCCGTGTTCCGAATTCCATGTTCTGTATTCTGTATTGTGAATACTAAATTTTGTGTTCCAAATTCTGAGTTCCATGTTCCAAGTTATGTGTTTCCATATTCCAACTTCTGTATTCCGAATTCCAAATTCCATGTTCCTAATTCCAAATTCTGTGTTCCAAATTCCAAATTCCAAATTCTGTGTTCCGTATTCCAAATTCCGAATTCAAAATTCGGTGTTCCGAATTCCAAGTCCTGTGTTCCAAATTCCATGTTCCGTGTACCGAATTTCTTGTTCCTTGTTCCAAATTCCAAGTTCCGTGTTCCAAATTCTGTGTTCTGAATTCCAAATTCTGTGTTACAAATTCCATTTTCCGAATTCCAAATCCTGTGTTCCAAATTCCGTGTTCCATATTTAAAATTCTGTGTTCCATATACCGAATGCTGAGTTCCGAATTCCATGTTCCTTGTTCCAAAGTCCATGTTCCGTGTTACAAATTCCATGTTCCGTATTCTGAATTTAAATTTTGTGTTCCAAATTATTTGTTCCGAATTCCGAATTCCAAACTCTGTTACAAATTCTATGTTCCAAATTCTGTGTTCCAAATTCCAAATTCCGTGTTCCGTATTACAATTTCTAAATTCCGTGTTCTGAATTCCACGCTCCGTCTTCCAAATTCTAAGTTCAGTGTTCCAAATTCCATGTTCCTTGTTCTAAATTCCATGTTCCAAAATCAAAATTCTGTGTTCCAAATTCCAAATTCAGAGTTTCGAATTCCATGTTCCTTGTTCTAAATCCCATGTTCCGTGTTCCAAATTCCGTGTTCCGAATTCCAAATTCCATGTTACAAATTCCATGTTACAAATTCCAAATTCTGTGTTCCAAAATCCAAATTACGTGTTACAAATTCCGTGTTCCGTATTCTGAATTCTAAATTCTGTGTTCAAAATTCTGAGTTCTGTGTTCCAAAGTGTTGCGCTTGTTATTTTGTGTAGGCTGCAGTATAGAATCATTGTACATTGCCTGTCTATTTGTGGGTGGGTGTGTTTGGGTCTACAGATTGTCAGCTTGAGCAGACCTTGTCAGCTTGACCAGCATCCTAATGGGTTGGGTATGGGCATGCATTTTCCTATCTATGATTATTTTATGCTTTATTTGTTTTAATAAATATGACATTTATATTGAGCTATGCAAACACTCCAGTGGTGTCTGGACCCACACTTTTCTCTATTTGTATTTGATATTGTCAGTAAACTATGTACAGCACCCTGCCAGCCTCTCCCACCATTCATAAACTGCTGCATTGCTCAGAAAAGCACAGATTCCCAGTGATGCCATCACTGGGTCCTAAATAAGGTATGTATTGAAACTGGCAAGGTTGTATTAAATAAAAACAATTATCATGTTGATGAGGAGGGATCGAGGAACCAGGGAAGGCAAAATATACACAGATTAAACTTCAGATTTAAAAGAAAGTTTTATTTGTTTTTTTTCTGACTGTAGTTTTTACATTAATATATTTCTCTTTTTCAAAATCATGGCTAGTTCTAATCACAGTAAAGCCTTTATTTCACATAGACCTATTCTTCCCTCTTCTATATATATATTGCTTGCTAAGACACCAAGTCAAGTTTCACAGTTAAGAATTCGGTAGAAATTTAGATGCAATTGTGGGAGTGAATTCCCATCTGTTATATATCACCTTTCACTGCTAGTAAAGCCTATATTGGAGTGCACAACAGTACATTGCAGGCTCCCCTCCCTGTTCTGTGCTTCTTGAACAATTTGTTCATGCCTATTGCTAGCTCGAAGCTTCTTTGAAAAACATGGCACTTTTGAGTGCTTCCTTAGAGGAAGGGGCTCCCTGATGGCTCGTGGACTGTAAGGAAGAGTGGCAATGAAGCAACAAAGCACCCCTTACAATGATGAGAAACCTAATAGCTTTGGAGGAGCAGAGAATGAAATGTAAAATTGGCCATTAATCTCTGAATACCCCATGCTCCAGGCTGCAGTTGAGATGCTCTTCAGCAGGAGCTGCAAGACAGAGCTGGATAATTGTGCTAATAAAATCGGCTATAACAGCAGCAGTCAGTCACAATGCCACTGCTGTTTTAACATGGTATCTTTTGCTGTGCTTTAGAACCCAGTGCGTTAAAACCTAGCCAGCATGGTAATGGCACTGCCAATGTTTCGTTGTTGATTATAAAGTGACAGCTGGCACTTTCAACAAAATCTCAGGACATCTTTTTTTCCATTTCCTTTCTGCCATTACAGCAACTTAATAACAAGTGAAACTGTCTTTCACACTAGAGAACTAGAGGAAAAAAAATTAACTCCTCATTTTCTTTTTTGGCCTTATTTGCTTTTTAAGCTCCATTAGCTTCCCTGGGGTGACATGATCTGATTAAAACAAGTGTAAATGAGGATGGGAGCTTCTGTATATTTCATTTAAGTCCATATAATTCTTTAGATCACTTTTTCATACTTACCTTTATTATTATGCCTATTTTTTCCTAGCCATTTTCTGTCTTCCTTCTTTCAGCTCTTAAATTCCTCTTCCTCAGGGAGAAATCTGATGCTACTTCAACACTACAGAGACTGACTTGAAATAGCTTTTGATGCAGACACACTTATTGCAAAGAAGGTTTCAGGTTCATTTCTGCTTATTATTGCTTAAACTTGATGAGGGAATATACCTCTTGACCGAGGCACTTAACACAACAAAGTGAAATTTAGCATGGAGGTGACAGCTGTAAGTAAGAGAATCATAGCAATATGATTACGGGTTGAGAGCATGAGCAGATGTGGGTGTCGAGAGTACGTGCAAGGCTGTTTTCTTCTTTTCTTCATGTATTATTGAGGAATACAATGTTCGCTAACGTATGATGGCTAAATGAACCAATTGCATGAATGATCACTTGGGGTGCTATTATTAATTTATTTATATAAAAAATATATAAAGAATTTACTGACATATCAGGAATCATGTTTTTAACCACTTCAGCCCCGGAAGGCTTTACTCACTTTCTGACCAGGCCATTTTTTGCAATATGGCACTGCGTCGCTTTAACTGACAATTGTGAGATCATGCGATGCTGTACCCAAACAAAATTGACATCCTTTTTTTTCCACAAATAGAGCTTTTGGTGGTATTTGATCACCTCTGCAGTTTTTATTTTTAGTGCTATAAACAAAAAAGAGTGACAATTTTGAAAAAAAAACAAACATTTTTTTTTACTTTCTACTATAATACATATCCAAAAAAAAGAATATAAAAAACAAATGTATTCATCGGTTTAGACCAATATATATTCTTCTACATATTTTTGGTAAAACAAAAACACAATAGGTGTATATTGATTGGTTTGCACAAAAGTTATCATGTCTGCAAACTATGGGATATATTTAGGGACTTTCATTTTTTTTTTTATTGTTTTTACTGGTGATCGCGGCAATCTGCAATTTTTAGTGGGACTGCGACATTGCGGTGGACAAGTCTGACCCCAAATTACACTTTTTGGGGACCAGTGACATTATTACATTGATCAGTGCTATAAAAATGCACTGATCATTGTAGAAATGACACTGGCAGGGAAGGAGTTAACACTAGGGTGCGATCAAGGGGTTAACTGTGTTCCTGGGTGTGTTCTAACTTTAAGCAGGAAGGGCTGCCTGGAACACCACAGAGATCGCTGTGACTGGGAACAGCAGATCTCCATCATGTCAGCTGTCAGAACAGGGATCTGCCTTGTTTACATAGGCAGATCCCCATTCTGCCTCTGTATACTGCTTCTGTGGCCCACTATATCACATGCACAGACTGATGTACACCTACAGCAATTTGCGCTATCCAGCCAACTTGCCACAGTGTAACTGCGGCGGGAGGTCAGGAAGCAGTTAAAGTAGAACTATGATTAAAGTTTTATTGGTACTTCTCTTCTGGGTCACAGGAGTACACTTATGACCCCTGGCAAAAAGCACTCTTGGAAAAATTAATTCAATTGTTTAATTGTGTAGAAAAAAAAAAAACGAATCACAGATATGCCTCAAAACTATTTTCATTTAACATTCCAACCTTTTCCCTTTAAGAAACACTTTAAAAAATAAAGAAAACTGTAGTCAATGGCAACTGTTTTTGCAGATAAAGCAGAGGAAAAAATATGGAATCACTCAATTCTTAGGAAATTATCATGGAATCACCATGCATTTTGCAGTTCTAAAACAAACATCTGCATCAAATTACATCTGCTAATTAATCTGCAGTTAAAAAAAAGTGCTTGCACACCTTGGTGAGTTGTTGCAGCAACCTGATTGACATTAATAATGGCTCCAACACAAGAGATGTCAGTTGAAACAAAGGAGAGGATCATAAAACTTCTTCAAGAAGGTAAATCATCAGAATGTTGCAAATGGTTTGGTTGTTCTCAGTCAGCTGTGTTTAAAATCTGGACCAAGTACAAATCAAACGGGTATGTTGTTAAAGGGAAGCGTACTGGTAGACACCAAAGCAAACCATCAAGATAGAAAACTTAAAGCAATATGCCTTAAAAACAGAAAATGCACAACAAAACAAATGAGGAACAAATGGTCAGAAACTGGAGTCAATGTCTGTGACCAAACTGTAAGACATCGGCTAAAGGAAATGGGATTTACATAGAGAAAAGTCAAATAAAAACCATCATTAACACCTAAATAGATAAAAAAACAAGGTTACAGAGGGCTAAAGAAAAGCGATCATGGACTGTGGATGACTGGATGAAAGTGATATTCAGCGATGAATCACGAATCTGCAAGGACAAGGTGATAATGCTGGAACTTTTGTTTGGTGCTGTTCCAGTGAAATGTATGATAACTACTGCGTGAAGAAAACATGCAAATTTCCACAATCATTTGATGACATTGATTAAATCTTCAATAAATGCACAAGTTTATATTGAGATTTTGGACACTTTTTTTATTCCATCAATTAAAGGGATGTTTGGTGATGATGACATAATTTTTCAGGGTGATAATGCATCTTGCCATAGGGCAGAAGCTGTGAAAACTTTTCTTCAAGAAAGACATACAGTCAGGTCCATAAATATTGGGACATTGACACAATTCTAATCTTTTTGGCTCTATACACCACCACAATGGATTTGAAATTAAATGAAAAAGATGTGCCTTAACTGCAGACTCTCAGCTTTAATTTGAGGGTATTTACATCCAAATCAGGTGAACGGTGTAGGAAATACAAGAGTTTGTATATGTGCCTCCCACTTTTTAAGGAACCAAAAGTAATGTGACAGATTAACAATCATCCATCAAACTTTCACTTTTTAATACTTGGTTGCAAATCCTTTGCTGCCAATTACAGCCTGAAGTCTAGAACGCATAGACATCACCAGACGCTGGGTTTCATCCCTGGTGATGTTCTGCCAGGCCTCTACCGCAACTGTCTTCAGTTCCTGCTTGTTCTTGGGGCATTTTCCCTTCAGTTTTGTCTTCAGCAAGTGAAATACATGCTCAATCAGATTCAGGTCAGGTGATTGACATGGCCAATGCATAACATTCCACTTCTTTCCCTTAAAAAACTCTTTGGTTGCTTTCGCAGTATGCTTCGGGTCATTGTCTGCACTGTGAACCGCCATCCAATGAGTTCTGAAGCATTTTGCTGAATATGAGCAGATAATATTGCCCAAAACACTTCAGAATTCATCCTGCTGCTTTTGTCAGCAGTCACATCATCAAAAAATACAAGAGAACCAGTTCCATTGGCAGCCATACATGCCCACGCCATGACACTACCACCACCATGCTTCACTGATGAGGTGGTATGCTTTGGATCATGAGCAGTTCCTTTCCTTCTCCATACTCTTCTCTTACCATCACTCTGGTACAAGTTGATCTTGGTCTCATCTGTCCATAGGATGTTGTTCCAGAACTGTGAAGGCTTTTTTAGATGTTGTTTGGCAAACTCTAATCTGGCCTTCCTGTTTTTGAGGCTCACCAATGGTTTACATCTTGTGGTGAACCCTCTGTATTCACTCTGGTGAAGTCTTCTCTTGATTGTTGACTTTGACACACATACACCTACCTCCTGGAGAGTGTTCTTGATCTGGCCAACTGTTGTGAAGGGTGTTTTCTTCGCCAGGGAAAGAATTCTTCGGTCATCCACCACAGTTGTTTTCCGTGGTCTTCCGGGTCTTTTGGTGTTGCTGAGCTCACCGGTGCATTCTTTCTTTTTAAGGATGTTCCAAACAGTTGATTTGGCCACACCTAATGTTTTTGCTATCTCTCTGATGGTTTTGTTTTGTTTTTTCAGCCTAATGATGGCTTGCTTCACTGATATTGACAGCTCTTTGGATCTCATATTGAGAGTTGACAGCAACAGATTCCAAATGCAAATAGCACACTTGAAACGAACTCTGGACCTTTTATATGCTCCTTGTAAATGGGATAATGAGGGAATAACACACACCTGGCCATGTAACAGCTGAGCAGCCAATTGTCCCATTACTTTTGGTCCCTTAAAAAGTGGGAGGCACATATACAAACTGTTGTAATCCCTACACTATTTACCTGATTTGGATGTAAATACCCTCAAATTAAAGCTGAAAGTCTGCAGTTAAAGCATATCTTGTTTGTTTAATTTCAAACCCATTGTGATGGTGTATAGAGCCAAAAAGATTACAATTGTGTCAATGTCCCAATATTTATGGACCTGACTGTAGAATGTCAATGGCATGACCTGCAAATAAGCAGGACCTCAATCCAATTGAAAATCTATCTTGGAAATTTAAAAAATTTAAGAAAATGGTCTATGACAAGGCTCCAACCTGCAAAGCTGATCTGGCAACTTCAATAAGAGAAAGTTTGAGCCAGATTGATGAAGAATAAACAATTGAATGAACATTTTCCAAGAATGGTGATTCCATACTTTTTTGCCTGGGGTTGTATTTGTGCTCTCCCGTGACCAAGAATCAGCCAACAGTGGGCTAAAGTCCGCTGTCAGCTGATGTAACAGAGCAGCTACAGGCTCTGGAAGGATCTCAACCATATTCTCAAGATCCACCCAGCTGCCTGATTGACAGCTGGCTCCACCTCTCAGCATGTGACTGAGAGACAAAGCCAGCTGGGCCCAGCTCCTCCTGTCCCAGCTCTCCAGTCATAGGCGTGCACAGCCTATTGCATTAGGGTGTGCACCTCAAGCCAAAGCTCAAACACATGTGCGTCTGTGTGTGTATATATATATATTATTTTTTGGGGGTTTTTTTTTGTAAAAATACTAATAAGATAAGTGAGACAAGCCAGGGTAAGAATTCATATGGATTGGTTGGCTTTTTTTTTATTTTGGTGCATCATTTGCCCATTGCCTGCCCTGCTCAGTGCTCAGTGCTGTCTCACTCACTGCAGTGCTCATCTGAGTCACCTCACCTCGATCTAGCAGCAGGCTGCAGCCACTCGTCTGCCGCTCTCCAGCCTCTCGCTAGTCCGCTGGGAGAGAGAGGCCGGAGGGGGGGCAGAGTGCAGATGTAGATCACTCCGCTGGCGCTGCTGCCTGCAGCCGGAGCTATAGAAGCTGCATCGGCAAATGCGGCTGGCTTACTCCACGGCTGAGGTCCTACTTCCCTGCTCAAACACCTCCCACTTGCAGCACAGCTGTTTTTACCGGCCCCGGTGGTGGTGACTGAGTTACATAGGGACAGGACAGATGTTGAAGGCATTTAGCACTAACAAAACCTGTGAAACACAGACAGGGCACAGGGATGATTAGGGCAGGGGCATACCTAGAGCATTTGGCACCCGGGGCAAATCCTATATCTGGCACCCCCCCAGCCCCCCCAACTTTCAAATGTAAAAACACCCACAACAATTTGTAATGTTTTAAAGAATATTTATTACACAAATTTGCACAAAAATGGCACAAAAAAAATGTAGTAAACCGGAAGTGATGCTGTGATGTCACTTCTGGGTTTCTACATCGAAGACCCAATCAAAGGCAAATCCTGCTTTGTTTGGGTCTCCTGGTGGGATGGGAGACCTGGGCGGAGCAGTGGGAATGCGGGAGGATGTCCCCTCCCGCTCCCTGTAAAAACAGCCAATGCTGTGCATCCATGGCAGCCAGTGACAATAGACGGGACAGGCAAGAGGTGTCAGTCACTCAGGTGTGAGCAGATCCCACATTTTATTTTTGGACAGATCGTGGTCAGGGAAGTGGAGAGCTGGACTGGAGCTGCTATTAGGAAGACATCAGAGTGAGATGGGGAGACAGCTGACAATACAAAGTATGGCCCATACTTTCCATTATCTGCTGTACCCAGGACAGATCCGATCCAGAGATCCCACTGTATGGCGATCTCTGGATCGGATATGTCCCTGGGGACAGCAGACAATGGCATCATTGGCATTGATGATTTGATTCGGATTTTAAAACTGACCTGCTGACACGGTGTGTTGCTTGCTGGACTGTGGATGGGATCTGATGGCCGCAGGGAAGATGGCAAGATGCTGCTTGCTGGATGGATCTAATGGCTGCAAGATGTGGGTGTAGGTCAATGTCTGTTTACAGCTGGGCTGCAGACACCCCCCCTTATCAGACCAGCTCATCTACTATGCCTGGATGGTGAACACAGTGACACCATCCCCCCATGAGCTCAGCTACTATAGGTGGGTGGGGTGGTAGACACAGCAACACCCCCCATCAGGTCAGCTACTATAGGTGGGGGGTGGTGGACACAGCAACACCCCCCCATCAGGTCAGCTACTATAGGTGAGGGGGTGGTGGACACAGCAACACCCCCCATCAGATCAGCTACTATAGGTGGGGGGTGGTGGATACAGCAACACCTCCCCCCCATCAGGTCAGCTGCTATAGGTGGGGGGTGGACACAGCAAAACCCCCACATCAGGTCAGCTACTATAGGTGGAGGGTGGACACAGCAAAACCCCATCAGGTCAGCTACTATAGGTGGGAGGGTGGTGGACACAGCAACACCCCCCCATCAGCTCAGCTACTATAGGTGGGGGTGGTGGACACAGCAACACCCCCCCCATCAGGTCAGTTACTATAGGTGGGGGGTGGACACAGCAACACCCCCCATCAGGTCAGCTACAATAGGTGGGGGGTAGTGGACACAGCAACACCCCCCCATCAGGTCAGCTACTATAGGTGAGGGGTGGTGGACACAGCAACACCTCCCCCCCATCGGGTCAGCTACTATAGGTGGGGGGTGGACACAGCAACACCCCCATCAGGTCAGCTACTATAGGTGGGGGTGGTGGACACAGCAACATCACCCCCCCACCAGGTCACCTACTATAGGTGGGGGTGGTGGACACAGCAACACCCCCCCATCAGGTCAGCCACTATAGGTGGGGGGGTGGACACAGCAACACCCCCATCAGGTCAGCTACTATAGGTGGGGGGTGGACACAGCAACACCCCCCCATCAGGTCAGCTACAATAGGTGGGGGGTAGTGGACACAGCAACACCCCCCCATTAGGTCAGCTACTATAGGTGAGGGGTGGTGGACACAGCAACACCTCCCCCCCATCAGGTCAGCTACTATAGGTGGGGGGGTGGACACAGCAACACCCCCATCAGGTCAGCTACTATAGGTGGGGGTGGTGGACACAGCAACATCACCCCCCCCAGGTCACCTACTATAGGTGGGGGTGGTTGACACAGCAACACCCCCCCATCAGGTCAGCCACTATAGGTGGGGGGGTGGACACAGCAACACCCCCCATCCATGTCAGCTACACTATACCTAGACTGGATGTTGCGGACACAACAACACCCCCCCTTCTCTGTTATCAGACCAGCAGGACAGACACAAACACCTCTCCCCTCCGGCCTATTCTCACACCTCAGGGCGCATGTCAGCTCACATCCACTGGGCGGCTGCGGTGGATACCATGCGTGCCAACCCACACACACACACACACACCTTTATCAGCAGGCGCTCAGCTCACTTTGGGCTCTCAGCTAGGGAGGTTTAGGACTCCAGAGGACTGTGCTCTGTGTAACAGCAGCCGTGCTTCCCATGCAGAGAACAGGCCTAGTCTGTAGCGCAGCAGTGGTGGGTGGAGCCAGAGCAAGAAGAAAACAGTGAGCAGGCAGAGGAGGCTAAGTGCGGCCGCAGCGCCAGGGGTGTTTGTGCTGATAACAAAACACAACCAAAGGGAGCAGCTAGAGCCAGGACACTCACCACCCTCTCGCTGGATGGTGTCAGTGTCACCGACCCGGGTGCAGAGCGCACTTCCATAGCAATGCCACTGACACCCCCCAATTTGTGGCACCCCCCCATTGGTACACCCCTCGATTAGGGTGTGCCTGGGCACACCCGGCACACCCCGTGGGCACGTCTATGTCTCCAGTGATGACTGGAGGGGCAGAGCAGAGAGCAGATACTGACAGTCAGCGCTCTCTGCTCAGAGCTAAATGAGAACTGAGCGACTAGCTGTCATGTGATCGCTCAGTTCTTGGGCTTACAGCTAGCAGGGAATAGCTGTAGCATTAGACTGATGCTACAGCAAGGAGGTGAGTATGTATGTTTGAACCCCAGACTTCACCTTTAAGGTAGGACTAAACTATATCTGAGCACCACAAACTAAAAATGCTGTTTAATGCATTTTTAATATTCAAAACTTACCCATCCATCCATGTGTTCAAGCTTTGTTTTTTGGGATATCACTTTGAAAAACAACTCCCAAGCATTTCTAGCCATGACCATCTTGAGTAAGGGCAGATGATTAATGTAGCATTTACTCCCTGGAATCCATCTACTCTAACCTTAGCTTAGACATGCAAGCAGAAAGGTGTATTTAAATGAGAAAGCCCCTCTTTCCCTCCTCCAGATAAGGGGTTCTTGAAGACTCTGCAGCCAGCATTACATGTTCCTGCCATCCGAGCCATTGGGATACTGATACATTTATCAGCGAGTAGAGGACATCCATTTCAGGTCCCAATCCAGTGGTATGATCTAGTCCCTGAGTGACCATAAAGTGTGGTTGACTTTTTTTGTTGTATAGCAAGGAAGTTAATATAATCTGGTATAATCTGGTGAGTGCAGAGTGTTTTTACATGAGCATGTGGTGATATATTACGGCAAGGGGTGATTTTTGGTTTCAAGACACAAGTATTTTCACTTTCCTGTGGAGTGATACTGTCATCTTTGGATTCTGCACATAAGAATCACTGCATTATGGATTGAGCACCTATTATTGAATTTTAATACATTTTTTTGTCAATAATTTAATATTTCAGCTATTTGGTTTGTTATGCAAGTGCTGTCTAGCACATATTTTGTGGTATTTGTAATTAACTTTGACATTCTGTTTCAGTTATGATGGCGATCTGGACAAATACAGAGGGTGAAACGAACTAGTGGGAACATAGACAGAAATATAAAGTTGAAAGCCTTTGGCCTGTGTTCCCATCTGATACCAACTAAAGTGCTGAGCACTGAAACACATTGGATGTTACAAAAATAATACTTTAAAAGGTCAGCTGGACCTTCAATAAATTCCTCTGGCAGTCCAACACAACCCCACAGTTGCTGGTGTACAGCCTTTGAGAACATAAATCACCCATTGCATTATAACGCATCTACATAAGGTTCAGCGTTTCCTATGTTTTCAAAGATAGTTCTTTAGATTTCTGGAATAATTACCAGGTCTAACAAAACAAATAAGTGACATTTACTACTTCAGGTTAAGGGAAGTGCAGGCACCCCTAGGTGATGATACTTTGCTGATACAACGCCATAGTAAGAAACAAGATCTCATGATCTATGTTCAGTATTTGATATTTATAGGCAATAGTGCAGCAGTGATTTCTGCTCCTGCTACCCATGAGACTGTTGAGCTTTATGAATACTGTTTTTAGGGAAGCAAGTGATATGGATGACACCACTGCTCATATTGGGAAAGTATAATTGATGGTAGAGGGAGGCCAACTGCATGAAGGTTCCAGTGGCAGTGACTATTAATTACCAGGTGGGTCACCAAAGCCGTCAAGGTCTATCTAATTAGTCAGCATTTAATCAAGACCTAGAGTCAACAGGTTCCATTTTAAAAGATAAGTTTACCTTTTTGGGCAGAATTTCACTTTTCACAATAAATAGAAGCATTTTCCAATGCAATTTCTGGCCCAGCCATCCCATTGTGCTTTTCTCTCACTTACTTCATCCGCATGATACTTAGAATCTTGTCAGTTTACTTATATCTTTGAATGGATTTTCAGATTCCAACACTTCCTGTAGCTTGTATTAGCATTCACTTCCTGTAGGTCATGTCTCAGAAGCCTTCAATTCCTTGTTGCATCACAGAAGATCGCGTGATAGGGTGTGTTCGTCACTCTGGACCATACCTCCCTCATTAGAACACCACCTTCCACCTACTTCCTATACAATCTAAATGTCCCATCAGCTATGTAGTGCAGGGGTCTGTCTGATTTTATACAAATTGAATGGATTGTTCAGGTATGTCTTTCTATACCATAGGTCTGGTAAATCTAAAGAAAATTGCACAAATAATGTAAAATCAGATTGCATAGTGTATGGCCATTTTTATACAAGTACATAGGAGGGAGTTGACGGAGACTCTCAGTTGTCAGACCTTGTTCACATCTCCACATAGTGAAGACTCACATTCCCGCATTCATTTGTTTTGGGTGTTTTGGAGAGTTTTAACTCGGCACGCACAGGGCAGTCCATTCAGTTGAATAGACTCCAGATGTGAATTGAGCCTCATTGTTGTTGTTGTAGAAACTAACTAATTTCACTTCCAGGCCCCATTCACACCTAGAATAGTAGGAGCATATGTTTTTTGGCTAGTTTTTCCAGTGACACACAATGCGCTCCACCTGGCAAAGTAGCTCGTGGGATGTTTTTGTAAGTTTTGTACTGCATTTGTCACCCGGTTTTTCATGTGGCAAAATGTGTGTTTGCTTCTGTGTTTGGTCATTTTAGGTGTAAAAATGTGACCATACACTATACAATCTGATTGTACAATATCCTTTAGATTTACCAAACTATATAATAGGATGACACATCATATATCCAATCACTCTGTATCCAATCAGGCAGGCTCTTGCATTACATCAGGGGTGTCCCGTGGGCTGCATGTTGTCCAAGGGAATTTAGCATGCACCCTGAGCCCATCTGAAGGGATGCTGGGGAAGTCAGGCAAATGCACTTGTGGAGGAATGGGTGTAGGTGTGCTAATAAGGCCAGCTGGTAAACTCCTTCCTGTGTTGTACTGGCTAGTCTGTCCTATCTGTATACCAGGGAGTTTATGAAGTGATCTGCAAAGTATAGCCAATGATGAGGTAGGCCTTGTTTTCAGAATCAAAGAAAACTTGTACTTTTGTGCAACAGAAGTACATTAATGGTATATTGGTACATAGGGGAGCTGGATTTTAGAAAAAAAAGGTGAACTTTAAACTTAATCATGAGGAAGATTCTGTGTACCCTTGGTCTGTGTTCCAAGTAAATTTAATAATGGATAGAAGGAGAAAATATATTGTGTAATAGTCATTTGATAAACTAGCATGCTGCAGCCTGTGTAAACAAGATCATTAAATCTAGTTTAAGATCCATGGCTTTCTGTGATGTATTGCATTTTATTGTATTATTATATACTTTGTCAAAAGTCACATTGCTACTGTAGTTTATGATGCATTGACCCAAACAATATTAAATTAAATGGAAAGTTGCAAATCTTTAGACATTTTATTATAACACAGTATTAGATTAACCTCTGGTAGCTCAACTGAGGCCAAAACTTATTACAGAATGGTTTTAAAAGGCAGAATAAAATATAATGTTTATTTCTGCCTGTAATGAAATTCCACAATGCTTTCCTACTGAATATGTTCAGCTGATAACTATGAATTAGATATGTAACTATTCAGTTACTACTAAAACACTATGAAGTTATTCCATGTATATGGTAGTTATTCAGACTTGTTGATGCTCTGTAGTACACTCATCCAACTTTTCTTTCATCCTCATTTCATACTTACTTGACAGCACAAGTAAGGCTTCTCGAACCCTGTTTAGATTTTTGCTTTATGGTAAATGTGCGCTTATTGTCAGTATTGAATATTTGTAGATAGGCCTTATTGTATTGAATTTTTCTTGACATTTAAACCAGACCCTACTCTGCACACTGCAGCTATGCATGAGGTTTAACTACCACTCATACTGTAGTTGTGCCAGTTCAGCTGCATTCATTAACTATCAGTAGCCAGGTGCAGGCTACTAAGAAATGGAGGAGAGGAGACATTGCCAAAACAGAACCATAGGCTGTTTATTTTCCATATGCTCATGGATAAGGTCATTACATCATCTCCTGCCTCTAGCAGGAGATCGCTCTTCCTGTCTTGAAGCAGAGAATAGGGACTTGTGATCTCGCAGCTTACATTTACTGAATCTTGAAGCCACTTTGAAACCACAAATCCTCAGCAATATGAAAGAGTGGAGTCTGGGATAGTCAATAAATTTCACTGTAACTGGTGGGCTTGCTCTCTTGGTCTGGGGACATCTGAGAGGTCTAGTCAGGAGACACTGTTCTACTCGTAGCTGAACTGAGATGCAGCAATGCAGCCTCAGACAAACATCCACAGATCAATCTGCACCAGCACCAGCAAGAGCACCAGAGGTTCAGTGACACCACACACCCCTTGTGACACCCAGCTACACAGCTGTCCTTAATTGTTGGAGTCATAGAGACATCCACACTGATCACCATCTGCAGCTTCCCGCCAATGCTACCGCAGTCTGTTGTGCACCCACCACTCTATGCTACTGTTGATGCCAAGCCTGCTCAGCCCATATGCTTGCACTGGAACCTAGGGCTAAAACAACGAATCAACATAGTCAATTATAATCGATTATAAAAACTGCTGTCAAATATTTTCATAATCGATTAGTTGGTCAGCTGATTAGTTGGCCTGCATACAGAATGCATTATTTGTTTACATATCAGGAAGGGGGTGAAAGTGCACAGTATTAAAGCGGTTAAAAGAAAAAAAAATCCAACATTTACAATCACTTTAAGACTGATTTCACACTGGAACAGCTCACAGCAAGGGTCCGGTGCATCCTTGTTTACCATTTCAGGTCCGATTTCGGTCCAAATTTTTGACTGAATTCAGACCTAAAACAGACTAGAAG
The DNA here is from genome assembly GCF_042186555.1 of Aquarana catesbeiana. NCBI lineage: Eukaryota > Metazoa > Chordata > Amphibia > Anura > Ranidae > Aquarana > Aquarana catesbeiana. Next base: position 478,799,185 of record NC_133326.1, on the reverse strand, counting down.
ACATACAGGACTCCTGTGCAATTTGTACCAGAGCCGCTCCGGATATGTGTGAACCAGCTCCATAGACAGCCGGTCACAATCTCCTGACATGCGAGTTCCCGCATCCAATTTGCAATAGTGTGAACACAGCCTTAGAGCTCTGTGCAGCGAAGATCAGCATCTGAACCCAGAGAAGCTGGAGGCTGATAGACTGGGGATAATATAAGGCATTACAATTACATTTAAAGTTTACTAGTAGTGTGCATTATATTTGAAAGGATTATATCCATTCAAAAAATCTCTGCCTCTAGTACTACTTTAATATAAAAGATGTATATTCCCTCCCTCCCTTCATATAGCTTTATGTCTGATTTCCAGTTAAAATACCTGGTATATCCTACTTCTGGTTATACAACCCCTGGCAAAAATGATGGAATCACCAGTCCCTGAGGATGTTCCTTCAGTTGTTTATTGTTGTAGAAAAAAAGTAGGTCACAGAAATGGCCAAAAACTAAAGGCATTTCAAATGGCAACTTTCTGGCTTTAAGAAACACTAAAAGAAATCAAGAAAAATAATTGTGGTGGCCAACAGTTAGATTTATAGAACAAGCACAGGTAATAAATTATGGAATCACTCAATTCTGAGGAAAAAATTATGGAATCACCCTGTAAATTTTCATTACAAACACTAACACCTGCATCAGATTAAATCTGCTTGTTAATATGTACAGTAGGTGACCACGATATTGTGTCAATCTCCCGCATTTCTCGCCGAGATTTGACACCTGCGAGCCCCGTTGCGGGAGCCAGCGCCGAGATGGCTCACTCATCGGGAAGGGAAAACTTTTTTGCTTTCGCGATGAGTGACAGGCAGTGCTGACAGCTGTCTGGTATGAATCCTGAGGGGGGAATGCCGCGCCAAATTTTAAATAAAAAACCGGCGTGGGTTCCCCCCCAGGGGCATACCAGGCCCTTAGGTCTGGTATGGATTGTAAGGGGAACCCCCTACGCCAAAAAATCGGCGTGGGGGTCCCCCCCAAAATCCATACCAGGCCCTTATCCGAGCACGCAGCCCGGCCGGCCAGGAAAGGGGGTGGGGACGAGCGAGCGCCCCCCCTGAGCCGTACCAGGCCGCATGCCCTCAACATGGGGGGGTGAGTGCCTTGGGGGAGGGGGTTGCCCTGCCGCACCCCCACCCCAAAGCACCTTGTCCCCATGTTGATGAGGACAAGGGCCTCTTCCCGACAACCCTGGCCGTTGGTTGTCGGGGTCTGCGGGTGGGGGGCTTATTGGAATCCGGGAGCCCCCTTTAATAAGGGGGGCCCCAGATCCTGGCCCCCCACCCTATGGTACCCCTACCCATTCACCTAGGGAAAGAAGTGTCAATAAAAAAAAAAACACAGTAGACAGATTTTAAGAGTAATTTATTATGCAGCTCCGGGGTCTTCTTCTGACTTCGGGGGGTCTCCTTCCGACTTCTCCTGGTGCTCGGCCTCTTCTCCCGCTGTTCGGCCTCTTCTCCCGGGCCCCTCAGCTATCTTCTTCCAGCTCTTTTGCCAGCGAGGGGCCCGGTCTGCTGCCGCTGTCTTGTCGCCGCTGTCTTGTCGCTTCTTCTCCCGGGCCCTCCGCTATCTTCTTCCAACTCTTTTGCCAGCGAGGGGCCTGGTCTGCTGCCGCTGTCTTGTCACCGCTGTCTTGTCGCCGCTGTCTCGTCGCCGCTGTCTCGTCGCTTCTTCTCTTCTTCCGATGTTGACACGACGCTCTCTCCGGCTGGAACGCTGTGTGCGAGCTGCGGAGCCATTTATATAGGTGGTGACCCCACCCCCTTGTGACGTCATGGTCCCAGTTTTCCTTTCCTGATGAGCGAGCCAGCGTGACATGCACAGTACCCTGTCGCCGAGAACCACCGCGATGGTATCGGGCTGGAAACACAATCTCGCGGTCAGGTACTGTAGGTAAAAAGGAGTGATCACACCTTGGAGAGCTGTTGCAACAAGTGGACTGACATGAAGCATGACCAGAGATGTCAATTGAAAAAAAAGGAGAGGATTATCAAACTCCTTAAAGAGGGTAAATCATCACGCAGTGTTGCACAAGATGTTGGTTGTTTACAGTCGGCTGTGTCTAAAACATGGACCAAATACAAACAACATGGGAAGGTGGTTAAAGGCAAGCATACTGGTAGACCAAGGAAGACATCAAAGCGTCAAGACAGAAAACTTAAAGCAATATGCCTTGAAAACAGAAAATGTACAACAAAACAAATGAGGAACAAATGGGAGGAAACTGGAGTCAACATCTGTGACTGAACTGTAAGAAACTGCCTAAAGGAAATGGGATTTACATACAGAAAACACCTAAACACAAAAAAACAAGGTTACAATGGGCTAAGGAAAGGCAATCGTGGACTGTGGATGATTGGATGAAAGTCATATTCAGTGATGAATCTCGAATCTGCATTGGGCAAGGTGATGATGCTGGAACTTTTGTTTGGTGCCGTTCCAATGAGATTTATGCAGACGACTGTCTGAAGAAAACATGCAAATTTCCACAGTCAATTATGATATGGGGCTGCATGTCAGGTAAAGGCGCTGGGGAGATGGCTGTCATTAAATCTTCAATAAATGCACAGGGTTACATTGAAATTTTGGCCACTTTTCTTATCCCATCTATTGAAAGGATGTTTGGGGATGATGAAATCATTTATCAAGATGATAATGCATCTTGCCATAGAGCAAAAACTGTGAAAAAATTCCTTGTAGAAAGACACATAAGGTCAATGTCATGGCCTGCAAACAGTCCGGATCTCAATCCAATTGAAAATCTGTGGTGGAAGTTAAAGAAAATGGTCCATGACAAGGCTCCAACCTGCAAAGATGATTTGGCAACAGCAATCAGAGAAGGCTGGAGCCAGATTGATGAAGAGTACTGTTTATCACTCATTAAGTCAATGCCTCAGAGACTGCAAACAGTTATAAAAGCCAGAGGTGGTGCAACAAAGTACTAGTGATGTGTTGGAGTGTTATTTTGTTTGTTTGTTTTTCATGATTCCATAATTTTTTCCTCAGAGTTGAGTGATTCCATAATTTATTCCCTGTGCTTGTTCTATAAATCTAACTGATACTGGCCACCACAATTATTTTTCTTGATTTCTTTTAGTGTTTCTTAAAGCCAGAAAGTTGCCATTTGAAATGCCTTTAGTTTTTGGCCATGTCTGTGATCTGCTTTTATTCTACAACAATAAACGACTGAAGGAACATCCTCAGGGACTGGTGATTCCATCATTTTTGCCAGGGGTTGTATTTATTATTCATATATATATATATATATATATATATATATATATATATATATATATATATATATATATATATATATATATATATATATATATATATATATATATATATATTTATATATATATATATTGTGACGGAATGTGAGTTGAGGTCATCAATAATCGATATATTTCACCTCGCATTTGTTCTGTTGTCAGAGACTGAACCAGAATCCAGCCTGGATTTTTCCAGCCTCTGTGGCAGGCTTGGTTCTGGTCCGAGTCTTGTGGACTACTTGAGTCCATGCTCAGGTGGACTTTAAATGACCAGGAAGAGAGCACAGCAGTGTTCTGCCCTGAGACTCAGAAGGGAATCTGAGAGAGAGGAGCCCTGTTTGTTTGGACTGAAAAGGAAGGTTTGCTTTACCTCATGTTTTGTGGGTGTCGGGGACCAGCCCCACATCATATAGAGAGCAGTGTACTGTTTAGTTTAGCATCGGACAGCAAGGATTTGTTTTACTGTTTTGTTTATTTTTATGACTTTGCAAACCACCTGTAAATAAAGCTGGCAACCTGCCAGATTTTAAAGAAACTGCCTGTACGCTGTCCTTCATTCTGAGAAAAGGTGATCCCCACAAGCTATTCTCCCCACACTATATATATATATATATATATATATATATATATATATATATATATATATATATATTACAGTATCTCACACAAGTGAGTACACCCCGCACATTTTTGTAAATATTTTATTATATCTTTTCATGTGACAACACTGAAGAAATGGCACTTTGCTACAATGTAAAGTAGTGAGTGTACAGCTTGTTTAACAGTGTAAATTTGCTGTCCCCTCAAAATATCTCAACACACAGCCGTTAATGTCTAAACCGCTGGCAACAAAAGTGAGTATACCCCTAAGTGAAAATGTCCAAATTGGGCCCAATTAGCCATTTTCCCTCCCCGGTGTCATGTGGCTCATTAGTGTTACAAATACTCAGGTGTGAATGGGGAGCAGGTGTGTTAAATGTTGTGTAATCACTGTCACTCTCTCATACTGGTCACTGGAAGTTCAACATGGCACCTCATGGCAAAGAACTCTCTGAGGATCTGAAAAAAAGAATTGTTGCTCTACATGAAGATGGCCTAGGCTATAAGAAGATTGCCAAGACCCTGAAACTGAGCTGCAGCATGGTGGCCAAGTCCATACAGCGGTTTAACAAGACAGGTTCCACTCAGAATAGACCTCACCATGGTCGATCAAAGAAGTTAAGTGCATGTGCTCAGCATCATATCCAGAGGTTGTCTTTGGGAAATAGACGTATGAGTGCTGCCAGCATTGCTGCAGAGTAGGGATGAGCCGAACACCCCCCAGTTCGGTTCGCACCAGAACCTGCGAACGGACCGAAAATTTGCGCAAACTTTAGAACCTCATTGAAGTCTATGGGACTCGAACATTCAAAATCAAAAGTGCTAATTTTAAAGGCTAATTTGCATGGTATTGTCCTAAAAAGGGTTTGGGGACCCGGGTCCTGGCCCAGGGAACATGTATCAATGCAAAAAAAGTTTTAAAAACTGCCGTTTTTTCAGGAGCAGTGATTTTAATGATGCTTAAAGTGAAAAAAAAAAAGTGAAATATTCCTTTAAATATCGTACCTGGGGGGTGTCTATAGTAAGCCTGTTAGTGGCATGTGTTTCCCGTGCTTAGAACAATCCCTGCACAAAATGACATTTTTAACCACTTCAGGATTTACCCCCTTCCTGACCAGAGCACTTTTTACAATTTGGCACTGCGTTGCTTTAACTGCTAATTGTGCGGTCATGCAATGCTGTACCCAAACGAAATTTGTGTCCTTTTCTTCCCACAAATAGAGCTTTCTTTTGATGGTATTTGATCACCTCTGCCGTTTTTATTTTTTGCGCTATAAATGGAAAAAGACCAAAAATTTTGAAAAAAAATTAAATTTCTACTTTTTGTTATAAAAAAAATCCAATAAACTCAATTTTAGTCATACATTTAGGCCAAAATGTATTCGGCCACATGTCTTTGGTGAAAGAAATGTCAATAAGTGTATATTTATTGGTTTTCGCAAAAGTTATAGCGTCTACAAGCTAGGGTACATTTTCTGGAATTTACACAGCTTTTAGTTTATGACTGCCTATGTCATTTCTTGAGGTGCTAAAATGGCAGGGCAGTACAACCCCCCCCCCCCAAAATGACCCCATTTTGGAAAGTAGACATCCCAAGGAAATTGCTGAGAGGCATGTTGAGCCCATTGAATATTATTTTTTTTTGTACCAAGTGATTGAATGATGACAAAAAAAAAAAAAAAATTACAAAAAGTTGTCACTAAATGATATATTGCTCACACAGGCCATGGGCATATGTGGAATTGCACCCCAAAATACATTCAGCTGCTTCTCCTGAGTACGGGGATACTACATGTGTGGGACTTTTTGGGAGCCTAGCCGCGTATGGGGCCCCGAAAACCAATCACCGCCTTCAGGATTTCTAAGGGCGTAAATTTTTGATTTCACTCCTCACTACCTATCACAGTTTTGAAGGCCATAAATTGCCCATATGGCCCAAAACCCCCCCCAAATGACCCCATTTTGGAAAGTAGACACCCCATGCTATTTGCTGAGAGGCATGTTGAGTCCATGGAATATTTTATATTTTGACACAAGTTGCTGGAAAGAGACAATTTTTTTTTTTTTTTTGCACAAAGTTGTCACTAAATGATATATTGCTCACACAGGCCATGGGCATATGTGGAATTGCACCCCAAAATACATTTAGCTGATTCTCCTGTGTATGGGGATACCACATGTGTGGGACTTTTTGGGAGCCTAGCCGCGTACGGGGCCCCGAAAACCAATCACCGCCTTCAGGATTTCTAAGGGTGTAAATTTTTGATTTCACTCTTCACTGCCTATCACAGTTTCGGAGGCCATGGAATTTCCGGGTGGCACAAACCCCCCCCCCCCCCAAATGACCCCATTTTGGAAAGTAGACACCCCAAGCTATTCGCTGAGAGGCATGGTGAGTATTTTGCAGCTCTCATTTGTTTTTGAAAATGAAGAAAGACAAGAAAAAACATTTTTTTTTTCTTTTTTCAATTTTCAAAACTTTTTCACAAAAAGTGAGGTCTGCAAAATACTCACTATACCTCTCAGCAAATAGCTTGGGGTGTCTACTTTCCAAAATAGGGTCATTTGGGGGGGGGTTGTGCCACCTGGGCATTCCATGGCCTCTGAAACTGTGATAGGCAGTGAAGAGTGAAATCAAAAATTTACGCCCTTAGAAAGCCTGAAGGTGGTGCTTGGTTTTCGGGGTTCCGTAAGTGGCTAGGCTCCCAAAAAGTCTCACACATGTGGTATCCCCGTACTCAGGAGAAGCAATAAAATGTATTTTGGGGTGTAATTTCACATATTCCAATGGCATGTTTGAGCAATATATCATTTAGTGACAACTTTGTGCAAAGAAAAAAAAAAATTGTCTTTTTCCCGCAACTTGTGTCACAATATAAAATATTCCATGGACTCGACATGCCTCTCAGCAAATAGCTTGGGGTGTCTACTTTCCAAAATGGGGTCATTTTGGGGGGTTTTGAACTGTCCTGGCATTTTATGCACAACATTTAGAAGCTTATTGCCCCGTACACACGGTCGGATTTTCCGATGGACAATGTCCGATCGGAGCGTGTTGTCGGAAATTCCGACCGTGTGTGGGCGCCATCGGACATTTTCCATCGGATTTTCCGACACACAAAGTTGGACAGCAGGAGATAAAATTTTCCGACAACAAAATACGATCGCGTCAATTCCGACCGTGTGTGGCCTGTTCCGACGCACAAAGTGCCACGCATGCTCAGAAGAAATTCCGACACGGGACAGCTCGTTCTGGTAAACTTAGCGTTCGTAATGGATAAAGCACTTTCGTCACGCTGCAATGTTCAAAATGGTTTAATACAGCGCACTCTCTTCTTCTTTATAATGTGACAAGAATTAAGTCGTTTTGATGCTCATATTCACACACACTTCTCACAAACTTTTTTCGTTACTATTTATCGGGATTCCCTCAATATATTTTGATTTCTCACATCTGACAACATATTTTTTTTTTTTTGTTTTTTTACTTTAATGTAGAATCTTTTTTTGTGTTTCTCTTTTTATTTATTTTTTTTTGGTGATTTTGATTTGTACTCCCGAAAATGTTTGTGTGTTTTTTGTGACAAGTTCCCACAACACCATTGATATGTTGTTCTATTTAATCTGTAGGAGGAGATTGTTTGTGTTGTTGTCCCTTGTTAATTTCACATTGTACTTTAGAAATGTACCTGAATCCTCACCAACAAACTGTCCTTTTTGGATGAAAACACACACAGGAGAGTAGAATTTACCGAAAAATATTTTATTAAGGGGTCACAACTATAAACAAAGATGGAGGCAACGCTGGAGAAACTGCAGAAGTGGGTGAAGCCTTGGACCCCAGGGGCAGACATCAATTATTTAAAAGCAAAATTGGTGGCCTGAGGAGTCCTTATCTAAGGGAGGGCAGTCTGGTCCAGAAGTCCCAGAGATCCGGAAAGCAGCAGATGACATCTGTGTCCCCAGGCTGTGGTCATACAAGAGACTGCAGCTTTTGTCAGACCAGACTGAACCCAGGGCCATCACTCTTTGGTCTTCCTTCCACGCTTCCTTACAGGCTTTGGCTGTGGTGGTGGAGTTGTGGCAGCAGGAGGAGGAGGAGGAGGATCGTCCCTCTCCATGACATCCGTCTTGTGTGTCAGTTCCCCACTCTCCCCCTTACGTAGGACTTTATAAATCAGGTCCTCAGAAATCTTGCGTTGGCCCTCCTGCATGCCCTGCAATTTGGTGGCAGCCATGCAGGCAAAGGCCTCTTCAGGACTGGGGAAGGCTCTGAGGGACGCCGAAGCCTCCTGGATCAGCCTGTACACTGAATCCTGCACAGGACTGGGAGTGGCCTTCCTGGCCCTTTTATATGGCAGGCGGAGGGGAGGGACCTGAGACTCAGTCAGGCTGCGACTGGTCCCTGGCTTCTCTTGGCTGACACTTAGCCCCGCCTCCTCCTGGCTGCCACTAATCCCCGCCTCCTCCTGGCTGACACTAATAATCCCCGCCTCCTCCTGGCTGCCACATTCCACAGCCTCCTCCTGGCTGAGGTCTTCCTGTGTATGAAAAAGGGACATAGTTTTAGTATTGTTTTCATCAATCACACACAATTTTCACCTCCTGACTGCTGCAAATTCAATGTTAACAAATATAACAGACTATCCTTCTGAGCCCAGCATTTTGCATTCTTGTCCCAATTTTGGGTGCCCACAACTGTCTATTGATATGTAAAACACTTTTTTCAAGCAGCAATTAGTGTTCAATAATAACATCTAGTAAACATCATTTATTTATTGACCAGAAATCTGTAGAAGAATGCTATACCTGACTCCAGCTGGGCTCCTCCATTTCTTCCTGGCTGGAAGGCCCAGGTTGGACATCGGAAGCCTCAGCTGGGGTGGAAGGAAGCGTGGAAGGAAGAGTGGAGAGGGATTCCCTGACTTCAGTGTGGTCTGACAGAAATCGCAGTCTCTCGTAGTACCACAGCCTGGGGACATAAATGTCATCTGCTGCAGCTCCGGACCTCTGGGAATCTGTGACCTTCTTGCGCTCCCTAAGATAAGTGCTCCTCAGGCCACCAATTTTAGCTTTCAAATAAGGGATGGTTGCTGTGGGGACCACCGGCTTCACCAACTCCAGCAGTTTCTCCAGCGCTGCCTGCCTCTTCTGTTTGTGATTATAGTGGGGGTGTCTGACCTGCCACAGACAGGGCAGCTCTCTGTACTTGTCAATAAACAGGGGCAGGAAATTGTGGTCGTTGAACCCATCCATTTTCTCTGCAAGACACAACACAAGACAAACCCTAATGTCAGGCCAAACTCCCCTAATCTTGTTACAATATAGGCTTCCATTTCGAAGCAGTATAGGCCCAAGTTTAGATCCTACCTTCGTTAGCACGATCGGCGTCTCCGATGCTCCTTCCTCCGCTCACAGATCGTACGTAAGACGCGCGCGTTACGATTTATACACACTGCGCATGCGTATAACTCCGCCCGCCCCTGACGTTCTTTCTATTCTATTCCCCGCCCCTTTTCGTTCGGCGCAGTGGAGGAAGAGCACATGGCGGATAGACAGCAGGATCGTGCTAAGTACAGCAACGAGGAGGAGGAGGAAAGGCCGGAGCCTGAAACGTCCCGATCCAGAAGGAGATTAAAGGACTCAAATATGTCCTTTGGGGAGATGTTGGAGATGGTGGACATCCTGAAGAAGGCCGACTATGATGGAAAGTATGGGCCTTACCCCAACCCCAATGTCCGAAAGGCCAAGATCATGGCGAAAGTGGTCAGGAGTCTGCACCGGAAATTCGGGGTACGACGATCGAAAGATCAGCTCAGGAAGCGGTGGTCGGACCTGAAATTACGAGAACATGAGCAGTACAGAAAGATCCGGAGAGTGCTGCAAAAAAGTAAGTAGTTGTGCTGTGTTCCTATTGTTCTTGTGTTTATTACGTTCGTGCTGCTCCATGTGCTTTTAGGAACTGTTGTACAGTTTAAAATGGCAACTTTCATGTTCATGGGCACATTATTCGTTCGGATCACACATTTTTTTTTCGGACTATAAAATACCATTGTTTAGCACATATGCATTTGGCCACCATTTTGAGGCCCTATACTTGTCTTGAAAGAATTGGGTTGTGTAGATGGCTTTGTTACTAGAATGAAATGCAAACTAGATTGTGTGTAAGGAGAGGACACTGAGCAGCTGTTTTCACATCTGGACACTGGAGCACTAGTGTGGGACACCAGAACACCATTTTTATTAGGGGGGCCACACAGGTGCTCCAGTGTATACTATAGGGGGGGCTACAACTGTGAAGCTTGTACCAAACAGGTAAAGTATTGCAGCTTGACAAAGGACACTAAAAAAGCTACATCTTGGAACTCGGCTAAAATAGACAATTGTACCCCACTTCCAAGCAATGTTTCATCTTTATAGTTCTGCCATCAAATATCTGTGTGCTAATTATACCATTTTTGTTTTACATAGGGGAAAAAAGACTCGGAGGACACCCCTCATCCGAGGAGACCAGAGACCCCCCCCTCTGGAAGAAGGGGAAATCCCCCCAACACAAGCTGAGCAGGAGGAAGAAGACGTGGTGGAACTAGTCACCACAACAGGTGAGTGTCTGCAACCACAGGCTCAGATAAGAGATGGATGGCGGCATTTTTTTTAGACCTAATTTATTTTGGGTTTCCTCTCTTTGTAGGTGATCGTGAGGTTGTGGATGTAGATCCTTTCACATCCGAAAGTGCCCAGATCCTGATCGGGGAGATCATGGGGTGTAATTTACAATTGGAAATCATCAAGCAAAACATCAATGATGTTATTCCCAAATATAAAAACATCATTGATGTTTTGGGGCGAGTTTAAAGCCCCTCCAAATCACTTTCTTCTTTTGTCTGCTACAATGTGCGAAATGTTTTTGTGATTTTTCCCAAAGCCAAATTTGGAGGATGCACACAGTGTGTCAACATGTGCTATCTGCCATCACGGGAGATCAATGGACGTGTTTTGGGGGTGCAACCCCTTCCTCAATAATAAAGTAGCGGTGAGGAAGGGCTTTCTCCCCCAAAACATGTCCCTTCATCCCCCATGATGGCAGATAGCACATGTTGACATTGGGAAATTTGTGTGCATCTTCCAAATTTGGCTTTTCCAGGGGTGATTTCCCCCCATCTGAACGCAATATCAAACACAGTTCCTAAATTCTCATGTCTGATATTGCCTTCCAGTTCTAACAAATGTGAACTTTGTAAGATCAAGATTTGTGTCTTTCTTGTGGGTTTTACACAGGCCTGTTTTCTATAAAATGCACATTTTGATTTTGGATAATGACACCACAAAAATTGTTCTACAACAAACATGGTTTGTCAGAAAAACCTTTGGTAAATGCACATGTGATTGTGCAGGTATTAAAAAGATTGCTCATCAAGAATGTGTGGATTATTGTCTCAACGCTACAACACTTTTGGGGTGATGTAATTGTTGTTTTATGCGAAAATGGGGGTAATTTCCTAAGGGCAAATCCACTTTGCACTGCAAGTGCAGTTTCAGTGCAGTTGCAAGTGCACTTGTAGTGAAAAGTGTCTTTGCATTTAGTAAATAACAGCCAACAGTGCTTTGTATAAGGTTACACAATCACGACATTTTCTGGACTCCACACATTTCTGTCAGGGTCAGCTAAAACAAACACAAGCAGTAAATGTCCACAAAGAAGAGCCTGGGGGGAGATGCCTGTCGAGAACTTGAGGTCCTGCAGGCTTCTCCCTGTGGCCAAATACCGCAAGGTAGCAACCAACCTCTGCTCCGGAATGATGGCTTGCCTCATGCAGGTATCCTGCCTGCTGATATAGGGGGTCAGCGAAGCCAACAAACAGTGAAACACGGGGTCCGTCATCCTGAGAAAGTTCCTGAAATCATCAGGATTATTCTCACGGATCTCACGGAGCAAAGGCATGTGACAGAACTGGTCACGCTGAAGCAACCAATTCTTGGTCCATGAACTCCCCCCCACCCTGTTCATGGACTGGACTTGTGTCAAGGTCAGGACCCCAACACCAAGCCCCCGCACAGCACGAACTCTACGAGGAGTACGCATACGAAACATGGCTAGAAAACGGTCGGCTGCTCAGAACGAAGTAACAGAATGCACTGAAGAACAGCAAGGCCTGTGAAGAGCGACCTGAAAAACAGCAACGAGCGGACAAGATCGCACAGGAAACTCCGATACGAACTGACTGCACGCACTGAAGAGCAAATACAAACCCACAAGCACAAACTGAACGGCAGAAAACGATCTGAAAGCCACAAGTCTGAAAAAGCGCGAATCGTCTCTCACCAAACTTTTACTAACACGAGATTAGCAAAAGGAGCCCAAAGGGTGCCGCGCTTGGTTCTGAACCGGCCTTTTCTAGTCTCGTCGTACGTGGTGTACGTGACCGCGTGGTTGTCGATCGGAAATTCCGACAACTTTGTGCGACCGTGTGTAGGCAAAACAAGTTTGAGCCAACATCCGTCGTAAAAAATCCGAGGATTTTGTTGTCGGAATGTCCGAACAAAGTCCGACCGTGTGTACGGGGCATAAGTCACACATCACCCACTCTTCTAACCACTTGAAGACAAAGCCCTTTCTGACACTTTTTGTTTACATGAAAAAATTATTTTTTTTTGCAAGAAAATTACGTTGAACCCCCAAACATTATATATATTTTTTTAAAGCAAATGCCCTACAGATTAAAATGGTGGGTGTTTCATTTTTTTTTCCACACAGTATTTGCGTAGCGATTTTTCAAACACATTTTTGGGGGAAAAAACACACTTTTTTCAATTTTAATGCACTAAAACACACTATATTGCCCAAATGTTTGATTAGATAAAAAGATAATCTTAGGCCGAGTACATTTTTAAAAGCCTTTAAAAGCCTTTACAGGTTACCACTTTAGATTTACAGAGGAGGTCTACTGCTAAAATTACTGCCCTCGATCTGACCTTCACGGTGATACCTCACATGCATGGTGCAATTGCTGTTTACATTTGACGCCAGACCAACGCTTGCGTTCGCCTTAGCGCGAGAGCAGGGGGGGACAGGGGTGCTTTTTTTTTTCTTTATTATTTTTTTGCTTTTTTATCTTATTTTTAAACTGTTCCTTTAATTTTTTTTTTTTTTTAATCATTTTTATTGTTATCTCAGGGAATGTAAATATCCCCTATGATAGCAATAGGTAGTGGCAGGTACTCTTTTTTGAAAAAATTGGGGTCTATTAGACCCTAGATCTCTCCTCTGCCCTCAAAGCATCTGACCACACCAAGATCAGTGTGATAAAATGCTTTCCCAATTTCCCAATGGCGCTGTTTACATCCGGCGAAATCTAAGTCATGAAATGCTTGTAGCTTCCGGTTTCTTAGGCCATAGAGATGTTTGGAGCCACTCTGGTCTCTGATCAGCTCTATGGTCAGCTGGATGAATCACCGGCTGCATTCTCAGGTTCCCTGTTGAGACAGGAGAGCCAGAGAAAAACACGGAAGACGGTGGGGGGGGATTCCCTCCCACTGCTTGTAAAAGCAGTCTAGAGGCTAATTAGCCACTAGGATTGCTTTTACATGAAAGCCGACTGCTGGCTGAAAAGAATGATACCAAGATGATACCTAAACCTGCAGGTATCATTCTGGTATAACCACTCAAAGTCGTGAATGGCGTACCTGAAGACAAAAAAATGGTTAGCAATAAAACACAGTAAACGGTAAAGTATAAAAAATTGCATACCTGAAAAGCAAACGTGATAAAACATAATAACAATAAAACATTGCAGAATAGAATACAGTAAAAAAGAGCAGAACAATAGAGAGAGAATAGAGAGAGAGAGAACAATGAAACGACAACTATTATTTTTTATTTTATATATATATTTTTTTTTTTACACTTTTTTTTGTAACTGACTTTTATAACTGTAACTGGTTCCATGTTCGGGTCTCTCAAAATGCGATGGCATCTTGGGAGACCCTGTGAAAGTGTGCCTAGTCTGTGCAATGCTGTACCCTGCGCTAATACTCAACTAGTGTATGGTAGCGTTCAAAACATTCACCAATGCAAAGACCAGGATTGTCAGGACAGGAGGGAGAATAATAGTGGGTGACATGCCTATATCCATGCTTGCTGCAGACACGACATCTTTTTTGGGGGGGTTTGTTGGGTAGGGGTACTCGGGAGGACATAAAGAAAATGCCTCTCATGCAGCCGACTGCATTTGGTTGGGGATGTGAATGGGGGAAGTACGGGTGCTGCAGAAGCGGTGGGTTCCCAATTAGGATTGGCGAATGCAGCAGGAAGAGCATTATGGGCACAATAGGCCTGTGTTTGTCTTCTTGGTGGCAGCGGGACACTACTTGTGCTTGCCACCTCACCAGCTTGAAATGCACTTATGGGGCTCGCCACGTCACCAAGTGTTACTGCAGTGCTGGTTTGACTATGACCGGGGTGTACTAGGCCGCTGGTGCTTGCCAGTTCACCAAAATGCTACCAAAAAAACTGTTAGCGATCGCAGGGATCAGGCCTGACTCTGCGAACGCTGCAGTTATGCATTTAGTGTTTTGTAAATTACAGTGATCGATCGATACTGAACTTGGGTGGGCTGGGCTGGGCCGGGCAGAGGGGCAAAATGCAGGTGCTAGCAGGTATCTGGGCTGATCCCGCTAACGCTGCGTTTTTGGGAACCCTAAACTGCTGGGGATGCTAGTATAGATCTGATCGGATCAGATATTGATCCGTTCAGATACTATACCACTAAGGGAGGTGTACGGTGCGTGCGTGGGTGTTAGCAGTACTGGCGCTAACCTGACGCTGCTTGGGGCTAGTGTTTGCCAGTTCACCAAAACGCTACCAAAAAAACTGTTAGTAATCGCAGGGATCAGGCCTGACTCTGCGAACGCTGCAGTTTTGCGGTTAGTGTTTTGTAAGTGACAGTGATCGATCGATACTGCACGTGGGTGGGCTGGGCTGGACCGGGCAGAGGGGCAAAACGCAGATGCTAGCAGGTATCTGGGCTGATCCCGCTAACACTGCGTTTTTGGGAACCCTAAACTGCTGGGGACGCTAGTATAAATCTGATCGGATCAGATATTGATCCGTTCAGATACTATACCACTAAGGGAGGCGTATGCTGTGTGCGTGGTGTTAGCGGTACTGTCGCTAACCTGACGCTGCTTGGGGCTGGTGCTTGCCTGTTCACCAGAATGCTACCAAAAAAACTGTTAGCGATCGCAGGGATCAGGCCTGACTCTGCGAACGCTGCAGTTATGCGTTTAGTGTTTTGTAAGTGACAGTGATCGATCGATACTGCACTTGAATGGGCTGGGCTGGGCCGGGCGGAGGAGCAAAACGCAGGTGCTAGCAGGTATCTGGGCTGATCCCGCTAACACTGCGTTTTTGGGAACCCTAAACTGCTGGGGACGCTAGTATGGATCTGATCGGATCAGATATTGATCCGTTCAGATACTATACCACTAAGGGAGGCGTATGCTGCGTGCGTGCGTGGGTGTTAGCGGTACTGACGCTGCCTGGGGTGACGCATATCACCGCCGGGCAATCAGGGGGCTAAACCTTTATTCGGTAATAAACGGCGGGTGCCCTGACACTATAAAAAATAAATGAACTAACCAGCGTCACCCGTAACACTTATACGGTGATCAGTGGTGAAAGGGTTAACTAGGGGGCAATCAAGGGGTTAAAACCTTTATTAGGTAGTATATGGGGGTCCCTGACGCTATAAAACGCTGACGGCGAACCTAAATATTTACCTCCCTAACTAGCGTCACCTGTGTCACTAATACAGCGATCAGAAAAATTATCGCTTAGTGACACTGGCACGGGGGGTGATCAAGGGGTTAAAACTTTATTAGGGGGGTTAGGGGGTATCCTACAGGTACGTGATTCTGCCTGCCCGTGCCATTCTGCCGACGTATATCGTCGTGAGGCGGTCGGCAAGTGGCTAAAGGAATAAAAGTCATGAATGAATGAAAGACAGTGAGACAAATGGCATGGGTACCCCCCCCCCCCCCCAGTCCATTACCAGGCCCTTTGGGTCTTGTATGGATATTAAGGGGAACCCTGCACCCAAATTAAAATAAGGAAAGGTGTGGGGCCCCCAGGCCCTATATAATCTGAACAGCAGTATACAGGCGGTGCAAACAAGACAGGGATTGTAGGTTTGTTGTTAAGTAGAATCTGTTTGTAATTTGGAATTGGTACATTTTTAAAGTGTAGCCCCAGCCAAAAAATCTATTTTTAAGCTTTTTGGAAAACATAGGGAAGGGTTATCACCCCTGTAACATTTGTTTTGCTGTCTGTGCACCTCTTCAGAAGATTTCACCTCACTTTCTGTCCCAATGACAAATGTTTTTGGAAAATTTGGGGTTTTTAGTTAAACAAGGATTGGTGATAAAGCATTAGTGGAGAGGAGACACGTTTTTCTCATATTAACTCTTACAGGAGAGAATTTCCCTTCCTAGGGGTAGATTTCATCTCACTTCCTGTCGTCTCCTTCCGTTTGCAAGTAGGAGTTGTTTGTAAGTTGTATGTTTGAAAGTAGGGGCCTCCCCTATATACGCTGCAGAAATTTGGGCCTTAGATGTTGGTGTTGCCACAACACTGTAAGTCCTCACAGTTACTCTTGGTGGGTGCAGAAACGGGCCCTGCTGTGAAATATTAGATCAAGAATTGTAATTACATGCCATTATTGAACAGTGGTAGAAAAATTGGGACTTTGGTGGTGGTGGTGGTGGTGCTGGTGCCACAACACTGTAAGTCCTCACAGTTACTCTTGGTGGGTGCTGGAACGGGCCCTGCTGTGAAATATTATATCAAGAATTGTAATTAGGCTTGAATGGAGGAGAAGATTCGGATGCCGCACACCGGATGTAGTCAAAAAATTTTCACTTTATTGAAAAAATGGGATCATCAAAATAACAAGACTGTCATGCAGAAAGTACAGATAAGCTGATGCGTTTCGCACTCAGGACTGAGTGCTTACTCATAGCTCAGTAATTACATGCACCTGTTGAACAGGGGCAGAAAAATTGGGCCTTTGGTGATGGTGGTGTTTCCACAACACTGTAAGTCCTCACAGTTACTCTTGGTGGGCGCTGGAATGGGCCCTGCTGTGAAATATTAGATCAAGAATTGTAATTACATGCACCTGTTGAACAGGGGCAGAAAAATTGGGCCTTTGGTGGTGGTGGTGGTGTTGCTACAACACTGTAAGTCCTCACAGTTACTCTTGGTGGGCGCAGGAATGGGCCCTGCTGTGAAATATTAGATCAAGAATTGTAATTACATGTCTCTGTTGAACAGGGGCAGAAAAATTGGGCCTTAGGCACTGGTGCCACAACACTGCAACCCCTCACAGATACTCTAGTTGGAGTGCAGGAATGAGCCCTGCTGCAAAATTTTGCATAAAAAATTGTTATTACATGCCCCTGTTAAGCAGGGGCTGAAAAAATTGGGTCTAGGGAGTGCGCATGCGCGGCACTCTGTGATGGCTGCCTGAACACAGAGCCCCGCACTGCTCCATCCATAAAGCGCACCCTGCAGCAAAGTTATCAACCCCCACGACGCCAGACCGGGACCGGAGGGGATCGCAAACATATGGGGACGCCTGGATGCCAGTGGGAGCAGCAAGGAGAGGCTTAAAAGCTCACTTTGAATAGCTTCCAGGAGCAGATGAAAATCCCAAGATGGCGGCGGAACGACCGCCTCACGAGGCCCTTACAGGGAGCCCAGGCTCTTCTCCATGGCGGGACGCTCTGCATGAGGAGGTATGTGGAGGGGCCCCTTCACCCACAACCAGCGGAGGCCCACTGTCACTGGCCACCACTGTATCCCTCCTGAATCAGACCCTGGATGAAATGCACATGCTAATGTCCCCCTCAGGCGCCCATAACCCCAGACCTAATGTCTCATATCAGGAGACAGGCCTGCATACCTCACAACCCCAGGACATTACATTCATGTTCTCTAAATTTGCAGAAATGCTGGATAGGGGCCTAGCTCAGACTGCATCCAGAATCACCTCTGACATTAAGGCGGACCTTCAACTCCTAGGCTCCCGCATTGAAAGCATTGAAAACAAAGTTGATGCTATGATCGATCGAGTCAATCAAAACACTGATTGCTTTCAGCAACTGCATGACCAACTTGAGGGCGCCATGGCAAAAATAGATGACCTGGAGAACAGATCCAGAAGGCTAAATTTTAGGATCAGGGGTCTGCCTGAGTCCGTAACGGACGTCCCAGATACAGTTCATTCTCTAATCAAAAATCTTATCCTTGACATCCGCGCACACAGGCTGGAGCTTGACCGTGCACATAGGGCCCTGGGACCCCCCCGCCAGGACGACCTACCACGTGACATTGTGGTCAAACCACATTACTACAGTGTCAAGGAGGAGATCATGAGGAGAGTCCGCACCACCCCACAGATCCAGCTGATGGGACACCAGATACAAATCTACGCGGACATATCACCCTTCACTATCCAGAAAAGGTGGGCGCTCAAACCCCTTCTGGCGGTTCTGACACAAAGTAATATCAAGTATTGGTGGCTTTTCCTCTTCAGCTTGAAATTTGATCTCAACGGCAAACCTTTTCGATTCTGCTCATTTCAAGAAGGTGAACAACTACTGCAAAAATTAGGACTTCTTCCAAAGGATCCACCTTCGCCTATGCAGACCGCATCATCCGGCATGACAAAACATCCACCTCCTTCTAGCCCTTTGTCCTCTCTCTGGATGACACCCAGAAACAAGAAGGCTAAAGACGGTCTCCCCCCATGATTTTGAGGGAATCCTCCCCCTTCCACCATACACTTCCTATTTTTGTTTTGGTTGGGATCCTCTTTGACCTATGGCATTTATGCCCAACTGATTCTTCTCCTCACTTGTCTGCTTTTTGGGGAATGTTACTCCCCAGGCCGCGCTGGCTACACTCCTTTCTTGAGTACCTAGCCATACTGTGATACATCTGACCTTCAATCGAGCAGGCGAGATTCCCCCTCACCTTCAACATTTTTTTCTTTTTCCTTTTTTTTTTTAATCTCAGAATCTGCACAGCCTTCCAGCTGGACTTTAGGGTCTTTCTGCACAAATTGTAGGTCTGAACCTCCGGATACGCCTCTAATGGAGCTGCCAGAGGGAACTATCATAGCCCCTCACCCCAAAGTTAGGCTGGGGTTGGGTCGGGTCCAATAGTCCCCTTTCTTCCCCTTCCCCCTCCCCTTTTCCTTCCCCCTAGTCAGCACTCCTGATCCAGATATCCTAAGCTAGCGCTTTTTATACCCCCCCCATTTCCCTCCCATCTCTTATTATACCCCAAGTCTAGGTCATTCCTTTTTTAATCTATAAGGGACTTATTTCTTAACTGTTCATGTTTGTATTTTTCCCTTTTTTGATATATATATGTACATATATATTCTATTTCTTGTTTATTTTGGGCTATTAGTTCAGGGTGCGGAGGACGGAGCGGGTCCAATGCGCCTGCTCTCATACTCGGAGCCATAGTGGGCTCACTACTCCTAGTTCGGGAATTCCCCCCTCATTGGGGGGTCACCATGTGTGTTTCTCCGAGAGGGGTGGTATTGTTCTCACCTCTACCTCGGAGCCCACTTCTCCTTGTTATTCGAACTGTCTTCTTCTTTTTTCCTCTCTTCCTCATCTCTCTACTTTTTCTTTCATCGACGGATGTGGTCTCTCTCCTTCACAGGATTTGGATTGCAGTCCTGGTGCTCCCTCCTGAGGCATTCCTACTAAGACCGGCCACTACAACAAAGGTAGGTGCTGGGGGGTCGCCCACTTTCTCACTTACACTGCTCCATGGCTGACCACACCACACATAGACCTGCTCTACGCATTGCCACCCACAATGTTCAGGGACTTAATTCCCCTGTGAAACAGAAAAATATTCCAACATTACCACGCCCAAAAAATAGATATACTATTCTTACAGGAAACACATTTCCCTAAATCATATATACCTCTTCATTCATTCATGCCAAATTCCCCAGATTTTACTTAGCTAACTCTGACAATAAAACCAAGGGCGTAGGCCTGTTCTTCTCTCACAAAACTCAATTCTCCCTGGTCTCTGAATTCAAGGACCCGGAGGGCAGATTTTTGTTGGTAAAGGTCCTCATTGACAAACAAATTTACACCCTTATATCATATTATGTGCCAAATAAGGGGCAGGCAAAGTTCTTTAAATGAAGAAATAGACTCCTGCGCACAAGTGGTCAACCAGATGGATGGAAGGACGACACAGGCCTTGCTGCCCTCAAGGATGGGGAATCCTAACAAACAAAGAAATAAAAAGAGAGAGGGGCGCACCGGCCATGTGCATTATCTTTTGTAAAACATTTATTGAATAAAATGATAAAAGAAATTACTCACAAGCAGTAGTAAAATCTGGTGTCATAAAACTCGAGCAACAACAAGCAGCTTGGTGGTGATGATGAGCGAAGCCTTCCAAAGGTCTTAGAGGAACATGTAAGCTTCACTACTAGCTGACGCGTTTCGAAGGGCACGTCCCTTCTTCATCAGAGCTCAGCAGTGAACCCTCCTTCAACACTCCCTGTATATATATATATATATAGTGTATGTGCCAAAAGGCCCAGTCAGTGGAGTAGGGCGGACTTGTGGGGCCCCTCCCCCTTAAAGAATCCCTCCCTCATAGGCAACTCACTTGTGCAAGTAAATAGATGGTGATAAATGCTAAATAGATGAAAATAAATAAATAAATAAAATGAGATAAAATTAAAATTAAAATTAAATTAAATTCAATGTAAAAGATTGAATAAAAAATAATACATAGTAAATGAATGTAAATAAGGAATTGAGAATGATGTAAGATATAAATGTATAATCTACAATCAAAAGGGTGTCAATGTGGTTGAAAATGTCAACAAACCACAGCAAAAGTAAACCAGAAGTACACATGACATACAGTGATAGCGGCACAATGTCCAGAGTGGCACGGGGAAAGTGCACCTTTAGCAGGGGAAGTAGTCATTGTAGATAGCAGGCTAACTTAATGTAACAAGGCGCTGTACCTTCCATGCCCGATCCTGATCTCTGTGTGAGCGGCTCTGTGTATGAGAGCCGCTCGCCGATCGTTTCCGCGTGTTTTTCTATGTTGGAACGCACGCCAGTGTGCTTGCGTTCCAGACAGGAGGAAGAGGCAGTGCGCGTCACTTCCTCCGCGCCTGCTGTCGCTTGCGAGTGACGTAAGCGGCAATGAGTCGTTCGGCGCCATGTTACTGGGGGCAAACACTCAATGGAAAAGGGGCTGGCACAGCGCAGAATCAACCCGACGCCAGCCCAACCATAGGTCCGCCCCACTGACTGTAGCTGCGCTACCCATTGCCAAAAGTGTGACATACAAAAACTCTAGAGGTACTCATAAAGTAAAGGACGCCACTATCATACAGAAAATACACTATGCATAGTTCATTCTCTTGTATAGTGCAGAGTATGCACCTGAAGAGAAGTGGGAAAGTGAATAAATACTAAATTATATCACACATAGCATTGAAACCATTGTCGATATTATACATATAAATGCACATACATATATATACACGCATATAATGTGTATAGATAAATCAAACATTAATTAATGTAGGTGCACATTCCATATGCCAATCAGCACATGTGCGTGCCCATATCACTGACATATCATGAACCAACCCCGGGTGAATGAGGAGGTTGTGTAAATCAAGGGAAATTAATATATATGTATATGTACACAGGGGTGGTATCGAAGGAGTGGACACATGTGGCACAACCAGTAGCTGGCATGATGACCGCTTGGTATTAGTATGCAGGTGATAATACTAATAAACCCCAATAAAACGCGAAGCCTATTGGATCTTCACCCTCGGGAGTATGACCCCCGGGGGCCTGAATGAGGACCCTGAGGTCCATAAAATCACGTGATTCCGCAGTGCCCACCCATGATGCTACCATATGCCACTGCCATTCTCTCCACACACACTCATACATACACACCTTTCCGTGCCCCTTCTGTCTTTGAGATCAGGTCGGCTTTGTCTGTTGGTATCTACTAGGTTTTGTAACCAGTGTATTATATTACTCATGTTCTAGTGATCTATGATTAGTGTACTACCATTAGTGTTTTCTAGCTCTCTACTAATTTTTACTAATATAATAACATCATTGCTGTGTTACCTTTAGTGATATGTTTAGCATCAATATGATAAAGGTATTCTTTTGTTAGTGACAAGTCTGTCACTCTGCATATGTTGCACACAGTGGTGAGGAAGGGGCCGCTTGGTATTTTGCCCATGCTAGGGTAACACGGTTCCCTCCCCCCCCCCCCTCCCCCTCTCCTGTGGGGTTTATTAGTATTATCACCTGCATACTAATACCAAGCGGTCATCATGCCAGCTACTGGTTGTGCCACATGTGTCCACTCCTTCGATACCACCCCTGTGTACATATACATATATATTAATTTCCCTTGATTTACACAACCTCCTCATTCACCCGGGGTTGGTTCATGATATGTCAGTGATATGGGCACGCACATGTGCTGATTGGCATATGGAATGTGCACCTACATTAATTAATGTTTGATTTATCTATACACATTATATGCGTGTATATATATGTATGTGCATTTATATGTATAATATCGACAATGGTTTCAATGCTATGTGTGATATAATTTAGTATTTATTCACTTTCCCACTTCTCTTCAGGTGCATACTCTGCACTATACAAGAGAATGAACTATGCATAGTGTATTTTCTGTATGATAGTGGCGTCCTTTACTTTATGAGTACCTCTAGAGTTTTTGTATGTCACACTTTTGGCAATGGGTAGCGCAGCTACAGTCAGTGGGGCGGACCTATGGTTGGGCTGGCGTCGGGTTGATTCTGCGCTGTGCCAGCCCCTTTTCCATTGAGTGTTTGCCCCCAGTAACATGGCGCCGAACGACTCATTGCCGCTTACATCACTCGCAAGCGACAGCAGGCGCGGAGGAAGTGACGCGCACTGCCTCTTCCTCCTGTCTGGAACGCAAGCACACTGGCGTGCGTTCCAACATAGAAAAACACGCGGAAACGATCGGCGAGCGGCTCTCATACACAGAGCCGCTCACACAGAGATCAGGATCGGGCATGGAAGGTACAGCGCCTTGTTACATTAAGTTAGCCTGCTATCTACAATGACTACTTCCCCTGCTAAAGGTGCACTTTCCCCGTGCCACTCTGGACATTGTGCCGCTATCACTGTATGTCATGTGTACTTCTGGTTTACTTTTGCTGTGGTTTGTTGACATTTTCAACCACATTGACACCCTTTTGATTGTAGATTATACATTTATATCTTACATCATTCTCAATTCCTTATTTACATTCATTTACTATGTATTATTTTTTATTCAATCTTTTACATTGAATTTAATTTAATTTTAATTTTAATTTTATCTCATTTTATTTATTTATTTATTTTCATCTATTTAGCATTTATCACCATCTATTTACTTGCACAAGTGAGTTGCCTATGAGGGAGGGATTCTTTAAGGGGGAGGGGCCCCACAAGTCCGCCCTACTCCACTGACTGGGCCTTTTGGCACATACACTATATATATATATACAGGGAGTGTTGAAGGAGGGTTCACTGCTGAGCTCTGATGAAGAAGGGACGTGCCCTTCGAAACGCGTCAGCTAGTAGTGAAGCTTACATGTTCCTCTAAGACCTTTGGAAGGCTTCGCTCATCATCACCACCAAGCTGCTTGTTGTTGCTCGAGTTTTATGACACCAGATTTTACTACTGCTTGTGAGTAATTTCTTTTATCATTTTATTCAATAAATGTTTTACAAAAGATAATGCACATGGCCGGTGCGCCCCTCTCTCTTAAAGTTCTTTAAATCCCTTTTCCAAATCCTCTCCCCACTAACTGAAGGCCTTGTCATTTATGGGGGAGACTCCAATCTAGCTTTGATTGCGGGAATCGATAAAACACGCCCCCCAGGCAAAAACCGGGTCCGTCCTACCAGGCAGAGTCTGAATGTGGCCAGACAGATATTCCATCATGGCTTGGTTGATATCTGACGGGAAATGAACCCGAAGGCACGGGATTATACACACTACTCCAACCCGCATCAATCTTTTTCTAGAATAGATCACTTTTTTATTCTACAACAATATGTTCCACTGATACAAAGGTTAGATATTAAGGACTCTGCCTGGTCAGACCATTCCCTTCTTCTGCTGACACTGAACGGCGGTCCGTCTCAATGTTCAGGTTTTCACTGGGGATTAAACGCCTCCATCCTTAGTAACCCCACTCACGTACGTGAAATAGAAAAACACATTCAGGAATACTTCCTTCTGAATGACGTGGACAGCATCTCCCCTTCCACCCTGTGGGCGGCCCACAAGACAGCAATCAGGGGTAGCTTAATCCAGATCTCATCTAGAATGCGCAAAGCTCGCAAATTGAAAATTGACAGGCTAGAAGGGGAGTTCTCATCCCTAAGCATATTGCATAAATCCAAACCCTCTTCGGACTCTGCAAAGAGGCTGGAATCAGCCCGCACAGCCCTGAACCTTGCTCTCACTGCAATAGCGGAAAAGAACCTCAGATGGGAGGGGGGGTCGGTTTTACCACCAAACTGAAAAATTTGGTTCTAGATTAGCAAGACAGTTAACCCCTAAAATTAGAACACATGCACTCCCTAAAATAAAATTAAGTGACGGTTCCCTCACACAGAACCCCAAAAAAATTATGGAAGCCTTTCATGACTTCTATCGCACTCTATATAGCAAGGTGGGGAAGGAACCCTCTCCAGACATTATAGACTCTTTTTTGGACTCAATGAAGATCCCACAGATCAGGACACAGCATAGGGACAAGTTAGAAGCTCCGATCTCAACAGAAGAGGTAGCACAGGTCAAACCTCAAAAATAATTCAGCTCCGGGCCCAGATGGCTTCTCTGTCCCATATTATAAGCACTTCTCCCCATTACTCTCCCCATACTTAGCTCGCTTTTTTAATCATCTTCAGTCTGGAACGCCCCTTGACAAGGCATCTAATTCGGCGTTCATTACTGTGATTCCTAAGCCAGGAAAGGACCTCAGTTGCACGTCCAATTATAGGCCCATATCATTGATTAACAATGATCTTAAAATTCTAACAAAAATTATAGCAGACAGAATTTCCAACTTTATTGGCCTTTATATTCATAGGGATCAAGTTGGCTTTATTCCCAGGCGACAGGGGCTGGATCAGATCAGGAGGGCAATCGACGTTGTTTCATTGTATGGATCAGGATGGGACAGGGGCCCCCAACAAAAGGGTCTCCTGCTCTCACTAGATCTCATGAAGGCGTTCAATTTCGTCTCCTTGTGATTTCTGGTCCCTACCCTGCAAAAATGGGGATTTGGTGAAACCTTTATGAACATAATTGGTGCACTCTATTCTTCTCCAGAAGCAAAAATTAAGATGCAGGGATATCACTCGAATTCCTTCCCAATCCTCCGCAGTACGAGACAGGGATACCCCTTATCTCCTTTGATCTTTGCCTTGATCATCGAGACCCTGGCCATTTCCATCAGAGACAACCCTGACATACAAGGGGTACAATGCGGACCACATTCTCACAAATGTGCATTGTTCGCTGACGACATCTTGCTTTTTATATCTTCACCACTCACCTCCCTTTCTAGTATATGCAGGGTGCTGGATGATTTTGGCAAAGTCTCGGGACTTACGGTCAATTATTCCAAATCTTTGGCTCTCAACATTAACCTACCAGCTCAGCTGGTTTCTCAGCTTAAAAACAACTTTAGGTTCGGGTGGACAGAGACAGCACTCCCCTATTTAGGGATTAACTTGACCATGACCGTAGACAAACTTTATCAGCCAACTATTCTGCGATTTTTCGTAAACTGGAGGAAGACTTATCCACATGGGACAAACTGGGCCTTTCCTGGCTAGGCAGGGTGAACTCGGTGAAAATGACCCTACTGCCCCGTATCCTGTATCTCTTCAGATCCTTACCTATCCCCATCCCTAAGGACCGTCTCCGGAATTTCCAATCGAAAATCGTGAAGTTTATATGGGGTACCAAGGGGCATACAATTGCCAAAGGGACTCTCTTTCGCAGTAGAGATCAAGGAGGGGTGGGTGCGCCAAACATACTCTGGTACTATCAAGCAGCACAACTATCTCAACTATCCACTGTATATTCTAAAATTGCTCACCCTGATTGGGTACGTATGGAAAGATAAGCTATTCCTCACTACACTCTAGATTACATACTTTGGTGCCCAACCAAGACCAGACCGGCCATCCTAGCACCCACACTCTCTCACTCCTTGACACTGTGGGATTCCCTTAGACTCAACTCACACTTGATCTCCCTTTGGTGCCCTCTATCCCACATTTTCAGAAATCCCCTTTTCCCGCCTGGACAGGACATTAAAGCCTTTCAATGGTGGCTAGATAAGGGGCTTTATAGGATTGGTCACTTTGTACACCCGACGGGCCCTCTCTCCTTTTCTTACTGCACCAGTAAACTTCACATGCCAGGGACAGAAAGGTTCAGACGCCAACAAATATCCCACTTTATCAGATCTCTAGGGCACTCCATTCACAAACCCTTGTCCATTACGGAATATGAACTGTGGTGCAGTCAGGCCATGGAGCAGAGGGGGGGGGGGATAACGGTGATTTACCAAGCACTTGCTAAGGCTGAATCTAAATCACTATTCATGCGGGAATGAGAGACTGATCTACAACAACAATGGACCCTGACTGAGTGACACAGAGCTTCTGTTGCTGTTTCTAAAGGCATTCTCAATATTGCGTTAGCTGAAGCTAACTTAAAAATTCTTATGAGGTGGTATATGGTTCCTTTGCGGATAGCTAAAATCTACCCAAATGCATCCCCCTTATGCTTTCGTAACTGTGGATATATTGGTGCCATGCTTCATATCTGGTGGGAATGCCCCAAAATCAGGGTTCTTTGGAACAAAATATTCCATATTATTAGGAAAATAACAAATTTGCCTATCCCAAAAACTCCACAATACGCATTATTAAACTTCCCCAACCCGGGGGTACCAAAATTAGCCCAAAATCTTATCAGGTTCATCCTTATTGGAACTAAATTGACAATAGCTCGAGCTTGGAAACAGCCCACAGTTTCACTTCTGTTAGTTAAAAGAAAGATATCCTGGATTATGGCTCAGGAAAAAACAGTCAGCATTCTCCTGGACACGGTAGACAGAATGGAGGCAGTATGGGAACCCTGGGCCAAATACATCTCCGGGCCACTGAACCGTTCCTCTATCCCGGCTTAAAAGTGGAGGAGCGAGCACCACACCGTCTTTTATCGCTCTATCTACACATCTATTTTCTATCCTCTTTGTTGTCCAGGAACACCTTTCTGCAAGGCCCCCCAAATATGTTTCATCCTCTGCTCCCTCTGCAAGGAAGATAAGGTCCGCAACCTTACCCTTGTAACGTGGATCAAGGAGGGTTACCAGTCAGTAAAAATCCCTCTCCTTGATACCACGAATACGAGGATCCTTCCGCAGGCTTTGCAGGATCAGGGAGGCCATGAAGCATAGGTTTGCTGAGGCATTCGGTCCGGAGTCCTCTGGGTCACTAAGGATGACATGATCCGCAGCCACCTCCTCCCAGCCACGTACAAGTCCATGGGTTTCTTGGGACTGTAAATGATCCCTTGAAGACTGCTGCTGATGCTGAGTGCCAGGCTCCCCCTCCATGCTGACACAATCCTCCTCCTCCTCGTCTTCCTGTGTGATTGGCAGGCATGCAGGAACACTGTCTGGATAAAGGGGGCCTTGAGAGGTAAGGAAGTCCTCCTCTTCCTGCCTCTGTTCTGCCTCAAGTGGTGACAGGACAGTGCATGCATCCCTCATCATGGCCCACTGGCGTGGGGAAAAAAAAACAAGCTCCCCTGATCCTGCCCTGGTGCCATAGTCGCACAGGTACTCATTGATGGCCCTCTGCTGCCTGTGCAGCCGCTTCAGCATGGCCAACGTTGATTTCCACCTGGTGGGCATGTCACAGATTAGGTGGTTCTTGGGCAGGTTAAATTCCTTTTGGAGGTCAGCCAGCTGAGCACTGGCATTATATGACCGGCAGAAATGCACAGAGACTTTCCTGGCCTGCCTCAGGGCATCCTGTAAGCCCGGGTAC
Organism: Aquarana catesbeiana; assembly: GCF_042186555.1. Classification (NCBI taxonomy): domain Eukaryota; kingdom Metazoa; phylum Chordata; class Amphibia; order Anura; family Ranidae; genus Aquarana; species Aquarana catesbeiana. Next base: position 478,771,044 of record NC_133326.1, on the reverse strand, counting down.
CTGCCCAAGAACCGCTACACCACCAAGTTAAGGATGTGAGCCAAACAGGGCACATGGGTCAGTTGTCCCTGTCGGAGGGCGGAGAGGAGGTTGGTGCCATTGTCACAAACCACCATTCCTGGCTGAAGCTGGCGTGGTGTCAACCACCGCTGAGCCTGCCCCTGCAGAGCTGACAGAATCTCTGCCCCAGTGTGGCTCCTGTCCCCCAAGCATACCAGCTCAAGCACTGCATACTTATGTAGCCCCTTGAACGCCTACGGAGCACAGCTGGTTCCGAGGACAAAGCACAGGAAGAGGCCATGGAGGAAGAAGAAGAGGAGGGGGTGGAGGAGAGACGTGTGTCAGATTCACCAGTAGTAGCATTTTGGAGGTGTGGTTGTGGAACAGCCTCCAACACTACTGCACCTTGTCCTGCATCCTTCCCAGCTGCCAGAAGAGTCACCCAATGTGCCATGAAAGATAGGTAACATCCCTGTCCATGCCTGCTGGACCATGAGTCAATGGTAATATGCACCTTACCACTGGCCGCCCTGTCCAGCGAGGCCAAGACATTGCCTTCCACATGCCGGTAAAGAGCCGTAATCGCCTTCCGTGAGAAAAAGTGGCATTTGGGAACCTGCCACTGAGGAACCGCACATTCTAGAAACTCACGGAAGGAGGCAGAGTCTACCAACTGAAAAGGCAGCAGTTGAAGTGCTAGCAATTTAGTCAAGCTAGCATTCAACCGTTGGGCATGTGGATGGCTGGGAGTAAACTTCTTTCGGCGGTGCAGCAGCTGGGGCAGGGAAATTTGCCTGGTACAATCTGACGTCAGTGTACCGATAGCAGATTGCCCGCAAGTACTTGGCTGTGACACACCTAATTCTACACCTTCATTCCTCTCAGTGCAGGTCTCAGAGAGGACTGAAGATATAGTGGGGTTGGAGATCCCAGCTGATGAGGAGCAAGGAGAGGTCCTCTTTGTTCTTTGGTGTGGGTCTTTTAGGTACGCTTGCCAACGAACTGCATGGCAGGTCAACATATGTCTGGTCAAGCATGTGGTACCCAAGCGGGTGATGTTTTGGCCACGTGAGATACGCTTGAGACATATGTTGCAAATAGCAGTGGTGGGATCTGATGCACTCGTCTCAAAAAAGGCCCACACCAAAGAACTTTTGGAATAACGCGCAGAGACAGCAGCGCCCTGCACATGCGGAGGTCTGAGGTGTGATGCAGTCGGTGTGCTGCCCTTAAGCTGGCCCCTGGAGGGCATCCTGCCTTGTTGGGGATGTGCCTCCTCCTCCTCCTCTCTTCTATCAGGCACCCACGTGGAGTCAGTGACCTCATCATCCCCTCCCTCCTCATCACTGGAGCAAACCTGGCAGTATGCTGCATGCTGCAGCTGGGGGAACATGACTGCCAGATTGCTGTCCTTCTTGAGCACCCCCTCTGTCTGGGCTCACGTTACTGCCTTCCTCTAGCTGAGTACCATCATCTGGGAATCCTCCTGGAGCATGTATCCAACACTGTGGTCAAACAGTTCGGGGGACTCCTCAGGAGGAAATGGTGGGGCTAGGGAAGGAGTGACTGATGCCATTGAGCCAAGGGAAGAGGCTGTGTTGGCAGCTGTTTTGCCAGACAATGTACCCTGAGCCTGGGTGAGAGAGGATGAGGAGGATGAGGACAGCTTGGTCATCCACTCTACCAAGTCTTCCGCATGTTACGGCTCAACGCGGCCAGCTGCCGAAAAAAAGGACAAGCGTGTCCCACGGTCAAGTGCTGATGAGGATGCACCATGTCCACGACCAGCACTGTTGCCTCTAGACATAGAGCCTGCTTGCCCTCTTTTATTGGCTTGTGGCTGTCTGCCTCTCCTTGTTGGCCTTTCAGACATACTAATGGCCTGCAGTTAGATGTAGCTGCACAAAACTGGGATGTATATATATACTGATTATATAGCAGCTAGCAGAATGCCTGCCTGTGGTATTAATAGGATCAGAAGAAGCACACCAGCACTTGTCTTCAGGTAGCTATAGGTGCAACTGTGCAGGGTACACAGTACACTAACTATAAATACTTCAAGCTGCCTGCCAGTGGTATTAATATGATCAGAAGAAGAACACCAGCACTTGTCTTCAGGTAGCTATAGGTGCAACTGTGCAGGGTACACAGTACACTAACTGAAAATACTTCAAGAGCCTGCCTGTGCTATTAATAGGATCAAAAGAACATAAGCACTTGTCTTCAGGTAGCTATACTGTAGGAGCAACTGTGCACTGTACACAGTACACTAACTGTAAATACTTCAAGAGCCTGCCTGTGGTATTAATAGGATCAGAAGAAACACAAGCACTTGTTTTCAGGTAGATATACTGTAGGTGCAACTGTGCAGGGTACACAGTACACTAACTGTAAATACTTCAAGAGCCTGCCTGTGCTATTAATAGGATCAAAAGAACATAAGCACTTGTCTTCAGGTAGCTATACTGTAGGAGCAACTGTGCACGGTACACAGTACACTAACTGTAAATACTTCAAGAGCCTGCCTGTGGTATTAATAGGATCAGAAGAAGAACACAAGCACTTGTCTTCAGGTAGCTATACTGTAGGTGCAACTGTGCAGGGTACACGGTATACTAACTGTAAATACTGTAAAAACACTTGCCTGCCTGTCAGTATATTAGGAAGAGAATAACAGGAATGGATCTAGCTAAACTGAATACAGTGTGTATATATATATATATATATATATATATATATATATATATATATATATATATATTTACAACACCTGGGATGTATATATATATATATATATATATATATATATATATATACACAATACACTGTAAGTGCAGCTAACTGACTTGACCTGCCTACTCTATCTAACTTAAATCAAATGACACTGTCTCTCTGTCTATCTATCTCTCTCCGCCACCGCAGCACAATACACAAGGCCGCCACGCAGGTGGCCTTATATAGTGTGGGGCGTGTACTAAACCCCCTGAGCCATAATTGGCCAAAGCCACCCTGGCTTTGGCCAATTACGGCTCTTTGTACACACGGCGCTGTGATTGGCCAAGCATGCGGGTCATAGTGCATGCTTGGCCAATCATCAGCCAGCAATGCACTGCGATGCTGCAGTGAATTATGGGCCGTGACGCGCTCAAATTTGGCGCGAATGGCCCATATCGTTCGCAATTCGACGAACGGTCGAACAGGCGATGTTCGAGTGGAACATGGATTCGACTCGAACTCGAAGCTCATCCCTACTGCAGAGGTTGAAGGGGTGGGGTGTACTCACTTTGGTGAGATACTGTATATATATATATAGATCTGTATAGATCTATATATATATCTATATATAGATCTATATATATAGATCTATATATACAGTATATATATATATATATATATATAGATAGATACATGTTATATATTTATTTTCAATGTTTCACAGTATAAATTAACCCCTTGTAGTACTGATTATGTACTGTTTTTGTACTATAAATGGCTATTTTTAGTTTTTTTAACCGCACCATGACAGGTGATACAAAAGGCATGCTGCTGCTACTAAATGTCTTATGCTGGCCATACATGTAATGATTTTTGGACAAGAATATTCGTTCGAATAATATTTATGCATTTAATAAATGGATGAATGTCATTGGTAAATTTCACTTGCTTTTAACATTAAGTTTTAAAATGAAAACCACATGCACTCTCTGAAAGGTCATTTGATCGAAAAAAGTTTTCTATTCTGCTCCTTCAAATTTTCCTGTCACTGTGGTCAAAAATGAATGTTGATTTGACCTGGCTAGTGATTAGAAAATCAAATTATGTTCTTATAAAAATTTTTGTGTATGGCCAGAATAAGTGAAAAAAATGTTGATCTCTGAGTCTGATGATATGTATCAGTTTAGATATTTTGTTCCATAACCATATAGCTGGTTATTTATACACTGCTCAAAAAATAAAATGAATGGAACACTTTTTTTCTTAAATTTTAAATGATGCGGGCCAGTGTGGAACATTTGCTGGAGGCCCGTTCTGGGCATGTACAGGACTTCCTGGCCAATCGGGCAAGAGGGAGGCGGAGCAAGGCTTAAGGGAGCCAAATTTAAAGATGCTTTTGTCTAAGGAAATATAAAAAAAAAAAAAAATGACAGGGAATATAAATGGATAAGAAAATGGAGATGCAAGCCATGGATTCCTAAAAAACTAAAGTAAACATGAGGAAGGATGGCAGTACATACAAATTAAATTTTTCTTTGGGTATAAAGTACTGTCATTCAGTGGAGTGTATAAAAAAAAAGTCAAAAAGATCATGGTCCAACCACTTCCTCCCATGAGTAAAATGAACCAATGAAAAAGCTACTGATATGTCCAAAGACAAAAATATTCCATAACATGTTGTTAAAACTACAGAAGAAATTATCAGTATAAAAAGAAGCCAGACATAAAAGAAAGGAAGATAGAAAGATGAAGCATACAATAGTAAAAGGCTAGGGCACCAAATAATCATACAGAGCAAGTTTCATTGCATCAGGCACCAGGTTCCCAGACAGCTTCAAATTTAACAGAGGAATAGACTATGACTAGCTGTCTTCTCCTGAGTCATTATCCAGGAAACTTTTCATTTTGCTACTACAAAGGACACTGTCGGCTGTTTCCAGGCACGGGCTACTATAATCTTAGCCCCCAACAAAATAAATTGGATGAGTTTCTGAAGGGGTTTGGGACACCCAACTGACCTACTATACAGTAAGGCCATCTCGGGTTTCTTTTGGGGGGTTAGACCAGATACTTTATGCAGCAAACAAAAGATCCTGTTCCAGAAGCCCCGAATTTGAGGGCATTCCCACCAGGTGTGTAAGAAGGAACCACATCCTCTGAAACACAGTGGAGAGGAATTCGTAAAAACGTTTCCCAGGCGAGATGGAACCAGATACCAATGAGTGATAACTTTAATACTAACCTCCATAAACAAATTTATCAATGACGAATTTGGTGTAAGCGGAATCTTTTGGACATGAGCATGTCCAACTTACTTATACAATGACTTGCTGTCAAAGGTCCCATAGAGGACAGGAAGTGACCAATCCTGTACAGGTCCTTATTGATCCAGCACTGAAACCCCCTAATATCTTAATGTGGAGGAAACTGGGGGTTATGAAAAAGGTGTGCTAGCAGATGAAAACAAGATACCAGAAAGGGAGACTTATATATTGCATCACATAGGGCCATCAAATGTGATAGAGTGGGGGCTAGGATTGGGGGCTTATTTTTAGACGGAACCCATACCAGAAAATCAATGGTGTTTTGAAGGGACCACCTGTCTCTCCATGTCAACTCAATCTGGTTTACTACCTTGAGCATAAATTACTGAAAACTGTGCTAGTTGGGCTGCCTGAAAATACTTCCAGAGATTGGGTAACCCTAGGCCTCCTTGAGTGCGTCTTCTTTATAAGAAACTCCTAGGTTTCCAGTAGCCTTTATTTCCCCAGATAAATCTCGTTACCTGAGATTGAAGCTTCTGAAGGTGTGATTTTTGGACTGGGATAGGAAGGGAACAAAATAAATATAGGATCCTTGGGAGGAGGGTAATTTTGACAGAGTGCTACCTACCCAGCAAGGAGAGGTCACTCTACCCCCAGCTGGACAGATCTGCACTCAATTGTTTGAACATGGGGGATAGTTAGCACTATAAAGCTGGTCAATGCTGGCTGCAAGGTTGATACCCAGATAAGGGATGTGTGTGGAGCTCCAGGAAAACGCAAAATGTTCCTAAAGCCGCCCTACCAAAGTGCCGCGGCATGATAATGTTTAACGCAACCGATTTGGTCATATTTACTCAAAGTCCAGAGACCTTCCCAAACTCCTGCAGGAGTTTAAAAATAATCATAATAGAAATGAGGGGGGAAGTGATGAATATTAGCAAGTCATCCGCAAATAAAGCATATTTTTTGAGTGCGGAGGCCACACTTTACCCTATGTATATTACGCTGATTCCTAATTGCAATAGCCAGGGTTTTGATTGCAATGGCGAAAATTATAGGGAAAAGAGGACACCCCTGTCTGGTTCCTTTAGAAACTTGAAAGGGGTTTGAGTAATAGCCTTGAAGTCTGACCTGGGCGCCCGGGTTTGAGTATAGAGCTCGTAAAGTCTCCAGAAACTGTGTGCCAAACTTCCATCTGTTTGGCTTTACTTGTTATAAGTTCTAATCAACTGTATCAAAGGCTTTCTGTAATTCCACTGATAACAAGAACCCCTCCTGGTGAGAGCCTTGTCCCATCTCGTCTGCATAAGGGAAGTTGTATCTACGGCTCTATGTTGCTGAAGCCCACCTGGTCTTTGTCAACATTTATAGGAGGTTATGTTCACAATCTCTTGGCCATAATTTTGGTTAAAATTTTGAGATCATTGTTGATTAATGAGAGAGGCTTATAATTGCTTACGTCCGAGTGGTCTTTGCCTGGATGGGGATGAACTAAACATATGCCATGTTAGCTTCTCTATCAAGGGTGGACCCCCCCAAAGGGAGTTAAAGAACCATGTCAAGTATGGGGTGAGTGGGAGCAAAAGCTTTGTAGTAACATGAAGATAACCCGTCAGGGCCTGGAGCAGAGCCCTTCTTAAGGTTCTCGATAACTTCCAGGACTTTCGATTCCGCTATAAGTTTTTCAAGAGTCATTCTATGCCCCCTGTCCAGTTTGGGGAGTGGGATCCCATCTAAAAAAATGGTAAGGTTGCAAGGATGGGGTCCCTCATCTGCATTGTATAATTTGGCATAAAAATCTTGAAATTCTGCCATGATCTGTTGAGGGTTCAGTGTGAGTGCTACTGTAGAATCACATACTCTGTGAAAGGAAAAGCAGCGGGGCCTAGGAGACAACTTGGCAGCCAGTTTGGGGGCTTATTCTGTCTTTTTGGAGGTAGAAATGGGCATTCATCCACCGGATGTGCTTTTTGGCATTGGTAGTCAGAGCAAGATTCAGGACGACCCTACTGGAGTCCAATAAGGCTTGTGATTTAGGTGTGGGATCATTCTTATGGTTTTTGGAGAGTTTGTGAAACTCACTTTCTAGCTTTTCTACATCAACCTGCTGTTCCGGTTTAAGCTTAGTGGAGACTTGAATAATCTTTCCCCTTATCACCACCTTATGAGCAGCCCAGAGAGTTGTAGGAGAGACCTCCCCATTGTCATTGACTCGAAAGCATTCACCTATATCTTTATATAGCATGGTAAAATAGACCAGGTTACTTAATAGAGATTAATTCAAATGCCAGTGAAACTTGCAATCAGAGTCATGCGGTGTCATGATATATAGCACAACCATTGAGTGATCAGACAATAGGGAATCCCTGATAAGCGAATTGGGAGACAAAGGGTATTGTCGAGGCCGCCGTAAAGATGTTATCTATTCTCACTAGGGTTAAATAGGGAACTGAATAGTGAGTGTACTTCTTCGCCATTGGGTTAAATTCCCTTCAGATGTCCACCAACCCATGTAAATGAACAAGCTTGCCGATCTTTAAACTTTGCTTTGGAGGACAGAGCAGACGAGAGTGACCATTCCCTGACTTACTTAACATTAGGGATGAGCCAAACACCCCCACCCCGCCCCCCCGGTTTCGGTTTGCGGCAGAACATGCGAACGGACCGAACACCGTTAACCTCCCTGGCGGTATGATTATGTCAGGAATTTTGTACCAAAAGCGGTACAATTTTTTGCATGGAAAGTTGGTGTTATGTTTTGTAGGCCTGCAATTCTTAGTAATTACTTACTTTAACCTGACCAAACGGGACTCTAGTAGACATCCCAGATATGATAAAGTTTGAAACACAAAATCATGAATTATAATCTAATAAATAATATATTTTTATTCAATAATGTAATACAAAATAATGAAATTTGTCAAACAAAGAAAATTCAATAAACATCCTGAGTGTGATAAATTTTGAAACAAGGTACAGCACAAAGTCCGACATCACAATCAGGACAATGGAACCTGCTTTCTTTTCGAACTTTCTTTCCATAGCCATCTCTCTTTGAACAGCAAACCACGCACATCCTGGTAGGTGCTGCCTTTTTTGCGGTTGGCAGTATGTAGTCCTTAAAGTGACGACCAGTCAGGCGTTCTGGGTTGGCAACGTCAACAGCACGTTGTCCAGGTCTGTTCACAGCTACTGATGGCGTTTGGTAGTTGACAAAAATCTGCTCAGCCACCTTCCAGATAAAATCAGAATGAACAAGAGGCTTGTCACTCTTTGCTCTGTACAGGATATATGCGTTCCAAAGGCATTGTTCCAGAAGATGCCTAAAAATTTTCTTATAATATTTTTTTGCTGTTTGCGCATAGCCAGATAAAATGTCATTGCCTGATCGGCTCTGTCGACACCTCCCATTGTATTATTATAGTTTATCACGACTTGCGGCTAAAGGCACATTTTTCCCACCTTTTGTGTGGACCATGGCAGTGGAGGTATTGTGCACAGTACTCATGAGACACACGTCCTTCTTGAAGCGCCATTGCATTGCCATTATCTTACCCTTCTGCCAGGCAACCATTTCTCCGGTTTTTAGTTTTTTCTTGGCAAACATAGATGGCATGTCACGTTGGTTAGGCCTAATGGTACCATACGCATCAGTCTTGTTTTATAGCAAAACCTCATACAGTTCCAGGGACGTGTAGAAATTGTCCATGGTCACACAATATCCCTGGTTCAGCAATGGCTCTAGCAGTGTAAGGACAGATGATGTGGCCATCCCATAGCTGCTGTACCTGGGGTTGAACTTCGTGCCTTTACCGGTGTAAATGACCGAATTCCAGATGTACCCAGTGGATGACTCACAGAGCATGTAGGATTTGATGTCAAACCGCGCTCTTTTGGATGCAATGAACTGTATCCAGCTTAGGCGTCCCTTGTAGGCCATCAAACTTTCATCCATGCTGACGTCAATTTCTGGCACGTAGGTCCGCTGGAAAGTGGTCACAATAATTTGGCATACCTCCCAGAATTTTTTTAGTTTGGGCGCAGGATGCGTGGCCTCATCAAATTCTTCATTGTTCGTGAAGTGGAAATATTTCATGATGAGGGAAAACCGGTATTCTGACATCACGGTGCCAAAAAACGGAGTGGCCAGTAACTTATTGGTGGTCCAGTACCATTTCTGGAGCAGTTTCCCCACCACCGACTGAAGAATGATGAATCCCAGAAACTGCCAGATGTCCTCTTTGGTCACCGGTTCCCACCTTCTGCTTCTGGAACACCTGACATGCAGCGTAGCAGATTGCTGCTCTTGGTAGCAATTCGTCTCTGTGACAATTTTTTCAATTAACTCCCCAGTGAGGAATAATTGCAGGTATGCCAGAGGGTTGTCACTCTCAACATCTGCCTTCATCCCAGGTGATCCAGTGATGGGGAATCTTGGGGGCGCTACCTGATCCATATCGCAGTCTATTGGGCACCAAGTGCGCACATCACTGAGGTCAGGTGCAGGATCATCACCGTTGTCACTTGACAGATCAGTGTCAGATGACAAATCTCCCCATGACTCACTATTGCTCAGTTCTGCGAGCAACACTGTGTCGCTGTCACTCAACTGGTCCAAAAGCGCTTTTTTAGTTAAGTGGCGCTTTGATGCCATGTTACAAAATTTTTATGGGCACAAATGACAGGAAAATGGCAGGCAAGGGACACTGTACAGTAATCTTGTGTCAGATCTGAGATGATACAGTGTAATCCTCTCTGATTACAATGTATCACCTCTTTTATGTGTGTGTCACTTTTGAATTTCCCGCCCAGTTCCGCCACCATGCGCCGCTGCCGGGAATGGAACTAAGAAGTCAGATGCCGTTCGGATCTCTCGACGGTGATCTTGCCGGCGATCACAGTGGAGGACGTCGCTGGATCGCCAGGAGAAGGTAAGGGGACTCCGCTGAAGGCTCTGCAATGTTACCCCGAGCGTGAATCTGGGCTACCGCTTCTGGCAGAGAAAATCAACCCCGAGTCACGCCCGGGATTACCGCCAGGGAGGTTAAAGTCTATGGGACCCGAACGTGAAAAATCAAAAGTGCAAATTTTAAAGGCTAATATGCAAGTTATTGTCCTAAAAAGTGTTTTGGGACTCGGGTCCTGCCCCAGGGGACATGTATCAATGCAAAAAAAGTTTTAAAAATGGCCGTTTTTTCGGGAGCAGTGATTTTAATAATGCTTAAAGTGAAAAAATAAAAGTGAAATATTTCTTTAAATATCGTACCTGGGGGGTGACTATAGTATGCCTGTAAATGGCACATGTTTCCTGTGTTTAGAACAGTCGCTGCACAAAATGACAAAATGACATTTCTAAAGGTATAAAAGTCATTTAAAACTGCTTGCGGCTGTAATGTATTTTTTATCTTTTTGGATAACATAGGGAAGGGTTATCACCCCTGTAACATTTGTTTTGCTTTCTGTGCCCCTGTTCAGAAGATTTCACCTCACTTTCTGTCCCAATGACAATTGGATTTTGAAAATTTGGGGTTATTAAGGAAACAAGGATTTGTGATAAAGCATCAGTGGAGACACCTTTTTCCCATCTTAACTCTTACAGGAGAGAATTTCCCTTCCTATGGGGTAGATTTCCTCTCACTTCCTGTTGTCTCCCTCCGTTTGTAAGTAGGAGTTGTTTGTAAGTTGGATGTTTGAAAGTAGGGGACTGCCTGTATATACTGTATGGCCTGCCCTATATATCTGCAGAAAATTGGGCCTTAGGTGTTGGTGGTACCAGAACACTGTAAGCCCTCACAGTTACTCTTGGTGGGCGCTGGAACAGGCTCTGCTGTGAAATATTATATCAAGAATTGTAATTACATGCCCCTGTTGAACAGGGGCAGAAAAATTGGGCCTTTGGTGGTGGTGTGGTGGTGGTTCCACGACACTGTAAGCCCTCACAGCTACTCTTGGTGGGCCCAGGAACAGGCCCTGCTGTGAAATATTAGAACAAAAATTGTAATTACACACCCCTGTTAAACAGGGACAGAAAAATTGGGTCTTAGGCAGTGGTGGTGGTGCCACAACACTATAACCCCTCACAGATTCTGTTGTTGAGCGCAAGAACGAGCCCTGCTGTGAAATATTAGAACAAATATTGTAATTACATGCCCTTGTTAAACAGGGGCAGAAAAATTCTGCCTTAGGCGGTGGTGGTGGTACAACACTGTAAAGCCTCACAGATACTCTTGTTGAGCGCAGGAACGGGCCCTGCTGTGAAATATTAGAGCAAATGTTGTAATTACATGCCCCTGTTAAACAGGGGCAGAAAAATTGGGCCTTAGACACTGGTGGTGGTGCAACAACACTGCAACCCCTCACAGATATTCTAGTTGAGTGCAAGAACGAGCCCTGCTGCGAAATATTACAGCAAAAATTGTAATTACTTGCCCCTGTTAAACAGGGGCAGACAAATTGGGCCTTAGACACTGGTGGTGGTGCCACAACACTACAACCCCTCACAGATACTCTAGTTGAGTGCAAGAACAAGCCCTGCTGCAAAATATTACAGCAAAAATTAAAATTATACGCCCCTTTTAAACAGGGGCAGAAAAATTGGGCCTTAGGCACTGGTGATGGTGCCCTGAAACAAAAATGTTCTTAGAAGCTATCAACATGAACATTGAGGAGGAATAGGATAGTCACTCAGCATAACAGATAGTCACTCAGCATAGGCAGTCTTCAAGGGATCTCACATTCCTAGAAAAATGAATCGGTTACATCAGCATCAGGTGCTTGGTAGCTGGTGATCCAAGACTGATTTATTTTTATGAAGGTGAACCGATCAACTGAGTCTGTGGACAGGTGCACCCTGTGAGCCTCCAGCACAACTGAATGTGCGTTCAGAAAGAACGCTGGATGCAGGACAGGCCAGTAGGTCAATTGCATATTGTATATAATAAAAATTCCGCGCTAGAAACACATATAAATGAGCAGCAGTAAACAGTGCAACAACACCAATCAGAATAAAGAAAAATTATAAACTGCGCTAAACAAAAAATATTAGGTAAGGTGGAAGTGTTGCCTACCACCAGCAAATATTGATAAAATTATGAAAAGCAATAATAAACACAGAAAAAGTCCAAATCTTCAAAGATAGTAGGATGTTCAGCTTAATTGTAGGTAACAATCCAAAATGAGCTATGATTGCCCTTACCAGAACTTCAGTGATAATGAGCGGATGGCATAAAACCCTGCCAGGGCCTTAGGGATAATAAACCAGTCAGCACCTTCCGTTTTCAGATTAAAGTCCCCTCAATGGATGCAGGAGAAGAAACAAACAGAAAAAAAACTGTCCATAGTGTAGTATATCAGATGCTTAGCATGGACAAACAGACATACCAAACACCCTGGTGAGCACACAGGAACAACCAAAAAAAGAAGGGGAGGGAAGTGAAAAGAAACCCACCACCGTGGCTGTAGATTGTGCTTACCGACTCACGGTGATAAGCAGGCTCTATGTCAAACTAGGAGCTGATCAGTAGTTGACAAGGAACACTTTGATTCGTCCACATTAGCCCGAAGTCCATACCATCAGTATACAACCTTCAGCATTCAGGGTCTTCCAACTCCATGAGAGGCTGAACATGGAGGGTAAGTTCAGCAGGGGGGATGCAGCAAAACAACTTACTTACCAACTGCAATGAACAGGTGTCCTGGAGCCTACCAAAAAAGAACTGCATATTGTGCAAGCTCTGGCCAGTAATCCATCCTCAACACCCAGTAACCCAGTGGATTTTTGGTTGGAAAGGTCTCCAAGTCTGATCTTGCCCCTAGGTATTTCTGCACCATGTAAATCAGATGCTAGCTATGGTTGCTGGAACTGATCAGACCTTGGGGCTGTGGACTAAAGAATTGTCTGAACGCATCGGTCAGACGGCCACCTTCTTGACCTTTGCCACCCAGTAATGATCCCTCTCTTTGATACCACGAATCCGAGAGTCCTTTCGCAGGCTTTGCAGGATCAGGGAGGCCATGCAGCGAAGGTTTGCTGAGGCTTTCGATCCAGAGTCCTCTGGGTCACTAAGGATGACATGATCCACAGCCACCTCCTCCCAGTCACGTACAAGTCCATGGGTATCTGGGGACTGAAAATGATCCCTTGAAGACTGCTGCTGATGCTGAGTGCTAGGCTCCACCTCCATGCTGACACAATCCTCATCCCCCTCCTCCTCCCCCTCCTCCTCCCCCTCCTCCTATTCCAGTGTGATCGGCGGGAATACTGTCTGGATAAAGGGGGCCTTGAGAGGTAAGGAAGTCCTCCTCTTCCTCCCTCTGTTCTGCCTCAAGTGCCCTGTCCATTATTCCACGAAGCGTGTGCTCCAACAGGAACACAAGAGGGACAGTATCACTGATGCATGCACTGTCAATGCTCACCATCCTTGTGGCCTCCTCAAATGGTGACAACACAGTGCATGCATCCTTGATCAGTAGCCACTGGTGTGGTGAAAAAAAGCCAAGCTCCCCTGACCTGTCCTGGTGCCATACTCACACAGGTACTCATTGATGGCCCTCTGCCGCATTGCCAACGTTGAGTTCCACCTGGTGGGCATCTCACAAACGAGGCAGTTCTTGGGCAGGTTGCATTCCTTTTGAAGGTCAGCCAGTCGAGCACTGGCATTATATGATCAGCGGAAATGCCCACAGACTTTCCTGGCCTGCCTCAGAAGATCCTGTAAGCCCTTGTACCTGCACAAGAACGCTGCACCACCAAATTAAGGACGTCAGCTAAACAGGGAACATGGGTCAAGTGTCCCTGTTGGAGGGTGGAGAGGAGGTTGGTGCCATTGTCGCAAACCACCATTTCTGGCTGAAGCTGGCGTAGTGTCAACCACCTCTGAGTCTCCCCCTGCAGAGCTGACAGAATCTCTGCCCCAGTGAGGCTCCTGTCCCCTAAGCAGACCAACTCAAGCACCGAATGGCATCTTTTTGCCTGAGTGCTTGTGTAGCCCCTTGAACACCTATGGAGCACCACTGATTCTGAGGACAAATCTGCAGAGGAAGAGGCCATAGAGGAAGAAGAAGAGGAGGGGTGGAGGAGAGAGGTGTGGCAGAATCACCAGTAGTAGCATTTTGGAGGCATGGTGTTGGAACAAGCTCCAACAATACTGCACCCTGTCCTGCATCCTTCCCAGCTGCCAGTAGAGTTACCCAGTGTGCAGTGAAACAAAGGTAATGTCCCTGTCCATGCCTGCTGGACCATGAGTCAGTGTTAATATGCACCTTACCGCTGACCGCCCTGTCCAACAAGGCCAAGACATTGCCTTCCACATGCCGGTAGAGAGCCAGAATGGCCTTCCATGAAAAAAAAGGTGTTTTGGAACCTGCCACTGAGGTACCGCACATTCCACAAATTCACGAAAGAGGCAGAGTCTACCAGCTGAAAAGGCAGTAGTTGGAGTGTTAGCAATTTAGCCAGGCTAGCAGTTGAACCGCTGAGCATGTGGATGGCTGGGACCGAATTTCTTTCGACGGTTTGGCAACTGGGGCAGAGAAATTTGCCTGCTACAATCGGACGTTGGTGTAGCGATAGCAGATTGCCCGCAAGTACTTGGCACATCTAATTCTACACCTTCATTCCTCTCAGTGCAGGTTTATGAGAGGACTAAAGGTATAGTGGGGTTGGAGATCTCAGCTGATGATGAGCAAGGAGAGGTCCGCCTTGTTCTTTGGTGTGGGTCTTTTAAGTACTGTTGCCAAAGGACTACATGGGAGGTCGACATATGTCTGGTCAAGCATGTGGTGCCCAAGCGGCTACTATTTTGGACACGCTTGATATGCTTCAGACATATGTTGCAAACAAGAATGGTGCGATCTGATGCACATGTATCAAAAAGAACCACACACCAAAGAACTTTTCAAAATGTCAGCAGCGCCCTGCTCATGTGGAGCTCTGTGCTGTGATGCAGTCGGGTGGCTGCCCTTAAGCTGGCCCCTGGAGGGCATCCTGCCTCATTGGAGATGTGCTTCCTCCTCCTTCTCCTCCTCTACTCTTCTATCACGCACCCACGTAGAGTCAGTGACCTCATCATCCCCTCCCTCCTCGTCACTGGAGCAAACCTGGCAGTATGCTGCAGCTGGGGGAACATGACTGCCAGTTTCTTGTCCTTCTTGGGCACCCCCTCTCTCTGGGCTCACATTACTGCCTTCCTCAACCTGGGTACCATCAAAACGCTGTGCATCCTCCTGCAGCATATACCCGACACTGTGGTCGAACAGTTTGGGGGACTCCTCCGTGCATAATGGTGGGGCTAGGGAAGGAGTGACTGATGACATTGAGCTGATGGAATAGGCCACTTTGGCAGCTGCATTCTTAGGCAAACTACTCTGAGCCTGGGTGACAGAGGATGAGGACGGCTTAGTTATCCACTCTACCAACTCTTCTGCATGTTGTGGATCAACACAGCCAACTGCCGAAAAAAGGACAAGTGTGCCCCATGGCCACGTGCTGAGGATGCACCGTATCCATGACCAGCACTATTGGCTGTAGACACAGAGCCTGCTTGCCCTCTTTTAGTGGCCTGTGAGCGTCTGCCTCTCCTTGGTGGCCTTCCAGACATGCTGTAAAAAATTTTTAGCAAAACACCGCCTGAAGTTTACTATAAAAAGTACACCAGGAATGGCCTGCAGTCAGATATAGGCTTGGCTAGACTAGAATGCAGTGGATATATATATGTAGGAGACTGTATATATATATATATATATATATACTGTATATATATATATATATATATATATATATATATATATATATATATATATATATATATATATTAAATGCACTGCAGCTAGCTGAATCACCTGCCTGCCTGAAGTATATTAGAAACAATACACCAGGAACGGCCTGCAGTCAGATTTAGCTACACTGGATTGTATATATATATCTATATAGATAGATAGATAGATAGATAGATAGATAGATAGATAGATAGATAGATAGATAGATATAGATAGATATAGATATATATACACAAGCCTGGATGTTCTAAATACACTGCCGCTAACTGAATCGCCTGCCTGCTCAATCTAAATGAAATGACACTCTCTCTCGGTGTCAACGCCAGCAACACACTACACAGGGCCGATGTGCAGGCGGCCTTATATAGTGTGGGGCGTGGACTTAACCCCCTTAACCCCCTGAGCCAAAATTGGCCATTTATGGCTCTCTTTGCTGACGGCACTGTGATTGGCCAAAGCATGCGGGTCATAGTGCATGCTTAGCCAATCATCAAACAGCAATGCACAGCGATGTCGCAGTGCATTATGGGGCACGACGAGCTGCTCAAATTTGGAGCGAACGCCCCATAATGTTCGTATTTCGACGAACGATCGAACAGCCAACGTTCGAGTCGAACTCATGTTCGACCCATACATAAAGCTCATCCCTACTTAACATGTGATCCAGGGCAAAATTGGAGTCTCCTCCCATAATTACCAAGGGGAAAGGGTAGCCATCATGGAATAAAAAAAAAATGGGCCTGACCGTGATTCGGGACATAGTATGAGAGAAACGTGTATATGGCCCCTATGCGCGTACACGTTGTTTTTGTGGCTTGAGCTCGAGGACGGATCCAGTGAGATGAGGTATAGCTGTACCAGCAGGCACTCCCCATCCTGGAATGTGGAGAAGCCGCGTGTCTTGCTTCTGTATACAAAAGATAGACGAAAAGGGAACAACCTTAATGGACTTTTGAGATAAAACTTGAATTAGAGGTTTCAGAAAGGTGAAGGTGAAGGTGACAGGTCCGCAAACTTTGATGGGGTGACCTTGAATGGAAAGCTGATCTGTATTTCTGGAGAAACTTCCTCCTTCACCCCATAGAAGTGTAGAAGTATATAAATGTGACCATTATGTCCCTGGGTAGGCCATCCGAACGAGGGGGGTGAAGCGCTCTGAAAGCTCTGTCCAACTCCAAGCGGTGATCCAGGATATCAGGGATAATGTCTTTGATAAAGGCACAGAATGCCCCTTGAACCAGTGTAATTGTTTCAGGGAGACCTCTAAACCAAAAATTGTAGTGCCTGAAAAGATTTTCCAGGTCATCAATTTTGGAGAGGGCAGTGTCTAAATTGATCCTGTAAATCTCGTATTCTGATTAATCCTTGAGACTGGCTGTTCTGTATTTTGTTCTATGGCCTCAGTCCTGGTTCCCAGGTTTTGAAGGTCTGTTTATATGGTAGAGGTAATTTGAGATGCAGTTTGGGGTACGCTCCATGGAGAGCATTTTAGAAAAGGTATTCATCATAATGTGAAAGTCCATCTGGTGTGCTGGAGAGTGTGTGCCCAATAGCTCTGACATTGCTGGACTAGCTGCAGGATTCCCCACTGGGGTGGCAATCAATTCATCCAGGGTCCTTTCTAGGAGGGAGACTGTGGATGCAGATGATAGTAGCTGGGGGAGAAGAGTACTTACAGTATTAGGCCTAGGAGAAGGAGTAGATTGTGAGCCTCCATCTGTTCCTGCCTCCATGTCCTCTCCTGTCTTCCTCCTCGTGCTGAGCTCTGGGTGCCATCTTGCCAACTTCTGGGGCCGGGAGATCAAATCCGAGCTGGTGGGACAGATCTATCCTGACTGAACCTGGGTGCATGGACACTGTCCCCGGCTGCTCCACTGTTGATTGAGCCCAGGAGGGGGAATGGGAGATTGGGCTACCCAATGCGGCGGGGCTGAGAAGGTTGGAGCAAGACGGTTCTCTCCTGACCTCTCCGAGGTGTAAGGTAACGATCCCCGGCAGCCCTGCTGCTGATTGAGCCTGGGGAGGGGTTCAGAGATCAGGCTGCTTGCTGCGGTGAGGCTGGGAAGGCCAGAGCGGGACAGAGCTCTGAGCTTAGGTGTCCATCTCAGGTGCTCCACATGTGCGCACTCAAGGAACACTTTTTAATCCGAGTTTAGCATCAAGTTACCTAAACTCCGGGGGTATTAATCTGATCAGTTAGGTAGCAGAGGGGGTTGTTAATTAGTTTCAGCTGCCTTGGTGTTAATGAAATTAACAACAGGTGCACTAGATGGGCAACAATGAGACAGCCTCCAAAACAATAATGGTTTAACATGTGGAGGTTACTGACATTTTTGTTCCCTACTCATCTTTACTGACTGTTTTTCACTAGTTTTGCATTTGGCTAGGGTCGGTGTCACAACTGGTAGCATGAGGCAATACCTGGATCCTATAGAGGTTGCACAGGCAGTCCAACTCCTCCAGAATGGCACATCAATACGTGCCATTGCCAGAAGATTTGCTGTGTCTCCCAGCACAGTCTCAAGAGCATGGAGGAGATTCCAGAAGACAGACAGTTACTTTAGGAGAGTTTGACAGGGCCGTAGAAGGTCCTTAACCTATACGTAGGACCAATATCTGCTTCTTTGTGCAAGGAGGAACAGGATAAGCACTGCCAGAGCCCTACAAAATGACCTACAGCAGGCCACCCGGGTGAATGTCTCTGACCAAACAATCAGAAACAGACTTCATGAGGGTGGCCTGAGGGCCCAACATCCTCAAGTGAACCCCGTGATGTCTCTGCCTGGCACAGTAAAACTCAATTAGCATTCGTCATTGAACATCAGAATTTGCAGGTCCGTCACTGGTGCCCCGTGCTTTTCACAGATGAAAGCAAATTCACCCTAAACACATGTGACAGACATGAAAGGGACAGGAAAACCCCAGAGAATGTTATGCTGCGTGTATAAATATGGTGGTGCTGCGCTGTAAGATGACTAATGGAAATAACTAAGTGGCACAATATCTACAGTTGCAAATAACAATAATGTGCAAATGATCCACACTGAATGAATGGATGTGACGGAGGAATCACAAACATGATGAACAAATATAACATAAATTGATGAGAATCATATTGTGCAAACAAAGCAAATGGTTGAAACAGTGCAATAAAATAAAAGTGCAAGTATGATAAATGTCCAATGTGCCAGCCTAGACACAAACAAAAAGTGGAAATGCACAAATGTCAGATGTGCCAACCTAGGCACAAATACCAAGCAACAAGTCATCTGACAGCGCAGCACCACCATTTTTATACTTTCCATATATCTGCCACGGATCAGCCGAACAGTGTTTCCAGCAGTAGGTTGTCTATTTAAGTTACTAGACTCCAGTTGACAGTGCGAGAGTACCACCTTTTTATTTGTTCTACTGTGTGTAACGTCGTTCAGCATGACCGGTTTGGTCTGGGGAGGCATATCCATGGAGGGACACACAGACCTCTACAGGCTAGACAATGGCATCCTGACTGCCATTAGGTATTGGGATGAAATCCTTGGACCCATTGTCAGATGCTATCCTGATGCAGTGGGTCCTGGGTTCCTCCTGGTGCACGACAATGCCAGGCCTCATGTGGCAAGAATATTTAGCCAGTTCCTGGAGAATGAAAGAATTGATGCCATTGAATAGCCCCCATGCTTGCCTGACCTAAATCCAATAGAACACCTCTGGGACATTATGTTTTTTAAGTCCATCCGATGCCGCCAGGTTGGACCTCAGTCTGTTCAGGAGTTCAGTGATGCCCTGGTCCAGATCTGGGAGGAAATACCCCAGGACACCATCTGTCGTCTCAGTGGGAGCATGTCAGTCATGCACATATGCACGTGGGGCCATACGAATTACTGATTACCATTTTGAATCACTGCAATGAAATTTCAGAAAAATGAACTAGCCTGCTGCATCATTTTTTCACTTTGATTTTTGGGGTGTCTTTGAATTCAATCCTATGTAGGTTGATCATTTTAATTTCCATTAAAAAACAATGTGTCATCCTTTTGTTCCTAACACATTACCCAGTCCATATCAGTATAGATAACCAGCATGATATTTTTCCCCATTGAGATGTGTTTTCAAAGTGTTTTTTTGAGCCATGTATTTACCACGGCATATAGCTGTTCAAGAATAAATTGTGTTTTTTTTTTAAATAACATAATAACTAATTTATACACCAATTTTTTTTGAGGTTTTTATCTGATTAGTCGATTAATCAAAACAATAATGAGCCAACTAATTATTATGAAAATAATCGTTAGTTGCTGCCCCACTGTAATCCTGCCTTCAATTGAGCTTGGTGAGAGGGCAGTTTGCCCAGCCTTTACTCTGTTCTTTTTCATACCTGAACACTGCTAGCAGACATCTTTACCCCCCATCTCAGTTAAGGAGATCTTGCTACCTTGCTCTCACTCTATGCAGATCTAATTCGGTCACCAGCACCTATACTTCAAGTGTTAAAGAGCCTCAAAAAATTGCTGGCAGAAAATACAACCTTAAACACAAACTGACTTTTCCCTATACAGATATCCATCACCCACCTAGGAGTGCCTCTCCTCTACCCGTAGGGAACTAATGCCTTCCTTCCCAATACTGCCCGGGTGGCTGGGAAGATCCTGACTGCATTGGTGACCGGCCTTCCCCTCCACAGCCAGTGCTTCTCCCTTAGAAAGCACCACTAGAATCCATACTGCTTCATCCAGTAGTTCATTATTATCTGTTTTAATCTGCCTATTCATTGTTACCTGTATTAACTTACTTTCTACCATCATCTAGTGCCCCGTACACACGGTCGGATTTTCCGACGGAAAATGTGTGATAGGACCTTGTTGTCGGAAATTCCGACCGTGTGTAGGCTCCATCACACATTTTCCATCGGATTTTCCGACACACAAAGTTTGAGAGCAGGATATAAAATTTTCCGACAACAAAATCCGTTGTCGGAAATTCCGATTGTGTGTACACAAATCCGACGGACAAAGTGCCACGCATGCTCAGAATAAATAAAGAGATGAAAGCTATTGGCCACTGCCCCGTTTATAGTCCCGACGTACGTGTTTTACGTCACCGCGTTTAGAACGATCGGATTTTCCGACAACTTTGTGTGACCGTGTGTATGCAAGACAAGTTTGAGCCAACATCCGTCGGAAAAAATCCTAGGATTTTGTTGTCGGAATGTCCGAACAAAGTCCGACCGTGTGTACGGGGCATAACTGTGTTGCTTCAAGCCCATTGTTTCTATAATTGGCCTGAACTACTTTGAAGTACTCAATACAACAGTACTTATTGAAATCCATGTTCATTGCCTTTACTTTGTGCTGGGTACTGTTTTTGACAAGATTTATTAAACAGTGTTTGCCAAAATCATGTCTGAACCTAAAATGTCAGAAGGTTTGAGGTGTTTGCAAGATCAGGGCAGTTCCAGAGGACAAGCATCACTCAGCACTTACAGGGGTAGCGCTACAATCTAATGGGACTCAAAAATGAATGGCGGTAGTAGACTGCAGAGTACCCATGCATATGTTTTTATTTCAGGTCAATTCACCCACATTTGATTTTTCAGTTATAGTTTGAATGTGGTGTACGGAGTTACATATAGTCTTTGATTCTTAAAGTCTTTTCCTGCCCATGGCAATGCCCTAAATGTTTTTTTTTCTTCCCCTAGTAAAAAAGATGGTTTCCCACTCTTCCTGCTACAATCCTCATGCTAAAACAAATGAAATTTACAAAGAAGGTGGGAAAACTTTGAAATAGTTCTTTCAATTTGGAAAAGTTAAATATACACCCACCTTGGCATTTTTTGTGTTTTGTTGCCTTA
Organism: Aquarana catesbeiana; assembly: GCF_042186555.1. NCBI lineage: Eukaryota > Metazoa > Chordata > Amphibia > Anura > Ranidae > Aquarana > Aquarana catesbeiana. Next base: position 478,749,441 of record NC_133326.1, on the reverse strand, counting down.
CAACCTGGAATTAACATGGATTGGTAATTTTTTGGTAATAAAAAATCCCAATAGGTGTATATTGATTGGTTTGTGCAAAAGTTATAGTGCCTACAAATGATGGGATATTTTTATGGAATTTTTTTTTTTTTTTTACTAGTAATGGTGACAATCATCGATTTTTAGCAGGACTGCACCATTGTGGCAGACAAATCGGACACCTACTGATACACTAATACAGTGATCAGTGCTAAAAATATGCACTGTTACTGTACTAATGACACTGGCAGGGAAGGGGTTAACTCCAGGGGCAATCAAGGGGTTAAAGCGGAGTTCCAGTCAGAAAACAAATGTAACATTATTCAGCTGCATTCAACACAAAGAACAACCTTTGGAAAAAAATTTTTTTTACTCACCTTTTCAGGTCTATTGCTAGGGGGTCCTTCATAATCTGCCTCTTCCTCTCCAAGGAGCCTGACGTAATTTCCCTCTGCTCCCGTGCTCGCTAGGGCTCCTTAGAGATGTCTGTCATCATTTTCCAGGAGTCACTGGGCAGCACTGAGGGCTTCGTTGCCATCACAACGGGGGCGGGCACTTTCGACGACAATGCCCGTTGTGATGGCAACGTCAGAAGTGTACGGTGCTGCGCCGTACATACGGCGCATGCGCGAGAACGGCGGTGAATGCTGGTAATACAGCAGCACCATATCCAGGAAGTGTATGCTTGTAGGCTTCAGCTGCCCACACCTAAGATGGCAATGACCAGGCACAAATAATATAAGGTAACTTTTATTATAAAATAGTAATGAAATCGGCACTATTTACGAGAATAACGATTGTTAATTTACCATTATAAGATAGAAAGAGAATGATTTAAAAAGGAATCATATATGTGGTTGGAACTCCGCTTTAAGTGTGCTCCTAGTGAGAGCTTGCTAACTGGGGGGGGGGGTGACTGGGTGAATACAGAGATCCATGGATCCATGTTCCTGCTTTGAAGGAACACAAGATCTCTATGCTCTTCCCTGTCAGAACATTGATCTGCCTTGTTTACAGATCTCTGTTCTGCCTCTTTGAGGAATGACCGCGGATGGCCGGCGAAAATTGCGTCCGTCGGACCCGCTGATTGGCTACACCTCTGTCCAATCGGCGCACGCCCCCAGAGGCTACTGCACAAAATGATATACAGGTACGCTGTGTCATGCAACCAGGCCACAATTAATGTGCGGAAGGCGGTTCGGAAGTAGTTAAAGCGGGGTTCCACCCAAATTTTGAACAATATCTGTATGTATTCTCTTCCTTGTCTAGATGCTGACATGCCGTTTAAAAAAATTTTAATCGCAGTAATTACCTTTTATTTTTCTATTCTTCTTTGCACTTCCTGGTTCTCCTCGCGTGGGAGTAGGCGTGTTTCTAGCCTCTCCCAGACTACACACAGTCTCCTGGGAGCTAGTCTCAGGCTTCCCAGGATGCCACTGAGCATGTGCGGGAATGAGTGGTGAATGCTGGGAGCACAGCATTCACCGCATCCAGGAAATAAATGCTTGTGGGCTTCAAATGCCCACAATGAAGATGGAAATCGCCTGCAGTGAATAATATAAGTTATTCTTTCTGACGCAATCTGACATGGGCGGACATATTACACACAATATGTGAGTATGTAATGCTGAGAAGAAAAGTTTGTGAACTCAAAAAAAAAAAAACGATAGATAGGTGGACCCCCGCTTTAAAAAAATATATAAAAATAAAATTTGAAAAAAATTATAGAAATTTCTGTTCTATTAAGGTTAACAAAGTATTCTATGTGTGTTCTTCTCTGCTTGTTTGTTTGTGCTAAATATATTTTTTATTCTGTAGAAATATGCAATAGAAATGTTATTTTAAGACATCTGCAATCCCCTGCCACCTTTGATTTGCAAATTATATATTACATCAACAATTGCCGCCTTATCAACGATCTATTCAGTGTGTTTCTAAAAGCATGCTTCTATTCTTCGTGCATTAAGGTCGCATGCTCAATTCATCTTTCTGTGCCTGGCACATTCTCTGTATGGTACCCCCTGTTTTTAAGGATTCAAATTTACTGGATATATAGCTGTGTGATATTACAGCACTTCAAAAATCCAGTGAAGGGTTCTTAACCTAAAATCATGTTTCTTCATATGGGGTTTGCACTTAAAAATTCATCTTCTGATGTGAATTAAAAATGTGAAGAGGAACACAGTTCCCTTGCCATTTTAGTGAGTGGTATCTCTTGTTTTCCAAAGGCACATGAATACATTTATTCTCTGCAGTTGGCTCCAAGATTTACTTTGGATGAAGTGTTCTAGCTAATTCTGAAGCATCAAGAGGATTGATTATTATAGCCTGTGCTGCGTATGAACACCAAGTTGTTGCATTGCATAGACGTAACAGGATGGTAAAAATACACGGAGGAATATTGTCTGAGTCACTCAACTTGTTCTTCCAACTGTCAAGTTAGTTAGCAAAGACTTTGTTTTTTGTTTTGTTTTTTTTGTTTTTTTTTTTGGGGGGGGGGGGGGGGGGTTCAGTTCCTTCTTGTCTTTTCTGACCTGTATGCAAATTACACACTTTAAAACCTAAATTGAAACCTGAAGTCACAATATCATCCTTGTGTCAAACATATAGTGCTATGCTTCATATTACAACAAAAAGCAATGCTTCTGGTCATCAATTAAAAATATTACCGTCAGTTAAAGGGGATTCAAATGCATTTACTTATATATATATAAATGTGATCAACTTAAAAGTGTATGTAAAAACAAAATCTATTTTTCAGTGTGTTTGTTTAAAAAAAATGTATACAGTGAGGCATGATGTCAATTTATTTTTTTCTTAATTGGAGATCCCGCTGGCAACAGCACTTCCTGTTGCAGGCTGACAAAGCTAAGCCTCTGCCGCACAATTGCCAGTAGTGTTGTTAGCCTACCATGTAAGATCCTTGAGTTGTCTGTTGGGCTGCCTATAATTTTTTCAGGTTTTTGGCTAAAGGATTATGCATGGCTAAAGGATTAACTAAAGGATTATGCATGGCAGGCTGACAACAATTCTGCCATTTGCAAGGCAGTGACTTTAAGTTGTCAGCTTGCAACATGAAGTGTTATTACAAGCAGTTTTTTCAGGTAGTAAAACTTTGAGACACGTTTGCAAAAAGCTTTTTTAGATTAACCACTTGCCGCCCGCCATATAGCAAAATGACGGTGGCAAAGTGGTTTCAATATCCTGACCGATGTCATATGACATGCGGGGGCGCGCATCGTGGCGATCATTGTTGAGGTGTGTCAGTCTGACACACCGCAACACCGATCTAGGTAAAGAGTCTCTGATGGAGACTCTTTACCACGTGATCAGCCGTGTCCAATCACGGCTGATCACAGTGTAAACAGAAAGAGCCATTGATCGGCTTTTCCTCACTCGCGTCTGTCAGACGCGAGTAGAAGAGAGCCGATCGGCTGCTCCTCTGACAGGGTGGTCTGTGCTGATTGATTATCAGCGCAGCCCCTCGAGGATACCCACACTGGACCACCAGGGATGCCACTAGGACCACCAGGCATGTCACCACCAGGTATGCCACCCTAGACCAGCAGGGATGCCAATCAGTGCCCACAATGGATGCCAATCAGTGCCCACAATGGGCATCACTCATTGGCAGGCATTATTGTTTGGCACTGATTGGCTACCATCCGTACAATCAATTAGTGTACATCAGTGCCACATATCAGTCCCCATCCATGCCCATCCATGCTGCCTTTCAGTGCCCATCCATGCCGCCTTTCAGTGCCCATTAGTGCCACCTATGTGTACCCATCAGTGCTGTATATCAGTGCCACCTATCAGTGCCCATCAGTGCCGCCTATCAGTGCTCCATCAGTACTGCATATTAGTGCCCATCATCAGTGCCACCTTATTGGTACTACCTCATCAGTGCCCATCAGTGCCACCTTATCAGTGCCCATCAGTGCAGCCCCATCAGTGCCCATCAGTGAAGGAGAAAACTTACTTATTTACAAAGTTTTGTAACAGAAACAAAAAAAAAACATTTTTTTTCAATATTTTCGGTCTTCTTTAACAGAAAATAAAAATCCCAGAGGTGATCAAATACCACCAAAAGAAAGCTCTATTTGTGGGAACAAAATGATAAAAATTTAGTTTGGGTACAGTGTTGTATGACCGCGCAATTGTCATTCAAAGTGCGACAGCGCTGAAAGCTGAAAATTGGTCTGGGCAGGAAGGTGTATAAGTGCCTTGTATTGAAGTGGTTAAGTAAACATTCATGTTAGTACTAGGTTATGTGTGCACATGTTTTAAAGTGGTTCTAAAGGAAAAAATTCTATGCATTAAGATAAAAAAAAAAACCCTCAGTGTGCAGCAGCCCCCTCAGTCTCCCTAATACTTACCTGAGCCCCGTCTTGATCCAACAATGTGCACAAGTGCCTCAGCCATCTGGGACTCTCCCCCATGATTGGCTGAGACACAGCAGTGGTGCCATTGGCTCCCGCTACTGTCAATTAAAGTCAGTTAGCCAATGAAGAGAGAGAGATAGGGTGGGGTCAAACTATGGCTCCATATCTGAACGGACACACAGAGCTGCAGCTTGGCTCGGGTGCCACCATAGCAAGCTGGGGCCAAGAGCGCCAAAGAGGGACCCAAGAAGAGGAGGATCCAGGCTGTTCTGTGCAAAACCATTACACAGAGCAGGTAAGTATAACATGTTTGTTATTTTTAAAGAAAAAAAAAACAAGACTTTAGTATCACTTTAAAGCATGTGCTTCAATTCATAGTGCATGCAGACAGTCATGTTTGTTTATGAGAAAGTCAGTTGTGCTTTTGCTTCACAGCCGCAGCACAGTGCTCTCATAGGACGGCATCCTCGGTATGCTGTTCCTTCAGAAACCAGTGTGTATACATCGGTGATATCACCGGCTCCAGAAATAGTGAAAATGTCCTAAACAGTGCATGTTTTGAAGATATTCCTTGTACCTATAGGTAAGCTTTATTATAGGCTTACCTGTAGGTACAAGTCAGCAAGCAGCGTTTACTACCGCTTTAAAGAGTGGTAAAGACAGCAATAACAAATTTCAAAGTTTGTAGAAAAAGAGAGCACTAAAGTATGGTTGGTAGGCTATATAAAGCATACAACTGGGTAACATAACTAGTTCCCATTAATCAGACTTAATCATGCAGGACTATAGAAAAATAAATAAAATGGGGGGAATCCTGAAGCTAAATTTTGAAAAACAGCACAAGGTCTACTGGTTAAGTAATAACTGGAGCAGGCCTTGTGCTGTTTTTAAATTATAACCTCAGGGTCCCCCAACATTTTTTTTGCTTATAGCTTACTTTCCAGTCCAGGATCGTTAAGTTGCAGTGAAGGGGGACCTTTAACTCCCAAATTGAGTGGATATTTCCATAAAAGATTGTTGTTACCATACTTTGGCACTCCTTTCTACAAACCTTGAGACCTTACCCAGTTGGGCAAGTTAGAGCTAAATATGGATCATTGAAAGCTGCTTCGCAAACAGCTGTCACATCAAATTGGAATACTCACCTAAACAGGGGTTGATGGCTCTACCATTCCACTTCTTTAAAGGTAACCTTTCCCATGCAGAAGAAAGTGATAGTATCTTTGTAAAGATACTCACTTTGCCAGTGCAGCGCCACTGCTTTTATTGCATCTGGCACTGAATGCTGGACGCTAAGTGGAGTGATGATATCTCTTCTTTGGTCATGTTATAGCACTAAGACTGGTCAATTGGCTGCTAAAACCTAACACTGTCACAGAAAAGGAGGCCATGTGCTCCTCAATACCCAGAAAAAGCAGGTATTGGCAACAGAGGCAGGGGTGCAGGAAACGCAGGTAAGTGAGTATAAGTGTGTTGGGAGAACTTTACAATGAACCTGTCAGCTTGCCCTGCATAGGTAAGATCTTTACAGCAATAAAAGTTGAAAGAAATTCTAATGCTTTTCCATTTCATCCAAAACTTCAAGAAAAGTCTTGTCTGGAGCTAGGCTTTAAAAATGCCTGTGTGTACTTAACCTGGATGACACAATTTCCAGACATTCTTGCACACCATCTGCGGAAAACCTCAAAGATAAAAAAGGAAAACTCTGTCTGTTTCTAATCTTTCCTCCCAGCAAAAGGAGGGTATTGTTCATTATCTGAGAGCTTCTGCAGCTCAAAATACAAGTTTGCTTTGAACTAAAGGAAAAAAAAAATATGTGCAGAAACTAACTGTTATTAAATTGCTCTGCATCCACATCAGTCCAACTGCTGTGTACCTGAGGAAGGGAAGAAAATAAATATGTATCCTTACATTGTTGGCTTATCATATTTATGGCATTTCGCATCCTACCCAGGTGGGTCCGAGGTGATGAGAGCAGCTACTGCCACATGAGGCCACAATTGAAGATGCCTAAGAAAAGATCATAAATAGAATGAGGGTCTGTGCTTTTGTGCTTTGCTTTTAAAGAGGCAAATTCATCCTTGTTAAAGTAAAAGTATAATGGCTTGAACTTTTATTTAAAAACATTTTTGAGAATTTACAGGTTTACGAGTGAATATTTTGTATCATATTTCAATATTTTTATAAAATCTTAATTTGTACATAGAAATTATACAGGGTGCCTTGATAACTGTCACTTTGGGATTGCTATTTTACCTTTAGTAACAGCCAATATGACTAGTATGTAAAGCTATTTTTTTTCTAGTTTTGGATAGAAGGGTGAAGGAATTAGAATCCCTGTGTGTGAGGGAGATTTACTAAAACTGGAGCATGCAAAATCTGGTGCAGCTCTGCATAAAAGCCAATCAGCTTATGCAGAGCTGATGCAGAGATCTCCCCTTCCTTACGCTGCTTAGATTTTATTTCAATTGTGATCACTTTTATCCATTTTTTGTATGGTATTTTTAGAAATAAAAATCCCTGGTTTACCTGCACTATGCAGAAGCTTTTTATTTTTTATTTGCATATTACCCCGATGCAAGAAACTGCCTTCCAGTAGCCCTACTTCCATCACGGGGTCTGGATCAAATCTGTCCCTGGCTTCTCCTTGGAACACATCCTTGAGGTCTATTGGCTGATATCCAGTTGGCGGCCCTTCCTGATGTTTCTTCACCCCACCAGAGAAGTCGAGAAGTGAGACAGAGGTTCCACCATTCCGGATATCGTTTTCCAGCCTAGGTTTGGCTCCATGCACCATTGACTCCATGTCATATGACAGTGCAGTCCACGTCATCTGGTAAGAGTACCCATCTTATCTTACTTCCTCATGTTTTCATTCTGATGCCCCATATCGAGATGTTGGTTTACAGCTACGGAAGTTCTGTACCCCGTTGTTGACTCACAGTCACAGATCCACACCGTGCACCATTGACTTTATTTTCTAGTTTCACATCATTTTTTGGTCCATACCAGTTCCTCTTATTAATTTGAGTTTGGAATCATCCATTTACCATATGTGGACACTTTATACTGTGTTTGTTCATTTCATTTCACTTATGGTTTTTGCACATATGCTTTACTGTTCAGTACAGCATCTCTTACTTAATTGTTTCACTACACGTTAACTTCCTAATACTTCTTAGCACTGCATTTTTTTCCCAGCACCAGATTTTGAACTCTCCAGTTTTTAGAAATTGCCCCCAGTGTCTAGCTGTTTTTTCATTTTTAATACAGTTTTAATAAACTGTATTAGTTAGAAGCTGATTGGCTACTATGCACAGCTTCACCAGATTCTGAGTGTTCCAGTTTTAGTAAATGTCCCCCTGTATGCCTGGAAAATGTACTTTCTGTTTTTTGTCCTGATGACAAGTCTCATGGGGACTCGAAGTGAACTGTTGAGTGATCCCCAGAAGGAAAATAATGGCAAAGGCTTCCAGTGGGGCCATAGGTGTGCGCAGCCTACTGCATTAGGGTGTGCACCCCTAAGCTCAAACACACATGCCTTTCTCTGCAGTCTCAGCTGCACGGGGCAGTGAATGAATGGGAAGTGCTCTGTGCTAAGTGGCTTCCTGTTCATTCACAAACTGAAGCATAGTAACAGTTTACTATGCTTTGGTTATGAATGGACACAGTGAGCAAGTGTGTTTACTGTGTTCAATTAGATAAAGAGAGAGACCACCGCTCCAGGTAGGTCAGCCGAAACAAAAACTTTTCCTCTAGAACTGAAGAGCCCCTGGTGCTGGCTAATGCATATAGCAAATGAAGGTGAACGAAAAACTCTGGACAGCCGCACTCCAAAGAAAATTTCTTGTGCCTTTTATTGAAAAATTGGGATCACATTGTACAAGCCACAGCAAAGTGATACAAACAAGAGATGACGCGTTTCACATAGCAGAGAAATTAATTGAAGCATGTGTTCAATTAGAAAAGGAAGGGGCCGGTAAGTTACATATTTACTAGCCCCTTCCCCCACTAGCCCCTTCCCTCACTTTCCATACTGAAACATCCCCCGCAGCAGCTGGGGGAGAGAAGGGAAGCCAGCAGCACTGTGTGGCGGGGAGGCCAATAAGGTGGGGGTGGGGGGGCAAGCAGGAGGTGGGAGGAATCGGCACCGCACATGGTGATTAGGGTGTGCCCAGGCACACCTGGCACACCCCTTGCGCACGCCTATGAGTTAGGCACTTGTTCCAGTGACAACTATCAAAGAAGGACACATTTTTCATAAGGCAGGGAAAAGAAGGATCACTGCTTTTATGGACTGTAATCATTGACTTTTTATTCACAGCATGGAAAGGACACATGAATATGAGTGATACAACTGCTGCCGCCCCAAATGGGTCACAATATGGGAAAGTGTCCCCCAGTGGGGGGTTTTCGCAGCAAAATTACAATCATTAGAAATTGGTTTAGAAAAGTTTTTTATTGAAAAAAATAGCAACAAAACATGGATACATAAACGTTTAAAATATGAGCTCTGGTCTGAGATATGTATCACCATTCAATTTCTACAATGGTATAACCATACAAAAGTGGGTATTATTTAGTCAAACATCTGGTATGCACATTCCAAACGCGTTTTGGCGTGCATGGTCAAAAGTCTTCCACGGGGGATTACTGTAATTTGCTGTCAAAGAATATATAAGCATTGTGTTATATGTATTAACAGTAAAAAAATATACAAACAAGATCCCTTGTATTTGAAAGGAAAAATGTGGAGTTGTATAGCATAATTACCAATGAAGGGTATAAATGGGCAATCTCCTGACCAGGGTTCCTTTAAAAGTCAATCAGTGATCCCGTGCGTTCGTGTCACGCACACTCCAGGGAAGAGGTTCATTCCCATGTGACTAACAAGGACTCACGCTAAAAAGCAACCAACGAGGAAGGGGGGAAAAAGAGAAATTTCAATTCACCTATACTCCAGACTAAAGGTAAGCCATGATTTATGTATTAATTAAAAAATGTCTAATGTATTAATTATCACAGATATCAATATACTAAATAAATTAACCAATATTGCTAAAATACTAAATGTAATATAGACTATATATATGAACATGTGCAGTGAAGGGCATGTGAAAATAACGAATTATAATGAAGAAAAATGTAAATGTGGGATGTGGATTCGATCTAATGCCATAAATGAAACTCTAGGTACTTTGTAATTATGTTCCACTACAGTGTGTCTTCCTACTGGGAGATGATGGTTTCCATTCTCCAATCTCCGTGCTGTATACATGTTGAGATATGCAGCTTCGATCGTTGCACGTAACGTCATTACGTTTCACCGTTGCAGCGAAAGTGACGATGGCGGCCGTGGCTTTCGGCCTTCCAGAATGCAGAGGGAGCCAAGCGCATTAATAATTATCGATATATAGTCAAATAGAAATGTTTAATACATTGATTACAGTGGTAGGATGTGTTTTGAATATTTTCCCTACACTTTATTATACTCACTCGTTCATATTTATATCATATTCAACACAATGTTATTGAGCACTTATACCTGAATAGGCTTTTTTCTAATTCATAGCCACCACATCATGCAGTTACACATCATTTACCCACTTGTATTCATCACTTTAATTTAATTATTATTATTATTATTTTTTTTTTTTTATTTCTCATACTGATTGTGGTCCCCTTATCTCTCATAAGGATTATTCCTTTTATTCACTTCACTTTTCACATTATTACTTCACTGTTCATATTCACATTTACATTTTTCTTCATTATAATTCATTATTTTCACATGCCCTTCACTGCACATATTCATACTTATATTCTATATTACATTTTAGCAATATTGGTTAATTTATTTTGTATATTGATACCTGTGATAATTAATACATTACAAATTTTTAATTAATACATACATCATGGCTTACCTTTAGTCTAGAGTATAGGTGAAGTGAAATTTATTGGATACTTATTGGGACCTTTTCTGCAGGTGTCGGGACCTCTCTTTTTTCCTCCATTCCTCATTGGTTGCTTTTTAGCGTGACTCCTTGTTAGTCAAATGGGAGTAAACCTCTTCCCTGGAGTGTGTGTGACACGAACGCACTGGATCACTGATTGACTTTTAAAGGAACCCTGGTCAGGAGATTGTCCATTTACACCCTTCATTGGTAATTATGCTATACAACTCCACAATTTTTCCTTGCAAATACAAGGGATCTTGTTTGTATATTGTTTTACTCTTAATACATATAACACAATGCTTATATATTCTTTGACAGCAAATTAATCCCCCATGGAAGACTTTTGACCACTCACGTCGAAACACATTTGGAATGTGCATACCAGATGTTTGACTAAGTAATACCCACTTTTGTATGGTTATACCATTGTAGAAATTGAATAATGGTACATATCTCAGACCAGAGCTCATATTTTAAACGTTTATGTGTCTATGTTTTGTTGCTATTTTTTCAATAAAAAAACTTTTCTAAACTAATTTTTAATGATTGTAATTTTGCTGCGAAAAAAACACACTGGGGTAGACCTTCCCATATTGTGACTTTTTATTCACATTTGAGTTATGTCAGATTGTTAAATCTGTACGTAAAAAAGTTTAAGCACTGTTTTTTTCAGCATCACAGCTGCATAATCAACATGCACTTGTGGATTAAGTTTTGTTTAAATGGTATTAAACAATAGATCAGGATTGACATTTTCTTATTGGTTGATGCACATCAAATAAATTAGGGTTGGTTAGGGCCTGGTTCACACCTATGCAGGTTGCAGTTGATGCATATTCCAGGTGCATTTTGCATTTTTCAATACACGTTTTTGATCCATTGAGGTCTATGGACAAAAGCACAACCTGTTGGTCCCTGGCCCTTTCCATAAAATGCACAGCTGTGAACGTGTACCATAGGAAACCATGTTAAATGGACTGTAGTGGGTTTCTGCAAAACTGGAATTGCACTAAAAAAGGCATAGGTGTAAACCAGGCCTTTGTAAAGGCAAATATAATGTTTACTTGGGGAGGGAAGTTGTATTTTGCAAGGTAAGTTACTCCAGATCTTAGTGAATGAAGTCCAGCTGTGCTGACTTCGATCATCCAGTTAAGTGAAAGCAAAGTTGCTTCTTTCTTTATGTTCCTTGCACATGATTGGGTATTCTTTACAAAGTGAAATTTAACCACATTCAATTAGCTCTAGAGCAAATTCCCGTTGCAAAGTGAATAGCCTATTTGCTTTTTATTACGACAACAACATTGTATAAATAGCACAGTTGTTTTCAAACGTAGCCTCTTTGATTACATTTTTCGTAAAGTATATGTATAGTGTGCAAATCGGCACCTTGTTTAGGAATTGGCAATTTGGAAATAATTGGTCATTTTAAAATGAGTCCAGCATGCCCATGTTCTCGTGAATTTTTGTATTCGTTCTTGGGAGATGTATATCAGTTATTCCATCTCTTCTATTTTGGAAAGTTTGGTGAACCATTCTCTAATTGTTAGTGGGGTATTAGATCGCCAGTGTGTCGGAACACACAGTCTTGCCGCATTCACCATGTGCATGGCTAGGGATTTGTAGTAAGCACTTTTAGACAATGTGGTGTGATGCAATAAATATTGCACTGGAGTGTAGTCTAAGGTATACGTGGTGACCTGTGAGATGATGTCATGCACCTTCTTCCAAAATGGCTGAATGGAATCACAGTCCCTCCAAACGTGGAGCATAGTGCCTTCTGCTTTACCACATCTCCAGCACGTGTTAGGTATGGATGGTGAGAATTTGTGGAGTAGGGAGGGGGTTCTGTACCACCACGTTTCAATTTTATAGCAGTTTTCCTGGATGGCTACATTCATGGAACCTTTGTGTGCGTATTCGTGTATAGTTTCCTACTCCTCATTGGATAAGGAAATCTGAAGTTCCCTACCCCATGCAGTGCATGCGGGATCTCTGTTGATGTTAGGCTCTTCCAATAACATCGGGTAAATGAGGGATATTAAATGCCTTTGTGGTGAATTTCTTGTACAAAAATATTAAAATGGTGTGAGCTGTCGTGTCCATGTTGAGTGTGATGCTTGTGTAGACAGGAAGTTACGTATCTGTCTATACAACCAAAAGGGGAAAGATTTGGTTAAAGAGACATCAACCAAGTTGTCATAAGAGCAGGGGTCGACTTTCACAAAGAAACGTTGCCCCTCATGTCTTTGTAAGGCCATTCGTGACTCAGAAATTAGCCTACATTACCTGGTGTAAAATCTGGGTTTCCTTTTAATGTGGTTAATGGCCCCAGAACCAAGGATAGGAGTGTTGATTTAGCTGCCCGTGTGAAAGCTATCAGGGATGGGTGAATAAGTGAATGTGTCAATGATTCCATTGGCCAGTGTCTATGTGAAATCCAGGGGAGTTCTTGGATCAGAAATTGTGTAAAAGAATTTTCTATACATATCCATAACTTTTTATCATAGTGGATATTCCAGTCAATGATCCTGGTAAGATGGCAAGCCAAGTAATATTTGTAAAGATTGGGCAAGCCTATTCCTCCCCTAGTCTTAGTGTGGGTCAGTCGAGTATATTTGATACGTGGTGGAGAGTTCTTCCAAATGAACGTTGAACAGGCCTGTCTATATGTCATGAAAAAGGCTGTCGGGAGATGTATTGGAATGGTTTGCATCAAGTAAAGAAAGCGTGGGAGAATAGTCATTTTAAGCAAGGCCGAGCGGCCAAACCAGGAGACATTTAAGCCTGCCCAGTCCTTTAGATCTGATTTTGTTTTGTTCAAAATTACCTGAAAATTTAAATTGTACAAACCTGACAGTTTAGTGGTGATCTTGATACCCAGGTATGTGATTGCAGCTCTCTCCCATTGGAATGGGAACGAGCTCTGGCAACAGTCTGCGTCCTGTGCGGGAAGTGAAAATGCAATTTCGTATAGTTGACTTTAAAATTTGACAGGGCCCCAAAGTGTTCTATATCTTTCAATAAGTTTAGCAGGGTAATGAAAGGTGACCTAAGTGATAGCAAGATGTCGTCTGCATAAGCGGCCACCTTGAACTCCCTATCGTCTATCTGGATTCCTTTGATATCGGTGTTTGATCTCAGTTTGTTTAAAAAGGGTTCCAAGGTAAGAACATAAATCAGGGGGGACAAGGGACAACCCTGGTGGGTGCCATTGCCTATGGTGAAGGCGTCCGACAGGTGGCCATTTACCCATGCACGCACAATAGGGTTAGAGTATAATGCCATAACATGAGACAGCATGCGTGATTGGAGACCTGCCATTTTCAGGACTTCGCGCATATAGTCCCAGGCCACTCTGTCGAACGCCTTCTCTGCATCCAACGACAAAACAAAACCCGGTGTTTTAGATGATGTCAACCAATGGTGGACATTTAATGCACATATAGTGTTATCCCTGGCCTCTCTACCTGGGACAAAACCCACCTGGTCTAAGGAGATAAGTCAGGGAAGAAGAGGTAGCAGTCTATTGGCCAAGATCTTCGCATATAGCTTTATGTCCACGTTTAGCAAAGAGATGGGTCTATAATTTGATATTTGTGTGGTATCTTTACCTTCCTTAGGGAGGACTGTTATGTGTGCATCTAACATGTGTCCTGTGGATGTGTTAGGTGCTGAAAAGGCATTAAAGGTAGAGAGCATCCTGGAAGACAGAACATCCATGAAACACTTATAATATTGTAGTGAGAGCCCATCAGGGCCTGGGCTCTTGCCCGGTTTCATCTGCTTCATAGCGGTCTTTAGTTCCTGTTCGGAAAGCAGGCTCTCTATCTCCTCAGCCTGTTGTTCAGTAATTGTTTGTGGGCCAAATTGGGTTAAAAAACCCTCAAATTCTTTCCTCCTCATTTCCGGGGACATTGGATTTGTGGCTTCTGAACTTAAGTTATAGAGCCCAGAATAGTAACGTTAAAAACTTTTAGCTATGTTAGTTGCATGCAATGAACCATGTCGATCGCGTATGTGGTGAGTTGTGAGAGATTTTCTAGAAGCTTGCACCGCCCTCGCTAGAAGTCTTCCACTTTTATTACCGTATTCATAGAATACTTTCTAAAGGAGTACATATTGCCGTTTTGTGCGTCTCCCCAGTTCTTCTAGCAAGAGGGAGCGAGTGTGTAATAGGTCCTGCAACGCTGTTTGAGAACACGAGTGTTTGTGAAGAGTTTCTAATCTGTGAATTTTATCTATCAGTGTCTGGACCATTTCCTGGTGTTTTCGTTTGGCATCCGCTGCTAGAGCCAATAGTTCTCCTCGGACCACACACTTATGAGCCTCCCATAATGAGGTTGGGCAGATATCAGGTGTGTCATTTTCATTGAAGTACTGCTGGATTCGTAATTTGAGTCTAGAAAGATTATGAGGATCTTTCAGTAGGGAGGGATTTAATCTCCAGGATTTGGTTCTGCACTCTGTTTCAGGGAAGGTCAGAATGCACGAGATCGGATGATGATCCGATAAAAACATTGGCTCTATCGATGCCTGTGTAAGGTAGGTTAAATCTATTTGGGAAAGAAAAAAGTAATCTATTCTAGAATACTTCTGAAAAGGGATGGAATAGAACGTATAGTCTCTTTCCGTTGGGAATAATGTGCGCCATGTATCGTGTAAATTTAGATTCTGGAGTTGCAATTTGATCTGACGCAGGGCCCAGTATGACAATGTGGATGTACCCGATGAAGTGTCTATGTCAGGGTTCAGTGGTGCATTGAAGTCCCCTCCCATGATGAGCACTCCCTCCTTAAAAGTAGACAGTAGGTTGCATACCTTTCTTATACAGTCAGGTCCATAAATATTGGGACATCAACACAATTCTAATCTTTTTGGCTCTATACACCACCACAATGGATTTGAAATGAAACAAACAAGATGTGCTTAAACTGCAGACTTTCAACTTAAATTTGAGGGTATTTACATCCAAATCAGGTGAACGGTGTAGGAATTACAACAGTTGGTATATGTGCCTCCCACTTTTTAATCAAATCTCTACATTTTTAGCGCCCCTTTCATGAGATATCGAAGCACTCATGTCCTAGAGTACGCAGGACCATTCCATTTCTGGTTGGGGCTGATTAAGCAGCAAATTAGGAGTGCCAGTCCCATATACGGCCTAATGCCTACTAATTTAGAATTGCAGAAGTAAGGTGATATCTTGGAGGGTTATATTGCCTTGTAGTGCCAAACTTTCTGGTTTAGAGGCAGTGCCACACCCCCGCCCCCTTCCCACTACAGACAAGCTCATTCTCTTAGTAAAAATATATGCTAATAAAAAGCTTGTTTGGAGGTTATAAACATCTTACTGGGATCAAGTCCTTGAATTCTGGATCCTAAATTGAACGGAAAAAAAAGGGGGTGTTAAAAGTGATTAGATCTTCTGTGCATGTACGGATTTTTTCTTTGTGAGTTTGTGTCGTGGGAGTCATATCTGCTTGCACGTCTTAGTTTGGTGCCGGCGTAGCTAAAAGGAATGTCCTAATGAGGGATTACTCTACAAACTGGCAAATTTCTCCATTTTTTCTTTCTGGGTTTGCTCAACAATCAGAACAGGTGTTCAACAAACTCCGTATATACCTCTATATGTCTTACAAAGGCATGGGGGAGAATCGGGTTGAGTAGGTAATGTTAATTGTGTACAACTGGTACAAAATAAAAAGTAACATTTCAGTTAACAGTAATGGTGGTATCCATAGAGCGGTACTTGCGTGCCACTGTGTTGTTTTAAGTGTCTTTCCCGTCTCTACGTGCAGTTCCTTCAGCTCCAGGACTTCGGTGGTTCAGGTCTCTGTGCATGGCGCGAAGTTCGGGTGAGATAGGATCCAGTCTGCGACGTCTTGAACGGTGTCTTTGAGCTTTCGGTGATGGGGTAGCGGAGACTTGACACCAGGGTTCATTTGGGAAATAGAAGGCATACCATTCTGGCAATTCAATTTGAGGTAAGTCAAGTTGATCACAGAATGATTGTAAATCTTCAGGTGTGCGTAGCAGTGCAGAGCGGCCCCTGGCAGAGGCTGACAGAGCAAATGGGAACTTCCACCTGTACTGGATATTACGGGAGCGGAGAGCTTCCAGAAGTGGACGCAGCACACGCCTGTTCTGCAGTGTAATTTGGGATAAATCTTGAAAGAGTTTGATTTCAGTGCCGTTGTACATAATACGCCCTTTTTCTCTCACTTTTCTGAGAATTTCCTCTTTAAGTGGAAAGTTCACAATACAATATATGACATCCCTCAGGGGTTCAGAATCTCTGAGTGGGGGTCGCAGTGCACAGTGGGCTCTCTCCATTTCAATAGGGGAGTCTGCTGGGCGGCCTAAAAGACCATTGAAAATTGAACAAATAGCCTGCGGTATGGCTGCCGGTTCGATCGCCTCTGGGACTCCCCTCACTCATATATTATGTCTGCGACTACGGTTATCAAGGTCCTCCATGTGGTGATGCAGTTCTAGTAGATGTGGCAACTGAGTATCATATGTGTGCTGCACTTGTTTAATGACCACTGTGTGTAACTGTGAAGCCTGTTCCACAGTATCAAGGCAGTGGGCTATTGCTTGCATATCAGATTTTAGGTCTGATATTGCTGCTGCTAATGAGCTTTTAATGTCCAGGGCTACAGCTTGTAGTTCAGGGAGGCTTACAGGAAGAAAAGATCTCTCGATGCCTGTGTCCTCTTTGCCTGCCTGCATGTCAGAGCCGCTACTCGGGGAGTGTTGAGCAGAGGCCTGTGAGGCCTGTGAAGCCGCGGACTTGCCTGAGCCCCGAGACCAGAATATGTCTGGTATGTTATGGCTGAGCTGCATGTCTGTCTGTTTCTCTGTGCAGGGGGTAGAGGCGCTCTTATTGGGCTTACCCATCATTGATTTACTGGCGTCGGGTCCTGGGAAAAAGTGGATTAGTCCTCGGTCTGCAGGAGAGCTCCGTTTAGGCAGCCATCTCGGGTCCCGTCCAGGCCATGCCCCACCTGAATAAGTTATTTACCTGATTAATGAGAAATAAAAATACCATGCACATATACAGTAAGCAATGCATATATATATTAAAAAAACAGTATACATTCTCTTTTATATTTAGGAGGCAACTATAAAAAGAAAAAATGACTGGGGTGTGGTCTGGCTGCAGATCGGAATGGCTGCATAACCACACTTCTCTGTCCCGACGGGAGAAACACAGTGATTTCTAAGCACAGGAGACTGCCGATTACACTACCTGCTACACCCGCCTGCATAGGGGACTGCTCAGGACTCGCATATGGATATGTCCAAAAAGAAATTCAACCACCCTGTATCATACAAGATGGCGCTGACTCCGGGCACAATACATGCTCGCCACTGCCTCCGCTCCTGCTTGACCCCTATCCCAACTCCTCTTCTCAAGCTTCCATGGAGGAAACAGCTCTTGCGGAACAGCTGCAATTATCCCCCCTCACCACTGACAGGCAGAAAAGATCTGCAGATTCCCCAGCTCACTCTCCACTAAAGACTTCTGTAAGTAAAAAGCACATGGGGGAGGATGACTCTGTTACTAATCAGGAAGGGGATGATTTGGGCTCCCTAGCCAACATTCCAACTTCCAGCAACCCAGTCTCTGAGAACTTCCTAAAATCCATAATCCAAACACTGCATAAAAATATACATGCAGGAGGTGCGCATGCGCAAGAGCTCCGTAATGGCCGCCGGAGCTCTGCTTCACCCCGGACCCACAGACCACATGGCGCACGAACAGACCCCTCAGAACAGCAACAAACAGGCATTCTGCCTCGGTGAAGCACCTGAGCACCCACCCACATGTCCGGACCGGCCGCAAGATGAGATCTTGGGCCGCAATTCGCACAAGCACAGTGGGACACGTGTACCAAGATAGCCGCCGGCACCGCTTCCATGCTGCCACATGTGGCCTATGAAGGCAAGCTCCCAGAACAGAGGCAAGTGGTCCTCCCAGTCACACTCACGTACTCCCAAGTGACCCAGGGCACCCCACAGCCCCCTCCAGTCCCATCGCCGGCCTCCACGGAATCTCTAATAGGCCTTACAATGGAGGATTACTCCCTTTCTCCAGAGGGGCCCGCTCTCCCTCACATGCAAACCTCCCCATCTCCAGGCATGCTGGCACAGGACCAGGTCTCACTGCAACAGGACTTATTATCTAAATTATCTGATCTCCTAGAAAGGGGACTGGCCAATACAGCAGACAAAATCACACGGGACCTCAAGTCGGATTTTTCCAACCTGGGTTCAAGAATGGAGGCCATTGACAATAAACTGGACATTACTGTCGCTAAAACCAATCAAAACGCCTCACACATCCAAGTACTCCAGGACCAACTGGACATAGCCCTCTCCAGAATCGATGACCTCGAGAATAGGTCAGGAAGATACAACTTTAGAATCAGATGCTTAACCAAATCTGTCACGGAAATCACCTCGGCAGTCCAGAGCCTGATCAAGGACTTGTTACCCAACATTCCATCCCACCGCCTGGAGTTGGACAGAGCCCACAGGGCCCTAGGGCCTCCTAGGAAGGATGGGTACCCAAGGGACATTATAGTGAAGCCACATCACTATACTGTTAAGGAGGAGGTCATGCGGCAGTCACGCTCCAACTCGAAAGTACTCTGCCTGGGCCATCAAATACAAATCTTTGCAGACCTCTCCCCCATGACCATACAGAAGAGAAGATCTCTAAAACCTCTCCTCACAGCCCTCTTCCTCTTCCAACAAGATATCCAGTATAGATGGACATTCCTATTTGCAGTGAAATTCTCTATACAAGGAAGATCACATTACTTTTCCAACCTGCCAGAGGGAGAAAAGTTACTCCTACACCTCAAACTGATTTCACAGGAAGCTCCCATGGACCTGGAAATGGCTGCAGCGAGTTCTTCCAAGCGCCCGACCCCTACAAGCCCAGTTTCCCCCCTCTGGGACACAGGAAGAAACAAGAAGTCCAAGGACTACAGACCATCTTAAGTCGAAACACGCCCGCAAGTTATACTTAACCCACTCCAGGTCTTTTGCCTCGCCAGAACGGCGATCCTCCCTGTCGACGGGGCTAAATGCCTATTTTTTGTTGCCGCACTGGTCGGACACTTCAAGTTTATAGCATAGTTAATGCTCCATCAAGGGACTACAATGCTTCTTTCAGCGGAGAGAAGTCTTTCTTCACGCTACGAGTTAATGGAGGACTAACAGCCTTTTTTCTCCTGCAGTTTCACCCAGGCTAGTCCACAATCCATAGTTTACAACAGTTACCCATAGACACCACTTCCTCCCCCAAAATTCACCAAAAGGGGGTCTCGAGATACACTCTTCCCTTTTCCAACTATGGACTGGCAGCATGGGCCCCAGTCGGACTCTCTGTCTAGTGAGACTTCCGAAAGGGGATCCCTCATTGCCTCCCCCTAGAATCTACACTCTCCCACAATCACAAGGTGGTAAGTTGCCCCGAGTGATTTCATTCGGGTTGATTCCCTGGTCATTCCTGACACGGTAAAAATTATTTTCTGCATGTTATGAGTTGTTCTTTTAAATGCTGTTGGTAATATCTAACTTGGGTGGTTCTATTTAATCCAAGTAGAATTATGCTGTGTTTCTTTACATATTAAGTTCCATGTCACCTCCACCTATCACGCAGAGACTAGTTTCGGTTTCTGAGTGATGGGTCGTCGGCCCCCTTATTGGGGCAGCAGACATCTACGGGTAGGAGTCTGGCTGACTAAGTCAAAGTCAGACCTGATTGGTCTTCTCAGAAGACACATTGTGTTTTTTTTCTTGTTTCTTTTTCCCCTCTCCACTCTTCCATAACCCTCTCTCTCTTTCAAACCACTCAACAGGTTGGGCAGTTGTTTGATTCCCAACTCAAGACAGGACCCCTTTCCACACGATCTCAGGACACCAAAAGAAGAAGTCAGCAAAATGTAGGTGGCGGTATACATGGCAGCACTCCACCCCTTTGTTCCTATGGCTAATCCCACACCATCAGGGTCGTTAAAGTCGCCTCTCATAATGTCCAAGGACTAAACTCCCCTAACAAAAGAAGAAGAGGTTTCGAGAATTACCGTACCCTTAAAATAGATATCATTATGCTACAGGAGACTCCCTTCCCGCCCGGTACAACCCCAAATTCCTCTACGCATATTATCCAAACTTCTACTTAGCCAATGCAGCCAATAAGACCAAAGGGGTCGCAATATTGGTTTCTAAGCATTGTAATTTCTCCCCTATCTCAGAATATAAAGACCCAGAAGGCCGATTTATTATAGTGAAGGGCATGGTGGAAGGCAGGTTATATTCACTTGTATCCTATTACACACCAAATAAAGGCCAATCTAAATTTTTTCAAAACCTCTTCAAGACCTTAAACCCACTCCTGGAGGGTTTGGTCATTTGTTGAGGTGACTCTAACCTGGCATTTGACCAAGGGCTAGACAAATCAAAACCCCCAGCAACCCAATTGACATGTCCCACCAAGACAAGCCTAAGCGTAGCAAGACTTTTTAACTCACAAGTCCTTGTTGACATATGGAGGGAACTGAACCCCTCGAAAAGGGATCACACTCACTATTCTTATCCACACCAATTCTATGCTAGAATCAACCATATTATGGTCTCCACCATAATTATCCCGTTAGCACAAAAAGCATCTATCATTGACACAGCATGGTCGGACAACGTCTTACTCACCCTACAGAACACAATCACTAGAACACCTATATCACACTGGCCCCCTAACGAATCACTTCTCAGTAATCTTGTGTATACCTTAGAGATAGAAAAGGCCCTCAAAGAATACTTCACACTAAACGACCAGATAGACATATCCCCGAAATACTCTGGGCGGCCCACAAAGTCACCATCAGAGGCACTCTAATTCAGATAGCAACCCGAATCAAAAAAGAAAGACAATTGGATGTACTCAAATGAGAAAAAACTTTCTCTGACCTTAAAGCTAAACACAAAAAAACCCCTCTAAAATCCTTCTTGACAGACTAGACACAGCAAGACTAGAGTTAATCTAGCTCTAACCACCAAAGCGGACAAGCATATCCGCTGGAGTGGAGCTAAATTTTATACTCAGAAGGACAAAATAGGCTC
Source organism: Aquarana catesbeiana (assembly GCF_042186555.1). Classification (NCBI taxonomy): domain Eukaryota; kingdom Metazoa; phylum Chordata; class Amphibia; order Anura; family Ranidae; genus Aquarana; species Aquarana catesbeiana. The sequence goes on along the minus strand of NC_133326.1, from coordinate 478,727,942 downwards.
CATGTTGGCAGCTAAGCTCACCCCAAAATCCTGCAACTTCACCCTACCCAGGATTAGGAGACCAGGACAGGCGCCCTCAGCAAATCCCGACAAAATATTAGCAGCCTTCCACTATACACCCCCACCCTCACAGACAGAGGCACCATGATCACTGAATTCATGCGGGACTTACCCATACCGACCCTCTCTGCAGAACACAAAAACATAATGGAAGAATCCATCTCAGTAGATGAAATTAAGGATGTCATCAAAAACCTCAAGAAGGGATCAGCCCCAGGTCCGGATGGCCTATCAACCCCTTATTACAAAGCGTTTGCAGACACCTTAGCACCATACATGGCCAAATTTTTTAACACAAAAGCTTCAGGATCCCCTCTGGACCTCCAACTCAATACTGCCTATATAACAGTAATTCCCAAACCAAATAAAAACCCAGAAGTCGAAAACTATAGGCCCATATCCCTAATAAATAATGATCTAAAGATCTTAACAAAAATCTTAGCCAACTGTCTTTCCTCCTTCATTAATAGATACAATCACAAGGACAAGGTGGGGTTCATTCCCGAGAGACAGGGGCCCGACCAAACTAGGAGACCCATAGATATCATTTCTATTTTACAGTCTAATTGGAACAATGGTCGTAAGCAAGAAGGAATGCTTTTGTCCCTTGATTTACACAAAGCGTTCGATTCAATCGATTGCGCAAACATATTTGCCATAATGGAGCGCTGGGGTTTTGACCGACGCTTCATGGGGCTGCTCCATTCACTTTATTCTAACCCGAAAGCCTTAATTCACATACAGGGTCAATAGCCCTTCAGTATTGCAAAAGGTACTAGGCAAGGTTGCCCCTTATCCCCACTAATTTTCGCTATCGCTATCGAAACGAGTGCGGCTTATTCGCCGACGACATGCTTATATTTTTAACATCCCCGATTATGTCTCTTCCTAATCTATGCAAAATGCTCAGTGACTTCTCAATCATTTCAGGTCTCAAAGTAAACTACACCAAATCCCACGCCCTAAACATCTCCCTGAAACCAGACATAGTTAATTCTTTACAAAGCGCCTTTGCTTTCAAGTGGAGTCATTCTTCTATAGATTACCTAGGGATCACCCTTACCGCTAAAATTGAAAACCTGTACTCCTCTAACTTCATCCCCACATACCGGAAATTAGAGTCTGACTTAAAAAATTGGGCAAAAGGAGAACTCTCCTGGCTAGGCAGGATACATGCCATTAAGATGACACTATTGCCCAGACTGCTAAATGTTTTCAGAGCCCTCCCGATCTGTGTAAGAAAGGACCACTTGAAATCTTGAAATTTATATGGGGGGGTTCAGGCCACAGACTACCGCAAACCACACTATACAGACTGAGGGCAAAGGGGGGACTAGGGCTGCCTAGACTGCTTTGGTATTACCAAGCAGCCAGACTCTCGCAGCTTTCTACAGTGAATTGCAAAACAGAGAAACCGGACTGGATCCAGATAGAGAGACAGGCGGCCCCCTCTTATACCTTTGACTACCTTTTAGGGGTCCCCTCCAAAAACAGACACCCGATCCTTTCGCCCATCCTATCCCAATCCCTATCCCTGTAGGACAAGCTGAGAACGAATCACTCCCTAATCTCAGAATGCCAACCCCTTTCACATATCTTTAATAACCCCAACTTCATCCCAGGTCTAAACATCAGAGCCTTTAATTGGTGGCTAGATAAGGGGTTGTACCGGATCGGACATTTTTTTACCATGTCAGGACCAGCTGGAAATCCCACCCACAGAACACTTCAGATTTCAGCAAATTCAGCACTTCCTCCATAAGATTTGGAAATCTAAACCAGCCCCTCCTGCGTTCACTTCATATGAGATTTGGTGCGGTCAGGCCACGGAACAGAGGGGTGGAGTCTCCATAGTCTACCAGTCACTGGCCCAAATGCCCAACAAAACCCCTTATATGACTTCTTGGGAGGAGGACCTCCAAATAAGTTGGAACTTGGGGACTTGGCAGACATCCTTCTCTAGATCTTTCAAGGGGATTCAGAATATCTCTTTAACCACTTCAATACCCGGCCATAGTCAAATGACGTCCACAGATGGGATCTCCCATCCTGGGTGGACGTCATATGACGGCCTCGGCTTTCCGCCGCTACTGTGGGCCCCCGGAGGCCTGCAGAGCGGCGATCAGGGTACCATTGTGTCCCTCAGAAGCGGCGGCGGCGGAGCGTCGGTAACGGCGGATGTCAATGCAGAGCGGCATTGGGAAGCGGCGTGTATTCTAGCGGTTCCGGTGAATGCAGAGCGGTGATCGGGGCTGAGGCTTTTCCCCTGGATACAGCTCAGCCCCGATCACTGTAGCCAATGACATGGCTCTTCATCACATGACCGGCTGTGTCCAATCACAGCCTGTCACTGATGTAAACAGCACTGTGAGTAACTACTGTTGCTGGGCTCTTCTCCTCACACACCGATCCAGTGTGAGGAGAAGAGATCAGCTAACAGTGAGTTACCACATATGTACTACTGTGCCCAGAAGATTGCCCCTCCTAAATAAAAAGAGTACCTGTCACCTCAGAGTTCCTGTCACCTCAGAGTACCTGTCATCTCAGAGTACCTGTCACCTCAGAGTACCTGTCACCTCAAAGTACCTGTCACCTCAGAGTACCTGTCACCTCAAAGTACCTGTCATCTCAGAGTACCTGTCATCTCAAAGTACCTGTCATCTCAGAGTACCTGTCATCTCAAAGTACCTGTCATCTCAGAGTACCTGTCACCTCAAAGTACCTGTCACCTCAGACTACCTGTCATCTCAGAGTACCTGTCACCTCAGAGTACCTGTCACCTCAGAGTACCTGTCACCTCAAAGTACCTGTCAACTCAGAGTACCTGTCATCTCAGAGTACCTGTCATCTCAGAGTACCTGTCCATCAGGAGTACCCGCCACCTCACCACCTGCCACCAGAGTACCCGCCACCTCATCATCTGCCACCAGAGTACCCGCCACCTCATCACCTGTCACCAGAGTACTTGCCACCAGAGTACCCGCCACCTCACCACCAGAATACCTGCCACCAGAGTACCCGCCACCTCACCACTGGCCACCAGAGTGCCCGCCACCTCATCACCTGCCACCAGAGTACCTGCCACCTCACCACCTGCCACCAGAGTACCTGCCACCTCACCACCTGCCACCAGAGTACATACAGCCAGTCAGCCACTATGTCCAGAAAGGTGTACACCCCAGAAGAGGCATACCAAATACTGAGTCTGACCGATGAGAGCAATGGGGAGCTCTCACCGCTCAGTTCAGATTCTGGTTCTGATTCGGAATATGAGCCCCCCGAAGGCAGCACATCAGGATCTGAATCAGAGGAGGAAGTAGTCCGTCCAAAAAGACGATGGTCTGAACACCAGGCAGCTACCAGCAGTGCCAGCGGCGGTAGACCCCAGGAGGAGGGACCCAGTACAAGCGCTGCTAGACCCCAGGAGGAAAGGCCCAGCACAAGTGGACACCAAAGAAGAAGGGCCCAAACCCATCTTCCAGATTCCTTGGCAAACCCATTGTGGCTGCCTTCTACCACAGGGTCAGCCACGATCCCCCCTTTTACAGCACAGCCGGGTATGCAGGTCAACACTGCAGGATTTTCACAAATGGATTTTTAAAATTTATTTTTCCCTAACGAATTGATTCAAGGCATCGTGGACCAAACTAATCTCTTTGCCCAACAATTTATTGCAACCAACCCCAGCTCCAGCTATGCCCACCCTTTTGAATGGAGACCCCTAACAGTAGTGGAGCTAAAATAGTTTTTAGGCCTAACCCTCAACATGGGGCTTACAAAAAAAATGAAATTCAAAAGTATTGGTCGACCAAACCCATCCACCATATGCCAGTTTTTTCATCAGCCATGTCCAGGTCCCGATACGAAATCATAATGTGCGTCTTGCATTTCAATGACAACTCACAGTGCCCCCCCCCCCCCCCGAAATCACCCAAACTTTGACAAACTATATAAAGTTCGCCCCCTAATTCATTTTTTTTCCCAGAAGTTTGCCGAAGTTTATGTCCCTGAAAAAAACATATCTGTGGACAAATCCCTGGTGCATTTCACAGGCCGGCTGGGAATCAAGCAATATATCCCCAGTAAGAGGGCAAGGTATGGCTTGAAGCTTAACAAGCTTTGTGAAAGCGCCACCGGTTATGTGCACGCATTCCGCGTATACGAAGGCAAAGATTCCCAGCTCCAGCCCCCTGAGTGTCCCTCGTACATGGGAATAAGTGGGAAAATTGTTTGGGAGTTGGCATTCCCACTCCTCCAAAAGGGGTACCATATTTATATGGACAATTATTATACTAGTTTGCCCCTTCTCCGCCACCTATATCTTAAACAAACTTTGGTACAGCAAGAAAAAACCGAAAGGGCTTCCCACAGTGTCTTGTCACCACAAACATTCCAAGGGGGGAATCGATAAGCTTGAGGAACGAAGAAGTGTTGGCTGTGAAGTGGAGGGATAGAAAAGACGTGTACATCATGTCCACCATCCACAATGACACCTCGGTGGAACTTCACAGAAGACGCGGTACCGTTCGCAAGCCTACCTGTATCACTGAGTACAATAAATACATGGGGGGGGGTGGATTTAAACGATCAGTTGTTGCAGCCCTATCTTTCAACAAGAGAATCCTTATTCTGGTACAAAAAAGTCGCAATTTACTTTTTTCAACTGGCCCTTTTAAATTCTTTCATAATCTACCAAAAATCAACAGAAACACCCACCACCTTCATAAAGTTTATTGAAGACATTGTCACTGCCCTGATTTATCAGCAAGTATCCCCCCCAGAAAGCATTCGCTCCGATTCTGTCAGCAGACTACATGAGCGCCATTTCCTGGACCATATTCCACCAACAGGATCCGGAAGACGACGCAAAAAAAATGTTGGGTGTGCACCAAAAAAGGAATTAGGAAAGATACCAGCTTCCATTGTACTGACTGTCCCTCCCAACCTGGCCTTTGCATCGGAGAATGCTTCAGGCGATATCACACTCTGGAAAATGATTAGTCCATATTTCTAATACTGCCATTTCCCCGTTTTTAATTCCTGTCCTGAATATTTCCCTTCCTCAACCAACCATATCATTGCCTTCCATGTGAACCGACCCTGGCCTGTTTCTCGACTATGCCTCTGCCTACCATCTGCATTGTTTTTCCACCATGTTTTTGCCTTTCACGTGAACTGACCCTGGACTGTATCGACTATGCCTCTGCCTACCGTCTATTTCTGCCTTTTACCTGCACTGACCTCGGCCTGTTGACCATGTTTTTGCCTGCCCCTTGGATTGATCTTTCACCCTGCTACACAGGGGTCTCACATATGTGAGGGGCTCCAGAATAGTGTTCGGAGTTCAGAAAACCAGTTTTTGGTTTTCTGTGTTCCCATAACAGGGTCTGGTTGCCCGGAGGCTTCAAAGCGATTTGGGTGGGAGAAGCCTCTACCCCTGTCCCCATTCTTTTCCTGACCGGTGCCCTAAGCTTGATGGTACTGCCTGCTCCCTGGACAAATACTCTGGCTGTGCTGACCATACCTCTGCCTGCTGCATATACTAACTATGGACAGTATTCCTGCCTCCTTTGATCCTTTTGCTGCTGCTGACCACATCCCTTCCTGCTATCTGGACTAATGCTTTGGGTGTGCTGACATCTCTACCTGTACTGACTATTCCTGCCTGCTGCCTGTTTTGCTGTCGCTGTCCACATTCCTGCCTGCTGCCTGGACCGATGCTCTTCTCTGTGGACCACTGCACTACTAAAACTGCAGTTAATCTTTTCTTTACCCTTTGCTCAGCAGAATGTATTTTGGTTTGTAATTGGTATGTACAGTACATGCTATGTGTTAATATGTTAATATGAAGGGCCTTCAGCAATGTGATAGGTTGGCAGGAATTTGTGTGTAATGTATGCTCCTAGAACAACTGACAGTGCTACTTGGATGTTAGGCCTCTGTATGTAGCCAGACTATGTAAAAGTCTCACACATGTGGTATCGCCATACTCAGGAGGAGTATCAGAATGTATTTTGGGGTGTCATTTTTGCTATGTACATGCTATGTATTGGAAATATCTTATGAATGGACAACTTTGTGTAAAAAAAAATGCGTTTTCATTTTTTTCCACAGTTTCCAAAAACTTCGGGAAAAAAATGAACCATTCAAAAGATTAATTATGCCTCATAGATTATACGTTGGGGTGTTAGCTTTCCAAAATGGGGTCATTTTGTGGGCGTTTCCGTTGTCCTGGTGCTCCAGGGCCTTCAAAATTGTAATAGGTGGTTGAGAAATGAGATGTGTAATTTATGCTCCTAGAATGCCTGAAGCTGCTACTTCAATGTTGGGCCACTGTATGTGGCCAGGCTGTGTAAAAGTCTCACCCATTTGGTATCGCCACACTCAGGAGGAGTAGCAGAATGTATTTTGGGGTGTCATTTTTGCTATGTACATGCTATGTGTTGGAAATATCTTATGAATGGACAACTTTGTGTAAAAAAAATGCGTTTTCATTTTTGTTCCACAGTTTCCAAAAACTTCGGGAAAAAAATGAACCATTCAAAAGACTAATTATGCCTCATAGATTATATGTTGGGGTGTTAGCTTTCCAGAATGGGGTCATTTTGTGGGCGTTTCCATTGTCCTGGTGCTCCAGGGCATTCAAAATTGTAATAGGTGGTTGAGAAATGAGATGTGTAATTTATGCTCCTAGAATGCCTGAAGCTGCTACTTCAATATTGGGCCTCTGTATGTGGCCAGGCTGTGTAAAAGTCTCACACATTTGGTATTGCCATACTCAGGAGGAGTATCAGAATGTATTTTGGGGTGTCATTTTTGCTATGTACATGCTATGTGTTGGAAATATCTTATGAATGGACAACTTTGTGTAAAAAAAAATGTGTTTTCATTTTTTTTCCACAGTTTCCAAAAACTTCAGGAAAAAAATGAACCATTCAAAAGACTAATTATGCCTCATAGATTATACGTTGGGGTGTTAGCTTTCCAAAATGGGGTCATTTTGTGGGCGTTTCCATTGACCTGGTGCTCCAGGGCCTTCAAAAGTGTGATAGGTTGTCATCAAATGAGATGTGCAATTTATGCTCGTAAAACGCCTGATGGTGCTAGTTGGATGTTAGACCTCTGTATGTGGCCAGGCTGTTTAAAAGTCTCACACATGTGGTATCACTATACTTAGGAGGAGTAGCAGAATGTATTTTGGGGTGTCATTGCAAGTATGCATGTGCTGTGTGAGAGAAATAACTTGTTATTATGACAATTTTGTACAAAAAAAAAAAAAAAAAAAAATTTCCAAGAATTGTGGGAAAAAATTACAACTTCAAAAAACTCACCATGCCTCTTACTAAATACCTTGGAATGTCTGCTTTCCAAAAAGGGGTAATTTGGGGGGTATTTGTACTTTCCTGGCTTGTTAGGGCCTCAAGAAATGAGATAGGCCTTCAGTACATCAGGTGTGATCAGATGTGATCATTTTTCAATGATTTGTACCATAGCTTGTAGACTCTATAACTTTCACAGAGACCAAATAATATATACTAATTTGGGTTATTTTTACTAAAGATATGTAGTAAATGTATGCAGTCATTTATGAAGAGAAATTACTTATTTGCAAAATTTTAAAATAAAAACTAAAAAAAAGTGTTTTTTTTTCAAAAATGTCTCTCTTTTTTCACTTATATTGCAAAAAATAAAAAAAACAGCAGTGATTAAATACCACCAAAAGAAAGCTATGTTTGTGAGAAAAAAAAATGATAAAAATTTGGTTTGGGTACAGTGTAGCATGACTGATTAATTGTCATTCAAAGTGTGAGTGCGCTGAAAGCTAAAATTTGGTCTGGGAAGGAAGGGTGTATAAAAGCCCTGTATTGAAGTGGTTAATAGACTCCAATCAGAAAGTGATGACCAGATGGTACCTCACATCAGCTAAGTTGGCGACCATGTACCCGACAGCCAACCCTCTATGTTTTAGAGGTTGCCAACTAACGGGCACTATGGCCCACACTTAGTGGGAATGCCCAAGAATAAGGTCATTCTGGAACAGGATGTTTGCCTTGATCCAGAGGGTCATGACCCATCGGATCCCTAAAACCTATTGCTCTTCTAAACGCCAATTTGCCCAGGATGCCTAAATACACACGCAAACTGATACATTTCATGTTGGTGGGAGCAAAGCTAACGATAGCCAAAGCTTGGAAACAACCCAGAGTGTCTCTGATGTCCACAAAACCCAAAATTTCATGGATTATGTCCCAGGAAAAACTCACAGGCATACTCCTGAACAAAACCAATGAATTTGAAGCCACCTGGGAGCCCTGGGCCAAATATATGGGCATAGCCCTCATATCTGGGATAACAGCCTAAGGGACTTCTTCCAACAAACCTGGACTGTTGACTGGCTTCTTCTCCTTCCCTCCTCTCTGCCCTTCCTCTTTCCCTTTCTCTTCTATTCTATACCCTTCCCTTCCTTTACCATACACTGAACGCATTCTCTTCCTACCAAGGAGACATTTGATCCAACTGCCTATGGGAGTATAATGCAATGGATCCCCAGCTCCAAGGACTTGGGGCCATGGCTCCAATATTTCTCACCCGATGACCAAGGCCTTTAGGGCCTAGTAAGCGGGGAGCCACGGGGGGAGTTAGAGGGGTATTCCCTGGGTACAGCATGATCCCCAGAAGGGGTGCCCGGAGTGCTCCTCGGTCTCCCTTGTTGATTCCCCCATCAACGATATCAAGAGCATACAGTGATTCTCGAGGGCAGGACTATACAGTTTATTGGTACCATGTTTATTGAATTCATTTTACTGCATTATGACTATGTTTGATAATGTCACACAGTATTAAGTGTATGTACAACTATTTTGTTGTTGCTTTATTTTTATTTTACATTTCTGTTCTATTGAAAATTAAATAAAAACCTTTTGAAAGAAAAAAAATATACATGGAGAATTTCGCTCATTGGTATCACATGTTCATACCAGAATTGATCACATGAAAGAGCGTACAGATCAAATTGAGAGGCAGATGGAGGAAGTAACTCAGGCTTAATATGAATTGGTTGATTCCCATTCAGGCCATACATAAGAGATCCAATTTTTAAACGCTAAAGTTGCAGACCTGGAGGACCGCTCCAGGCAGAACAACATTAAATTCAGAGGGATACCTGAAACAGTTAAGAATGCAGATCTGGTCCCATACATCCAGAAACTCTTCCTCAAACTCAAATACATCTCTATCCACATCTGATTTTATAATAGAGCGCACTCAAAGCCTAAACACCTCCCTGCGTCCATCCCAAGGGATGTGTAAGCCCGCATACATTTTTTCCCACACAAAGGACCAGATTATGTGGCTTGCCAGATCAGCACACCTTCCCTGATCCTTATGCAAAAATCACTGTCTTCGCAGATATCTCTGCCACTACTGCACAAATGCGGAAATAATTCTCTCCAATAACTAAGGCTCTCAGAGACCACAACCTAATTTACCAATGGGGTGCCTCACAAAGCTTCTGGTTCCATACCAAAACCAAATTGTGTCAATGCACACACCAAAAGAAGGTTACAAACTCCTTCACAATTGGGGCATTCCCGTAGCGCCTCCTCAACCGCAATGCTCTGCGAGTCCCTCCCCGCCCAAAATCTCAAGCTCCTGGTCCACAGTGGGGAACACCTAACTATTAACTAACATTCCAACTCAAGGCCTCCTCCTGTCTTGCCTTTAGCTATCCTATCTCCTGAATGAATAGCCACCATTTGATTCTCCACTCCCCAGGTTAAAAGTGTGCTATGCATACTACATTATTTCTTGTTGTTTTACTTATGCTTTTATGTGTTGTTAATCAAACATGTAAATCTTATGCTGTCTTATATAATGTCACCTGTTTTGAGCTCACTTTCCCCTCAGAGACTTTGGTTACAGGATTAGGATGTGATCTCTACCTGGGCAAAATGAAGCAGCCACTTAAAATCAGTACGCATAATGTCAAAGGGTTAAACTGCCCGTTTAAATGCAGACTTATGTGGAAAGACGTCTTATCCCACAGCGCATACATAATCTGTGTTCAAGAGACACACTTTGCCTTTGAAAAGGCTCCCAATTCAGTCATAAAGCGTTTCCCCATCGCTTCTTTGTCCCTGTGGAGGTTAAAAAGAGGGGGGTAATGATTGCTGTCCATGATTTAATCTCCTTTCAATTGTGGTCAGTGGAATCTAACCCAGATGGGCGGTTTATAATCTTCCCAAAAAAACTTACCCCATACACTAAGAACCAAATAATTATTTTTGGGGACTTTAACACAGTCTTAGACCACTCCCTTGATTCCTCATACATCAACAGAATAGGTTCCACTGCCTTAACCTCCTATGTACAACTTGAAGATTTATATGACCCCTGGAGATGGTTCATGCCTCTGAGAGAGATTATACTCCACACAAAAGTCTTATTACAGACTTGATCTCTTCCTGGTCAATAAACATTCTCCAATGAGTCAGTTTCACACAGTTTGGCTTAATCACATGGTCCGACCATGCTCCAGTTTCACTGGAACTATTTACCTCTCCAACTAAACAACCCCAAACAATCTGGAGACTAAACGCCTCGCTTCTTGCTCACCCCTCCTACCAGGAAAAGATCAGGTCTGAAATTCACCAATTAAACTCTGGTACTGTATCTGACAACGCCTTATGGTGGACCACACACAAGGCCTTCTTTAGAGGGCTTCTGATTATGTTTGGTGCAAAGGAGAACAGGTCCCGTAAACAAGCCATATCTAAATTGCTTCAAGACATTAGAGTAGTTGAGCGTTCCTATAAATCTACTCCCAGCCCCCAAGATGAAGAGAAATTGCAGAAACTGAGAACCCAACTACATTCTCTACTACACGCCAACTTTGGCTACTATGTCAAGAGACTGCGTACCAACAGGTATGCCCAAGGTAGTAAAGCCAGACAATATACTGTAAACAATATAAACATAAGATGGCACAATCTAAAATCCTCTTCCTTCTGGACGCCCAAGGCAAAAACTCTCCAACCCACAAGAAATTGCTAATAGAGTTAGCAAATTTTATGCTAAATTGTACAATCTAAAAGACTCCTCTTTAGAGCCCCATCCAACCCCCATTCACAAGTTTTTAGCAACCGTTGACCTGCCCTTGCTTCAACCTGACCAGTTAATTGGCTTCTCTAGACCTTTCACAACTGGTGAAATCTCCAAGGTAATCTCTAAACTCCCTCTACATAAACTCCCTTCCCTAATGGGTTTAGTAACGAATATTACAAGACCTTTAAAGAACTTCTCTCTTCACACCTCCATAACACATTTTCCTCCTTTGCCCTTTCCCCAAAGAATCGTTGGAAACCCTTATAGTGACAATTCCCAAACAAGGAAAAGCTTCAGATAACCCAGCAAACTTTCATCCTAAATCACTACTAAATAGACATAAACCTATTTGCTAAACTTTTAGCCTTCAGGTTTTCCAGTTATGTCCCATCGCTGGTGGAAGGCCTTCTCTGCTCCTGTCTCTTGATGTGGAGAAGGCCTTTGACAGGGTACACTGTAACTATTTAAAGGGGGTCCTTTTAAAATGTGGCTTTGAAGGTCCCATCCTTTCAGCAATTTTAGGCCTATATTCCCTTCCCAGTGCCCGAGTCCACCCCTCTGATACTACCAATGGCACCCGGCAGGGGTGTCCATTCTCCCCCAACATCTTTGTTCTAGTCATGGAACCCCTGGCAATGTTAATAAGATCCAACCCCAACATCTCAGGCATTAAGATTGGTTTGGAAGAGCTCAAAATAGGCCTATATGCAGATGACATCCTCCTTTCCCTCTTCAACCCCTTAGTGTACCTCCCTGCAGTACAAATCACTCTAGAGACGTTTGGTTCTGTCTCTTTATACAAAACCAATTACTCCAAGTCCAGCATGTTAGACATTCTCATTGGTGCTACCCTCAAAAATTTAATTTCTAACCTGACCCCCTTCTCCTGGGCACCAAACAATTCTCTCTCTTACTTAGGGATTCAGCTTATGGAACCTTCCAGCAATATTCTTACTACTAACCTCAATAGAGTGATTGAAAAGCTAAACAACATATCTCACGACATAAAACAAGTTAAAATCTCCTGGGCTGGCTGCATTGCCCTGGGAAAAATGTTCCTACGACCCCACATACTCTATTTGTTTAGAACCCTACCTCTCCCACTACCACCTCACCACCTGAGAAAACTACAATCTATCATTAACACCTTCATTTGGAATAAAAAAATGCCCGTGGATAAAAGCATCGCTACTCTATACACCAGCCTCCTTGGCAGGATTAGGCGCATCGAATCTAGCTAATTATTACAAGGCGGTCATTTTAGACCAAACCAGACACTGGTGGGTATCCTCAGACCCACCATCCTAGATTCAGATCGAGAGCTCAACCCTCCGCTCCTCAACCAGAGCTACCCTCTCAGCAACAATTCTCAAGTACCATTTGCCCCATCTCAAACTTAGCACAACCCTGTCCACTATGTAAATCAGGTCCTCTCTGACACAATCGGCAACAGGAGTACCATTCAACATCCTCCGACTCCTCCCACTAAAGACAAAATTCCTCTTATCCCCTGACCTTGACATAGTGATTGGATCCAAAGTGGCATTAAAATAATTGGGGTCCTATATAACAACTCCCGCCTATTTTCTTTTTAAGAGCCTCAGCCAAAGTTCCACATCCACAGCAATGACTTTTTCAAATACCTCAGATCATCAGATCAACACTCCAGCATCTCAAGAACAAGGACAATAAACTTTTCCTTGATATCTTAACTTTCTACAACTCTCCAGAAGCCACAAAAAAAGGAATCTCATACTTTTATTGATTGCTCTCAATAGCAAAATCCAAATCTTCATCCATGTTACACTGGGAACAAACTCTACACTTCTCCATCCCTCTCAATGGCACATATCCCTCCAACTCCCACTTAAAATCTCCAAATGCATCTCACCTTGGGAAACGCTTCACAAAATCTTCCACATGTAGTACTATACCCCGACTAGGGATGAGCCGAACACCCCCCGGTTCGGTTCGCACCAGAACCTGTGAATGGACCGAAAATTTGCACGAACGTTAGAAACCCATTGACGTCTATGGGACTCGAACGTTCGAAATCAAAAGTGCTCATTTTAAAGGCTAATTTGCATGGTATTGTCCTAAAAAAGGGTTTGGGGACCCGGGTCCTGCCCCAGGGGACATGTATCAATGCAAAAAATTTTTTAAAAACGGCCGTTTTTTCAGGAGCAGTGATTTTAATGATGCTTAAAGTGAAACAATAAAAGTGTAATATTCCTTTAAATTTCATACCTGGGGGGTGTCTATAGTATGCCTGTAAAGGGGCGCATGTTTCCCGTGTTTAGAACAGTCTGACAGCAAAATGACTTTTTTAAAGGAAAAAAAGTCATTTAAAACTACTCACGGCTATTAATGAATAGTAAAAAAAAAAAAAGTGAAATATTCCTTTAAATATCGTACCTGGGGGGTGTCTATAGTATGCCTGTAAAGTGGCGCATGTTTCCCGTGCTTAGAACAGTCCCTGCACAAAATGTCATTTTTAAAGAAAAAAAGTCATTTAAAACTGCTTGCGGCTTTAATGTAATGTTGGGTCCTGGCAATATGGATGAAAATCAGTGAGACAAACTGCATGGGCACCCCCCAGTCCATTACCAGGCCCTTTGGGTCTTGTATGGATATTAAGGGGAACCCCACACCCAAATTAAAAAAGGAAACAGCAGTATACAGGCTCTGTACTCTGAACAGCAGTATACAGGTGGTGCAAACAAGACAGGGACTGTAGGTTTGTTGTTAAGTAGAATCTGTTTGTAATTTTGAACTGGTACATTTTTAACGTGTTTAGCTCCAGCCAAAAAATCTATTTTAAGCTTTTTGGAAAACATAGGGAAGGGTTATCACCCCTGTGACATTTGTTTTGCTGCCTGTGCTCCTCTTCAGAAGATTTCACCTCACTTTTTGTCCCAATGACAAATGTTTTTGAAAATTTGGGTTTTTTTGTGAAACAAGGATTGGTGATGAAGCATCAGTGGAAAGGAGAAGTGTTTTTCCCATATTAACTCTTACAGGAGAGAATTTCCCTTCCTAGGGGTAGATTTCATCTCACTTCCTGTTGTCTCCTTCCGTTTGCAAGTAGGAGTCGTTTGTAAGTTGGATGTTTGAAAGTAGGGGCCTGCCCTATATACTCAGCAGAAATTTGGGCCTTAGGTGTTGTGGCCACAAAACTGTAAGCCCTCACAGGGCCCTGCTGTGAAATATTAGATCAAGAATTGTAATTACATGCCCCTGTTGAACAGGGGCAGAAAAATTGGGCCTTTGGTGGTGGTGCTGGTGCCACAACACTGCAACCCCTCACAGATACTCTAGTTGGAACGCAGAAACGAGCCCTGCTGCAAAGTATTGCATCAAAAATTGTAATTACACGCCCCTGTTAGACAGGGGCTGAAAAATTGGGCCTTAGGCACTGGTGCCACAACACTGCAACCCCTCACAGATACTCTAGTTGGAACGCAGGAACGAGCCCTGCTGCAAAGTATTGCATCAAAAATTGTAATTACACACCCCTGTTAAACAGGGGCTGAAAAATTGGGCCTTAGGCACTGGTGCTGGTGCCACAACACTGCAACCCCTCACAGATACTCTAGTTAGAACGCAGGAACGAGCCCTGCTGCAAAGTATTGCATCAAAAATTGTAATTACATGCCCCTGTTAAACAGGGGCTGAAAAATTGGGCCTTAGGAACTGGTGGAGGCGCCCAGAACCAAAAATGTTCTTACAAGCTATCAGCGTGATCATTGAGGAGGAAGAGGATAATTACTCAGGATAGTCACTCAGCATCAGCATAGGCATTTTTTGAAGGGATCTGAGATTTAAAAAAAATTATTCAGTTACATCAGCATCAGGTGCTTGGTAGCTGGTGGTGATCCAAGACTGATTCATTTTTATGAAGGTCAGTCGATCGACCGAGTCAGTGGACAGGAGTACCCTGTGATCGGTTACAAAGCCTCCAGCAGCACTGAATGTGCGTTCCAAAAGAACGCTGGATGCAGGACAGGCCAGTAGCTCAATTGCATACTGTGCAAGCTCTGGCCAGTGATCCATCCTCAAGACCCAGTAACCCAGAGAATTTTCGGTGGGAAAGGTGTCCAAGTCAGATCTTACCCCTAGGTATTCCTGCACCATGTAAAACAGACGCTGGCGATGGTTGCTGGAACCGATCATACCTTGGGGCTGCGGACTAAAAAATTATCTGAACGCATCGGTCAGACGGCCACCTTCTCCACCGCTCCTTCTTTGACTGACTGAAGCCTCAGCAACACGTTGTCCAGAAACAGGACAGCCTCCCAGTCTCTGGGAACGCGTTGCACAGACCTTTCTGCAAGGCCTCCCGAAGATCCTTACGCAGGCTTTGCAGGATCAGGGAGGCCATGCGGGTTTGCTGAGGCATTCGGTCCGGAGTCCTCTGGGTCACTAAGGACAACATGGCCCGCAGCCACCTCCTCCCAGCCACGTACAAGTCCATGTGTTTCTTGGGACTGATCCCTTAAAGACTGCTGCTGATGCTGAGTGCCAGGCTCCATCTCCATACTGACACAATCCTCCTTCTCCTCCTCCTCTTCCTGTGTGATCGTCAGGCACGCAGGAACACTGTCTGGATAAAGGGGGCCTTGAGAGCTAAGGAAGTCCTCCTCTTCCTGCCTCTGTTCTGCCTCAAGTGCCCTGTCCATTATTCCATGCAGCGTGTGCTCCAACAGGTGGACAAGGGGGACAGTGTCACTGATGCATGCACTGTCACTGCTCACCATCCTCGTGGCCTCCTCAAATGGTGACAGGACAGTGCATGTACCCCTCATCATGGCCCACTGGCGTGGGGAAAAAAAACAAGCTCCCTTGACCCTGTCCTGGTGCCATAGTCGCACAGGTACTCATTGATGGCCCTCTGCTGCGTGTGCAGCCGCTGCAGCATGGCCAACGTTGAGTTCCACTTGGTGGGCATGTCACAGATTAGGCGGTTCTTGGGCAAGTTAAACTCCTTTTGGAGGTCTGCCAGCCAAGAACTGGCATTATATGACCGGCGGAAATGCACACAGACTTTCCTGGCCTGCCTCAGGACATCCTGTAAGCCCGTGTACCCGCCCAAGGACCGCTGCACCACCAAGTTAAGGACGTGAGCCAAACAAGGCACATGGGTCATTTGTCCCTGTCGGAGGGCAGAGAGGAGGTTGGTGCCATTGTCGCAAACCACCATTCCTGCCTTAAGTTGGCGTGGCATCAACCACCTCTGAACCTGCCCCTGCAGAGCTGACAGAACCTCTGCCCCAGTGTGGCTCCTGTCCCCCAAGCACACCAGCTCAAGCACCGCATGTCATCTTTTGGCCTGCGTAGTTGCGTAGCCCCTTGAACGGCTACGGAGCACCGCTGGTTCCGAGGACAAAGCACAGGAAGAGGCCATGGAGGAAGAAGAAGAGGAGGGGGTGGAGGAGAGAGGTGTGCCACAATCATTAGTAGTGGCATTTTGGAGGCGTGGTGGCAGAACAACCTCCAACACTACTGCACCTTGTCCTGCATCCTTCCCAGCTGCCAGCAGAGTCACCCAATGTGCGGTGAAACTTAGGTAACGTCCCTGTCCATGCCTGCTGGACCATGAGTCAGCGGTAATATGCACCTTACCGCTGACAGCCCTGTCCAGCGAGGCATGGACATTGCCTTCCACATGCCGGTAGAGAGCCGGAATCGCCTTCCATCAGAAAAAGTGGCGTTTGGGTACCTGCCACTGAGGAACTGCACATTCCACAAACTCACGGAAGGGGGCAGAGTCTACCAACTGAAAAGGCAGCAGTTGAAGTGCTAGCAATTTTGCCAAGCTAGCATTCAACCGCTGGGCATGTGGATGGCTGGGAGTGAACCTCTTTCGGCGGTGCAGCAGCTGGGGCAGGGAAATTTGCCTGATACAATCTGACGTCGGTGTACTGAAAGCAGATTGCCCACAAGTACTTGGCTGTGACACGCCTAATTCTACACCTTCATTCCTCTCAGTGCAAGTCTCAGAGAGGACTGAAGGTATAGTGGGGTTGGAGATCTCAGCTGATGAGGAGCAAGGAGAGGTCCTCTTTGTTCTTTGGCGTGGGTCTTTTAGATACTCTTGCCAACGAACTGCATGGCAGGTCAACATATGTCTGGTCAAGCATGTGGTGCCCAAGCGGGAGATGTTTTGGCCACGTGAGATACGCTTGAGACATATGTTGCAAATAGCAGCGGTGCGATCTGATGCACTCATCTATAAAAAGGCCCACACCAAAGAACTTTTGGAATAACGTGCAGAGACAGAAGCGCCCTGCACATGCAGAGACAGAAGCGCCCTGCACATGCAGAGTTTTGGGATGTGATGCAGTCAGTGTGCTGCCCTTAAGCTGGCCCCTGGAGGGCATCCTGCTTCATTGGTGATGTGCCTCCTCCTTTTCCTCCTCTCTCCTATCAGGCACCCACGTTGAGTCAGTGACCTCATCATCCCCTCCCTCCTCATCACTGGAGCAAACCTGGCAGTATGCTGCAGCAGGGGGAGCATGACTGCCAGATTGCTGTCCTTCTTGGGCACCCCCTCTGTCCGTGCTCACGTTACTGCCTTCATCTAGCTCAGTATCATCATCAGAGCCTTCTAAACGCTGGGCATCCTCCTGGAGCATGTACCCAACACTGTGGTCAAACAGTTCAGGGGACTCCTCAGGAGGACATGGTGGAGCTAGGGAAGGAGTCACTGATGCCATTGAGCCGAGGGAAGAGGCCGCATTGGCAGCTGCTTTGCCAGACAAAGTATCCTGAGCATGGGTGAGAGAGGATGAGGAGGATGAGGACGGCTTGGTCATCCACTCAACCAAGTCTTCCGCACGATGTGGCTCAATACGGCCAGCTGCCGAAAAAAGGCCAAGTGTGTCCCACGGCCACATGCTGATGAGGATGCACCATCTCCACGACCTGCACTGTTGCCTCTAGACACAGAGCCTGCTTGCCCTCTTTTATTGGCTTGTGACTGTCTGCCTCTCCTTGTTGGCCTTCCAGACATACTAATGGCCTGTAGCTGCACTAAGCTGGGATATATATATATATATATATATATATATATATATATATATATATATATACTGATACTGCAGCTAGCAAAATCAACTGCCTGCCTGTAGTATGAGAACACCACCAACCTTCTACAGGTAGCTTTAGCTGAACACTGTGCAGAGCTCGTAAAAAACTAACTTGTAGCTTATTTAGCTGCCTGCGGTAGTGATAGGATCAGGTAAACACCACCAACCTTCTACAGGTAGCTTTAGGTGAACACTGTGCAGAGCTTTCTAAAAACTAACTTGTAGCTTATTTAGCTGCCTGCGGTAGTGATAGGATCAGGAAAACACCACCAACCTTCTACAGGTAGCTTTAGCTGAACACTGTGCAGAGCTAGCACTACACTAACTTGTAGTTTTAGCTGAACACTGTGAGGAGGACGCACTACACTAACTTGTAGCTTTAGCTGAACACTGTTCAGAGGACACACTACACTAACTTGTAGCTTTAGCTGAACACTGTGCAGAGGTCACACTACACTAACTTGTAGTTTTAGCTGAACACTGTGCAGAGCTCGCAAAAAACTAACTTGTAGCTTATTTAGCTGCCTGCGGTAGTGATAGGATCAGGAAAACACCACCAACCTTCTACAGGTAGCTTTAGGTGAATACTGTGCAGAGCTTGCAAAAAACTAACTTGTAGCTTATTTAGCTGCCTGCGGTAGTGATAGGATCAGGAAAACACCACCAACCTTCTACATGTAGCTTTAGGTGAACACTGTGCAGAGCTCGCACTACACTAACTTGTAGTTTTAGCTGAACACTGTGAGGAGGACGCACTACACAAACTTGTAGCTTTAGCTGAGCACTGTTCAGAGGATGCACTACACTAACTCTTAGCTTTAGCTGAACACTGTGCAGAGGTCGCACTACACTAACTTGTAGCTTTTGCTGAACACTGTGCAGAGCTCGCACCACACTAACTTGTAGTTTTAGCTGAACACTGTGAGGAGGACGCACTACACCAACTTGTAGTTTTAGCTGAACACTGTTCAGAGGACGCACTACACTAACTTGTAGCTTTAGCTGAACACTGTGCAGAGGTCACACTACACTAACTTGTAGTTTTAGCTGAACACTGTGCAGAACTCGCAAAAAACTAACTTGTAGCTTATTTAGCTGCCTGCGGTATTGATAGGATCAGGAAAACACCACCAACCTTCTACAGGTAGCTTTAGGTGAACACTGTGCAGAGCTCGCAAAAAAGTAACTTGTAGATTATTTAGCTGCCTGCGGTAGTGATAGGATCAGGAAAACACCACCAACCTTCTACAGGTAGCTTTAGGTGAACACTGTGCAGAGCTCTCAAAAAACTAACTTGTAGCTTATTTAGCTGCCTGCGGTAGTGATAGGATCAGGAAAACACCACCAACCTTCTACAGGTAGCTTTAGGTGAACACTGTGCAGAGCTCGCAAAAAGCTAACTTGTAGCTTATTTAGCTGCCTGCGGTATTGATAGGATCAGGAAAACACCACCAACCTTCTACAGGTAGCTTTAGGTGAACACTGTGCAGAGCTCGCAAAAAAGTAACTTGTAGATTATTTAGCTGCCTGCGGTAGTGATAGGATCAGGAAAACACCACCAACCTTCTACAGGTAGCTTTAGGTGAACACTGTGCAGAGCTCTCAAAAAACTAACTTGTAGCTTATTTAGCTGCCTGCGGTAGTGATAGGATCAGGAAAACACCACCAACCTTCTACAGGTAGCTTTAGGTGAACACTGTGCAGAGCTCGCAAAAAAGTAACTTGTAGATTATTTAGCTGCCTGCGGTAGTGATAGGATCAGGAAAACACCACCAACCTTCTACAGGTAGCTTTAGGTGAACACTGTGCAGAGCTCTCAAAAAACTAACTTGTAGCTTATTTAGCTGCCTGCGGTAGTGATAGGATTAGAAAAACACCACCAACCTTCTACAGGTAGCTTTAGCTGAACACTGTGCAGAGCTCGCACTATACTAACTTGTAGTTTTAGCTGAACATTGTGAGGAGGACGCACTACACTAACTTATAGCTTTAGCTGAACACTGTTCAGAGGACGCACTACACTAATGCCCTGTACACAAGGTCGGACATTGATCGGACATTCCGACAACAAAATCCTAGGATTTTTTCAGACGGATGTTGGCTCAAACTTGTCTTGCATACACACGGTCACACAAAGTTGTCGGAAAATCCGATCGTTCTAAACGCAGTGACGTAAAACACGTACGTCGGGACTATAAATGGGGCAGTGGCCAATAGCTTTCATCTCTTTATTTATTCTGAGCATGCATGGCACTTTGTCCGTCGGATTTGTGTACACACGATCGGAATTTCCGACAACGGATTTTGTTGTCGGAAAATTTTATATCCTGCTCTCAAACTTTGTGTGTCGGAAAATCCGATGGAAAATGTGTGATGGAACCTACACACGGTCGGAATTTCCGACAACAAGGTCCTATCACACATTTTCCGTCGGAAAATCCGACCGTGTGTACGGGGCATAACTTGTAGCCTTAGCTGAACAATGTGCAGAGGTCGCACTACACTAACTTGTAGTTTTAGCTGAACACTGTGCAGAGCTCGCAAAAAACTAACTTGTAGCTTATTTAGCTGCCTGCGGTAGTGATAGGATCAGGAAAACACCACCAACCTTCTTTTTTTTTTTCCATAAAGATTTTATTAAACATAAAGAAGTATACATACAAAGCATCCACAAAAAACATATGTTAAAACAAGTTTAGGACATACAATAGTACCTTCAGACAAGTAAGCTGGAAGACGTAACTTGAAGAGGCGAGTCCAGGAGCCAAATGGGTAAACCCATACATTAGTGACTGTGAGCAGAGGGTCTCATTATCAAATTTCACCTCCCCCCTGTTTCCTCTCCCGGCACCATTAGGAAGAGGAAAACCAGCATTAAATCGTACCTGGATCTCAGCTTAAACATCATAAAGCCTTTAAAGGCATATGGGGTACTATAAACGGTGAATCTCCTGGTGGATAAAGGTGTCCAAATTTGGCAGATTCAAAAAGTGAGGGCTTAAAGTACTCATTTAGAATCCCTAGCTCTCACAGGGAAACAGAGCTAAGGCTGAGAAGAGAAAAGGAGAAAGAGAGATAGTAAGAGCAGAAGAGAAAGAAAAGAGGAGATCAAGAGACAAAGGTGGGAAGGGAGGGCGGGGGAATGAATAGATATATAGAGAGAGGGGAGGGATGTCAAGAAACCGCCTCTTCCTGCCCGCCAAGCACTGCCGGTGGTTCAATGTAAATGTCGAAGGGCCTCCCTAACGGGTATACTGAAGATATTTATCAGTGGATGTAAAATGAATCCAACAAGCCCATGTAGTTGGGAATTTATGCATTCTTTCTTGAGAAGTATATATCAACTCCTCCATGTCTTTTATTTTGGTGATTCTCGCGAACCACTCCCTGATCATTGGGGTACATGCGGAACGCCAACATTTGGGGATGCATAGTCTAGCTGCATTGACCATATGCATGGCTAAGGACTTGTGATATACTCTTTTGGAGAGAGAGGTGTGATGTAGGAGGTATTGGGCTGGAGTGTAGTCTAGCTTAAACATAGTAACATGTGTGATGATATCATGGACTTCTTTCCAAAATGGCTGAAGCTTCTCACAGGCCCACCAAACATGGAGCATAGTACCCCTTTCAGTCCCACATCGCCAGCAGGTGTCGGGGGTTTCAGGTGAAAATTTGTGGAGGCGAGAGGGTGTTCTATACCATCTGGTAATTACCTTATAGCAATTTTCCTATATTGCCACATTTAGCGAGCCTTTATGGGCGTATTCATGAATTGTATTCCAGTCATCTGTTGTGAGATGTGTTTGTAAGTCTCTGCTCCAGGACTCTTGTGAGGGTACAGGGTTTTGGGCTAGGTGCTCCGAAAGGAGATTGTATATAAGAGAGATCAAGTGTCTTTGCGGAGACTTACAATGGCAAAGGGACTCAAAGGGGGTAAGGGGTCTCAACCAACATGACTGATGAGCTTGGGTTTCTAGGAAGTGTCGAATTTGCCTATAAGTCCAGAAGGGGAACGAGGCCCTCTTAGTCTTCTCTCTGAGTTTGTCTAAGGGGGTAGGTTTTCCATCTGAGTAGAACTGAAGGGCTAGAACATCTTCAAAGGGCCAGTCTTGTTCCAGAAAGTTAACTGAATCCCCTGGAGGGAAGTCAGAGTTCCCTCTTAGTGTGGTTAGGGGACCCGGTATGGAGGTCAAAGTTCCTCCTCGTGTTACCTTATTACATACTAGAAGGGAGGGGAGGATGAGCGGATGGGACCTTATAGACTGTGGCCAGCTTTTTTGAGGTAGCCAAGGGAGAAGGTGTAAGGGTCGTGACGAAAAATTATTTTCAAGGGGTACCCACGTCTTTTTAAAGGAGTGAATATTTCAGTCAGCGATCCTTGTGAGATGGCAGGCAGCATAATAATTATATAAGTCTGGCAGACCGATACCTCCTCTAGACTTGGGTATAGTGAGGCGTAAAAATTTGATGCGAGGTGTGGAGTCTCTCCATAGGAATGAAGAACATGCTTTACGGTATATAGAGAAAAAGCTTGGTGGCAAGAGGATCGGGACTGCTTGTATCAAATATAATAAACGTGGTAGGATGATCATCTTAATCAGGGCAGAACGTTCAAACCATGAA
This sequence comes from Aquarana catesbeiana, assembly GCF_042186555.1. NCBI lineage: Eukaryota > Metazoa > Chordata > Amphibia > Anura > Ranidae > Aquarana > Aquarana catesbeiana. The sequence goes on along the minus strand of NC_133326.1, from coordinate 478,705,065 downwards.
ACATTTAGACCCATCCACTCCCTGAGATTGGTTTGTGTTTTTAGGAGTGCCACGTGATGGTTCATGGCATATAGTTCTGATAGGATCGTGGGAATTTTGATGCCGAGGTAGGTGATCGCTTTCTTCTCCTAGTGGAAGGGGAAAGCTTCCTGACAATGGGCAACTTCCTGGGCAGGTAGGGTGATATTGAGGGCATGAGATTTGGTGTAGTTAATTTTAAGGTTTGAAAGTTTACCGAAAAATGATAGGTCCTTGAGGAGATTAGGTAAGGAAGTCCGAGGAGATCTTAGAGAGAGTAAGACTTTAAACTCTCGCTTCCCCATTATCACCCCCTGAATGTCAGGGTTGAGCCGAATCTTATTAAGGAGTGGTTCCAGGGTCAATATATATATTAAAGGTGAGAGTGGGCATCCTTGGCGCGTGCCGTTATTTATGGGGAAGGCGTCTGACAGGTGTCCGTTGACTTTTACAGCTGCAGAGGGGCCGGAGTATAAGGCCATGATGAATGAAAGCATGCGACTCTCTAGACCGATGGCCCGAAGAGTTTCTCGCATGTAGTCCCAGGACACCCTGTCGAACGCCTTCTCGGCATCCAATGATAGAAAGAAGCCTTGTGTTTTGGAGAGTGTGAGCCAATGGTGAAGGTTGAGCATACGAATGGTGTTACCCCTGGCTTCACGGCCTGGGACAAACCCCACTTGATCTAGGGAGACTAGACCGGGTAGAAGAGGGAGCAACTTGTTCGCCAGAATTTTCGCGTATATCTTGATGTCCACATTTAGGAGCGAGATCGGTCTGTAATTAGCAACCGAAGAGGGGTCTTTACCCTCCTTAGGAATTACAGTAATGTGAGCAGCTAACATTCTATCCGGTCTAGTCTGGGGATCCGATAGGGTATTGAGGGTATCAAGAATCTTGGGGAGAGGACCTCGGAGAAAGATTTATAATACTGTAGGGAGAAGCCGTCTGGGCCCAGACTTTTGCCCACTTTCATTTGTTTGATGGCTGACTCTAATTCTATCAAGGATAATCGGCTTTCAAGCTCAAGTGATTGTTGGGGGGGTTATGGGTTTAGGGCTATAGTTGGCTAAGAATTCTGTAATAAGGTCAAGGCGCTTTTCGGGAGTAGTTTGGGTAATTTGATCAGTTCTTAGGTTATATAGCTTTGAATAGAAACTCTCAAATTCTTTGGCTATATCCTCATTTTTGACCAGAGGACTCCCCACGTTATTGTGAATAGTGTGAATTATTGAGGACTTTTTAGACGATTGTACCGTGCATGCCAAAAGACGACCTCACTTGTTTCCATGTTCGTAGAAAATCCTCTGGCCAAGAATGTAACGTTGTTTAGCTCGCTTATCTAGTTCCTCCAAAAGGAGATACCGGGCCTGGATTAAGTACTGAAGGCTGGATTGAGCTTGTGTCTGTTTGTGAGTTGTTTCAAAGGCTGTGACCGAGGAGAGAAGAGCTTGGATTTTTTCCTGTTGTAGCCTTTTATTTTTCTCTGCTAGGGCCAGGACTTCGCCTCGGATCACACATTTATGAGCCTCCCAAATGGATATTAGAGAGATTTCTGGGCTGGAGTTTTCAGCAAAGTACTGTTGGATGCGGTGCGTATGTGATCACTGGAGGTTGGGTCTTTAAGCAGAGAGGCATTTAAACACCAGAATTTAGTTTTGGTAATAGTGTCTGGGAAAGAAAGCGTGACCGTAATCGGGTGGTGGTCCGATAAAAACATGGGTTCTATGGTAGATTGTTGTAGGTACGGTAAGTCAGTCTGGGATAAAAAGAAATAGTCAATGCTACAATATTTTTGGTGTGGGGCTAAGTAAAAGGTGTAGTCTTTGACTGAGGGAGCCAGCGTACGCCAAGCGTCATGCAGGGTTAGGCTTTGAAGTTGCAATTTGATCTGTTGTAAGGCTTTATATGTCAATGCGGAAGTCCCAGTAGAGGAGTCTAGCAAGGGATTTAAAGGAACATTGAAGTCCCCTCCTAAGAGTACCAGACCCATCTGGAATGAGGCTAGAAGGTCACATGTTTTTCTAAAGAAAGTGACCTGGTGCTCGTTTGGGCTGTATATGTTGGCTAAAGTTATGGGCTTAGAGGCGTAGGTGCCCTTGAGAAAGATAAATCTACCTTCGGGGTTGATGAGGGAGTCTTCAAGATCCCTGAGAGCATTGACCCAGGATCTTTACAGCAAACCATTTGTGCGATTTTTAATGATTTAATTGATCACCTGGCTGATTCACCAATTGACATGGAAAGAGCCCACCGAGCCTTACGCCCACAACCTCGTGAAAATGAACCTCCCAGGGACATTATTTGCTGTGTGGTTAATTTTCCTCTTAAAGAGGAAATCTTAAGAAAAGCAAGACAAAATGGCAGAATTATTCACAATGGCGCGGAAATAAAAATATTCCAGGATCTGTCCCAAATAATGCTCCAAAACATAAGAGCTCTTCGCCCCCTGCTGGATGCTCTTTGCGCACGTAATATTCAATACCGCTGGAAATTCCCATTTGGACTCTCGGCATCCGCCAGGGGGGCGCTCCGCCTTGCTAAGAACACCGGAAAATCTACAGAACTTTTGCGAGCAACTCGACCTCCCCCGCATGGAACTTCCAGAATGGTACGCTCTGTACTTCCCCTCGGAGCCATGGATGCCAAACTCGCTTAACCCGACGCCAAAAGCACAGCGGCAAAGATCACGCAGACAGGGAACGGACTCAGTCTCTTCTTCCGCTCGCTCCTCCCGCCGTGATCTGTATCACCGTAGCCCGGAATCGCTCCCCTCGCCCTCGGCAAGGAGGGGCCATATGGAGGCCTAAGAACCTTACTCTGCTTTCGAGTGTTCCAGTTCGTAAGTACAACGCTTGACACTACCTGATCTTCTCCTCACCCCGATAAGTGACTTCCGCCTGATGCATACACCTAATCCTCTCTCTCCAGCTTCATAGCTATACCTAAACTCATCTCCACGGGAACTCTTCCGCTATCCAACATGACGAACATGAAGTGGATCCAGCCATGGATTGCTCCTGCTTTTGACTCTTTACTTTTACGTATCTCAGGTAAAAACTTGCTGTATGAATCTGCCTATGCAATCCACGGCCTGCGCCAACATGAAGGATTAAACCTAGACAGAGGTAATTTTATCACCTAACTCAGCGACAAGGCAAAGACAACTTTACCCCACACGCTGGATTTCCTTCTGATTTTACCAGAAGGTGCACAGATATCCCTTTTACTCATCGTGGCCAATGCACGAGACTAAGACATAGTTTGTTTGCTATATTGATCTGAGCGGTCATCCTACTTAGTAACTTTTTATGCCTGATAATTCTTTTTCACTCATATCTAGATAGGCCAGTACGGAAACACCAGCATGAATACCTGGGATGCACAAAACATCTAAACAAATTTAGTTTAGATATTAATATGGAAATCCCTTTAGTCTTACCGTCTGGATTTGTAGCATGAATTGCCGAATTGTAAATATGGTTAGATAGTTTAGGAATGGCGTCCGAACGGAAATGGGTCTCTTGTAGGTATATAAAGTGTGCTCCATGTTTGGAGAGAGATGACAAAACTTTGGACCTTTTTTCCGGTAGGTTAAGGCCCTTCACATTGAGGGAAATGCACTTCAACGTCAGGGGTGAGTTTGTTTTATGTTTAGAGTTCATGTTTGTGTGCGAAAAAATGGATCAGAGCTATTGAGCAGGGGGGATGGCAGCGGGCGGGGGAGAGGGCGCAAACTCAAGAGAAAGAAGGGGGACTAGAGATGTTAGATGGGAAAGACTTTAGTTGAAAAAAAGAACGGTGAGAGTAAAGAGGAAATGAGAAAGCCAGAGAGAGAGAAAGATAAAGAGAGATGATAGAAAGGAAGAACAGAAAACTCCAGAGATGGAAAAAGAACCACTATTCCACCTAAAGAAAGAAGAAGAGGATCTGGGATGTCAGCAGGTGACCGAATGGGACCGCTGTGTACGGATGAGAGTATGGGCAGGGACCACCAAGTGTCTGCCACCCGGGAACCAGAAAAGCAATTGTGTTAAGGATGAATCGGAGGTGCAATCACCTGTATGCGTAGTGGGAACCTGCTAAAAGCTCAAGGTAAACGGAAAAGAAAAAAAGAAACCATCATCAATCATTTTAACTGTAACAGAAAGAACCATGAAACATCTAGTAAAACTGTTGCAGCATAGATAACATATACCATGTCGGAGAAGGTTAGAGGCAGAGACATTGCTTCCAGTGTGTGTAATCATATTAAGCCTGAATGGTTTGTTGAACAGGTGTAATCAAGTGAGAGCACAATTTACCTCTATAGTACAGTATTGAGGGGGTTAAATCTCAGGGCGGGGTAAGGAGAAGAGGGAGAGGGAGAAGGGAGGGAAGGTGAGGGGGTGAGAGAATTAAGGATGGAGAAGAGGGGTGAGAGGGAGATGAAGTGAAGGAGGAAAGTTGGGGATACTTGGGAGAGGGCTCAGATTTGTCCAGCCGTGAAGATTTTGCCTCTTACTTATCAATTACAGGGGACAAGGAAGTATATTGTTCAGGTCTGGGCTATTCCTAACAAAGCATGGTCACAAAGCAATTTTTTTAAATATTTGAATAGTAGTAGTAATAGTGCCTATCTTTGTTAATAAAAAAGCACAGCAGGGTAGTTTGAGTCAGTACATGGAGACCTGGGATGCTAGAATCGAAAAGAGGGAAAGTCGGTACCTGAACCCCACGCTAGTAAGGAAGGAACCTATAAAGCAAATGATTATGCGTTTAGTTCTTAAGTTTAACCATGTACAATTACCGGTGTGGTTGAGAAAAAAAAAAAAAAAGAAAAAAAACATTTTTCTCTCTTTTTTTGTTTTGTGTATCCCAGGTATTCATGCTGGTGTTTCCATACTGGCCTATCTAGATATGAGTGAAAAAGAATTATCAGGCATAAAAAGTTACTAAGTAGGATGACCGCTCAGATCAAAATAGCAAACAAACTATGTCTTAGTCCCATGCATTGGCCACATAGTGTGGAAACATGGTGGTAAAGGGGAACGGTGAGTAAAAGGGATATCTGTGCACCTTCTGGTAAAATCAGAAGGAAACCCAGCATGTGGGGTAAAGTTGTCTTTGCCTTGTCGCTGAGTTAGGTGATAAAATTACCTCTGTCTAGGTTTAATCCTTCATGTTGGCGCAGGCTGTGGATTGCATAGGCAGATTCATACAGCAAGTTTTTACCTGAGATACGTAAAAGTAAAGAGTCAAAAGCAGGAGCTATCCATGGCTGGGTCCACTTCATGTTCATCGTGTTGGATAGCGGAAGAGTTCCTGTGGAGATGAGTTTAGGTATAGCTATGAGGCTGGAGAGAGAGGATTAGGTGTATGCATCAGGCGGAAGTCACGTATCGGGGTGAGGAGAAGATCAGGTAGTGTCAGGCGTTGTATTTACGAACAGGAACACTGGAAAGCAAAGTAAGGTTCTTAGGCCTCCATATGGCCCCTCCTTGCCGAGGGCGAGGGGGGCGATTCCAGGCTACGGTGATACAGATCACGGCAGGAGCAGCGAGCGGAAGAAGAGACTGAGTCCGTTCCCCGTCTGCGTGATCTTTTGGCGTCGGGTTAAGCGAGGTTGGCATCCATGGCTCCGAGGGGAAGTACAGAGCGTACCATTCCGGAAGTTCCATGCGGGGGAGGTCGAGTTGCTCGCAAAAGTTCTGTAGATCTTCCGGTGTTCTTAGCTAGGCAGAGCACCCCCTGGCGGATGCCGAGAGTCCAAATGGGAATTTCCAGCGGTATTGAATATTACGTGCGTGAAGAGGATCTAGCAGGGGGCGAAGAGCTCTTCTGTTGTGGAGCGTTATTTGGGACAGATCCTGGAATAATTTTATTTCCGCGCCATTGTGAATAATTCTGCCTTTTTGTCTTGCTTGTCTTAAGATTTCCTCTTTAAGAGGAAAATTAACCACACAGCAAATAATGTCCCTGGGAGGTTCATTTTCACGAGGTTGTGGCCGTAAGGCTCGGTGGGCTCTTTCCATGTCAATTGGTGAATTGGCGATCAATTAAATCATTAAAAATTGCACAAATGGTTTGCTGTAAAGATCCTGGGTCAATGCTCTCAGGGACCCCCCTCACCCTAATATTATGCCTCCTGCCTCCATTATCGAGGTCTTCCACATGCCTGTGTAACTCAAATAGTTGGGAGAGCTGTGTGTCAAATGTGCGCTGTACTTGCCGGATGGCCGCCGCATGTGTCTGGGTGGTTTGCTCCATGTTGTCTATGCGGTGAGCCACTGGCTGGATGTCTGTCTTTATCTCTGCGATCACCGCTGTCACAGTGCTTTTGATATCCATGGCGAATCTTTCTAGATTGGTCAGACTCTGCAACTGATCCCGGACCAGATCGAAGGCAGGGGTTTCACTTCCTGCATATGTGCCGCTTGTCACGCTAGGCGAGCTCGGGGTCTGGGCCTGAGAGGCCGCGATGGCCGCTTGGCGCTGTGTCCGAAAAAGCTCCGGAATGTTCTTATTCAGCTGAGTGCCTGACTCCATGGTGGCCCGGGATGCAGATGTGCTCCGAGTAGATCTGTTCATGATGGGTTTTGGGTGCAGGGTACCCAAATGGTTAGGTTTGATTCCTGGGTTGCAGGAGCAGTCAGATTATGCTGCCATTCAGGTCTTCGTCCAGGCCACGCCCCCCACCCACCTTCTACAGGTAGCTTTAGGTGAACACTGTGCAGAGCTCGCAAAAAACTAACTTGTAGCTTATTTAGCTGCCTGCGGTAGTGATAGGATCAGGAAAACAACACCAACCTTCTACAGGTAGCTTTAGCTGAACACTGTGCAGAACTCGCACTACACTAACTTGTAGTTTTACCTGAACACTGTGAGGAGGATGCACTACACTAACTTGTAGCTTTAGCTGAACTCTGTTCAGAGGATTCACTACACTAACTTGTAGCTTTAGCTGAACACTGTGCAGAGGTCGCACTACACTAACTTGTAGTTTTAGCTGAACACTGTTCAGAGGATGCACTACACTAACTTGTAGCTTTAGCTGAACACTGTGCAGAGGTCGCACAACACTAACTTGTAGTTTTAGCTGAACACTGTGAGGAGGACGCACTACACTAACTTGTAGCTTTAGCTGAACACCGTGCAGAGGTCGCACTACACTAACTTGTAGTTTTAGCTGAACACTGTGAGGAGGACGCACTACACTAACTTGTAGCTTTAGCTGAACACTGTGAGGAGGACTCACTACACTAACTTGTAGTTTTAGCTGAACACTGTGCAAAGGTCACACTAAACTAACTTGTAGCTTTAACTGAACACTGTGAGAAGGACACACTACACTAACTGTAATTAGTCTAGCTGCCTGACTGTGGTACTAAAAGGATCAAAAGAACACCAGCAATTTTCTTCAGGTAGCTGGAAATACTGTAACAAGACAAGCCTGCCTGTCAGTAGGAAGATAACAGGAACGGATCTAGCTAAACTGAATACAGTGTATATATATATATATATATATATATATATATATATATATATATATATATACAACACCTGGGATGCATATATATACATAATACACTGTAAGTGCAGCTAACTCACTGACTGTTCTGCCTAATCTATCTAACTTAAATCAAATGACACTGTCTCTCTGTCTATCTCTTTCAACACCGGAACACACACTACACAGGGCCGCCATGCAGGCGGCCTTATATAGTGTGGGGCGTGTACTAAATCCCCTGAGCCATCCTTGGCTTTGGTCAATTACAGCTCTCTGTTCAGATGGCGCTGTGATTGGCCAAGCATACGGGTCATAGTGCATGCTTGGCCAATCATCAGCCAGCAGTGCACTGCGATGCCGCAGTGCATTATGGGCCGTGACGCGCCACACGAATTCCGCGCGAAAGGCCCATATCGTTCGCAATTTGGCGAACGGGCGAACAGACGATGTTCGAGTCGAACATGGGTTCGACTCGAACACGAAGCTCATTCCTAACCCCGACCAAGCTTGATTCTATCTTCTTGGACCACTCCCCCAATTGCTGAAGACTATGCTGTCATAAAGTCTCTCTCTCTTTCAAAGATCACTGCCTATTGGGCAAAAATTGGAAACTTTATTTCCTCTGTCTTGTCCTATACCTCATCACTTACACCTCAAGTTGCTCTTTTGGGAATAGGCATCTTAGACCTCCCCTTGCACTTCAGGTCCTTCATCTCCCACACTTTAATTGCAGACAGACTAGTCCTTGCATGTCATTGGAAGCAAAAATCTACTCCCCTATTAGATGAAGTTATCCGGACCCCCACTTCATGATGGAACTTGCATTTGCTAAAGCCAACCTCAGATTTCCTGCCCTTCTGAAAAACTGGGAACTTTGGAACAATGACCGCAGGAGCTCTGCCATTACCTAAGCATACCAATATTACACCACTGGACTCTCCTTGCTCCTTCTTTGTCATCCTCCAGCCCTTTTGGGTCCCCCTCATAACACTTGATAATTCCATACCTCAAATACCAAATCCACATGGGTTCTAACTCTGGCTACCTCCTTTGATGCCCCTTGACTATTATAAAAAAAGTACTCACTAAAAGACCGATTGTCACTTGTCCCCCAGGTATTCTAATTAACCCACACAAACACTGGCATTTACTAGTCTTGCTGTTCTCAACCTCTTCCATCATGGCCAGTCTCTTGGACAATATCCTCTCCCCCAAATCAGAACTACCAGAAGGTGACAAACACCCTATCTCCATACCCTTCACCCCCCCCCTCTTTCTTCCCAAAAGGATCTTGAATTCTCTTAGCTTACTGTCAAGTATTCTCAATTATTGTAAACTGCAACCATGTTTCTTTGTATGCTGAACATATCACTTGTTCAAAAAAGAAACATTGAGAGAAAGAATTAAAATGAGTAATTTACTCAAATTACTAATTACAAACATATGCAAACAGGAGAGTCTGTTAGTGGGGGTCCATGAGTATGTCTCAATTGGTAATAATCAATTCATTATCATTTCATTGCTCATATTTTTTCAATTACAATCTAAGGTTTAAAATGTTATTAAGCACTTACATTTTCTGCTGCATTCTCTTTTTTCAAAGGTTGCTTTCCCTCCAATTTTTGAAATAGAAAGACACTCATTGAGAACAAAACGCCTGCAACCAATTAAAAAAGGATCTAGCAACAGGTCGGCGTCTATCTTCAGCACTATCCTCAGATCTTCTATCCATTTTTATAATGAAATCTTTAGCAATAGGTAATAACGATAATAAATCTAAGAATTCCCCTTTCCATATTTTTTCTTTTACTGATAAAGGCAAATGAAAACCTAATGGAGACATTTCACAGGGGAGTACCTCTTTAAAACATATCTCAGAAACAGAGTTAGGAATGCATAAAGGAATGCTTGTATTTATAGGAATAGGATTAATATTAGCTACAGAGTTACCAGACCAAACATTAGCTGGAGAAGGAGATACGTTTGTAGCGACAGACGTGGAATTATTAATAGCTATATTCTCATTAAATTTATTTAATGACACTAATAATTGATTAATTAATTCATTTTGAGCAAACTTACCAGCGTGACTGTGTTCAGACTGACTGCATCTGACAGGGATTTGTATACCTGGTGCTGTTACTGGACTAATATCAGGACCAGCATGACTGTGTTCAGACTGACTGCATCTGACAGGAATTTGTATACCTGGTGCTGTTACTTGACTAATATCAAGACCAGCATGACTGTGTTCAGACTGACTGCATCTGACAGGAATTTGTATACCTGGTGCTGTTACTTGACTATCAGGACCGACTGGACTGTTTTCAGAATGACTGCATCTGACTGGAATCTGTATACCTGGCGCTGCTTGACTAAAATCACCTGTAAGGGAGGAAAGAGACAGAGGGGCTCTCACAGCATCCAGCCTGACTGGCCTGGATGCAAGTGATGCCACACTTGTCTGAGGTATCTGCCTGGACTGACTACCAGCATACTGTGGCGACTGCTGTATTGTAGGTGAAGCCAGGCTTGCAGGTGGAGAGTCCGGCGAAACATCTGTTAAACTAGGCAAAGCTGCTTCATTCCTGGGCTGAGTTTCCCTGCATTGTGTTGATGATATGTGTGTTCTGCCCCTGCCTCGGCTATTACGGCTTGGAGAAGGGGATAAAACTCTCCTACTTCTTTTCCCCCACTTGTTGCTTCTTCTAACCCCTTGCACTGACTCCGCTTGCTCAGTTATGGCTGTAATTCTATCCTCACTCACCGCTGCTGTTTCTAAAAAAGAACGTTCTGAGGGAGAGCTCCGCTGAATGCTCTGAGCCTGTGAGCGCTGTGCTGAGTCAGAGACAGCTGGCCGAGATTCACAGAGCGGCTCCATAGTTCACTGTTCTGCTACATTACCCACAGGAGTGTCCGTTTCTGAGAGAGCTAAACACCGCTGGAGCCATTCATCACCTCCTTCTGCTGCAGCCCTTTCAAGGACTCTTCTTACTAGCGACTTCATGCCCGGAGACAGCCCAAGCCAGCCAGGTTAGCGCAGGGGAGCTCAAACTTAAGCCACCTCAGGGCAAGTGTGAGCGGGTCTGTCACACGGAGGCTTATATAGCCTCTTAGTCCAAAGAGAAAACGTTTTTCCCGCTCCTTGCCTCGTGACCTCTTTTTTTTTTTTTTGAAAATTAAAACTTTATAAAATATTTTTCTTTGTCAACCACAATCCCATGATGCGGGCGCTTTATTGCGCCCACTGTTCAGTCCATGTGTGGCTCCCCCGGCGTTCCGGAGGAGGGTCCCGGCACTGCCGTCATTACCGCCGCAATTGCATAATGCCGTGATGTCACGCGCACGTGCGATGGTTCGCGCACGTGGGCATGAACACGGCATTCGGAAATGATCCGGGACGCCACTGGCAGGGAATAATTACCCCTCAGGTGGTGATACCACCTGTTGGGTACATGGGGAAGCACAGGGCCCTAGTGCCTCCCTACCCTGCCAGGAAGACACACAGTGGCAGTGGCCCCATACCTAGTAAACCGGCGGGCCGGAAGTTGGGAACAAGTTAGTCAGGGGAAAGGGGAAGAAAAGAGGCCAGCGACCAAGGGATGCATGAAACAAGAATAACATTGTATAAGAAGTTGGTATCTATATGTGAGCATCATCAGTAATCGATATTCAATGACCAATGATCCAATATAAACCATAAAAAGTAAAGAATGAGAAACCATTACATCAATATCCGTTGCATGAATATTAGCAATAACAAGTGTTCATGATGTAATTGCAATAAAAATAGATATACATAAAATTAAATAATTTTGTAATGTATATCTATTTTTATTGCAATTACATCATGAACACTTGTTATTGCTAATATTCATGCAACGGATATTGATGTAATGGCTTCTCATTCTTTACTTTTTATGGTTTATATTGGATCCTTCCTCGTTGGTTTCTTTTCTTCCTTCCTTCCTCACCTGTTTTTCCACACACCTTACTTCCCTCCCTTTCGTTCCTTCCTCCCTCCATTTATTTACAGATACATTGATTACAACAAGAGATATTTAAGACATATAGAGTAGAGACATATTACCAACATAGATATATACACATACCGCTTAAACCACGTTCTCTTTGGTCGTCCATTCACTACCTTTGTTACTTTTTGATATTTGATTACTACTAGTATAATACCTCTATTGCAGGCACTGCCTATCCCCCTCCACCACTCCCCTAGGCCTCGGGGATTGCTCTATATGTGTGACTCCTCGTAAGACACACACCAACAGTCTGACTCCTTCCTGTGATCGTGCGGACCGGTTGAGTTGGACCAAGCAAGGGGATTTCCCCTTTAGAGGCTATCTAATACGGCTTAATTTAATATGATCGGTAACTATATATGAACATGTCCAATACTGTTTTCTCCCTTAGTTATTCATATATTTTTTTCACTATGAACTTCAACTTTTATACATATTCTTCCAGTCTAAAACAATCCTCTGAAGATGACCCGGTGGGGTCGAAACGCGTCAGCATTTATATACACGAATCATGTACCAATTCATCTCAATGTTTAATTGCTCTATATTATTATGACTGTCACGTCAGTGATGTTGCTTTTATTTTATTTTTTGTACCACAGCTGATGTTTTGATTGACTGTGTTTATAGTTTCTTTTGATACTTAGTTATCATTAAAATCACATTGACGTAACCTTATGCAGTATTTTTTTACCCTCTTTCTTGCTGCCTAGAAAACCCCTCACGGGGGACAATCCCTTATTATTATAGCTTTCCCTCCAATTTTAACCTACCTAAGCTAGCTGTCCCAGCCTTCCTGTTCTTGGGTGGCTCAGTTGACTTTCATATGCACTAGCATTACAGAGTGCTACATCTGGATATGCAGATGCTGTCTGTGCAAGTTGGTGAGAGCATTTTTCAATAATGGGGCACGCATGCACAATGGTGCTAGCACAGGCAGACCTAAAGGGTTTGTCAATGAACCTAGGAAAGATGGGGCACGTAGTCCCAATGAGAGGGGTCAGGAACATTTCAGTGAGGTAATGAGTGTATTTTCCTGACTGGAAGTTCACAGAACCTGAGCATAGAAAACTGCAGCTAAAAACTGTTTAAGTGTTTAAGTGTTAAGTGTTAAGTGTTTCTGGACATTTTTGTAAATATTTATTTATTGTCCAGTGATAAATTGTTCGGGAGTAATGTGGTCAAGTGGTGAAACTGATGGAAAACCTGTGCCTGTTTCAGCCACACATGCTAGGTACACAACATTTTAAACTTCTCCCAGTGTTATCCATAAAATGGGAAAAAAAACAGGCACTCTATTACAGAAAACAGGTCGTATCATGGTTTCTGTGTGGTGTTTCCAACTCTCTATGGACTACAGAGTTTTTTACAACAGGGAGGTGAAGAAAGGAGAATAGGATAGGTGCTTTATAAATAAACTGTGAGCAGCTAGCACTCACTTGAATAACCATGCTTAAACAGAAACCGTGACATTTAAATATCTAGATAGTTTTAACAAGCAGTAATTGAAATTTAAAAGAAGTCCTCACTAACAGTGGCAGCCCATCCATAGGGGGCGCAGGGGCGCATGGGCCCCTCCCCCTCCAGGCAGCCACAAAAAAAAAAATATTTTTTTAATACTGGCCCTTTAAAAAAAAAAAATGAAAAAAAAAGGTCCTTAAGTGCACTGTGTTCGGATGCCGGACACAGTGCGACGTCAGACACAGTGCACTTATGGGAAGCGCCACATCTATGCAATCACGAGATTGCAGACGTGGCGCTGCATTTGCGGGCGTTTAGCCCACCTTGTGGCATTTTCTGAAGTGCCGAGTAGCTTCCACCCAGCCATAGTAATATATACTACAGGCGCCGGGCGGAAGCTACTCGGATTTGATTGACATCTGACCTGAGTTAGATGTCACTTTCTGTTTCTTTCTCCCATTGCGCCCGAGAGAGGGAGAGGAGACAGCAAGGTAAGTACCGGGGGGGTTTGAAGTGACAGAGGCTGCATTTGGGGGACAGAGGCTGATTTTGGGGGGGCAAAGGCTGCATTTGGGGGAACAGAGGCTGAATTTGGGGGGCAGAGGCTGCATTTGGGGGGGAACAGAGGCTGCATTTGGGGGGGAACAGAGGCTGTATTTGGGGGGGACAGAGGCTGCATTTTGGGGGGACAGAGGCTGCATTTGGGGGGGACGGAGGCTGCATTTGGGGGAACAGGGGCTGCATTTGGGGGGGCACAGAGGCTGCATGTGGGGGGGCACAGAGGCTGCATGTGGGGGGGGCAGAAGCTGCATTTTGGGGGACAGAGGCTGCATTTGGGGGAACAGAGGCTGCATTTGGGGGGCACAGAGGCTGCATGTGGGGGAACAGAGGCTGCATTGGGGGGCAGAGGCTGCATTTGGGGGGGACAGAGACTGCATTTGGGGGGGACAGAGGCTGATTTTTGGGGGGGGCAGAGGCTGCATTTGGGGGAACAGAGGCTGCATTCGGGGGGCCAGAGGCTGCATTTGGGGGGACAGAGGCTGCATTTGGGGGAACAGAGGCTGTATTTGGGGGGGACAGAGGCTGCATTTGGGGGAACAGCGGCTGTATTTGGGGGGAACAGAGGCTGCATTTGGGGGGGCAGAGGCTGCATTTGGGGGGGAACAGAGGCTGCATTTGGGGGAACACAGGCTGTATTTGGGGGGACAGACGCTGCATTTTGGGGGAACAGAGGCTGTATTTGGGGGGGCGGAGGCTGCACATGGGGGAACAGAGGCTGAATTTGGGGGGCAGAGGCTGCATTTGGGGGGGAACAGAGGCTGCATTTGGGGGGGAACAGAAGCTGTATTTGGGGGGGACAGAGGCTGCATTTTGGGGGGACAGAGGCTGCATTTGGGGGGCAGAGGCTGCATTTGGGGGGACAGAGGCTGCATTTGGGGGAACAGAGGCTGCATTTGGGGGAACAGAGGCTGCATTTGGGGGGCACAGAGGCTGGATGTGGGGGAACAGAGGCTGCATTTGGGGGGACAGAGGCTGCATTTAGGGGGGGGAAGAGGTTGCATTTGGGGAGTACAGAGGCTGCATTTGGGGGAACAGAGGCTGAATTTGGGGGGGCAGAGGCTGCATTTGGGGGGACAGAGACTGCATTTGGGGGGCAGAGGCTGCATTTGGGGGGGACAGAGACTGCATTTGGGGGGAATAGAGGCTGCATTTGGAGGAACAGAGGCTGCATTTGGGGGGACAGAGGCTGCATTTGGGGGGCAGAGGCTGCATTTGGGGAGTACAGAGGCTGTATTTGGGGAACAGAGGCTGAATTTGGGGGGGACAGAGGCTGCATTTGGGGGGGACAGAGACTGCATTTGGAGGGGACAGAGGCTGCATTTGGGGGAACAGAGGCTGCATTTGAGGGGAACAGAGGCTACATTTGGGGGGGACAGAGGTGCATTTGGGGGGGGGCAGAGGCTGCATTTGGGGGAACAGAGGCTGCATTTGGGGGGAACAGAGGTGCATTTGGAGGGCAGAAGCTGCATTTGGGGGGACAGAGGCTGCATTTGGGGGGAACAGAGGCTGCATTGGGGGGGCAGAGGCTGCATTTTGGGAGACAAAGGCGGCATTTGGGGGGGACAGAGACTGCATTGGGGGGACAGGGGCTGCCTTTGGGGGGACAGAGGCTGCATTTAGGGGGACAGAGGCTGCATTTGGGGGGACAAAGGCTGCATTTGGGGAGACAGAGGCTGCATTTGGAGGAACAGAGGTTGCATTTGGTGGGACAGAGGCTGCATTTGGGGGGACAGAGGGTGCATTTGGTGGGACAAAGGCTGCATTTGGTGGGACAGAGGCTGCATTTTATGTGACAAAGGCTGCATTTGATGTGACACAGGCTGCATTTGATGGGACTCTGCTGAGGATGCCTGATGGCATCTGGTTGTAGGCGACGTGGCTAGTGACACGCTCAGGGCTCTCACTGATTCTGCATTACGGTGAGTTGAACTATTACAATGTAATGATAGAAATAATGCTCTTCAATCATCCTGACACCATAGCAACCATGGTGCCGGGATGATTGAAGTGCTAACACCAGGTGTTTGGAGTATCTTTATCTGCTGATTGTTACATTTTCTAAAATACACATATTTCTATTGTTGTGTAGAATCTGGGCCTGCTGTCCCTCCATCCCTCTCTCCCTCCTTCATCTCAGATGCTAACCACACCACCTTAGAGCCACGCCCACTATTTAGTTGAAACCACGCCCATTTTAACCAAGTGGGAGGGATCAACAAGGAAGGGGGGGTCTGGCGCCCACCCATCCTAAAACTTCACCAGCCGCCACTGCTCATTAACCTCTGTACCTGCAGGCATCATGTCACGTAGCTGGTAGGTTGTGAGCCTGAAGTGCAGAGAAAGACCTCCCTTACAGCTCCCACTCCCGTTCCCCTGGAATGGAAACAGAGGGTCAGGAGTGAAGAGTGGTATGGGTGCCTGGCAGGATCAACAGCTTCTGGAAGTACAGCAGTGGTGGCACCCTCCGGAATCAGGAACCTGAAGACAGAACTGAAATGCAGGTAGGACCAGGAACCCAACAGGTAAGCAGGCCGGATAGTGGAGTGCTGGACTGGAACCAGGAACAAGCAGTAGGTAGCAGACTGGAACGCTGGACTGGAACCAGGAACAAGCAGTAGGTAGCAGACTGGAACGCTGGGCTGGAGTCAGGAACAACAGCATGTAGTAGCCTGGAACGCTGGACTGGAACCAGGAACAAGCAGTAGGTAGCAGACTGGAACGCTGGACTGGAACCAGGAACAAGCAGTAGGTAGCAGACTGGAACGCTGGGCTGGAACCAGGAACAAGCAGTAAGTAGCAGACTGGAACGCTGGACTGGAACCAGGAACAACAGCAGGTAGTAGCCTGGAATGCTGGACTGGAACCAGGAACAAGCAGTAGGTAGCAGACTGGAACGCTGGGCTGGAACCAGGAACAAGCAGTAGGTAGCAGACTGGAAACCGGTGTGTACAGCGGAGGGTCAACAAGCCGGTGGTCGGTAGTGGTCGGACAGCAGAGGTACCAGGGGTTGAACTATTACAATGTAATGATAGAAATAATGCTCTTCAATCATCCTGACACCATAGCAACCATGGTGCCGGGATGATTGAAGTGCTAACACCAGGTGTTTGGAGTATCTTTATCTGCTGATTGTTAAATTTTCTAAAATACACATATTTCTATTGTTGTGTAGGATCTGGGCCTGCTGTCCCTCCATCCCTCTCTCCCTCCTTCATCTCAGATGCTAACCACACCACCTTAGAGCCACGCCCACTATTTCGTTGAAACCACGCCCAAGTGGGAGGGATCAACAAGGAAGGGGGGGTCTGGCGCCCACCCATCCTAAAACTTCACCAGCCGCCACTGCTCACTAACCTCTGTACCTGCAGGCATCATGTCACGTACCTGGTAGGTTGTGAGCCTGAAGTGCAGAGAAAGACCTCCCTTACAGCTCCCACTCCCGTTCCCCTGGAATGGAAACAGAGGGTCAGGAGTGAAGAGTGGTATGGGTAACAGGTAAGCAGGCCGGATAGTGGAGTGCTGGACTGGAACCAGGAACAAGCAGTAGGTAGCAGACTGGAACGCTGGACTGGAACCAGGAACAAGCAGTAGGTAGCAGACTGGAACGCTGGGCTGGAGCCAGGAACAACAGCAGGTAGTAGCCTGGAACGCTGGACTGGAACCAGGAACAAGCAGTAGGTAGCAGACTGGAACGCTGGGCTGGAACCAGGAACAAGCAGTAGGTAGCAGACTGGAACGCTGGGCTGGAACCAGGAACAAGCAGTAGGTAGCAGACTGGAACGCTGGGCTGGAACCAGGAACAAGCAGTAGGTAGCAGACTGGAGCGCTGGACTGGAACCAGGAACAACAGCAGGTAGTAGCCTGGAACGCTGGACTGGAACCAGGAACAAGCAGTAGGTAGCAGACTGGAACGCTGGGCTGGAACCAGGAACAAGCAGTAGGTAGCAGACTGGAACGCTGGGCTGGAACCAGGAACAAGCAGTAGGTAGCAGACTGGAACGCTGGACTGGAACCAGGAACAACAGCAGGTAGTAGCCTGGAACGCTGGACTGGAACCAGGAACAAGCAGTAGGTAGCAGACTGGAACGCTGGGCTGGAACCAGGAACAAGCAGTAGGTAGCAGACTGGAACGCTGGACTGGAACCAGGAACAACAGCAGGTAGTAGCCTGGAATGCTGGACTGGAACCAGGAACAAGCAGTAGGTAGCAGACTGGAACGCTGGGCTGGAACCAGGAACAAGCAGTAAGTAGCAGACTGGAACGCTGGACTGGAACCAGGAACAACAGCAGGTAGTAGCCTGGAATGCTGGACTGGAACCAGGAACAAGCAGTAGGTAGCAGACTGGAACGCTGGGCTGGAACCAGGAACAAGCAGTAGGTAGCAGACTGGAAACCGGTGTGTACAGCGGAGGGTCAACAAGCCGGTGGTCGGTAGTGGTCGGACAGCAGAGGTACCAGGGGTAATGCAGAGGGATGGTCAGGCAAGCCAAGAGGGTCTGGTGCAGGCGGATAGCAGGATGGTCAAACAGGAAGCCGGGTCAGATAACAGGATACACAGATCAGATCAGGAAACACTCACAGAACGCTGTAGAGCAGACAGCGGGGATGGAGTGTGACGGGCCGGTTTATATAGCCCGCCTGGCACCAGCGGGAGTGCGCGCGCGCGTGCCCGTGCGTGACCGCACCGTGAACGCGCGCGCATGCGCAATGGAACCCGTGGCCGAGTTCCCGTGCGCCTGGGACGCTGGTTACTGGCAGGATCTTCATGACATTGCCCCCCCCAAGGGGCAGCCTCCGGATGCCCCTTTGAAAAAATTTCTCTGGATGGGCTCTTTTAAAGGCTTGTAACAGGTTTTCAGCATGAATATTATCTTCTGGTTCCCAAGAATTCTCCTCTGGGCCAAACCCCTTCCACTTTATCAAGAATTGATTCTGGTTACCTCTTTTCCTGTGGTCCATGATAGCCTCCACCTCGAATTCCTCCTCCCCATCTACCAGGATTGGATCAGGAGGATCCGTACTTCGACCTGGAAATGGGTTGGTAATAGATGGTTTGAGCAAGGACACGTGAAAAACTGGATGTACCTTTAGTGAATCTGGGAGTTCAAGTTTGTATGCAACTTCATTAATTCTCCGTTTAACAGAGAACGGTCCAAGAAACTTGGGACCCAATTTCTTGGAAGGACAGGCCAACCTGAGGTTTACTGTGGACAACCATACCTGATCCCCAGGTGCAAGTAAGAGCTCACCTCGCCTTTTCTTATCGAAGGTCGCTTTATTGTACTCCTGGGTCCTGGTCATGGTGTCCTGTAAAACTTGGTTGTTGGAGGTAAAGAAATCCAATTTCTCCTGGACTGCAGGTACTGTGCATTCTGGAAGAGAGTTAGGTAAAAATGAAGGGTGGAAACCATAATTCGCAAAAAACGGAGTCTGTTTGATAGCAGAATGAATAGAATTGTTATAAGCGAATTCGGCCAATGGCAGAACAGAAATCCAATTATCTTGGGCAAAGGAAGAAAAACAGCGCAAATATTGTTCAAGGGTCTGATTTGTTCTTTCTGTTTGCCCATTAGTCTGGGGGTGATAAGCCGATGAAAACGAGAGTTCAATGTCCAAGGTTTTACACAAAGCCCTCCAGAATCGAGAGGTAAATTGTACCCCTCGATCTGAACGATATTAACTGGTACCCCATGGAACCTGATGACCTCTTTAATGAATGCTTGTGCTGTCTCTGTAGCTGAAGGGGTGCCCTTCATTGGGACAAAGTGAGCCATCTTCGACAACCGGTCCACTATGACAATGTTTGAGGTGAAGCCCCCAGCCGGGGGTAATTCTACAATAAAGTCTATAGAGAGCATCTTCCAGGGCCTATCTGGGACAGGCAAGGGTTTTAGTAGACCCCATACCTTTGTTTTGTGCCCTTTGTTCCTAATGCAGGTGGTACAGGACTCTACAAACTCTTTACAATCCTTGCGTAGCTGAGGCCACCAGAAGGTACGCTGAACCAAATCAGTGGTCTTAGCTACGCCAAAATGCCCAGCCAGCGCATGATCGTGGCAGAGTTCTAGTACTGAAACTTGTAGTGTTTCAGGTATAAAGATCCTACTCTCATGCCACAGTAACCCATCCTTAACCTGGAGCTCTGTCTTAATGGAAGATTTCATTCCTGCGGAGGCCTGTTTAATCTGGGAAAGCAGGTTTCCCTGAAGTAAAAGAAAATTCCCCGGAGACAGAATGGTGTCTGGAGGAGAAATCTCTTGGGGTTTGTGAAACATCCTAGATAGGGCATCAGGTTTGGTATTCTTGGAACCAGGGCGGTAAGTGACATGAAAGGAGAACCTGGAGAAAAAGAGAGCCCACCTAGCCTGACGTGGTTTCAACCTTTTTGCAGACCTCAAATACTCCAGGTTCTTATGATCTGTAAAAATTAAGACTGGGTGAGCGGCACCCTCCAACAGATAGCGCCACTCCTCCAATGCTGACTTGATTGCCAACAACTCTCTGTCACCTACACATAGGCGTGCCCACGGGGTGTGCCGGGTGTGCCCAGGCACACCCTAATCATTCAGCCCTGTCTGTGTTTCAACAAGTTTTGTCAGTGCTAAATGCCTGCAACATCTGTCCTATCCCTGTGTAACTTCAGTCACTACCACTGGGGCCAGTAAAAACAGCTGTGCTGCAAGTGGGAGGTGATTGAGCAGGGAACTAGGACCTCAGCTGCGGAGTAACCCAGCCGCATTTTCCGATACAGCTTCTATAGTTCCGGCTGCAGGTCCTCACAGTAGCCGGCGGAGTGATCTACATCTGCACTCCGCCCCCCCCTCCAGCCTCTCTCTCCCTAGAAGCAGTGGACTAGCAGAGCCTGAGAGCGGCAGACGAGTGACTGCACTCCGCTGGATCCAGGTAGTGATTGCATTTAGAAGCTTCCAATCTTTTTCTATCTCCCCCAAGTCTTATGTATGTTCAATCTGTGCCCTCATTCACTTAGATCCTCCCCCCATCTCCAGTGCTGTCTGCCCAGAGAACGTGGTGGGGAGGGGGGGCACTGCTAGTGCCAGGTGCTGCTGACACTGTGCAGGGAAGGGGGTGAGCTGAGCTCATGTTCTAAGAAAAGTTAATTTGGAGAGGTAAGCTGCAGTTTCACATCAGAACTATTCAGGAGGATTTGTTTGCAGTGTGATGAGAAAGATTAAGCTAATAGGAGGATCGGAAGAGCAGAGAGTGTGTATGGGGGAGTCGGCTGAGTCTTCAGCCTTGCTCACAGCTAACAGATATCTTAGATGCTGGCACTTATCACTATATAAACAACCCCCACACTCTGTGTATATCCAGATAATCTGAAGAAACTTTATAACCATTCAATTTAACCCTGTGTTCTCCAAACTCTGTACAACATGTAAATTTACACTCCGCTCCTTCACCGCTCCGAAGATGCTGCTAGCAGGACTTTTTTTCCCGTCCTGCTAGCGCATCGCTCCAGTGTGAAAGCCCCGAGGGCTTTCACACTGGAGAAACAGCAGCGGCACTTTCGGGTCGGTTTGCAGGCGCTATTATTAGCGCAATAGCGCCTGCAAACCGCCCCAGTGTGAAAGGGCCCTTAGGCTTTTTTTACGCACGCACAGGCATGGTTTTCATGCATTACGGGTAGGGCAGCCCATTAACTTCAATGGGCTGCCCTACGCACAAACATCATGGAAAAGAAGTCCTGAATCTTTTCCAAAAGTGTGCGGCACCCTGTAGTTTGGTCCACATGCTTGCAGATGCATGGAGATGCCAATAGCAAACAATGGCACTGCTACACATCTGGATAAGGGCAGCACATTTCTTTGCATGTTGGGAAGGCATGCAATTTTGCATGCGTTACCCACGCACATAGATGTGAACTTAGCCTTAGAGTGTTTCGTTTTTTTACGGTGAATTTACACTTTGGATTTTACAGAGTTTGGATCAATACAGGGTTAAATTGAATGGTTATACATAAACTTCGCATGATCTGGAAACCACATACACAGAGTGCTTTCACTCTCATACCTCCCACACTCCTCTCCTGTACATAGTGCCCACTGTCATACCTCTCACACTCCTCTCCTGTACATAGTGCCCACTGTCATACCTCCCACACTCCTCTCCTGTAAATACTGCTCACTCTCATACCTCCCACACTCCTCTCCTGTACATACTGCTCACTCTCATACCTCCCACACTCCTCTCCTGTACATACTGCTCACTCTCATACCTCCCACACTCCTCTCCTGTACATACTGCTCACTCTCATACCTCCCACACTCCTCTCCTGTACATACTGCTCACTCTCATACCTCCCACACTCCTCTCCTGTACATACTGCTCACTCTCATACCTCCCACACTCCTCTCCTGTAAATACTGCTCACTCTCATACCCCCCCACACTCCTCTCCTGAGCATAGTGCCCACTGTCATACCCCGCACACAACTCTCCTGTACATAGTGCCCATTGTCTTATCCTCCACACTCCTCTCCTGTACATACTGCTCACTCTCATACCCCCCCACACTCCTCTCCTGAGCATAGTGCCCACTGTCATACCCCGCACACAACTCTCCTGTACATAGTGCCCACTGTCATACCCCCCACACAACTCTCCTGTACATAATGCCCACTGTCATACCCCCCACACTCCTCTCCTGTACATAGTGCCCACTGTCATACCCCCCACGCTCCTCTCCTGTACATAGTGCCCATTGTCATACTTCCCACACTCCTCTCCTGTACATACTGCTCACTCTCATACCCCCCACACTCCTCTCCTGTACATACTGCTCACTCTCATATCCTCCACACTCCTCTCCTGTACATAGTGCCTACTGTCATACCCCCCCACACTCCTCTCCTGTACATAGTGCCCATTGTCATACCTCCCACACCCCTCTCCTGTACATACTGCTCACTCTCATACCTCCTCTCCTGTACATACTGCTCACTCTCATAGTCCCCCACTCTCCTCTCCTGTACATAGTGCCCATTGTCATACCTCCCACACTCCTCTCCCTTACATACTGCTCACTCTCATACCTCCCACACTCCTCTCCTGTACATACTGCTCACTCTCATACCCCCCACACTCTTCTCCTGTACATAGTGCCCATTGTCATACCCCCCCACACTCCTCTCCTGTACATAGTGCCCATTGTCACACCTCCCACACTCATCTCCTGTACATACTGCTCACTCTCATACCTCCCACACTCCTCTCCTGTACATACTGCTCACTCTCATACCTCCCACACTCCTCTCCTGTACATACTGCTCACTCTCATACCTCCCACACTCCTCTCCTGTACATACTGCTCACTCTCATACCTCCCACACTCCTCTCCTGTACATACTGCTCACTCTCATACCTCCCACACTCCTCTCCTGTACATACTGCTCACTCTCATACCTCCCACACTCCTCTCCTGTACATACATACTGCTCACTCTCATACCTCCCACACTCCTCTCCTGTACATACATACTGCTAACTCTCATACCCCCCACACTCCTCTCCTGTACATACTGCTCACTCTCATACCCTACACACTCCTCTCCTGTACATAGTGCCTACTGTCATACCCCCCACACTCCTCTCCTGTACATAGTGCCCATTGTCATACCTCTCACACTCCTCTCCTGTACATACTACTCACTCTCATACCCCTCACACTCTTCTCCTGTACATAGTGCCCATTGTCATACCCCCCCTCACACTCCTCTCCTGTACATAGTGCCCATTGTCATACCCCCCCTACACTCCTCTCCTGTACATAGTGCCCATTGTCACACCTCCCACACTCCTCTCCTGTACATACTGCTCACTCTCATACCCCCCACACTCCTCTCCTGTACATACTGCCCATTGTCACACCTTCCACACTCATCTCCTGTACATACTGCTCATTCTCATACCTCCCACACTCCTCTCCTGTACATACTGCTCACTCTCATACCTCCCACTCATACCTCCCTTACTCCTTTCATGTACATAGTGCCCACTCTCTTACCCTCCACATTTTGCACTTTTCTTTCACTGTGCCGGCAGGGAGATGGGAAAGACCTTTCTTACATTATAAAACGTTTGCTCATATTTATTTATAAGAATATATACAGTGTGTGTGTATATATATATATATATATATATATATATATATATATATATATATATATATATATACATACATATACACACACACACTCGCATGTGCGTTTGAGATTTGGTGCACACCCTAATGCGATAGGCTGCGCACACCTATGCACCTACATCATAATTTCTCTCTGCCGTGGACAATTTACGAGAAAAGAAGGCCACAGGATGCAGCAGGGCCTTGGTTCCCTGTCTTTGGGACAATACTGCCCCTACAGCAATTTCAGATGCGTCCACTTCTAGAATAAATGGAAGAGAGGAATCTGGGTGCTTTAGTACAGAGGCAGAGGTGAAAAGGCCCTTGAGAGTCTCAAAAGCCTTTTGAGCCTCGGCCGACCAATGGAAGCGTGTACCTTGTTTGGTTAGTTGTGTGATGGGTGTAATGATGGCTGAAAACCCCTTAATAAATTTACGGTAAAAATTAGCGAATCCAACGAATCGCTGGATTCCTTTCTTGTCTGTCGGGACTGGCCAATCTAGGACTGCAGTGACCTTTTGGGGGGCCATTTTAATGCCCTTACTGGAAATGACTAACCCCAAAAATGGAATACTTTCCTGTTCAAATTCACATTTTTCAGCCTTTGCATATAGACCGTGTTGTCGAAGTCGGCCCAACACACTTCTGACGTGCCTGCGATGGGATTCAAGGGAACAAGAAAAAATCAATATGTCGTCTAAATAGACAATGACAAACAGGTCTAGAAAGTCACGTAACACATCATTAATAAAGTATTGAAATGTGGCAGGGGCATTGCACAGGCCGAATGGCATCACAAGGTACTCAAAATGTCCATAGCGGGTACGAAAAGCGGTCTTCCATTCCTCTCATCCCTAATACGAACTAAATTGTAGGCCCCACGGAGATCAAGTTTGGTGAATATGGTGGCCGTCCCCAGTCTTTGAAACAGCTCTGGTACTAGGGGGAGAGGGTACCGATTCTTCACAGTAATTTTATTTAGTTCGCGGTAATCCACACAAGGCCTGAGGGTTTTATCTTTTTTCTGCACGAAGAAGATGCCTGCACCTGCGGGGGACGTGGATGGACGAATGAAGCCTCTTTTAAGGTTTTCATCAATGTATTCCTTCAACGCCCCTTGCTCCACTTCAGTTAAGGGAAATATTCTTCCAAAAGGGATTTCAGCACCGGGAAGTAACTCAATGGGACAGTCATAGGCCCGGTGAGGGGGTAACACCTCTGCCCTCTGCTTGCTAAATACGTCCAGAAAGTCATGATAGGCGGAAGGAATGGACGGGTGTAGACTAGGATCTGTATCTAGGCATAGCAGAGTAGGGTTCTCCTGGGTATTCTGGGTTCTGCAGAACTGTTGGCAATAAGGAGAGGGAAAGGTCACCTCACCCGTGATCCAATTAATGTCCGGATTGTGGGCCTGTAACCATGGCATGCCGAGAATTATGGGAAACAGGGGTGAAGCGATAATGTCCAAGCGTAGCTGTTCCTGATGGACGTTGGAAATGGAAACGGGTATTGGGATAGTCTCTTGAGTGACAGGTCCAGACTTGATAGCAGTTCCATCAGCTAGATGGATAGAGAGTCCACGGGCTTTAGGTGACAAAGGTATTTGGTGTTGGGTGGCAAAAAGAGAATCCATGAAACAGCTGCAAGCTCCTGAGTCAATAATGGCGGTTATTTGTAGGTCCTTTCCTGGAAGCTGTAGCAGAAGAGGAAGAGCAAGGTGAGTGGTATTTTTAACCAGAGGTGTCACATAGTCAGTAGATAGAGATAAACACTTGCGGAGTTTAAGGGGACAGTTCCTGACATAGTGCCCAGGTTCCCCGCAATACAGGCACAAGTTATTTGCTCAACGACATTGTCGTTCCTCTTGGGTGAGCGAAGGCCGCAGGACTCCTAATTGCATTGGCTCAGGTAAGTTAAATGTGGCGGTAGGTGGTGTTGATGATGGGTGATGAGGAACCTTAGGGGTAACCCGAGTTGGACGAGAAGACCCCATAGCTCTCTCAGACCTGCGCTCTCGTAGGCGTCGATCGATCTGGATGGCTAGATCGATTAAAGCATTTAAAGTCTGTGGTGTAACCACCCTGGCCAGTTCATCCTTCAGAGGATCAGAGAGTCCCAAACGAAATTGATAACGGAGAGCCGCATCATTCCAATTAGTATCCGCACTCCACTTCCTGAATTCAGCCACATAGTCCTCTGCTGCTCTGCGACCCTGTTGAAGGGTGTGCAGAGCCGTCTCCGCAGTTACGGATAGCTGGGGGGTCATCATACAACTGACCCAGTGCGTCAAAGAAGGTAGAGAGATTGGTCAGGGATATGTCCTTTTGCTCTAAGAGGCGATGGGCCCAGGTTTGGGGGTCACCAGAAAGTAGAGAAATTACGTAGCCCACCTTTGTAGCCTCCAGGGAAAAAGTACGTGGCTGAAGAGCAAAAAATAATTTGCAGGAGTTGCGGAAGGCTCTGAACTTATGGCGATTTCCGAAGAAACGTTCAGGTGTAGGAACCTAAGGTTCCGGAGGGAGCATCACCACCGTTGAGGAAGGCCCGACTGAAGGAGCAGGAGCCGAAGGAGCTCCCTGGGCCCCAATGGGGTTAGACAGGGTAAACACTCGTTTCTCCAGTCTGGTGTATCCTTGCTGTAGATTTTTGACTGCTTCAGTCAATCCTGCCAGGTGTGCACAGAGTTCCTCCATGGGAGACGTTCCCTGCTCAGGCTCAGACATCGCTGTCTGCTACTGTCACGTACCTGGTAGGTTGTGAGCCTGAAGTGCAGAGAAAGACCTCCCTTACAGCTCCCACTCCCGTTCCCCTGGAATGGAAACAAAGGGTCAGGAGTGAAGAGTGGTATGGGTGCCTGGCAGGATCAACAGCTGCTGGAAGTACAGTAGTGGTGGCACCCTCCGGAATCAGGAACCTGAAGACAGAACTGAAATGCAGGTAGGACCAGGAACCCAACAGGTAAGCAGGCCGGATAGTGGAGTGCTGGACTGGAACCAGGAACAAGCAGTAGGTAGCAGACTGGAACGCTGGACTGGAACCAGGAACAAGCAGTAGGTAGCAGACTGGAACGCTGGGCTGGAGCCAGGAACAACAGCAGGTAGTAGCCTGGAACGCTGGACTGGAACCAGGAACAAGCAGTAGGTAGCAGACTGGAACGCTGGGCTGGATAGGCTGCACTGATAGGCACTGATAAGAAGGCACTGGTGAGGTGGCACTGATTTGCGACACTGATGGGCTTTGATAGGCGGCAGTGATAGGCGGCACTGATGAGGAATCACTGATGAGGAGGCACTGATGGACACTGATAAGCTGCACTGATAGGCACTGATGGGGCTGCACTGATCATCAGGGCACTGATGATCAGTAGCCTGATTATCCTTGTAAATGTCCCCTGTCACACTTGCCAGTTACTGGTTCTCCTCTCCTCACACTGTGACAGCGTGTGAGGAAAGGAACGCCAATAACTGGCAAGTCTGTTTAAATGTGATCAGCTGTGATTGGACACAGCTGATTACATTGTAAAGGGCTGCTGTGATTGGCCCTTTACCACGAACGAGAGAGGATGAGAATGAGAGAGCCGTGCCGTAGCCATCTTTTGGGGGAACAGAGGCTGCATTTGGGGGGACAGAGGCTGCATTTGGGGGGACAGAGACTGCATTGGGGGGAATAGAGGCTGCATTTGGAGGAACAGAAGCTGCATTTGGGGGGACAGAGGCTGCATTTGGGGGAACAGAGGCTGCATTTGGGGGGGACAGAGGCTGCATTTGGGGGGACGGGAATGAAGTGGTTAAAAAAATGTTTGATGCAGCTAACTACCAGTAGTTCATCATTAAAGTTCCCCCTTAAATTCAGGGGCTTTGCCCAGTGCACATATTCAACCTTTTGAAGCCTTTGCAAAAACCACTGCCCCAATCTCCACAACTTTCTGAACCTGCTTCATAATCCCAATGGCTTGGATTCATACTGTCTTTTTATTGGGCAGGAATTTGACCCATGTACCTCATCATGCTGATGTTTCAATGTCCCCATTGCAGCATAGTTCACTGTTAAATGTCCCTTATCTGCACTGAGCATCTTATGGTGGCTGCTCACATACAGAGAATATATGTAAAACTACACCAATTTTCTGACAGGTACTCTCACAAAGTCAGTGACTAATGCACAAGTGTTCATAATACATACCGCCCAACTTTTTGAAATGGAAACGAGGAACACCTATTAGCAAAAGTATGTAGGCATAGGACACTGCCACACACCCTTAAAGGAGAATTACACAAAATAAAAGATTGGTTAAACCCACAAGTGCTTTTTTTTACCACTACTATTCCTTTGTACTGGCTTATGAAATTTAAAAATGCAACAATTTAGTAATTGGATGAAAGGTTTAGTACTGGGAAGCACTTTTTGAAAGATAAAAAGTCAATTTTATATACAACTATATAGATCAGCTCCAAATGAGGGACAAATGAGGAGGAAAGAGGGAAAGAGTGACATTGTTCCAAATCAGTTGGGAGCTATGCAAAATCCACTGATTAGTCTATCTGGTCAAACAAAGCAATTCTACTATTTAAAGCAGTTGTATACCCGCAGGTGGGGAAAAAAAACCTGTAAGGCAAAGGCACAATGAGCTAGGTAGCATACTAGCTCATTATGAAATACTTACCTTAGAGCGAGGCGCCGGTATCTCACCCGATTCACGCAGGGGGAGCTGACATTTTGCCTCAGAGTGTCTTCCGGGTATCACGGCTCCAGAGCTGTGAGTGGCCGGAGCTGCGATGTCACTGCCGCATGCGTGTGGGAGACTTCTTTCCTGCAAGCTCCAGCTCGTTTGCCGGATCTTCAGCCGGGAACTCAGAGCGCATGCACCGCTATTCAGGCCTGAATAGCGGCGCATGCTGTGAGTGGCCGGAGTCGCGATGTCACTGCCGCATGCGCGT
Organism: Aquarana catesbeiana; assembly: GCF_042186555.1. Classification (NCBI taxonomy): domain Eukaryota; kingdom Metazoa; phylum Chordata; class Amphibia; order Anura; family Ranidae; genus Aquarana; species Aquarana catesbeiana. The sequence goes on along the minus strand of NC_133326.1, from coordinate 478,676,423 downwards.
GGGAGACTTCTTTCCTGCAAGCTCCAGCTCGTCTGCCGGATCTTCAGCCGGGAACCCAGAGCGCATGCGCCGCTATTCAGGCCTGAACAGATCCCCAGATGAGGAGAAAAGTTAAGTTTGAACTTCAGGCAGATAAAAAAGGCACATATTAAGACAGCTCTGTATTCATTAATGCATCATTGCATGTATATTTTTAAATACAAGCAGTGTAAGTATGCAAGCTCGGCTTAGTATTAGCCTCTTGTAGTTCCTATACAGCAGGGCTGCATTGTGAGAGATAGAAGCAGCATTAAGAGCTAATCAGGTTGGCTGCAATGCTCATGTGCAAACAAGGAGAAAAGAGCAGTGTCAAAGAGATAAGCTCATCAGTATCTTGCTTCTTCTTTCACTGTCCACTCATAGGCAGGGGGTGGGGAACAGGATCTGCAGGTGTTACTTACTACACCAGAGAAAAATCAGGCCTTCTACCTTGCCAAGCAGGGCTGTGCCATGTTACAAAGATGTGCACATGTCAGGACTTGATAGAGAGAAATACACATCCTTTGACAGACAAACAGCTCACTTACAGTTAGGTCCATAAATACTGGGACATCGACACAATTCTAATCTTTTTGGCTCTATACACCACCACAATGGATTTGAAATGAAACAAACAAGATGTGCTTTAACTACAGACTTTCAGCTTTAATTTGAGGGTATTTACATCCAAATCAAGTGAACGGTGTAGGAATTACAACAGTTTGTATATGTGCCTCCCACTTTTTAAGGAACCAAAAGTAATGGGACAGATTAACAATCATCCATCCAACTTTCACCTTTTAATACTTGGTTGCAAATCCTTTGCAGTCAATTACAGCCTGAAGTCTGCAACGCATAGACATCACCAGACGCTGGGTTTCATCCCTGGTGTTGCTCTGCCAGGCCTTTACAGCAACTTTCTTTCATTCCTGCTTGATCTTGGGGCATTTTCCCTTCAGTTTTGTCTTCAGCAAGTGAAATGCATGCTCAATCAGATTCAGGTCAGGTGATTGACTTGGGCATTGCATAACATTCCACTTCTTTCCCTTAAAAAACTCTTTGGTTGCTTTCGTGGTATGCTTTGGGTCATTGTCCATCTGCACTGTGAAGCGCCGTCCAATGAGTTCTGAAGCATTTTGCTGAATATGAGCAGATAATATTGCCCAAAACACTTCAGAATTCATCCTGCTGCTTTTGTCAGCAGTCACATCATCAATAAATACAAGAGAACCAGTTCCATTGGCAGCCATACATGCCCACGCCATGACACTACCACCACCATGCTTCACTGATGAGGTGGTATGCTTTGGATCATGAGCAGTTCCTTTCCTTCTCCATACTCTTCTCTTCCCATCACTCAGGTACAAGTTGATCTTGGTCTCATCTGTCCATAGGATGCTGTTCCAGAACTGTGAAGGCTTTTTTAGATGTTGTTTGGCAAACTCTAATCTGGCCTTCCTGTTTTTGAGGCTCACCAGTGGTTTACATCTTGTGTTGAACCCTCTGTATTCTCTCTGGTGAAGTCTTCTTTTGATTGTTGACTTTGACACACATACACCTACCTCCTGGAGAGTGTTCTTGATCTGGCCAACTGTTGTGAAGGGTGTTTTCTTCACCAGGCAAAGAATTCTTCGGTCATCCACCACAGTTGTTTTCCATGGTCTTCTGGTCTTTTGGTGTTGCTGAGCTCGCCGGTGCATTCTTTCTTTTTAAGGATGTTCCAAACAGTTGATTTGGACACGCCTAATGTTTTTGCTATCTCTCTGATGGGTTTGTTTTATTTTTTCAGCCTAATGATGGCTTGCTTCACTGATAGTGACAGCCCTTTGGATCTCATATTGAGAGTTGACAGCAACAGATTCCAAATGCAAATAGCACGCTTGAAATGAACACTGGACCTTTTATCTGCTCCTTGTAAATGGGATCATGAGGGAATAACACACACCTGCCCATGGAACAGCTGAGACACCAATTGTCCCATTACTTTTGGTCCCTTAAATCCATCAAGTCCAATCTATGTGTGTGTATTACATTGTATATCCCTGTATGTTGCGGTCATTCAGGTGATTATCTAATAAATAATAATAATTAATAATAATCTAATAATAAATGGGTTCCAGATGGCAATCATGGAAAATGAATAAAAAAAAAAAAAAAAAAACAGGCAGGTACTTCCACTGAAGCAAATCCAAAGAGGTTGAGACAGTATTTCTTTGCTTAGAGTATATCAAAACCCAAGAACAAAACTTTGAGGCCTACCAATCCAACATTGTTTACACTAGCGGTTGGGAAGTGGTAAAACCATGTGGTTGAGTCACAGTTTTATCACCCCTTCAACCACTGTCCTTTTAGCTGAAAAGGCAATGGAGGTGTGTGTACATATACAGTCCCAATAACAAAGCGCTCACATATTACATAAAGTGCATATATCAAACAGTACAAAAAAATATTTTTTTTTATAATACATATTATTATACATTATTATACAGGATTTATATAGCACCAACAGTTTGCGCAGCGCTTTACAACATGAGGGCAGACAGTACACTCACAATACAAATCAATACAGGAGGGATCAGAGGGCCCTGCTCGTTAGAGCTTACAACCTGGAAGATTGTAATCTACATATAATATAAAGTGCTTGGTGCTCCAAATTCCATACAAAATGTTCTGCAGTGCTTCATAAAGGCATGCTGTGTAATTGGGCCACACTCCCCTCTCGCCTCCCCACTCACCAGAGAAAATGGACCCTCAGCTTTTTAGTCTGGGGGTCAGACACGCTTATATCTGGTGATAGGAGTAAAGAGGAGTAAAGAGCTTCTAGGCGTCCTCAATAGGGTCTCCAAACTGTACACTTTTTGGCAACTGGGATATCCACCAATCTCAAAGAAACAAAATGGTACTCATAGTGAAGTACTGATAAAACTATTTATTTGCGCAATATAAAAATTCCACTTACAGGATTCCAGGAATAAACAGGCATTACAAAATCATAAGGCTCTTTCGGGTTTGCCACAACTTGGCGTGCATTCAATGGAGGGCGGAAGTGACATAGTTGGTTACAAAGCCAGAAATTACATCAATGCGCTTTGCCCCTCCTCCAGAGCATCACCAAGGACATCCATATGCCATCACAGTGAAGAATAAATTATTTGCTCTGTCCCATTCATTGGGCAGTACTGCTCACTGAACACAATACATTTAACTGAACAGGAGAGCCCAGCAACTGTCTTCAGTGACTGCTGGCCCTTTGATCTTATGTAGCCCACCTCATCAATCATCTTGGCAGCCATTGTTCTCTTTGAATCTTGTCTGTGGATGTGTTAATCAAGAATTAAAATCTTTATTACACCAGTTGGTCTAGAGCCAAGATTTACCCCCTGCCAGGGGACCGATTCAACATCCTGCTGGGTCACCTTTCAACTTAAAGTAAAACTCCAGAAATATTAACCCTTTCATGACTAAGCCTATTTTTGAAATTTGGTGTTTACAAGTTAAAATCCGTATTTTTTGCTAAAAAATTACTTAGAACCCCCAAACATTATGTATATTTTTTTAGCAGAGAATCTAGAGAATAAAATGGAGATTGTTGCAATATTTTATATCACACGGTATTTGTGCAGCGGTGTTTTAAATGCAAATTTTTGGGAAAAGGGACACTTTCATGAATTTAAAAAAAAACAAACAGTAAAGTTACCCCAATTTTTTTCTATAATGTGAAAGATGATGTTACGCCGAGTAAATAGATACCAAACATGTCACTCTTTATAATTGCACGCATTCGTGGAATGGCGACAGGCTACGGTACCTAAGAATTTCCATAGGCAACGCTTTAAATTTTTTTTACGGTTACCAGGTTAGAGTTACTAGTGCTAGAATTATTGCTCTCACTCTGACGATCGCGGCGATACCTCACATGTGTGATTTGAACACCGTTTACATATGCGGGCGCGACTTCCATATGCGTTTTCTTTGCTGCGCAAGCTCGCGGGGACAGGGGCGCTTTAAAATTTTTTTTTTATCCTATTTATTTTATTAATTTTATATTTATAAATTGTGTTAAAAAAAAAATTTGATGACTTATATTGTTGTCACAAGGAATGTAAACATCCCTTGTGACAGTAATAGGTGGTGACAGGTACTCTTTATGGAGGGATCGGGGGTCTAAAAGACCCCCGATCCCTCCTCTGTATGTCATAGTATTCAGATTGCTGAAAACGACGATTCTGAATACTGTGTATCTTTTTAAAATCGGCGAGATTGGCAGCCGAGTAAATGGGAAGTGACGTCATGACGTCGCTTCCGCATTTACATTTAGAAGGCTGGAATGAAGCCACCCACAGCTTCGTTCCAGTCCGCCCCCAGCACCGGTAACAGCAGCGGGAGGCGGCGGGAGGGGGGCACGTCCCCTCCCGCTGCTCCGGTATAACAGCCGAGCGGCTTTTAGCCGCATCGGTTGTTATGCCCGGAAAGCCGATCGCCCGCTGTAAAAAATGGTACTGGGATGATGCCTGCAGCTGCGGGCATCATCCCGGTATAACCCCAGAAAGCCGAGTACGCACATCTGCCTACGCTCGGCGAGAAGGGGTTAAACCATGTTGCCTTCCAACAAACCACTTGCTTACTGGGCACTTAAACCCACTTCCTGCCCAGGGCAATTTTCAGCGTTCAGCGCTCTCACACTTTGAATGACAATTGCACGGTCATGCAAGACTTTACCCAAATTAAATTTTTATCATTTTTTCCACACAAATAGAGAGTTCTTTTGGTGGTATTTAATCACTGCTGGGTTTTTATTTTTTGCTAAAAAAACTAAAAAAAGGCAGAAAAATTAAAAAAAAAAAAAACAGGGGGGGGGGGGGGGCGCAGGCAGCTCATGCATGGGAGGAGGTCATATGACGGCCTCCCAGCAATTAAGGGCCATGCTGTATTCGGCTATAGCGTGGGTGGGAGGTTGTTAAAATATTCCAAAATTTAAAAAAAAGGAAACAGTTTCAGAGTTTGTTATAAAATTTTTAACACGGGTAATTTTTCTTCTTCATTGATGAGCGCCGAAAATATTCCAAAATTAAAAAAAAACAAAAAAACAACAGTTTCAGAGCTTGTTATAAAATTTTTAAAACAGGTCATTTTTCTTCTTCAATGATGTGCGCTTATGAGGCAGCACTGATGGGCACTGATATGCTGCACTGATGGGCACTGATAGGCTGCACAAATAGGCACTGATAAGGCAGCACTGGTGGGCATGGTTAGGTGGCACTAGTGGGCACTGAATGGTGGCACTGATGGGCACCGATGGGTGGCACTGATCGGTGGCACTGAAGGGCACTGATAGGCAGCACTGACAGGTGGCACTGATAGGGGGGCACTGATGGGCACTGGTAGGCGACACTGATATGTAGAAAAAATGATCCGCACTCCAGTTGTTGCTCTTAAAATTTCTTCATTTTATTAAATAGCCACAGTGAACAAATGCAGATTAAGTCAGTTGACATGTTTCAGCCTATAAGGCCTTAGTCATAACCACCAGGTGACACTGATAGGCAGCACTGATATGTGGCACTGATGATGAGGCACTGATGGGCACTGGTTGGCAGCACTGATGGGGACTGCTAGGTGGCACTGGTGGGCATTGATAGGTGGCACTGGTGGGCACTGGTAGGTAGCACTGATATGCACCTGTAGGTGGCACTGGTGGGCACTGGCAGGTGGCACTGCATAGTAACAGTGCCTCTCCCTGTTTGGGCCTGATGTCCCTCTGTCAGAATCCAGTGATCAGCTTTTTTCCCTCATGCTGTCAGCGTAAGGGAAAAAGAAAAGCCGATTACTGATCTTCTGTTTACATCATGTGATTAGCTGTCATTGGCTGACAGCTGATCACGTGGTAAGGGGCTGGGATTGGCCCCTTACTCTGATCTGTGATCAGCTACGTCTCATTGACTCGGTGATCGCAGAGTGCACCAAGCGCTCCCTGCAGGGGACACGCAGGCAGCTCATGCATGGGAGGAGGTCATATGACGGCATCCCGGCAATTAAGGCCTGCGCTATAGCCGTCATTCGGCTATAGCGTGGGCGGGAGGTGGTTAAAATACTCCAATCTCTGTTATCTATGAATTATTATATGCTACCACTAATTGGCATTCTGAATTTCCTTTGACTGGCAGAAATCCCTTCCCCATAAGTACCCTTTGGTGTACATGTATCTATATATTAGATTGCTCCCAACAGGTATACACACTATAACACAGAAAATGCAAAACACTACTTTAAATGAAACAGAATTCATTCTGTTGGAAAAAAAATGTTTCCCCCCTTTCTGAACTATCATCTGTTTTCTTTATTTTTCCTAGATTCAAAATTGAAGCAGTCACCAACAGGTACAGTGTTAAATGGTATTTGCTAAATTATTTACCACATGAAGCAATATTTAACACATTTTTCTGTCTTTTCCCACACGCTAAGAGTGTATTTGCATGTTATATATGCATTTAAGCCATTCGCTTTTAAACTAATACACCATAGACCATGCATAGATTTAACATTTGGATTGTTCCCTATTTTGCAGTTTACTTCAGAGCTACCTCAATCTAAATATTTTTTCTGTTTGGCTTGCCTCTTATATTGATTTATTTGGCATTTCAAGCGCCATTCAAAAGCATTTTCAGAATATGGATTGCTCAAAATAAAGTCATAAAAAAATAGATTGTGCTGTATTTTCCTCCATCGGTTTCTCAAAATGAACAGCAAGAGCACACCTTCTGCAGCTCTTCAATTTTTATCTGTGACATAAAATTCTCCTTATGTGAGATGACTATTTCAGAGTGCCAGGACAAGGACTCAACCATTTTCTTCTTAATTAGAAAAGATGTATACACTTGCTGTATGCTGCCTTTTGGATGTGAATAGGAGACATTTGTCAGTTCCAGTTTGGAACCAACAGCTTGAAAATATATTTATATCAGAAGCAAACAGAAGTTTGTTAAAAACTGCAGGTGACAAAATTAAAGTACAGAACAAAAACATAGATAGGTAGCGCTGTTGCTGGTTAAGAATAATTAAGAAACAAATGTCCTCTTAGAAAATAGGGAGCTTGTGGACAATGACACAGTAAGATTATAAAAGGAAGATGAACAAAAACCTTTTGTAAGGACTAAAAACAGTCTGGGCAAGCCTTTCGGGGAAGCGTGAAGCAGGCTCCAGACATGAAAGAAATAAACAAAAGAGAAGCGCCTCCGGATCAGGATCAGTTAAAAGACTTTAATATACAAAACTAATATGTCCACTTACATAGATATAAGGCAAGTAGAGCACAGATATTCCTCGAGTAGTGATGTCCCAGTGTGAGTAGCCTGTTTGTTAGATCTGTCCATAGGAGAGAGGAGTGACAGTCCCATCCAGCAGGATGTGGGAGCTCTATCCCAGGGCTGAAAACGAGGCTTGGCTCCGATGAGCTGTGGAACGCAGGCCTCTGGCGTGGTGACGTCACTAGCAGTGCGAAGACATTTTGGCGCATGCGCACTGTGTATTACAGGTGCATGCCTTCCTCAAGCATAGAGGACGAAGGCTCATAGAAGCCTTATATGTGCTCACCAAAGGAGCCATCTAGTGGAGATTGCGTACTACAACACAACCAAAAATGCCAATTTTTCTGCATCGGAGACATCAGTGAATTTTAGGCCATGGGGATTATTGTTGCAGTGATTGACAAATTCTAATGTATCCTGAGAGGAACCACTCCAGATGATAATAATATCATCTATGTATCTACCATAGTATACAAGATACCTATAGTAGGGATTGTTGTCCCATATATACTTGTGTTCCCAGAGACCCATTGCCAGATTAGCATACGAGGGGGCAAAATTGGCACCCATTGCAGTGCCTTGAACTTGTACATAAAATTGATTGTCAAAGGAAAAATAATTATGTTTTTTATAGGCTGAAACATGTCTCCCTTAGTATATATATATATATATGTTTTTATATATATTTTTTATATATATTTTCTTATCATTGGGAAACTAGAGTTATATATATGCCTATCATCTTTAGTTTTACCAATATTCTAGTCAATGCAATACTTTCCAATGCACACACATATATATATAGGGAATTCAGTCCATGATAGATTTATATCTATCTTTTTTCCCTTTTTTCCCCTCTCCCTCATTCTTATTCAACAATCAGTTATTTTTAATGTTCACTGCCTAGGTTTTGAAAATATCCCCCCTCACACATCTTATGATGACCTAGTTATGAGATTTTTTTATACTGACTTTACCGCAAAAAAATGTTCTTTTTATTTATTCTATTACGTTCCTCATTTATTGTTTTTATAATTATATTTATCTGATTATACCATGTTTAGTTCCAAAAGATAACAAATATGCCGTCGCCTGTATACTATGGTCCCATAGATGACAGCATATACACACTTCTCTCATTAGATCTCTATTTGTTTTTTATCTTCACAGCCCCTCTGCTTTTGATATATATATTTTTGAACTTCTGTTGCTGGAGTCCCTCTATTCAGGTTGTGTTGTAGTATGCAATCTCCACTAGATGGCTCCTTTGGTGAGCACATATAAGGCTTCTATGAGCCTTCGTCCTCTATGCTTGAGGAAGGCGCGCGCCTGTAATGCACAGTGCGCATGCGCCAAAACGTCGTCGCACTGCTAGTGACGTCACCGCGCCGGAGGCCTGCGTTCCACAACTCATCTGAGCCAAGCCTCGTTTTCATCCCTGGGATAGAGCCTACACATCCTGCTAGACGGGACTGTCACTCCTCTCTCCTATGGACAGATCTGACAAACAGGCTACTCAAGCTGGGATCACTACTCGAGGAATATCTGTGCTCTACTTGCCTTATATCTATGTAAGTGGACATATTCATTTTGTATAATAAAGTCTTTTAACTGATCCTGATCCAGAGGTACTTCTCTTTTGTTTATTTCTGACAAAATTAAAATGTTTGTAAACCCAAAACCTAAAATGTGATATAGTGCAGCTTACAAGTCATTGGTATGGAAGCTGAAATTTGTTTTCTTTTTTTTTCCAAGCCTATTTCATTTTTTTTTTTACCTATGTAGCGGTAGGTTGCTACGAGTTACTAACATCCACCAAATCACCCTGCTGCCAGACCCCCATATATCATCTCTGAGACAATGAGCAGTCATTTGCATAGTTTTGTTGTGTTTATTGCGGGATACAACTTGGTTGGGGTAAAGGAAGATATGGGACGCCCATAGCACTTATTGAATTGTCATCACATTTGTAGAACATTGATTAGCAGCTTTAGCCCTGAAAATGCTGCACTCACAGTCTGTTCTCCTGCATGTCTCCACTGCAGACTATTGCTCCTCTTCCTCCTCTGCACTGGCTCCTGCAGAGTATCACTACCCCAATCTCCCCTTTTTCAAATCCTTTGCTGCAAAACTGTTAGATTCCTGTCTCATCACTTCCAGTAAGACAAAAAGGGATCACTCTGAATAACCCCAGTTTGAAGGTTGTAGTTTGTTAATGTAATAAAGTCTCTTGAATGGTGTTGCTTCAGCAAATCAATAAGCCAGAGGCATACAATACCTCTCCCCGGTGGCTCAGTGAGTTTGGTAGTTACACAGTCTCTTGGATGGTATTACCAGAGTGCTTTACCAGGCCAGAGATATTGGCACCTCTCCCCGATGGCCTAACACACGGCAGTAGGCGGACCACTGTTCCCAGCCAGTCCATAACTGCAAACGCTGCGTTCCCCAGCCACAGCATTCTGCACTACTCTCAACAATCCTCCTTTTGCTTCTTCCATGCTGACCTTCTCCAAGCGCAAGCTCTGTTTTCCCCGGTCACAGAACTTTGTTCTACTCTCATCAGTCCTACTGTTGCTTCTTCTTCACTGACCTTCTCCAAAGTGCAAGTCCTGTGTTCCCTGGTCACAGCAGCTTGACACTAACTCCATGGTGAAGATCTTTCTCCAGGAATACATCCTAGCAGCTCCTCCAGCCCTCCTCCGTGCTTGGCGTGCCACCCACGTGGGGACACCCTGCAGCAGCTACCTAAAACTCCATTCTCCTTTTCTCCTGCACCGTCAGAATCCCCCTAGCAGCATGTGACCCCAGCTTATATGGGAGGCCTGCCCCTGCCAATACCGAATGGGAATTGGTCAGAGCTCCTCACATGAGCTGCCTGCTACTCAAACCTCAGATCCAACCTCTGTTCCAGAACAATCTTCCTGAAAGCAGGGGAGGTGCCTCTGAGTCAGAAGGCAGGTGATCACACCCACTACTACACTAAACACTCCCAATCTCAAATCAAAACAAACAGGCCCAACCTAAAGCACAGGTCCCCCTACACTAATATCTTAAACCCAGAAAAATCCTATTCTAGCACATACCTAAAGGTAGGGGGTGCTACACCTAGTAATCTTGTAAATAACACACTTTCTGTCCCCCATTGGCTACATCACTTCTACATGGAGAGAGCTGAGGATGTTACCCTAGGCTGCTATCCTGATATGGACTTTGAATACGTCCACATCTCTTCATCTCCATTGCATGTGCATAGATTGTACATTGCAGATTACCGAAGCTAGCTAGGAAGGGAAGTATTCTTTTGTGCAGTTCACAGGAAATGACAAGGACACTGCATAACTTGCAGTATAATAATAATATTCTGTATTTCCTGAGAATGCTCTTAGCTTGTAGAAAATAACTAATGCATGCAGCCATCAAATCTAAAGACTGTATGCTGCAGTATATTACATTTTTATTTTTGGTTTGATTATACTTTAAAGGGGAACTGCAGTCTGCTCACATAATTTATAATAAAAACATCTTTGCCATTTGGGAACTTCCCCCCAGACACTTTGCATATTATTTTATGCATACTATGATTCTGTACTTGCAGAAATCTCCCTCCACTGAGTGGCTGTAGCCATATTAACTCCGGACAGCTGAAGCTGCTGCCTATTCTACTTCCTGAATTTACACAGACACACAGAGGCACACCTCCAGCTCTGCAGCCCTGCAGCTGCCATTGGCCCTCTTATGACTTATCCCCCCTCCCTTCCTGGCAAACTCTCATGAGAGTGAGAGAGAGAGCTGTGCATGTCATAAGCCTAGGCTAATGACCAGACAAGTAGGCTGTATAAGGTATTTACTGGCAGAAAAAAATGTTTTACTATCCAAAGTTAAAACAACAAGGGCAGAGGATTTATTAGATGGACAGTTGAAAAAATGACTAAAGGTCCGCTTTAAGGATGGTGCTCAGAAAGTGTTATACAGTGCTGTGAAATAGCATATGCCCGTTCTTGGTTTTTTACTTTTTTGCATATTTGTCACACTTAAATGATTCAGATCATCAAACAAATTTTAATATTACACAAAGATAACTAAAGTAAATACAAAATGCAGTTTTTAAATTATGATTTCATTTATTAAGGGAAAAAAGCTGTCCAAACCTGCCTGGCCCTATGTGAAAACGTAATTGCCCCCCCCCCCCCCCCTCCCCCTCCCCCCCGCTAAATCATGAATGAAGTGGGATTAACCACATTTTTTGGAAAGTGAAGTTCAATTTTACTTGCCACACCCAAGCCTGATTACTGCCAGGCTTGTTGAATCAAGAAATCCCTTAACTAGAAGCTGTCTGACAATGTGAAGCACGCTAAAAGATCTCAAAAAGCAACATATCATACCATGATCTAAAGAAATTCAAGAACAGATGAGAAACTAATTGACATGTATCAGTCTGGAAAGGGTTACAACGCCATTTCTAAGGCTTTGGGACTCCAGTGAACCATGGTGAGAGCCATTATTCACAAATGGCCAGCCTTCCAAAATTATGCCAAGAGCACAACTACGACTCATCCAGGAGGTCATAAAAGAACAAAGAATAACATCTAAAGAACTGCAGGCCTCACTTGCATCAGTTAAGGTCAGTGTTCATGATTCAACAATAAGAAAGGGATTGGGCAAAAATGGCATCCATGGGAGAGTTCCAAGGCAAAAGCCACTCTTGACCAAAAAGAACACAAAGTCTTGGCTCACATTTGCCAAAAACATCTTGATTATCCCCAAGACTTTTGGACAAATATTCTGTGGACTGATGAGACAAAAGTTGAACTTTTTGGAAGGTGTGCTTTGCATTACGTAAGTATTTCATAAAAAGAACACCATACCAACACAGTGGCGGAACTACCGCCATAGCGACATACACGGGCGCTATGGGGCTCGCAGCCGAGTGGGGCCCGGTGAGGACAGGCGGCTCCATGGGTGAGAGCGGGCGGCTTTGCGGGCCCGCGGGTGAGAGCAGGCGGCTTTGCAGGCCCGCGGGTGAAAGCGGGCAGCTCCACGCGTCCGCGGTGAGAGCATGGGCAGCTCCAAGGCTGTCAGGCGGTGAGACCACTGAGCGGCTCGTGTGTGAAGCGGGCTGGCCAATCAGGGAGCTGGCAGGTGGGGGTGCATAGAGATGACATCATCTCTCACTGCCCGGCGCCTTCCCTGCATCCCTGCAGTGCAGTTCTTCCATCACTGTGCAGGCAGCCTCAGGAAGCAGAGAGATGACATTATCTCTCTGCTGCCTGACTGATAATCTGCTGCCTGACTCTGGGACACAGCAGGAAAGTGACACAAGTGACAATCCGTAATGTGTGACAGGTGAAGTGGCAAGTGACAATCCGGGACGTGGCAAGTGACAATCCGTAATGTGTGGCAGGTGACGTGGTAAGTGACAATCCGTAATGTGTGGCAGGTGATGTGGCAAGTGACAATCCGTAATGTGTGGCAAGTGACAATCTGGGACGTGGCAAGTGACAATCAGTAATGTGTGGCAAGTGACAATCTGGGACGTGGCAAGTGGACAGTCGGCAATTTCTAGTTAGGCCCCTGTACCAACAGTCAAACATATATTAAACAATATTAAGGTTTTGGAGTGGTTTAGTCAACGTCCGGACTTAAATCCAATTGAGATTCTGTGGCGTGACCTTAAACAGGCCGTTCATGCTCGAAAACCCTCTAATGTGGTTGGATTAAAACAATTCTGCAAAGAAGCGTGGGCCAAAATTCCTTTACAGCAATGTGAAAGACTCCTTGCCAGTTATCGTAAATGCTTGGTTGTAGTTGTTGCCGCCAAGTGTGGCACCTGTTATTAGGTTTAGGGGCAATTACTTTTATACATAGACATCTATTGGACTGCCATCACGTGGATGAACAGAACACCTGTGCATCTCTATGCTGGCAAAATACAGCTTCTGCACGAGACACACAAGTAATTGTTTGTGTGAACGAGACCCAGTAGCTGTAGACAAAACTATGTTCATGTGTATCATTATACAGATGACCTAAAAATAGTAATAATGTAATAATCTAGTTTCTGTTACAAGTATACATTTATAAAAACAAAGATCAAAGTCATTGTTCAATCCCTGGGGTTGTATTGTAGCTAATCTTAAATCTCAGTTTCCTGTCCCCACTATGTCTCAAAGAGATATATGACCTATCACCACATATTTTAATTATGCAACTGTGTGGGACATCTTCACAGAGTGTCTAGCTGTTTTTTGGGGTTTTTTTCATAAACTATATTGGTTTATGTCAATACATTTCAAATTAGTCTAGTAAGTTCGCTGCTTGGAAATTCCAAATCTTAAAAATGTCACATTTACCTGAAAAATAATTTACATTTTTAAACTTTTAGAGTCTTTATTAAATCAATACATAACTGCGCACGAAAAAAAAAATACTTTGCAATGCAGTTTTTTTTTGTTTTTTTTTGCACCTGATAATGTACATTTTTTTCTCTTTCTTATATGGCGCATTCACAAGATGGCAAATTGTGGCTTTACTTTGACTGTTCTGCCTCAGTAATTTAAAGTCAGGAATGTTTTTCATTATTCTGTTAAGTTGTGTTCATGTTCCTTTCTTTTTAGTGTGAGCAGAATGAGTTGCATTCAAGTGTATTGAACTCCCTCTTACCGCATCTACTTTCTCCAAAAAAACGTTGAAGTGAGCATCTGATGTATTCATAACACATTGCAAGGTATCTCATCATCATCTCCTAGTCTAGGGCTACAGCAGTAAAGGAACAACAAGTATTTCATACAAGTTGATAACATGATTGCAGAACTGAGTTTTAAGCCTTGAAGTAAGAAAGAAATGAGGAAAAGACAGGTGATAAGAGAGCGCAAACCTCAATAGCTTATAAAGTATTCAAGTTTCTCTAGTTGGCTAGAATGCAACAGAAACTTTCTAGTATAAGTTAGTGTTTTAAAGTGAATTACTGTATCTCATTTGGAAAAAAAAAAGCTCAAGGCGTTTATGGGCAGATAAAAATGTTTCAGTGGAATGTGGTAGGGCTGATTAGCAATTGATCCTTTATTCTTTGCTAAGACTTAGGCTGTGTTCACACTTATGTGAATTGGATGTGGGTTTCCCCGCAACCAATTTGCATAGCAGGACCGTTTCTCTATGGAGCCAGTTCACACATCTCCGCAGCAGCTCTGGTGCGATTTGCACTGGAGCCCTGTGCATCTTTTGGTCCATTTCAGGTCTGAATTCAGCCAAAAAAGTGGTCTGAAATCGGATCTGAAACTGTGAATGGAGACCCACAGGACTCCTGCTGTGAGCCGCTGCGTGTTATAGTGTGAATCCAGCCTTAAAGCATATGTTACCCCACAAAACAAGATTAAGTATATGTTTCTGTATATACTGTACATTTGTACATTTTTACATTTACATTTTAATAAATTTTTATTTATTCTATTGCCTTAAAAAACCTGGTGATCCTGCTAGTTCGCCTGGATCCTTGTTTCAAACATCCGTCCTGCCATGGTCAGTTTGCGTCCATGTAATCACTGCTGAGAGTTACAGGAAACACACGCCAGCACACAATGTGCCTGTACCTCCCTTGGTCAGTTGTGTAGCCACCCCCCTCCCCCAGTCTTCTAGGTTTAGTAAGGGAGGCTTACAAACACACAGTGGGGATGTTTTCCCATATGTGGCTGACATCAAACAGGAATTATGTCAAGCAGAAGACTGGTGGTCTTTCATTACACAGTGGGTGGGCAGAATTACTGACACAGCGGGCAGGTGGGCTTGCATATCACACACAATTGGGAAGTAACTTCCCTGTCTATGTGTACTGCATATAAAGTGATTGTAAAGTCTTGTTTTTTTTATAAAAATAACAAACATGTTATACTTACCTGCTCTGTGTAGTGGATTTGCACCAAGCAACCCAAATCCTCCTCTTCTCGAGTCCCTCTTCTGTGCTCCTGGCCCCTGTTGAGTGCCCCCAGAGCAAGCAGCTTGCTATGGGGACACCCAAGCCGAGCTGCAGCTCCGTGTGTCCATTCAGACATGGAGCTGTGGTTTGGTCCTGCCCCCTCTCTCTCCTGATTGGCTAACTGACTTTGACTGACAGCAGTGGGAGCCAATGACACTCGTGGACATCACTGGACAGAGATGGGGCTCAGATAAGTATTAGGTAGGCCGGGGGGGGGGGGGGGGGGGCTGCTGCACACAGAAGGCTTTTTATCTTAATGCATAGAATGCATTAAGATAAAAAACCTTCTGACTTTACAACACCGTTGTGAAAACTGCAAATTTGAAGCGGTAGTAAACTGGACTTAAAGAAATAAAAAAATCCCCTGCAAGGCAATGTCATAATGTGCTAGTATGAGAGACTTACCTTAAACTGAAGCCCTTCAGCATTGCGCTGTCACTGCTGAGAGGGCTTCCATCTTCACCAAGTCTTCCTTTCGGGTTTGTGGCCTCCAGCCACATGAGTGGCCAGGGGTATGATTACTTCCTTAAAGCTTCTAAACTCCCCTCTATAGTCACAATCCCTGAAACAGTACATAGATTCTATTCTCAACCCAAACACCCTAAACATGGGATATCTGTTATATATGCAGCTTTTAATGACCACCAACCTTACTCCCAAATCACTACCCTCTCAAAATGGATAGATAAACTGAATATTATAGAAACCACTCTTATGTGGCAGCGGGCCTTTAAAACTACATATACAGCATACCATTGCTCCAACCATTGGCAAACCTACCAAAAAAACATACAGAGATGGTACTTGACACCCTATAGATTCTCAAAAATATACCAAGGTTGTTCCAATACCTGTGGGAGATCTTGTGGCAGTATAGGCACCATCACACATCCTGTGATTTTGTAGATCTCTTAGCTCCTTTTGGAAACAAATTTTCTCCCTAATTTCTTCTATAGTGCACATCCCCATAATGCCCAACCTGTCACTAGCTCTACACTACCTAGAGATAGAAAAATTCCCTCCCAGATCACAAGTAGAAATAATATACCTTCTACTAGCAGCAAAGCTAAATATCACCAGACTTTGGAAAACATTGGAACCCCCTTCATTGGCATCCATAATCACAGACCTTAATCTTCAATGTGAGATGGAGAAACTAGTAGCTAGGAAAAAAACTATCCAAAGATAAGTTCCTTTTCCAATGGTCTTCATGGTTATCACATCCTAGCTGCACTGTACAAATGTAATGTTTTCTTGGTTGACACTTGTTCATTAGTTTGCTGGTACTCCCCTTCCATCCTCTCTCCCTTCCCATCCCTATCTTACCACCCCCTTTCTTTCCCCCTCCCCCCTCCGCTTGAGCCATCTCTACCAATACCTCCAGTTGTAGACATATGTTTGATTATCTGTATTGAATTTAACAATGCATTGAATGTTATGAGTATTTCCATATTTTGTTATTTGTGCTCCAGTTGGACCATCTGACAAGATTGCACATGTATATGCTACCTCTTTGTGTGAAAACATAATAAAGAATATTGAAACTAAAAAACAATATGAAGTTAGGCATTTGTATCAACTGGGGGGGTATGGCAGCATAGTGCATCGTGCAAAATATCTGGACCAAGAGTGCACAGCCAGAGAGCCAATTAAAATATCAATCTTGTTCTGTCCATGGCTGCCAAACCCGGTCATATTTCTGAGGACACCCCCTGTTGACACGTATATGTCAGCTTGTACATGGGTAGTACTGCATCAATAGATCACTCCCATGATTCCAACGTACGGGGGAGGGGGAAGTCCATTTAACCGGTATCTCTTTTTTGGCATAATAAAATAAAAAATAAATCAAGAGCTTGGTGTATCAAGGTCGCTGTTCATTGTCATGTATAGGGATGAGCCGAACACCCCCGTTTGGTTCGCACCAGAACTTGCGAACAGGCAAAACATTTGTTTGAGCACGCGAACACCATTAAAGTCTAGGGGTTACGAACATGAATAATCAAAAGTGCTGTTTTTAAAGGCTTATATGCAAGTTATTGTCATAAAAAGTGTTCGGGGACCTGGGTCCTGCCCCAGGGGACATGGATCAATGCAAAAAAAAGTTTTAAAAACGGCCGTTTTTTCAGGAGCAGTGATTTTAATAATGCTTAAAGTCAAACAATAAAAGTGTAATATTCCTTTAAATTTCATACCTGGGGGGTGTCTATAGTATGCCTGTAAAGGGGCGCATGTTTCCCGTGTTTAGAACAGTCTGACAGCAAAATGACATTTCAAAGGAAAAAAAGTCATTTAAAACTACTCGCGGCTATTAATGAATTGCCGGTCCGACAATACACATAGAAGTTCATTGATAAAAAATGGCATTGGGAATTCCCCACAGGGGAACCCTGAACCAAAATTGAAAAAAAAATGACGTGGGGGTCCCCCTAAATTCCATACCAGGCCCTTCAGGTCTGATATGGATATGAAGGGGAACCCCAGCCAAAATTTTTTAAAAAATGGCGTGGGGTCCCCCTCAAAATCTATACCAGACCCTTCAGGTCAGTTATGAATTTTAAGGGGAACCCCAGCCAAAAATTTTTAAAAAATGGCGTGGGGTCTCCCCAAAAATCTATACCAGACCCTTATCCGAGCACGCAACATGGCAGGCCACAGGAAAAGAGGGGGGATGAGAGAGCGCCCCCCCCTGAACCATAACAAGCCACATGCCCTCAACATTGGGAGGGTGCTTTGGGGGAGCCCCCCAAAACACCTTGTCCCCATGTTGATGGGGACAAGGGCCTCATCCCCACAACCCTTGCCTGGTGGTTGCGGGGGTCTGCGGGTGGGGGGCTTATCGAAATCTGAAAGCCCCCTTTAACAAGGGGACCCCCAGATCCCGGCCCTCTCCCCTGTGTGAAATGGTAAGGGGGTACAAAAGTACCCCTACCATTTCACAAAAAAAGTGTCAAAAATGTTAAAAATGACAAGAGACAGTTTTTGACAATTCCTTTATTTAAATGCTTCTTCTTTCTTCTTTCTTCTATCTTCTATCTTCCTTCGGTTTCTTCCTCCATCTTCTTCTTCTTCTGATTCTTCTGGTTCTTCCTCCGGTGCTCTTGTCCGGCATCTTCCTCCGCAGCGCCAGTGTCTTCTTCCCTTCGTCTTCTTGGGCCGCTCCGTATCCAGCATGATGGGAGGCTCCCGCTGTGTGACGCGTCTCCCCTTCTGATGGTTCTTAAATAACGGAGGGAGGGGCCACCCGGTGACCCCGCCTCCCTCTGACATCAAGGGGAATGCCACAGGGAAGTCCCCGTCAAGTCCCCATGCGTCAGAGGGGGGCGGGGTCCCCGGGTGGCCCCACCCTCCATTATTTAAGAACCGTCAGAAGAGGAGAAGCATCACACAGCGGGAGCCTCCCATCATGCTGGATGTAAAGCGGCCCAGAAGACGAAGGGAAGAAGACGCCGGCGACGCGGAGGAAGATGCCGGACGAGAACACCGGAGGAAGAACCAGAAGAACCAGAAAAAGAAGAAGATGGAGGAAGAAACCGAAGGAAGATAGAAGATAGAAGATAGAAGAAAGAAGATAGAAGATAGAAGAAAGAAGAAAGAAGAAGCATTTAAATAAAGGAATTGTCAAAAACTGTCTCTTGTCATTTTTAACATTTTTGACACTTTTTTGTGAAATGGTAGGGGTACATTTGTACCCCCTTACCATTTCACACAGGGGGGAGGGCCGAGATCTGGGGGTCCCCTCATTAAAGGGGGCTTCCAGATTCCGATAAGCCCCCCGCCCGCAGACCCCCACAACCACCGGGCAAGGGTTGTGGGGATGAGGCCCTTGCCCCCATCAACATGGGGACAAGGTGTTTTGGGGGGCTACCCCAAAGCACCCTCCCAGTGTTGAGGGCATGTGGCCTGGTACGGTTCAGGAGGGGGGGATTTTTGGGGAGACCCCACGCCATTTTTTTTTAAAGTTGTGGCACGGGGTTCCCCTTAAAATCCATACCAGACCTGAAGGGTCTGGTATAGATTTTGAGGGGGACCCCACGCCATTTTTTTAAAAAATTTTGACCGGGGTTCCCTTTAATATCCATACCAGACCTGAAGGGCCTGGTATGGAATTTAGGAGGACCCCGCCCACATTATTTTTTTAAAAATTTTGGTTCGGGGTTCCCCTGTGGGGAATTCCCATGCCGTTTTTATCAATGAACTTTTATGTTTATTGTCGGACCGGCAATTCATTAATAGCCGCAAGTTGTTTTAAATGACTTTTTTTCCTTTGAAATGTCATTTTGCTGTCAGACTGTTCTAAACACGGGAAACATGCGCCCCTTTACAGGCATACTATAGACACCCCCCAGGTATGAAATTTAAAGGAATATTACACTTTTATTGTTTGACTTTAAGCATTATTAAAATCACTGCTCCTGAAAAAACGGCCATTTTTAAAACTTTTTTTTGCATTGATCCATGTCCCCTTGGGCAGGACGCAGGTCCCCAAACACTTTTTATGACAATAACTTGCATATAAGCCTTTAAAATAGCACTTTTGATTTCTCCCATAGACTTTTAAAGGGTGTTCCGCGGCTTTAAAATTTGCTGCGAACACCCCAAATTGTTCGATGTTCAGCGAACTGGCGAACAGCCGATGTTCGAGACGAACATGAGTTCGACTCGAACTCGAAGCTCATCCCTAGTCCTGTATACCCAATAAGGCTAATTTGCGAAGAGAGAAGGTTGTCTAAAGATTCCTGTGCTAGTTTTTCTTCTATAACGTCAGCCTTAAGACTGAGTAAAGTGGGAAATTGTGCTCTTGCCGCATGACTCAACTGATAGTAGCTGAAAATCATCCAGCTAGGGAGGAGTTTATATTTGACAGTAAGGTCCCAAAATGATAATAGCACTCCTGCAGGCATTATATCTTTCCGTACCTTAATCTCAAATCGAGCCCAAAGTTGCTTGTACGGTATCTTTTAAACTTGAGGGAAGGAAGGATCTCCCTATAACGGGCAGAAGGGAGGCCACTGATTGGGACTTATGCCGCGTACACACGACCAGACTTTCCGTCAGAGTAGACTCTGACGGCAGCATAAGAAATCACTTTCTAGCCACCACCCAAACTCGTAGGGTTACTTTAGTGGGGTCAGGGAGGGGGGGATATGCTTTTTGGCCCCTATATACCAAGTTACTGAGTTCCCTAAAGGAGCCCAGAATGGCCGCCTCCAGACAAACAGCAGCATTAGCCCTAGATTGTTCGAACCACCATCTAAGTGTAACTAGGAAAGTCACCCAATAATATACTCTAGCGCTGGTAGATTTGCGATCTACCATATGTTAGGTAAATTTAGTAACTTGTTCGTTAAATAGGTTAGGTTTGCCTCTGTTCCAGCTTGGCTGACGTTGTGTGTGTTTCCATACTGACCGGTGGGTGTTGCTGTTATCACTGGCCAGTGTTGGAAAGGCAACGTGTCGAAGCGTATGGATGCTCTTCTGTCCCGGAGACAACTCGGTGGAGGTGGTCCGCCTAGTTGCATTCTGGGCGAGGGTATTTATGGGACAGACGCCATATTGTGGGGTTCGTTTTCAGCCACCTGCTGGCCCTCCTGGCCGACAGGTATGCGTTAGAGAGCAATCTCGTGGTCCTCCGTTCCGGAGGCCCACGCCGCTGCGGCACAGGGGTGGGCCCAGAAGCTTGTCTGGGGCCTACCACAGCAGCCGTGGAATGGTCCTGAGCTGTCTATCCAGAACAGAAGAATCTGGACAACCAAGGAGATCCCAGGGGAGGACCCATCATGAAGTATCATGCAGCGTGCTGGTCTGGAGAGGGGCCTGGTGACTCGGTTGGAGGACGTATCCTAAAAGTAACTATACAGCATAGTGTTGCCAGGTTGGCTTAAAGGTTCAAGCACTGTGACTGACATTCACCATAAAACCGATACATCCTGTGGCAGAGGATCATACAGGTTTATCCCAAACAAGTCTGTGGCAGAGACTTTTGTTCGTGCTACGTACTGGCTGCTAAGCAAGTGAGAGAGGCCTATCCAGGCGAGCAAAGAGTGTGTCCCACGAGGGGAGCGCATTCCATTGTAATATCCAAATTCTACCAGGACATTTGTCAAGAATCTTACAAGAAGATATTTGAGTTTCTTCTGCGGTTTCC
This sequence comes from Aquarana catesbeiana, assembly GCF_042186555.1. Taxonomy (NCBI): domain Eukaryota; kingdom Metazoa; phylum Chordata; class Amphibia; order Anura; family Ranidae; genus Aquarana; species Aquarana catesbeiana. The sequence continues at coordinate 478,654,984 of NC_133326.1, read as the reverse complement.
CTTCTGCCTCTTTCCTGCTACTTCTTTAGTAAATCGTTTAATAAAGCTTTGAAAACATATTCAAGTGTTGGTGCATGTATCGTCCAGAGGTAAACTCAACGGAACCTGTAAAACAGAGGGAAGGAGAGTGAAGGTAACAAGCCCGCTTAAACCAGCAGCTCCACTGAGAGTTATTGCTACATACTATCAGGTTGGGTAGTGCCAATCCACCACAGTTTACTGGGAGCTGAAGGATTGATTTGGATAAGCGTGGAGGAGATCACTGTCACAAAAAGGAGCTAATACAGCCATCCAGGTCTTTAAAAAAGGGGGAAGGAATCCATACTGGACAGTTTCTAAAGACATAGTGAAATTTAGGTAAGTAAATCATCTTTAGTAAATTTATGTGGCCAAGGAGGTTAAGTGGTAAATTTTTCCATCATGAGCAGTGTTCCTTGAGTCGCATAAAGCTATAGGAAAAAGATTAAGGTGGTGGAAGGGTCGCAGGTCTTGTGTAACATTAATCCTCAGGTTTTTAAACTCCTCTACCCACAGCAGGGGGTCTGAATTGTGGATACCCTGGCCCGAGGGTTGATAGGAAAAAGGGCTGACAGTCCAGTTGATTCCGACTCCCGAGAAGCATCCAAATTCATTGAATGCCTCAAGGGCTGTAAGGAAGAGTTTGCACTATGCAGGTATAATAGTGTGTTATCCACATTGAGCAAAATCTTCTCCTCCAGAGAGCCAACCCAGAGCCTTAATGCGCTGGGAACCTCGAACCAAGATTGCCAATGGCTCCAGTGCCAACGCAAATAGGCCAGGTGACAGAGGACAACCCTGGCGGGTCCCTCTCTGGAGGAGAAAGAAATCAGAGAAAGTGTCATTTGTACGAATCCTTGCTCTAGGCCCTAGAGTCTAGGGGATTTGTATAGCATACCCAGTCACTGCCAAAGCCAAACCTCCTCAGGACCTCCCATAGATACTCCCACTCCACAGAGTCAAAAGCTTTTTCTGCATCTAATGAAACAATGACTTTCGTGCCTCAGTTACTGGGGGAAGTAGCTGAGTTGAGAATAGATATGTGCAGACTGAAATATTTTGTTTCTGAATTTCGGTTTTGTCTGAAAAATAAATTTATTTAGTTACTCCTAAATTCGTTTTTATTTATTTTGTTTCGTTAAAAAATGCATTCGTATGAAAATCTGAATGAATTAGGTCAAATCTGTCAATTGAAAGATTACCGCGTCTGTCGGATGTTCTAAGGAGATTTGACAAAGCAGCTAAACTGTACGACGCCGCAATCGTACATTTCCGGTCGAATGCTCCACCCACAAGCTATAGTAGAATTCTAATGTTGTTTGACTAGTATTAATTATAATTGTTAATTATTATTACTAGTCAAATAACATTAGAATACTTCTATACCCTATGGGTGGAGCATTTGACCGTAAATTTCCGCTCGTGGTGATCTTATGTTTTTAGCTGCTTCGTTGAATCTTAGCGTCGAATGGTACTATACATATTTTTTATCATATTGAATGATACGATACCTGTTTGTTTCTGTTTCTGTCAAATGGTCTACCCCAACAGCCAATGGTATTGCGTTTTATCAAAATTCATATATCTTCCTTCCTGTTCGCTCTGCGCTCCTAATGGTTCTGGTTCACACTGGCAATGGCAGCATCCGACGGTGACTCCAGGCAGTTCGACCCCATGGAGGTTCCTGGCCCTTCTATGGAGGCAGCAGCACCACCACCATCAAAAAAGCACAGGAGGGGGACACAAGCTGCAACCAGCAGGAAGCTCAACCTTCCATGAACTCACATTGAGTCCCAGGTCCTTGTAAGGGAAACGCTTTCTTGGTGGATGCAGCTGTGTAGCACCCGATCCAGAGAGACCATTCGGGAGTGGAAGCGGATGAAGTGGGAGGAGATCTCCAAAAGTTCAGGAGATGCAGCACCATCAGCGTGACGCGTCTGCCTGTTGCAAAAAATTCAGCGACATAAAACAGTAAGTAACGTGTCTGATTATTTTATTTTTTTACATTTTAAAAGTCCCAGATTATGCCCAAAAACAAGTCCCCCCCCGCACACACATAAACATATATTATTGCTATCACATGTGATGTCAGTAAAGTGTGCCTAGCCTACACATGAAAGCATATTTTGCACGTTACATATTATCACCACGATCATTGTGAGAGGAATATTTCCATGGCGGTTATTTGCTCTTATCACTAAACTGATGAGCAGTAAGTGCTTTTAAGTTCTACTTGACCACCTATAGGTCCCCCCCCCCCCTTCCTGACCAGGCCATATTTTTCTATTTAGCGCACTGCAGCTTTAACTGACAATTGCATGCTCCTACGATGTAGTACCCAAATTGAGTTTACGCCTTTTTCCTGCCACATAAAGAGATTTTTTGGTGGTATTAGATCACCGCTGGGTTTTTATTTATTGTTATTGACACAAAAAAAAACAGTTAAACATAAAAAAAAAAAAAAATTTGTGTTATGACGGCTAGACTTAACCAGCTTGTGGACCTGCCGTATGTTTACTATGGTTTACTATGGTACAAGTGGTTAATGCTTTGCAAAGGAAAAAAGAAATTTACACCATTTCACAGTTCACACAAGTGTGTAATTAGAAAGGTGGCTGGACATTTATTTACTCGGCACAATCCTGTCTTATATATTTTACCAAATGTTTGGGTGCCTTATTGTGCACAAAGAAAGCATATGTTTTTCGTTTTTCCAAAAATAAATTGGGTTAATAAAAAAATTTCAAATCTTGTGCTACATGACTAGCCCCTACACTGCGGTGGAAATGCTCTGCAATCTTGCTGCAAAGGTCCAAGATTTGAGAAATCTTGTTGTTTTTCTCCACTGGGATTGCACCCTTGACCACTAAATGCAGTAGTATGTGTGCAGAACAGCACACACCGACAAAAGATCCATCTTGGAGCGCTTTCACCATGTTTGAATCTCCATCTGTCACTATGAACCCAACAGTAACATTGGTGACTGCGCGCTCTCCAAACCAATTGGCCAACATCGATCTAATTGCCCGCAACATGTTGGCAGAGCTGTGTTTATCATCACAGACTTCTGTGTGGAGCAGGAAAGCTTGATAACCCTGCTGGTCTTGCTCTGCAGACCTGCTTCCTGATGAAGTTCGATCTCTTACACTAGTGCCACCACCAACAGGCACAGTGGCCTGCCACCAGTGTGCAGTCAAAATACAGGAAAGCGTGCTGACCACTGGGAACTGTCCACAAATCAGTGATCAAATTAATTGTCTAACCCTCTGCTTTGGCCATTTTTTACTTCAATACTGCAACGCACAAATGGTATAGTGCTGGAACAATCTTTCTGCTGAAAGTTGTTTGTGCAGGAACAACATATTGTGGAGCAAGGGCATACATGAGCTGTTTAAATGGCTCCCCTTCAATCATGCAAAAAAATGTTCCTCCAACAGCAATGAATTGGCCAATGAGGCAGGTGATCTTGTTGGCCTGCTGTTTTGACATGCCCTTGGAACTAAAGTCAACAAAGCTATCTAGAGTAGGCTAATGATGTCCATGGGAGGATGAGGAGCCTGATTGAGTGAGCAGTGGAACTACTGCACGTGGACACTTTGTCTTACTTGAACCTTCTCTATTGGCTGTGCTCTGAGTAAGTGGTGTGGTTGAGGAGGTACCACCAGTATAGTCAGAGTCCGTAACAATGCTGCTTCCTTCCCTACCACCTTCTTTTTCTGCCTCTGCCCACAGTAAAGTAATGGTGGTAATTTTTAAGGTGTAGGTTCATACCAGTATTGGTTAAATGTCCCAACTTTTTCCCCCTGCTCACTTGCTTCCCACACAATTTGCACTTTCCAAAGAACCAGCCTTCCAACCTGTGAAAGTATTTCCAAGCGTTGATGCGGCGCGATGCAGCCCCTTGACCCTGTTTATCTCTAGTATTTAGGGCTGATGTAGCTCCAGCAGGTAGCACACCAGTGGGGGAAGCTGTTGCCACTACAGTTCCACGTGAACTAGTGCTAATGGCAGGGGCGCTGGTGAGGTCGGTGTTATCATCACAGGATTCTTCCTCCATAATAACAGAGGGAGAAGGGGAGTTAGCAGCAGATGAAAAAAGTGGACTGCTACCTGTCCTACTCCTCACAGAATATACCTCAGTCTTGTGGGGTAAGAGTGTATAATACGTCTGCAGTGGTTGGGGAAAGAGGAGCATCACATTCAAAATCATCATCACCACCAAAACCAGTTATTGTTGCATAGAGTCGTCTACCTCAGTAGATCTTTTCTCTTGGCACAACGAAAAAAAAGTCTCACTCTCTGTTTCTGCTGCTGTCCCCCTCAATTGCTTCTTTGGGGGGCTGGGCAGGGGCACTGGCATTGTCATTGGTGGTGGTGAGTGGTGAGTGGTGGTTTGTATTTTTTTCAAGGCTGATCTTTTTTTTGTTTTGTTTTGTTTTTTTGCTCCGGAATATTTTTTGTGTGTCTTTTGTGTGACAAGTTACCACAACACCATTATTATCTTGTATTATTTAATCTCAAGGAGATTGCTTGGTGTTGGTTTACCTTGTTAATTTCACATTGTATTTTTGAAATGTACCGGAATCCTCACAAACAAACTGTTCTTTTTGAAGGAAAACACACATAGGCGAGTATAATTGAAACAAAAATTCCTTTATTAAGGGCTGAGAACCAAACAAAGAGGGAGGCAACGCTGGAGAAACATCATAAATTGGCGAAGCCTTTGACCCCCAGGGCAGACATCAATTATTTTACAGCAAAATTGGTGGCCTGAGGAGTCCACATGTAAGGGAGAGCAGTCTGGTCCAGAAGTCCAAGAGATCCTGAAAGCAGCAGATGACATGTATGTTCCCAGGCTGTAGTACTACAAGAGCCTGCATCTTTTGCCAGACAAGACTGAACTCAGATCATCACTCTCTGGTCTTCCTTCCACGCTTCCTTCCACGCTGTGGCTCTGGTGGTGGAGTTGTGTCAGGAGGAGGAGGAGGAGGAAGAGGATGGTCCAACTCACTTAGGTGGGTTTTGTGTGTGATTTCGCCCCTCACCCCCTTAGTTAAGACTTTATAAAGAAGGTCCTCACACAGGAGGCGTTGGCCCTCCTGCATGCACTGCAGTTTGGTGGCAGCCATGCAGGCAAAGGCCTCTTCAGGAATGGGGGTGGCTCTGAGGGACGCAGAAGCCTCCTGAATGAGCCTGAGCGCTGAATCCTGCACGTTACGTCCCTTCCTGGGTCTTTTGTTTGGAAGGCGGAGGGGAGGAACCTGCAATTCAGTCAGGCTCCTACTGGGCCCGGCCTTCTCCTGGCTGCCACTTAGCCCCGCCTCCTCCTGGCTGCCACTTAGCCCCGCCTCCTCCTGGCTGCCACATTCCACAGCCTCCTCCTGTGTGGCACATTCCACAGCCTCCTCCTCCAGGCTGAGGTCTTCCTGTGTATGAAAAAGAGACAAAGTCTTTTTCTTCTTCATCAATCACACACAATTTTCATCTCATGACTGTTGCCAATTGAATGTTATCAAAATATAACAGACTATCATTCTGAGCCCAGCATTTTTCATTCTTGTCCCAATTATTTTTGCCCACTACCGTCTATTGATATGTAAAACACTTTCTTAAATCAGCAATTAGTGATCAATAACAACATCTAGTAAACATCATTTATTGCTTGCCCAGAAATCTGTAGAAGAATTCTATACCTGGCTCCAGCTGGGCTCTTCCACTTCTTCCTGGCTGGAAGTCCCAGGTTGGACATCGGAAGCCTCAGCTGGGGTGGAAGATAGGGTGGAAGGAAAAGTGGAAGGAAGGGTTGAGAGGGATTCCCTGACTTCAGTCTGGTCTGACAGAAATCGCAGTCTCTCATAGTACCACAGCCTGGGGACATAAACGTCATCTGCTACAGCTCTGGATCTCTGGGAATCCGTGACCTTCTTGCGCTCCCTAAGATAAGTGCTCCTCAGGCCACCAATTTTGGCTTTTAAATAGGGGATGGTTGCCGTGGGGACCACCGGCTTCACCAACTCCAGCAGTTTCTCCAGCGCTGCTTGCCTCTTTTGTTTATGATTATAATGAGGATGTTTCACCTGCCACAGACAGGGCAGCTCCCTGTATTTGTCTATGAACAGGGGGAGGAAATTGTGGTCATTGAAGCCATCCATTTTATCTGCAAGACACAACACAAGACAAACTCTAATGTCAGGCTAAGGTCTCCTAATCTTGTCCCAATATAGGCCTCAATCTATAAGCAGTATAGGCCCAATTTTAAATCTTACCTTCGTTATCACGATCGGCGCCTCTGATACTCCTTCCTCCGCTCACAGATCGTACGTAAGACGCACACGTGTTACGCTTTATATACACTGCGCATGCGCGAAATTCCGCCCGCCCCTGATGTTCTTTCTAGTCTATTCCCCACCCCTTCTCGTTCGCCGCAGTGGGGAAGAGCACATGGCGGAGACACAGCAGGTGTCAGATAATTACACCAACGAGGAGGAGGAAAGCCCGAAGCCAGAAACGTCTGGATCCAGAAAGAGACAATTTAAGGCCTCAAATATGTCCTTTGGGGAGATGTTGGAGATGGTGGACATCCTGTAGAAGGCCGACTATGACGGGAAGTATGAACCTTACCCCAACACCAATATCCGAAAGGCCAAGATCATGGCAAAAGTGGTCAAGAGTCTGCACCAGAATTTCGGGGTACGACGATCCAAGGATCAGCTCAGGAAGTGGTGGTCAGACCTGAAATTAAGGGAGCACGAGCAGTACAGAAGGATCAGGAGAGTGCTGCAAAAAAGTAAGTAGTTGTCCTGTGTTCCTATTCTTTCTTTTTATTACATTCGTGCTGCTCCATGAGCTTTTCTTTACTGTTGTACAGTTTAAAATGGCAACTTTCATGTTCATGGGCACATTGTTCGTTCGTATGAAACATTGTTCATTTGGCCTAGAAAACACCATTGTTTTGGCCATATGCATTTGAATACATTTTTTCGGCCCTACTTCTATTCAAATAATTTTGTTGTCTAGATGGGTTTGTAAGTAGAATGTAATGCAAACTAGATTCTGTGTAAGGAGAGGACACTCAGCAGCTGTTTACACATCTGGACGTTGGAGCACTAGTGTGGGACACCAGAACAGCCTTTTTATTAGGGGGTCCCACACAGGTGCTCCATTGTATACTATAGGGGTGTCTCTATCTGTGAAGCTTGTACAAAACAGGTAAGTATTCAAGCTTGACAAAGGGAAAAAATATTTCTTCATCTTGGAACTCTGCCCAAATAGACAATTGTACCCCACTTCCAAGCAATGTTTCATATTCCTATTTCTGCCATGAAATATCTGTGTGCTAAGTATACCTATTTTTTTTATACATAGGGGAGAAAAGACTCGGAGGACCCCACTCACCCATGGAGACCAGAGAGCCCCCACCTCAGGAACAAGGTGAAATCCCCCAAAGACAAGCAGAGCAGGAGGAGGAGGGAGACGTGGTGGAAATAGTCACCACAACAGGTGAGTGTCTGCGACCACAGGCTCAGGTAAGAGATGGATGCCGGCATATTTATAATACATGGTATGTTTTTGTTTTTATATTTTTAGGTGATCGTGATGTTGTGGATCAAGATCATTTCACCAATGAAAGTGCCCAGATCCTGATCGGGGAGATCATGGGGTGTAATAGGGACTTGGAAAACATCCAGAAAAACATCAATGATGTTCAAAAAAAAAATGAAGAACATCATTGATGTTTTAGGGCGAGTTTGAAACACCTCCAAATCCCTTCCCTCTTTTGTGCTTTTTGTAATCTCAAAATTTCTCTTATTTTTGGACATATTCGAGAAAAGCCAAATTTTGAGGATGCACACAGTGTGTCAACATGTGCTATCTGCCATCACAGGAGATCAATGGACGTGTTTTGGGGGATGCAACCCCATACTCAATAATAAAATAGCTGAGAGGAAGGGGTTGCACCCCCAAAACACGTCCCTTGATCCCCCGTGATGACAGCTAGCACATGTTGACATTCGGCAATTTGTGTGCATCTTCAAAATTTGGCTTTTCCAGGGGTGACTTCACCCCATCTGAACGCAATATCAAACACAGTTTATAAATACTCATGTCTGATATTGCCTTCAATTTCTTTAAAAGTTGAACTGTGTAAGTTCCAGATTTGTGTCTTTCTTGTTGGTTTTAAACATGCCTGTTTTACCTTAAATGGACATTTCTACTTTTAGTAATGTGACCCAAAAAATTGTTATACAACAAACATGTTGGTTTGTTTTAAAAACCTTTTCTAAATGCACATGTGATTGTGCTGGTATTAAAAAGATTGATAATCAAGAATGTGTGGATTATTGTTTCAATGCTCCAAAACGTTTGTTGTGCTCAAATTGGTGTTTTCTGTGACAATGGGGGTTATTTCCTAAGGGAAAATCCACTTTGCGCTACAAGTGCAGTTTCAGTGCAGTTTCAAGTGCACTTGTAGTGCAAAGTGTCTTTGCCTTTAGTAAATAACACCCAACAGTGCTTTGTAATGTTACACAATTGCGCCATTTTCAGGTCTCACCACATTTCTGTCAGGGTCAGTTAAAAGAAACACAAGCAGTCAATGTCACCAAAGATTTTAGTAGTTAAAATGATTTTTTTATTTTAAAAATGTTTCAGACATTGTCTGGCATTATGATGGCCCCCCTACCCTCAAAGTAATCAAGGTATCTAAGACGGACCTCACGGGCACTCAGGGGGGCAAGTCAGGACTGGCACTTTCAAGCGCCGTCAGGGTTGGTTCATTATGAATTCCGGCCTCAGGCCCAACTGGGGCAGCATAGTTGGCAAAATTTTGCCTTAAAAAGTTGTGTAGAACACAGCACGCCAGGATGAGTTGATTCAGTTTGTACTCCGCCATGTGTATGGGTGTAAGAAATAGGTGGCCATGATTCCAAATGTGTTCTCCACCACTCTTCTGGCTCTGGCCAGCCGGTAATTAAAAATCCTCTGGTCCGGGGTGAGGGTCCTCATAGGGAATGGCCGCATAAGATGGTCCCCCAGCGCAAACGCTTCATCAGCAATGAAGACGAATTGGAGTCCTTCCACATTGTCTTCTGGAGGTGGCAAGTCCAAGCTGCCATTCTGGAGACGCCTGTAGAACTACGTCTGGGTGATGACTCCACCATCGGACATCTGGCCATTCTTCCCCACGTCCACATACAGGAACTCATAAGTAGCCGACACCACCGCCAACATCACAATACTATTGAACCCCTTATAGTTGTAATAGTATGACCCCGAGTTGGGTGGTGGGACGATGTGGATGTGTTTCCCATCAATTGCCCCTCCGCAGTTAGGAAAATCCCACCGCTGGGCAAAGTGGGAGGCCACAGTCTGCCATTCCTGTGGGTTGGAAGGAAACTGTGGAGTCAAACAAGAAAAGAAAATCATTTTGCACCTAAACAGGGAAAGCAGATTAGACACAAACAGTCTTCGCCAACATCAGTATAACATTTATTTTAGGAAGTTTTGAAAGACCAAGGTATAAGGTCCACCTATCAGATTCCGCCTCCCCCCCTTCATGGGCCATTTCTAACATTTTTTGGAGGGGGATCTTTTGGACAGGTAACCCTCTCCACTTCATTGAGAGATGAATGCCTAAATAATGTGTATTACTTTGGCCAGCCCCTCCTTACTTACACTATTGACAGCCCACTGGACAGGTAATACATACCTGATATAAATACACATTGTACACACATTGTACACATTTTAGCACATTTGGACATTCTGCTATTACCTATCAAGATAATAATAGGATACAAAAACTTTAAACAGTACCATTTGAAAGTATACAGGCAGGCCCTTGCACTACATGCTTTGGGGAATTCATCCATACATCTGACCACAAAAGAGATGGGTATAGTGTGTATGGGTTTGGCAAAGTCAGCAGATAGATGATTGAGGATAGATAGAGAATTGGTATCAGCAGTTGGGGGGAGGAAGGGTTCCAAATGATTTGGGGACCCCAAAAAAAAAGCCTCTGGCACTCTGCCTGAATTTAAAGCACAAATCACATTTTTAAACATTTTAGGGGGTTTTTAGGGTAAAGCACTACTATGGAGCTAACAAAATACACTGTTAAGTGACTACATGAGGTGAATATAGGGCCAGGAGACCATGCTGGGGAGGTAAGTGAAGGCAAATATGCATGAAGGACAAAAAAATAATTACATAAAAATCCAGCATGCATGAGAACAAAGGGGACATTCACAGCATATTACTATCATGGTAATTAGGGAATGAGGAAAGAAATACAATATATTATCAATCAAATACAATAAAATGTGATATTAAAGGATAAATCTTAGCTTAATATAATCCTTCTGCAGGACCTGAATGATGGCAGAACAGGTCTCTGGGATAATGATCCCCAGAGCCTGGGGGGAGATGCCTGTCGAGAACTTGAGGTCCTGCAGGCTTCTCCCTGTCACCAAGTACCGCAGGGTGGCGACTAGCCTCTGCTCCGGAGTGATGGCTTGCCTCATGCAGGTATCCTGCCTGCTGATATAGGGGGTCAGCAAAGCCAACAAACTGTGAAATACGGGGTCCGTCATCCGGAGAAAGTTCCTGAAATCATCAGGATTATTCTCACGGATCTCACGGAGCAAAGGCATGTGACAGAACTGGTCACGCTGAAGCAACCAATTCTTGGTCCATGAACTCCTCCCCACCCTGTTCATGGACTGGACTTGTGTCAAGGTAAGGACCCCAACACCAAGCCCCCGCACAGCACGAACTCTACGAGGAGTATGCAACATGGCTAGAAAACGGTCGGCTGCTCAGAACGAAGTAACAGACAACAACGCACTGAAGAACAGCTAGGTCTGTGAAGAGCGACCTGAAAAACAGCAATGAGCAGACAAGAACGCACTGAATAATTCAATACGAACTGACTGCACGCACTGAAGAGCAGATACAAACCCACAAGCACAAACTGAACAGCAGAAAACTATCTGAAAACCACGAGTCTGAAAAAGTGCGAATCATCTCTCACCAAACTTTTACTAACACAAGATTAGCAAAAGGAGCCCAAAGGGTGCCGCGCTTGGTTCAGAACTGCCTTTTTCTAGTCTCGTCGTACATGGTGTACGTGACCGCGTTCTTGGCGATCGGAAATTCCGACAACTTTGTGCGACCGTGTGTATGCAAAACAAGTTTGAGCCAACATCCATCGGAAAAAAATCCATGGATTTTGTTGTTGGAATGTCCGATCAATGTCCGATCGTGTGTACAGGGCATAAGACAGGTCAACCTAGTTGTCTGCGAGCTGGTGGTAAGTAGGCTTGGAATTTTTTCCTGGGCATTCCCTGGGCTTTGTTTGTATATATAGAATCTATAATATAGAATCTATACTAAATAATAAATCCCCCCCCCCCCAAAACACGGACAGCCTCTAAGGCTATCACAACACTAACAACACTAGTATCAGTTCAGTAGCAAGTCTAACACTAACACAATAGCAGATGAAATGAAAAAGTTAAGTTGCACTATAGCTTAATAATTCAGGTTCTCTGTTAACAAACAAACGGACCAGCAAAATTTGATTGTCTGAAATGATTCGGTGTGTCTCTCTCTGCTAGGAATCGTAAATGAAAGTAAGTTGGCTGTGCATGTGTACTTAAGTTCTAACTATTTCACTGCTCCTCCTCTTTGGTTACAATCAGCCAATAACATTCATCATCATCATCATTTTACTCCCCCCACCCATTCCAGCAGCGACCACTAACAGCTCTTTTACTATTGTCTCTATAATGTTGAATATTTTCTCTCTATGTTGAACAATTTTGGACTAATAGAGTTAGGTTAGGCACATTCGACCGCAGGTTCGATAGACACAGATAGCTACTGTCACCGTCGAATCTTCTATCTATCTATATCGAACTGTTATTGCAACGATACAAAAATATAATGTATAGGGAAATAAAGCATTTTTTTAATTCTGGATCCTTCAGATTTCAGATTCTGCGCGTTCGTTATCGTTTTGTTAAAACAAACGTCTCAGAAATTCAGACGAAAATGCCTTCGGACGATAACAAATGCACTTGTCTAGTTGAGAAACAAACAACGTATGTTAATGTCCTTCCTGGGCATAAACCCTGGCTGGTCTACATGAATGAGCTCCTCCATCACATTGGCAAGGCAAAGGGCCAGTAGCCAACAATTTGACATTAGCGTTTATCAGCGAGATTGGTCTATAGGAGGCACAATTCTCATGGTCCTTGCCCGGTTTGGGCACCAACACCACTATCGCTTCAGACAAGGAGCCTGGGAGGGAGTCCATGGGGGTAAACTGAGCTAACAGGGAAGTAAGTCTGGGTGCCAGGAGATTCTGATATCAGTGGTGTCACTAAGGTTGGTGTCACCCAGTGTGGGAAAAATTGGTGTCACCCCCCTCCACCAACTTTAGTCCCCCCTGAGTACGACCCCCCTCCCTCAGTACAGACCCCCCGCCACTAACTACAGACCCCCCTCCATTAAGTACAGACCCCCCTCCATCAGTATAGACCCCCCACTCAGTGTAGACCCCCCTCCGTTAGTGCTGACCCCCCCTCAGTGCAGACCCCCCTCAATCAGTGCAGACCCCCCTCAGTGCAGACCCCCTCTATCAGTGCAGACCCTCCTCCATCAGTGCAGACCCTCCTCACTGTAGACCCCCCTCCATCAGTGCAGACCCCCTTAGTGCATACCCCCTCCCCCCTCCATCAGTGCAGACCCCCTCCATTGGTGCAGACCCCCTTCCATCAGTGCAGACCCCTTTCAGTGCAGACCCCCCTCTCCCCTCTCATAGCGCCCATGTCCATTTGCATTACAGTAAATTACATTAAACTTTACAGACCTCAGAACAGCGTGAGATACAGCGGTGTGCCCCTTGGACTCCCTCTCACACAGCGGAGAGGACCAAGCTGACTCCCCCTTCTGTAGATATAAACAGAGAGGAGGGGGAGGCAGCTTCGTTCTGCTCAGCTCTGTGAGACAGCCGGCGAGAGATCAGTGTAGGGGTGAGGGCCTTGCGGCATTCGCAGTGCCGCTGCCCACAGGTGTCACTCCTCTGGCAGGTGTCACCCAGTGCGGTCCACACCCCCTGCCCCCCCCGGTGATGCCACTGCTTGATATACAGAATAAAATTCTACCAGAATGCCATCCGGACCAGGGGCTTTACCCGACTGTAGGTATCCCAACATCTCCTGCACTTCTTCAAAGGATATCCAGTTCATTCTGTCTCTCTAAATCAAGCATGGTAAATTAAATCTGATCCAGGTAATGAGACAGTTCGGTAGTGTCATATGCTACTCTGGAAGAGTATAACTCTTGGTAAAACTGCAAGAATCTGTCGCTAATTTCTGTTGAGGTAGTTAGTACCTGGCCGTCCGAGTCTTTTATTCTACCAATATGAGTCACCGTGTATTGCCCCCTGGCAAGCCAGGCCAGCAGTCTGCCATTTTTGTCCCCATCTTTAAAAATCCTCTGGGTAGTATCTAACATAGACTTTTTGGTCAGCTCAATCCTGAGCAGGGACAACACATGTAGGGTGTGCTACCATTTGACATAGTTAGCCTGATCTGGGTTTACAACATAGGTAGCCTCCCTCTGATGTGCTTGGTCCTCTAATTGCTTCAGAAACTGCATAGACTTCCTTCATATCGTAGCTATCCGAGAGGTGTATTCCCCTCTAAGCCGTGCTTTAAAAGAGCCCCAAACCATTAGGGGGCCAGTCAACTCCTAATTTTGCAACCAGAAATTACACAGGGTTTGGATCTCGGGGTCCACGATCCAAAACCTGGACAACCTCCACATTCTCTGGCTTACTGTAGGGGATAGTTGAATTGCAACCGATAACAGAGAATGATCTGATATACCTCTAGAGAGAATCTCAGCAGAAGCCACCCGCCGCAAAATAGCAGGGGAGGAAAATGCAAGGTCTAGGCAGGGCAGGGTTTGATACGTGGTAGAAAGTCAGGTATACTCTCTTCCGGAGGGGTGGAAGTGATGCCACACATCAGTCAGGGAGAAAGAGGACTCCCAGTGGGAGAGTCAAGAGGACCAGGGGCCAGAGGGGTGGAGCCTATCCAAGTCTCGGGATAGTACCAAGGTAAAATCACCAACAATTAGCACATTGTCTACAGCAAATTGAGTAATATTTGCATTAGCATATGTAAGACATTGGAATCAGCAGGGGAAGCAGATAGACACCGGTGATTACAAATGGGATATCTGAAATGAAGGCATGAAGAATGATATATCTGCCACCCGAGGTCAGTCTTCACCTCCTGAAGCTGAAAGGGCAGGGATCTATGCACTAGAACGCTAACACCCCTAGAGTAATTAGAAAAAGAGGCATGATAGTGTGCACAGACCCAGGCCCTCTTCAGACTCAGAACCCTGGACCCTACCAAATGTGTCTCCTGCAGAATACATATGTGTGGATGAATTTTTAGTTAAATACTAAAGATCGTTCAGCAGCAGCATTGAGGCCTCTAATGTTCCAAGAGACTACCGTAAAGTTAGCCATATGTTGGGATGTCTAGGAGAACAAAAAAGGATATAGGGTGTTAACAGTTTAATAGTCCAGATTTTCCGTATAAAAGAACAGTAACCCATTTCCGCATGCTGGCAATTGTACATGACTACAGTGGCACTACAGTAAGTCCAATCATCACATAGGAAGATTTTGCATATGTCATAAAGTAAAAGCATAAGACCAACATAACACAAAAAAATTACATAGGAACAAAGAAAATGTCCAACCATGGTCAGCAACGGCCAACCTTCCCCACCCCCTCCCTGTGCCTCTCAGAACATTGAGAGGCACTTGTAAGGCACAAACTTTTAGTCCAGAGGACTAATAGACTATGTGGAGGTCTTGTAACCAGTCAGGGGCATCCCCCAGGGGTTGCATAGATATTTGGTAAATGGTACAAAAATTAGCATTGATAGAGATGCTGGAGCAGCAGAAGTAAATTAACAGTCATCACCTGGATTAGCCAGGGGCACAAGCTTAAAGTTGGTTGCAATAAACTGGCAGTGATAACAGAACAATCAGTGTATTACCAGACAGTACTTCTAGTGGCAAGCAGCGGCCCAGGTCCTGGTAGTAGAGAAGAAAGAGGCATCTTCAACAGCCCCCAGCAGGCATCCCCTGCCATCAAACAATGTCCAATGGTCGGTCAGAACAATGAGCCAACCAGATTGGAACAAACAAGGTAAAAACCCTGCTCTGCGTAGCAGCAGGCAAGCTGGGCTTAATATGCAGAAAATATAGATCTCACAGGTGTCGGCATCCCTATGGAGGTAGCGCTTCCAACCATGCAGCAGCATCCTTAGGAATAGTGAAGAATTTCACTCTCACCTTTGACCACCCACAACTTAGCTGGGAACAGGATACTGTACCAAATGCCTTTAACCCGCATGGCAGCCTTGACAGCGACAAAGGACTGGCATTGCCTCTGGGTCTCCATGGTGTAATCCGGGAACATCAGGAGCTTAACGTTGAGGTAAGGTAACTCTCCCGCCACTTGGGTGACTCTAAGTAATTCATCCCAATCACGAAAGTTGAGCAGCTGAAGGATGAAGGTGCGAAGTGGTGCCCCCTCCGGGCCAGATCTTGGCGGCACCCTATGTGCTCCTTTTACCGTGAAGTATGGGGAGAGCTGGGCCGTGGGTAGAAAGGTGCACAGCAGGTCTTCTGTAAACACTGTGGGATTCCTACCCTCTACTCCCTCCGGAAGCCCTAGTATTCGGAGGTTATTTCGGTGGCCCTGATTCTTGGCATCTTCTGCCCTGTACTCCAGGGCTCTGATTTTAGTTTGCAGGGCACGAATAGAGGTAGAGTGATCTGACACCGAGACCTCCACAGCCCCAACCCGCTGCTCAGTAGCAAGTCTGGTATGGATTTTATCCAGATCTTGTCAGATTAAGCCACATCCATCTGAATTGCCTCTATTTTGGAGGTTAGTGCGGTCTGGAAGGTGGTGATAGCCGCCATAACCTCCAGGATCTTAGGCAGTATAGCGCCAACAGCCTCCTCGTGGTAAGTCTGCCACACCATATTGCAAGGTCGCAGGTGTAACTCCATCCAGGAACGGATAATTGTCCGGATCTCACTCCAGCTCTTAAGACACATCTGCTCAGTCTGCCATCTTGGCCACGCCCCATTTATTTAATTTTTAATTTATTATTTTTTATACTAGTAATGATGGCGAACAGCGACTTATAGTGGGGCTGAGATATTGCAGTGAACAATCAGACACTAACTGACACTTGTGGGAACCAGTGACAGTAATACAGTAAACAGTGCTAAAGATATGCACTGTCACTGTACTAATGACACTGGCTGGGAAGAGGTTAAACATCTAGGGCAATCAAAGTGTTAATTGTGTTCCTATCCAGTGCTTTTGTATACTGTATATGTTGTGTGTATGTGCTTTGCAGGAAAACAAAATCCATTCCTTCCCCCGTCAGAACGGAGATCTGCCTTGTTTACATAGGCAGAGCTCTGTTCTGAGTCTCTGCCCAACGATTGGCAGATGCTGGTGGACATTGAGTGCCCAGCACCCACAGATCGACTTCTGCTGTGAATAATCACAGCAGAAGCGGCACACCGTAGGTGCGCACCCCCTGCAGGTGAAAGTGCAGGATCACGCATATACATACGTGATCCGACGCAGAGCTGCCATGCTGTAGCAGTAAAACTGCTATAGGGGCGGTCAGCAAGTGGTTAAGTGCCACCTTTCTTAAAAAGACACGACTCCTGGTGTGGTTAAGAAGAACTTATGAGGCTGTGCAGTCCCATGACAGCCAAATAAAAGGTAAAACAGTTTTCTGAATTAGAATGGCTGTTCACTGCAATAAAAGGCTATCCAGGCAAATACATACACAGATGAAATACATATAAGGGAGCTGTTTTACGTGTCAAAGAATTTATATGCAGTCCTGATATTTACACTCTGCTACACAAGTTAGCCTTGCCTGGCAGAGAATGAAGCCTGCTTTTTTTCTGTTGAGATTAATTACAATTAGATGTCTTGTCCCTCCCCCAACCTGACCGGACAGTAAAATGAGAAATAGTGGACTGATGAGCTCATCTCACTGTCACTCTGCTCTCTTCTCCTATCAGCATGTCTTTCAGTAGCACATGAGAACTGCAGCACAGTTGATTCACTGTTTGTGACTCTTGCTGCGGTTTCTCCCTCTCAAATGTGCACTGCAATCTGCAATGGACTGATACCAAGTGAAATTCAGGTACACTCACCGCTTGCATAAAAAAAATGAATGTAGTCATTATAATAAATAGGAGACTGGAATTCAGTTTTAAAGTGGTTCTAAAGGCTGGAGGTTCTTCTAACTTCATGCATTCTATGCATGAAGGTAAAAAACCTTCAGAGTGCAATTCCCCCCTGAGCCCTCCCTTAATACTTACCTGAGCCCGATCTAGTGACGTGCATGAGAGCAGAAGCTCTCCCTTCTCATTGGCTGAGACACAGCAGCGAAAGAAATTGGGTCTCACTGCTGTTAATCACAGCCAGTGAGGAGGAAGTGGGGGGGGCAGGGCTGAGCCGTGCTCTGTGTGCCTGAGACACCGCTCCAAAGCAAGCACGCACCAGTGCTCTCAGAGCAAGCAACTTGCTATGGGGGCATTCAGCAGGAGTGAGGGGCCAGGAGCACCTACAGAGGATCCATAAAGAGGAGGATCAGGGCTGCTCTGTGCAAATCCATTGCAGAGAGCAGGTAAATATGACATGTTTTTTATTTAAATGTGAACGTTTACAAACACTTTAAAGCTGCACATCTAAAATAGATAGATGTAAATGGGAGTTGCTATTCCTAAGATTTACACATCCCCGACAGTTGAACTAGTCTGGTGACTTCTACTGTCATTACAGTGGTATTAAACCACAAAAAAATGGCAAAGCATACTAGCACATTATGAGGGACTTACCTTAGATTGAAGCCCTCCAGCGGTGAGCTGTCACTGCTGACAGGTCTTCCATCTTCACCGGGTCTTCCTTATGGTTATGCAGGTCCCAGCTGTTTGATTGGCCGAGCCGCAACGCGTGCAGGAGTCACGGCCGAAGCACAGCTCTCTCAAAGGACAGCATGCCTTCCAGTGAAAATGCAGTGTGCATGCTTCGTGATGTCACCTGCTGCTACTAAAGTAAATATCTCCTAAACAGTGCATGTTTAGGAGATATTTACTGTACCTACAGGCAGGGCCAGTACAAGGGGGAGCAGATGGGACATGTGCCCTGGACACAATCTCTCTATGTAGAGGCAGGGACGCGCTAGGAGTTCAGCCGTTCCCTTCTCCCTCCACCTCACTGACAGGAGTGACTCCTGTCAGCGGAGCTGTTTTCAGTCCAGAGCGCAACCCCTGTGCTTACCAATGTCACTTGTAGTAGAAGTTGGCTTCTGTTTAGGAGTGACAGCACACCGGGGTGGCAGGAGGAGTGGCTGACAGGAGGCTTGTATGTTATGGCGCAGAGCAAGGAACACTCACAGACCAGCCTTCTGTCAGCCAAAGGCTGTCATACATGCTTTGGGTATCAGTGGAGGAAGTTTCTGCATCAGGTAAAATAGTGACTTTCCCTATAAGAGATTGGAAAGGATACAGCCATAATTAAAATTGTATCTGTGTGTACAATGCTTTTAACATACATTGTTACTTTCCACTTGGGCTATGTCATGTAACACAGTTGTAACAGTTATCGGTTTGTCAGTTTTTTCTGTTATATATGTTTGTTATTGTACTGCTAATTAATGTACCTAAACGATATATATGTATATATATATATATATATATATATATATATATAAAATATAAAGGTTATAATACAATGATATAAAGGTTAAAGCGGTTAAAGTAATGTCATAAAGTGCTAGTTTGCATTGCATACTAGCACATTATGTTAAACTTGCCTTAACACAAAGATCTTCCAGCGCAGAGATGTCAGAGCTCCAGGCGCTCGGATCTTCACCCATCTTGCTTCCGGGTTCGCGGACTCCAGCATGCACACGGGAGCCGCTGGTTACGGCACATGGCTCTGAAGGAACGGCACAATTGGCCGTTCATTCGGAGCACATATACGCCAGTGATGTCTCTGGCTGCATGTACAGTAAATATCTCCTAAACTGGGCCCGTTAGGGAGATATTTACACCACCTATAGGAAAGCCTTATTAAAGGCTTACTTATAGGTAAAAGTTAGTGATGGAAGTTTACTTCGGATAATAATGTTGTAAGGAGGCCTCTGGCATGGAGTGGGCACAAGATGGCAAATGATTAATGTCTCAAGCAGGAGGGTTACTGTTCTACCCAGAGAGGAAGCAGGGCAGGGACTTGTGCTTTTGGCACCCAGTTACAGACATACGCATGCCTGCCTTACACATGCCCATACACAAACACATTCTTGTCTGAGCAAGACTTTAAATGTCTATGCTCACAAGTCACAACCCAGCACATGCATCTGCTGCACAGGAATTAGCACTTTCTGCATGAGATTCCTGGCACTGAATTAACTTCTGTTTTTATATCAGCCTGAAATTGAATATTAAATCTTGTGCTTTGATCATGCAGGGCACAGGAAGAGGTTTACTTTAACAGCAGCCCCACCAGCAGAAATGGCTAGATCTGGTCAGTAGACAGCAGACAAAGGACTTTCTTTGAATTGAGTGGTAGTGGGAGCTTTAGAGGTCCAAAAGACCCAAAAAAGTTTGTAAATGGACACAAACCCCCTTGGGACTTTAAAGGTAACCACAACATATTAATCTAGTAAAAAGGATTTTGTATCTTATTGGTAACAAATATAAAAATATATTAGAATAAATTATAGCTTATAGTAAAGGTAGGAGGTGACATTTATGCATAGCATTCATGCACAAGAATTGCTTAGATTCTATTTCCACATATCACAACCTCTTTATGACCTTGTAGATAAAGAAACACCCAACTCGTTTCAGTTTTTTCTTTCTTCAGGGGTGTAACAAAAAACAGGGATGGTAACATATGTATATATATTTTTCTGTCACTCACGGTTTGAACAAATGCCTTGTATAAAACACATATAGCCGAAGTAGTTTAGAAACAATTGTAGCTGCTGTTGCTAATCCAGACCAGCAAAAAGGTCAGATCATGTGCCAGAGGGTACATGCAGCCGGCATGATCTGACCTTTTTCTGGTCTGGATTAGCAACAGCACCTACAATTGTTTTTAAACTACTACGGGTAAATGTACTTTATACAAGGCATTTGTTCAAACCGTGAGCGACAGAAAAATATATATGCATATGTTACCATGCCTTGCTATTTACTGATTCATATATACTTATGGATTGTATTTTGTTGTAGACATAGTATGATATACCATATACCATTTTTTGTTACACCACTGAAGAAAGGAAAAACTGAAATGCGTTGGTGGTTTCTTTATCTACAAGGTCATCAAGAGGCCGTGTTATGTGGAAATAGAATCTAAGCAATGCTTGTGCGTGAATACTATGCATAAATGTCACCTCCTACCTTTTCTATAAGGTAATACGCCATAATTTATTTTATTATGTTTTTATGATTGTTACCAATAAAATACAAAATCCCTTTTCCTAGAATAATATGTTGTGGTTACCTTTAAAGTCCCAAGGAGGTATTGTGTCTATTTACAAATTATACTAGGGATGTTGGTAAATCTTGTTACATTACAGGCTTTAGTTCAATGTTTTTTTAATCTGAATTATATGTGATGGATCAGAACACAATAGTCTAAGTCGGTGAAGTAAAATTAGAAAAATATATACACAAAACTATTTTTCACCCCCTTTGTTATGAAGCCCATAAAAAGCTCTGGTGAAACCAATTACCTTCAGAAGTCACATAATTAGTGAAATGATGTCCACCTGTGTGCAATCAAAGTGTTAGATGATCTGTCATTACATATACACACCTTTTTGAAAGACCCCAGAGGCTGCAACAGCTAATCAAGAGGCACCACTAACCAAACACTGCCATGAAGACCAAGGAACTCCAAACAAGTAAGGGACAATGTTGTTGAGAAGTACAAGTCAAGGTTAGGTTATAAAAAAAGATCCAAATCTTTGATGATCCCTAGGAGCACCATAAATCTATCATAACCAAATGGAAAGAACATGGAAAGAACATGGCACAACAGCAAACTTGCCAAGAGACGGCCGCACACCAAAACTCACGGATCGGCAATGAGGGCATTAATCAGAGAGGCAGCACAGAGACCTAAGGTAGCTGCAGAGTTCCACAGCAGAGACTGGAGTATCTGTACATAGGACGACAATAAGCCGTACGCTCTATAGTGTTGGGCTTTATGGTAGAGTGGCCAGAAGAAAACCATTACTTTCAGCAAAAAACAAATTGGCATGTTTTGAGTTTGCAAAAAGGCTTGTGGGAGACTCCCAAAATGTATGGAGGAATGTGCTCTGGTCTGATGTGACTAAAATTGAACGTTTTGGCCATCAAAGAAAAAACGCTATGTCTGGCGCAAACCCAACACATCACATCACTCAAAGAACACCAGACCCACAGTGAAACATGGTGGTGGCAGCATCATGCTGTGGGGATGTTTTTCAGAAGTCGGGACTGGGAAACTGGTCAGAGTTGAGGGAAAGATGGATGGTGCTAAATACAGGAATATTCTTGAGCAAAGCCCGTACCACTCTGTGTGTGATTTGAGGCTAGGACGAAGGTTCTTCTTCCAGCAGGACAATGACCCAAACACACTGCTAAAGCAACACTTGAGTGGTTTAAGGACAAACATGTACATGTGTTGGAATGGCCTAGTCAAAGCCCAGACCTCAATCCAATAGAAAATCTGTGGTCAGACTTAAAGATTGCTGTTCACGAGTGCAAACCATCCAACTTGAAGGAGCTGGAGCAGTTTTGCAAGGAGGAATGGGCAAAAATCCCAGTGGTAAGATGTGGCAAGCTTATAGAGACTTATCCAAAGCGACTTGGAGCTGTGATAGCTGCAAAAGGTGCTCTACAAAGTATTGACTTTAGAGGGGTGAATAGTTATGCACGCTGACCTTTTCTGTTATTTTGTCCTATTTGTTGTTTGCTTCACAATAAAAAAAAACATCTTCAAAGTTGTGGGCATGTTCTGTAAATTAAATGATGCAAATTCCAAAACAATTCATGTTAATTCCAGGTTGTGAGGCAACAAAACATGAAAAATGCACAAGGGGGTGAATACTTTTGCAAGGCACTGTACAGCGGGGCTCCCTTGTAAGTTATGTTTAAAAATGAAAAAGGTGGGGGCAGGAGGCGGAGCCTAGCAGAGCAGACATGCATTGTTAGAGCTCCACACCGCTGAGGAGAGAAGAGAAGGACAAAGCGGAGCCTGCAGGCTCAAAAGGTATCCATTTGAACCTTTTTGCCCCAGGGAACAAACTGTGAAAGTTCGGGCAGGAAATATGGTACTGGGAGGAAGCCGTGGCAGAAATAAAAATCACCTCACAAAGAGCTCACAGGCACTCACTACAGCTGAAGCAGCTCCAGTCACCTCACAAGATACAGCATCAGGGCGCTCTCACAGACAGAAAATGTCACAGCAAGACTCTCCATTTGAGTCAGATACAGAACAAATCCTCTCACAAACTTCTCCACAAGCCTCCTCAGTATCCCCAGTAATATTATTACAATTTGAAAAGATGCTTCATAAGGCTTTAAAACAAACCTCAGACCAAATAACAAAAAGCCTAACCAAAAAAATAAGAGAGCTGGGAAACCGCACCGCAGCCTTAGAAATAAAAATGGATGAAATTGAAATTACAACCCAAGAAAATATAACAGAATTGGAACAATTAAAAAAAGAGAATTTAATACTTCAAACTAAGCTCGAAGATTATGAAAATAGAGCCAGACGTTCAAACTTGCGCATAAGGGGAATACCTGAAACTGTGACAGACCTGCAATCTACTATTACTGCTCTATTACAAGAACTAAAGCCAGATATCCCTATTGAACGTTTAGAACTGGACAGAGTACACAGAGCCCTCACAGCCAAAAAGAAAGATGGACCCCCACGTGATATAATCACAAAATTTCATTATTACAGAACAAAAGAACAAATACTAACTGCTGCAAGAGAAAAAAAGGAACTTAATTTTCAAGGACACAATTATCAAATTTTTGCTGACTTATCCCAACTTACTATTACTAAAAGACGATCCATGAAACCCCAACTAATGGAACTGCAATGCCACAACATTATGTATCAATGGGGCTTCCCCTTTTCAGTCAGATTTAACTACCAAGGTACAATTTACAGAAGCAGATCAGCAGATGAACTACAACAAACCCTTTTAAAATTAAATCTGACAGAACCCACAAACAGCAACACTCCCACACGCAGAAGAATGGCATCATCTTCACCTTCAGGCAGCACCCAGAAAAAGTCAGAACAAAATGGGAATCATCATTCTCACAAAAGAGGCCGTTATGCCACATCATCCATGGACCAAGAAGATTCAATGGACTGACATCCAAATTCCTGATATCTCTTCATTTATTATACTAAGAGATGGTTCTCTATAAAAAACCTGTATTTATAACTGAATGTAACTGCATTCTGATAGTCACACACTGTGTGGTTTAATGTTACATTCCAGTTATATTTCTTATTACTTCTGATTCATATAGCCTTAGAATATATAAGTGAAATAAGGAAATTCTTGTTCAGTTATATATTATCAGGTAATAACAATAGATTTATTACTTTTTAGGACAAATATATTCAATAATCCAGAAGTAATGGAAGCTTTTTCTTTCTTTTCTTAAAACAAATATATTATTACCTAACTAGTTCCTAGAATTATGTTTTTGTTTATTCTAATCTGAAGCAATACAACCTCTATTTTATGAGTTAACATATCTAAACAGTTACATATGAATAAAATATGTAATTGTTTACTCTAAAAGGGTTAAAATCCCAAAATAATTCAAACTATCTTCATCAATACCAAAGTTATTAACAGTACCTTTCTAACTGAATTATTTAGCCTAGGGCAAGACTAACCATATACAACCACCCTGGAATAAATAATTTCAACAAAAACTATATTCTGCACTCCAATTAATGAAACATCATTTTGATGTCTTTTGACATAGCACTTCTCTCCTGTAAGCGGAAGATCCGTGTACCCCCATTAGCCCTCCTCATTCTCCCAACCATATTATGTGGGAGTGTGACGAAGGCACTTATTCCCCTGAGAGAGATATTTATTCTCTTTCACGGGTAAATTGTGATTACTTGCAAAAAATAATTTATACAATGTATCATCTAATCTCATATGTTTTTTGTTTACTCTTTACTCCAGAATTCACTGGTTTCTTTTCTATCTATTCATCTCTTCAGTCCACACAGGTTGATCTGCGCAGTCAGCTCTGCATAACAAAAAGTAAGTCAAAACTATTTGATCTATTGCCATGGCACCACTGAATATACTTTCCCTGAATGTTCAGGGAATAAATGTCCCTCAAAAAAGGACCAAAGCCTTCCGTACTTTCCATAACAAGAAGGCTCACATAGTATGCCTCCAAGAAACACACTTCACCAAAGATTCTACTCCAAAATATATTTCTCCTTTTTATCAACAAATTTACACGGCTTCTGCCTGTACCAAGCAAAGGGGAACTCTAATTGCATTTCACCGATCCACACCATTCACCTTATCATCAGAAATTAAAGACCCAGAAGGTAGATACCTGATACTCATGGGTTATATAATGGATACAGCAATCACGGTGATTTCCTACTACGCTCCTAACAAACAACCTACACCATTCCTCTCACATATATTACAAGTGATTAATACACACAAAATAGGAACAGTGATAATGTGTGGGGATTCGAACCAGGTCCTCCTCCCATTTCTAGATAAATCACCTTTTACACCATCCAAAATAACCTCTAGATTACCTTTTTCTCAACTTCTTTCCAAATACAATCTGGTAGATTCATGGAGAGAAAGTAACCCAATGAAAAAGAAATTCACTTATTTCTCGCACCCTCATCAAACCTTCACCAGAATAGATCATATTTTTCTAACAATAGGAATGATACCAGAAATTATTGCATCAGATATAATTCCGATTCCGTGGTCTGACCATAATGCAGTATACACTACTATAGCCTCAGTCATACCAAAAGCGCATGACCCAACGTGGTACTTACCAGACATAATGCTCAAACACCCACTACATCAGATGGCCATTGAACAAGCTTTAAAGGAATACATATCAATTAATAATACAACAGACATTTCCCCAATAACACTGTGGGAAGCTCATAAGCCTGTCTTGCGTGGTACAATACAAAGACAAATGGCACTATTTAAACGGGAACGCAAAAATCTAGCAAAAAAACTAGAACTCAATTTTAATGCAGCCTACATATCATTTCAAGATAATCCATCTCAGAGTACAAAATCTCATCTGGAAAAATCTAGATTGGAATATGATCTATTTCTCACTGAGTCAGTTGATAAATCCCTCAAACGCTCCAAACACAATTTCTACATGAATACAAACAAACCAGGTACATATTTGGCTCGGGCATTAAATTCAACTAACAAATCTTTCAAACCAATACGTTTGAAATTATCAAAAAATGTTTACACTTGTAATCCAGTTAAAATAGTCCATAAATTTCACTCACATCTCACAACTTTATACAAGACAAACAATGAATTTAATCCTACAGAGGCTGAATCCTTCTTCTCAAAAATAACCTTACCTGAGTTATCTCAGAATCAAAAAAGCAGTTTGGATGAGCCTATAACTATAGATGAAGTTGCTAACGCCATAAAAGACCTAAAACTTAACAAAAGACCAGGCCCAGACGGCTACTCGGCTTTATACTATAAAACATTCTCAGAAATACTCTCTCCCATTCTCACTGAAACTTTTAACAAACTTCTAGATGGACATTCTTTTCGGCAAGAAACACTAATGGCAATTGTTTGTATGATCCCAAAACCCCTTTCTGATGATACTTCCTGTGTGAATTATCGGCCTATCTCTCTGTTAAACCTCGATATTAAATTATTAGCAAAAATAATAGCAAAACGCCTCAATAGCATTATAGGAAAATTAATACATAGAGATCAAGTAGGCTTCATGCCAAATAGACAGGCAGGCGATAATATACGCAGGGCAGTGTTATTGGCACATATTGCTAAAAAACGGAAAATCCCTTTATGTTTTCTATCTCTCGATATTAAGAGGGCATTTGACACAGTATCCTGGCAATATATGCAATATTCATTACAAAAATGGGGTTTTGGACCCCACTTTTTAACATGGATCAAAGCATTATATAATAAACCCAAAGCCTATATAAAATATGCTGGCTACAAATCTGAAGCCTTTAATATCGAAAGAGGTACCCGACAGGGTTGCCCATTATCTCCCTTATTATTTGCCCTTATGCTCGAACCCATGGCCCAATACATCAGAACAAACCAAACTATAACTGGCATTGAAGTAGGAGGTATTACACACAAATTATGTATATTTGCAGACGATATATTACTTTTTCTATCATCACCACAGGTCTCTGGTCCTAACTTAATACCAGCTCTTGATGGATTTGCAGCCCTATCCGGCCTTATGATTAATCCTTAGAAAAGCCTAGTGCTTAATATTTCACTCACAAACATGGAATTGATCCCGGCTAGGGCTGCACTCCCATTCACATGGGCAGAAAAATCAATCCCATATCTTGGAATTCATTTAACAGCATCTCATTC
This sequence comes from Aquarana catesbeiana, assembly GCF_042186555.1. Lineage (NCBI taxonomy): Eukaryota > Metazoa > Chordata > Amphibia > Anura > Ranidae > Aquarana > Aquarana catesbeiana. Next base: position 478,628,164 of record NC_133326.1, on the reverse strand, counting down.
TGACTTATTCTCAACCAATTATCCTCCTGTATTAAGACAGATCACAAATCTAATAAAACAATGGTCGCAACTTCCTTTATCCTGGATAGGGAAGATTAATGCAATCAAAATGACTATTCTACCCAAATTGCTTTATCTATTCAGAGTCCTCCCTATTCCAATTCCTTCCTATTTTTTGAGAATAGTACAAAAAAGAGCAACTTCGTTTATATGGGGCTCTTCTAAACCACGTATACCTATACACACACTACATCTTCCCAAAAATAAAGGAGGCCTGGGATACCCTAATTTTACTAACTACTACAGAGCAGCACATTTGGCCAGTCTGTCCAAATACCATGCAAAACAGGAAATCCCATTATGGGTATTTATAGAGGCTTCAGAAAATGACCCTCTATTAATATCAAATTTATTATGGCTTGATCCTAAAGACCGCTTTAAAATTCATAATCCCATAACTAAACACTTCTTATCTCTCTGGGATAAACTAAAAACCAAATATCAGTTACAATCTCCACACAATCCTCTCCTTTCTTTTATCAGAAATCCGGCCTTTTATCCGGCATGGATCTACCCAAATTCTTTTAAAGCTTGGACAACATCAGGCATTCAGACACTAAATGACTTCATAGCATCTAAATCATTCCTTTCATTCCCATCGCTTAGAGAAAAATATGATCTACCAAACTCTGAGATATTCAGATATCTCCAAATCAAAAATTTCTATACACCATTCCTAAAGGGGGATACACCATTATCCCAATTATCCATTTTTGAATCAATCTGTACAAAAGATCCATTTGCTAAAGGTACAATTTCATCACTTTATAATCAATTATATGGAGTAGCAAATCTTAATAGATCCTCTTACGTTCAGAGGTGGGAGGAGGACCTGGGACGAACTTTAGAAGACACGGACTGGTCTAACATATGGCTCACATCTAAGTCATCCTCACCCAACATCTTAGCACTGGAGACAAATTATAAAGTCCTAACTTGCTGGTACCTTGTACCCGCTAGAGTGGCAAAATATTCACCTAATACCTCAGCTCTTTGTTTTCGAGGATGCCCAGAAATAGGCACATATTTACACATATGGTGGACGTGCCCAGTAATCCAAACCTTCTGGAAGGAAGTCTTCGTGATTGCATCTAAAATATTTAAAAAAATAATACAACCAGATCCATATTTAACTTTACTTAATCTAAAACCGGAATGGTTAACACTCTCTCAATTCAAACTTATGATCCAACTAATAACGGCTGCAAAACAAACAGTGGCCAAGGCATGGAAATCTCCTACATTGGTACTAGCAGAAACAATTCACAGAATGAATAATACAATGTCCCATGCTAAGATGGTAGCCATCGATCAAAATCAAATTCCAAAATTTGAAAAACTTTGGCATCCTTGGATAAAACAACAGTTCCTGTCAAACTTCAATGACTCTGTCCTGTTGCCATGGTAACAGATTAAATGACTTACAGAGACACCCATTCTAAGGCTTCAAAGAGAACTAAAAAGAATAATAAACTGACGAGCGGGACAACCTTGTGGACCATACCTCTACCTTTCAACCCTTTTTCTTCTTTCTCTTTCCTTTTCTCCACCTTACGATTAAAGCTCATTATCAGAATTTATTTGACCTATATACACTCTACTTGTAAACAATATGTATAGTAGGTATAAATCATTTAAATACCTACAAAAGTAACTAAGGAAATTATATATATCTTTAATTTAGGTTTACGTGAACCCAATGTTTAATATTTGAAATTTCATGATATTTACCTATATAAACCCTACTGTAAAACAATGAGCTTACTTTATAGATCCTTGTAAACTTACTTTATGTATCTTTATAACATTGTATACTCAATAAACTTCTTTTGACAAGGAAAAATGAAAAAGGTGTTAAAAAAGTAAACTATTTAGTTAAAATGTAATTAAATTATTAACCCCCCACGCCGTAAACACACACACTTACCAACAAGGGCATGCAAGTATGGTGAGCATATGTGCAATAAACATGCTGCAGTGAGATCAAGTGGGGCCACTGGGGTTGATTTACTAGGTTGTTCATTTTGCATTAATTTGATTTACCCAGAGCTTAATGAATGGGGTGAAGCTCTGTTGACTTCCAGCCACTCATGTGCAAGCAAAATGAATGTTTTTTTTAAAGGGTAACTCCACTTAATAGCAAATAAAGAAAATATAATATAGCGCATATACAGTAATTGCGACACAAGTAATATTGTAATTGAATGTTATTAAAAATGACCTTTGCTTTTAAATCTTCAGCTACTGTAATTTTCTGAGAATGCATTGCAATATGGCTTCCTGGAGTTGTTCTGTACACAGAGTGTGTACCGCCCACTCCCCAGAAACCTAATTTCCTGCTTGTATGATTGGCTCACCAATTTTCCCAGAAGTCTGCCTAAGATACAAGTCAGATTTCAGGCATTCCCTGCAACAAAAATTTCATTCTTGGAGAGATACAGGTACTTTCAATAGGAATACATCTAAAGGGATGCAGGCCCAGCAGCTTTCCTCATTAGTGTCCTGCAGGTGCACAGCTGACAGTTAATTATGAAACCACTCCCATTAGACCAGAGCAGAGGCACAGATAAACACACAGGGATTTCTTCAGAATAACAAAAGGTAGGAATCTGCAACAAAGGTTGTTATAATCCTTGCAATGTACATAGATCAACCGGGGGGGGAATGCTTTTTTCTCAACAAAAGTGGAGTTATGCTTTAACTGCTTGGCATCCGCTGCACGATGATGTACATCGGCAGAATGGCATGGTTGTACAAATAGGTGTACCCGCACGTCCCTCTGTCATCGCAGGCTAGCGGGCATGCTCACGCTGCCGGCGAAGCACCGCGGGAACATGTCCGCGGGTCCCGTGGACTCGATGTCCGGCTGTGGCCCGAGATTGTGACACGGAGAGGCAGAAAGGAGAGATGCCTATGTAAACAAGGCATTTCCCTGTTCTGCTTAGTGACATGACAGGGATTTACTGCTCCCAGTAATCTCTGTCATGTTCTAGTGAGCCCATCCCCCCTACAGTTAGAACACAGTGAGGGAACACACTTAACCCCTTGATCGCCCCCTAGTGTTTAACCCCTTCCCTGCCAGTGACATTTATAGAGTAATCAGTGGCTATTTTAGTTTTGATCGCTGTATAAATGCCAGTGGTCCCAAAATAGTGTCAAAAGTGTCCGATCTGTCTGCCTCAATGTCGCAGTCATGATAAAAATTGCACATCGCTGCAATTACTAATAAAACAAAAAATAATAATAAAAATGCCATAAATCTATCCCCTATTTTGTAGACGCTATAACTTTTGCATAAACCAATCAATATACGCTTATTGTGATTTTTTATTTTACCAAAAATATGTAGAAGAATATATATCGGCCTAAACTGAGGAAGAAATTCGTTTTTTTTTTTTAATATTTATTATTTATTATAGCAAAAAGTAAAAAATATAGTTTTTTTTCTAAATTTTCGGTTTTTATTTGTTTATGGTGCAAAAAATAAAAACCGCAAAGGTGATCAAATACCACCAAAAGAAAGCTCTATTTGTGGGATAAAAAAGGACATCAATTTTGTTTGAGTACAACGTCGCATGACTGCGCAATTGTCAGTTAAAACGACCCAGTGCCGTATCGCAAAAAATGCTCTGGTCATTAAAGGGGTAAATTCTTTCGGGGCTGAAGTGGTTCAATGTTTGCAAAGTGGATTTTCACCACATTCACTAAGCTCTGGGGAAAATTCCATAAACAAAGTGCAACTTCCCTTACTAGGTGAACAGCCTGTTTGCTTTATTAATTATGATTACATTTAAATTGATTGTGTTCATTTAGTACAGTTGCTTGAGTTAAATCTAAATGGACATAAGAGTGACAATTTGCAAACTATGGAAAGTGAGGTAACTAAATGTGCAAGAGAATAATGCATACTGCATTGATGAACATGACAATTGTAAAGCCTGAATATGAGGTAAATATGCATGCCCTGCAGAGAATATATTAAATGGTTTCAATTATTGTCACATTATGTTTGTGCTAAGATATATGTGATCAAAGTTTACATTTTTGGATATATAGTAAGTATATATAGTATAGTATATTTTTGAAGCCTGATAGAGACATCTTTACTGGGGGATGATTTTGTGTGATAAACTCCTAAATTGTTTTTTTTTTTATCTCTATCTTGGCAGTAGAGCATTTTAGAAGATTTTTGTATGTCTTTTCCACCAAAAAAGTGTATGTTCATACACAATGAAGTGTACTACCACACATGGTGTTAAAAATAGGAGGTTGAGTGGCAGTTTTGTCGCGATCCAACCTCCTTCCCCTGAACTTAACACAGCAGCCAGAAAGGTTGTATACATGCCATGATGGTGATGCTTTGTGATGGAGCAGCATTTTGAGGGTTAAAACAGGTGGTGAGAAGGTGACATAGCTACCTATCAACTGCCCTCTAAAAAGCAATCCATCACGGATCATTTTATAGAGGGGCATCAAGAGCTGCCGCTAGTTTAAAGGAGCCATTAGAGAAAGCTAAAGCTGGCCATGTACTATATGATTTTTTTTTCTTTCATCATTCAGTCTGAGTGAGGACTGAACAATAATAATTCAACAGATTCCTCCATTCACGCTATACAGTGTGCATAGACTGCTGTCAGAACAGCTGAACAGCTGCTGCATCTGATGGTATTCAGCTACTGTTTGACCAGCAAAATTCCACCTTGCTTCTTTGATTTTTCAATGAAAGGCTACTGGGTTGGAGGGGGTGAACAAGGCCAATCACTAAGAACATTTCTAACAATGTGTAGGGATCTGCTGCCCTCTACTGTTAGCTGCTAATATCACTGTTTTAGGTATAATTGTGCATTAATAATACCTGACTCTGGGAGGGGCTTTGAAAATCCTGTAAGGAGGAAGTGAAGAGGATGGAGAACTTAACAACATGGCCTTATACACCCAGGGGCTGCTACTGCCGCTGTATTCTCACCCAGGCCAGAAGAAACTATAAAGCATTTGTTATTATTTAACATTCAAAGTGGCAGATAGCTAAGTCTGTGCATCTGTATGTCTAGTGGTCATCTTCTGGTATATTGGTAGGTGAACCTGTTTATTGCAATATAAATTATGAGCACCTCCTGTTATTCTAGTTAAGCAGGAGGAGAGAGAAGTGCCAAGCCAATTCTTTAAACAGCATAGAATTTTTTTCAGTATATAGGTATAAAACAACACTAAAAACTTGCGTGAACAATGGGAGCTTCCACGTGCACTATTACAGGAGCATAGGAGCTGCATCTGTATACTTATGGCTAATGTTATATGTGGGTTGTAGTAGTTTCTCTGCTCCCAATTACGTGATTAGATTACTGTTTAATTTCCCAGGAAGGGAATAACCTCTATTCACAAAGTCCCTGTCCTGGCTGGAGGCACTGCCAACTTTATTATCAAACCTACTCTTTCACTTAGTGAAGGTTCTGATTTTCTTATTTACCTACAGGTATAGTGCAATATCCTGTTTGGGGAGGGTCAATTCTCATAACCCCCTCCCTTCCAAAGGAGAGTTACAAGTGTATGGCCAGCTTAAGATCTGAGCATTGATAATGCTCTTCAGGTACATTGTAGTGCCATCATCACTAGCCAAGTGACTAGGCTGGAAAAAGGAAGACACCAGGTGTAGAAGAAGTATTGGAGTAGATGGCAATGGTGCATTGTGCATGTATGCACAATATGGCAAGCGCTACTGCTTCCACACCAGCCTCAGTTCCACTTTAATTGCCACTGCAATTAAATCAATATTTCTATTTCACCATTAGAGTTATGACTGATGTTTATTTTAAACATTACCATGAGACTTTCTTTTTTTCATATTTTTGTCTTGCCCTATCTGTTTCTGTTAAATCTGTGCAGACAGAGGGAGTTGGTTTCATTACAGGGCACAATCAGAAAGGAATGGCACAGTCAAGTTATGATAATGATTTGACAGCTTGACATATTGAGAAAAGATGAGAATACTGATTCTCCGCAACTGGGGGCAGGGAGAACCATTAAGAATGCATTTAGCTTGTTTACTGAAATTTGTAAGTGATGCATATTAAGACAACTCTTTTGTTTTCATTTATCATGGCTGAAATGAAGGGACACCCACGGAGGAATATAAATTAGATTTATTGGAATATGGTACAAATATTGGACTCCAGGTTTTTTTTGAAGCTTTAAAATTGAGGTGCAGACATCTATCAGAGGACAGAGATCCATTTTATGTTTTGAAAATCATAAGCGAGCTGTGCAGGAATAAATGGATATTTCATAATCTGTCTTAGAAAATACTAAACAGTGACAGAAGCTGAATATGCAATGCTAAATTAATGCATTCAGGAAAGTACACCAGGACTCCATCCGTACAGCTTTATTTATATCACTCAAGGGAACAAAGATAAACAAATATAAGAAAAATAATCATAATACCATACAGAAAAACTCTGCTAAGCAATATTTACATCTAGAAAGGCTTCATAAAATTTCACAGATTCATTTATTTTTATTTTTTTTTAAATTGTTTATTTATAACATTTTTCAAAAATTATACACTGCAATACAAAGAGAAAGCATTTCAACTTTTGATAGTACAGAGCAGTGTATATATAAACTCGTGGAACTGAACATAGATACAGGTATGTTCATATATAAGCGTCTTCCAACAATGGATCATTCAAGTATAGTTATCACAGCGTATCATATGGTAAACAAAATGAGAAAAGGATATATAGTTTTGAATAATAACAATACAAAAGAGAAAAGAAAGCAAGGTATAACATAATCAGGAGATGGCACCAGGAGATTCAGGACGCTTGAGGGTTATCAGATTCAAGGGGGTACGCGGAGTCGTCCCATGTCTTCCATATTTTATAAAAGGAGGGTAGTGTGTCCTAAATTTTAGCAGTCAAGTGTTCCATCCTACTTATATCTGCCATTACGGAAAGAAAGTGATGGAATGTGGGGGGAGAAGCGGAGAGCCAATGTCTAGGGATAGCTCTCTTTTCAGCCAGAAGGATAAAGGACATACGTTTCCGTGACGCTTTAGATATTCCCAGAAAAAGAAGGCCTAGAAGGAAATGCATGGGATTCAAAGGTATGGGTGTAGATAATGTTTGTAGAAGATCTTGAATCTTAGTCCAATAAGGGCCAATGAGAGGGCAATCCCAAAATATATGAAAATGAGAACCTATGGACTCGCTGCATCTCCAGCAGACATTAGAGGTGGCTGGGTTGCAGGCAAGCAACAAGTCCGGGGTCCTGTACCAAAACAGCAAGATCTTAATGGCAGTTTCCCTCTGCACTACACATTGTGAAATTTTTGATGCAGACTCACAAATTTTCCCCCAGTCTAATAGAGAAATTGGACGTTGCAGTATGCGAGACCATTTTTTCATGTAGTTATGTGTGAGTTCTGTTAAAGGTGGGTTTCATGCAAAATTTTGTATATAGAAGAAATCTGTTTGGGTTCATAGGGGCCATTGGCACACAGGGCCTCAAAATCAGTAGGTTTCTCCAATGAGAATGAGGGGGAGTTAGAGTGGAAGAAATGTTTAAATTGTATGTATGAGTACAGAAGGGGGGCAGGGAGTTCATATTTCGTTTGCAGATCTAAAAAGGACATAAGTTTGCGTGTGGCCGGGTGTACAAGATGTCGCAACTGAAAGATTCCCGCCTGAGTCCAAGGAAGCATCCTCGTATAGGACAGTCCATCAGGTATGTCCGGGTTGTACATTCAGGAATGTAGAGCATTTGGAGGATAGGGAAAACCGCTCCACACATCTCTTCCAAATAGCTAGGGTAAAAAGCATCTGTGCCAAACAGAGGGATCTCAGTTGAGGCATAAATTTAGCTGAAGAAGGCCACAGCATGTAGCACGGATGTACCGAAACAGTAATCCCCATTTCAATCTTGGCCCACCTACTTGGAGCTTTTCTAGAGATCCAGGAAGATAAAACCCGAAGGTGAGAGGCATAATAATATTTGATGATATCTGGTACAGCCAGTCCTCCTCTATTCTTTAAAACGTAAACTACTGATCGTGCAATCCTATGGGATGCGTTATTCCATATAAACTTGAGGCATTTTCTCTGGAGAAATTTCAATTGCGACATTGGGACTGAGATTGGAAGTGTTTCAAATAGGTACAGTAATTTAGGGAGTATCGACATCTTAAGGACGTTAATTCTACCGAGGAGAGAGATAGGAAGGGAAGTCCAAAGATTTAAGAGACCGGTTATTTCTGTAAACATAGGGGGAAAGTTGGCCTGATAGAGGGAAGAATATGAGGGTGTGAGATGAACACCCAAGTACTTCAATGAAGAAGGGCACCAACGATGTTTGAAGGTGTGTTGGAGAGAGTTAAGCAGGGCTGGTGGAATGTTAATGGGTAGGGCCTCCATTTTTGACTGATTAATTTTAAACCCAGATGGAGATCCAAAGGTGGGGAGAGTGTCCTGTAAAGAAGGTAAAGAGGTGAGGGGGTGGGTGAGCATCAACAAAATGTCATCAGCAAAAAGTGATAGCTTATAGTCTTGTTGTCGCAGCGAAACCACCCGGATGTCTGGATGGGACCTAATGGCCGATGCCAGAGGTTCTAGGCTCAGAATGAACAACAGGGGTGACAAAGGACACCCCTGCCTGGTGCCATTGCTGAGGGGGAACCGATGCGACAAGTATGAGGACAACTGAACCTGAGAGGAAGGTTTAGAATATATAGCCTGTAAGGCTTGTATAAAAGGGCCTGAGAATCTGTATCTGGAAAGAACCGTGAACATGAATAGCCAGCTTAGGCGGGCAAAAGCTTTTTGTGTGTCCAAACTTAGAATGATGGCAGGTTGTTTGGTTTTAGTCAAAAGGTCTATTAGGTCGATAGTTCATCTCGTATTGGGACGGGGGGCAAAACCATCTTGGTCTTTGTGAATCAACGTCGTTAGTAATGGAGAAAGTCTATTGGCCAGTATTTTAGTAAAGATCTAGTAATCTGAATTTAATAATGCGATAGGGCAGTAGTTATCTGGTAGTGACGGGTCTTAACCTGGTTTAGGGATGATAGTTATATGAGCATGTAGAAACTGCAAGTATGAAATGGAAGCCTTGAGCAAAGAGGAATATAAAGTCTGCAGATGGGGGTTTAGAATTGGAGAAAATATTTTGTAATTAAGATAAGGGAGCCCATCCGGGCCTGGGGATTTGTGAGCCGGTAAGGCTTTAATCACCGCTGCTATCTCCTCTACAGTGGCAGGAGCGTTGAGAGTAGAATTTTGTGCCATGGACAATTTGGGTAGATCTAAGGAAGACATAAAATCGTCAAATTTTGTCTGTGAAAATTGGGGTATAGAATCTGAGCTTAAGCAATTATAAAGTTTCCTGTAAAAATCACCAAATACCTGGGACATAGCCTTAGGGCAGTATGTAGGAATACCATCAAATGGTCAGGTATAGAAAGGAAGGGACGTGGTTTTAATCTATTAACAAGCATTCTATGTGGTTTGTTAGCAAAATCGTAGAACTTTTGCCTGGCCCATAGCATAGATTTGGATATCCTATTCATGTCAAATGATTTGATGCGTTTCCGGATTGAGGTAACTATTCTCAGTCGTTCCACTGTGGGTGATTCAAGTAGGTGCATCTCTGCGACTTCCAATTGAGCGAAGAGATCAGGTTTTAATTTTGTGGAGTCCCACCTAAGGTGACACCCCACAGATATGCATTCACCCCTGAAAAAAGCCTTATGGGCTTCCCACAAGGTGGAAACTTCCACAACCAATCCATCATTTAGTTGAAAAAATTCAGATAATTTTTGTTGCAATTGGGTTTGGATCACTGGGTCTTTGATCAGGGATTCATTAAGACGCCAGTGACAAGTTTTGGGCTTAGAAGCCGTCAAGACAATGTCGAGTTCAATGGGTGCATGATCGACCAAGTAATGGGATTGATCTCAGAAGAAACAATATAAGGAAGGAGGGGGGCAGTTACAAAGAAATATGCATAAAAATTATTGCGGCGCTGAAAAGTTCAAAAATGAAATTGAAGAGTGGGAGGAATCCAATCACCAAATATATTGTGCAGATGTAGAAAGAGTCACTCGTCACCACGTGGTAATGTAGTCTGCTTACCAGAAGGTGTTAAGGATTAGGCATAGATGATAAATTCTCAATAGCATCCAGCAAATCCAGCCCACTGGAACCCCTCATCAGACCACAGCATCCGTGGGATTTCCTTCATATATAAACATCTCCCAATGGTCACTTCAGAATTAGGCATTCAGGCATGTGGTCATCATATATCCGAGAAAAGAAAATGAAGGACCCATAGTGAAGCCCGTAATGATAGATAAAAAAACTTTTATTGTAGTAACTTACAGTTGAAGCTTAAAACAGCATGCATCAATGATAGGAACAAACGGCTGCAGCAATCAGCGTACGGATGTCAGCCTGCCTGACATGTTTCATCGTAACAGATGTCTTCAGAGGCTGTGAAAAAGTCCCACACATGTGGTATCGTAATACTCAGGAGGAGTAGCAGAATGTATTTTGGGGTGTCATTTGTGATATACACATGCCATGTGAAAGAAATAACCTATTATAATGACAATTTTGTGGGAAAAAAAAATAAAATCTTAATTTTGCAAACAATTGTGGGAAAAAATGGTAACATCAAAATGCTCACCATGCATCTTACTAAATACCTTGGAATGTCTACTTTTAAAAAAGGGGTCATTTGGGGGGTATTTGTACTTTCCCGACTTGTTCGGGTCGCAAGAAATGAGATAGGCCGTCAGTACATCAGGTGTAATCAATTTTTTATGATTTGCACCACAGCTTGTAGACTCTCTAAGACCCCATTCACACAGGGACAACACGACTTGCAGGTCGCCTCAGCGAGGCGACCTGCAAACGACTGCCCCGGCGACTTGCAAAACGACTTCTGTATAGAAGTCTATGCAAGTCGCCCCAAGTCGCCCCCGAAGTCGTACAGGAACCTTTTTCTAAGTCGGAGCGACTTGCGTCGCTCCCCTTAGAACGGTTCCATAGCACAGAACGGGAGGCGACTTGTCAGGCGACTAGGTCGCCTGACAAGTCGTCCCTGTGTGAATGGGCTCTAACTTTCACACAGACCAAATAATATCCTTAACTTGGGTATTTTTACCAAAGATATGTAGCAGTATAAATTGTGGCCAAAATTTATGAAGAGAAAAATTAATAATTTGCAAAATTTTATCACAGAAACTAAGAAAAATTCGTTTTTTTTCAAAATTTTCTGTCTTTTTTCATTGATAGCACAAAAAGAAAAAAATACCACCAAAAGAAAGCTCTATTTGTATGAAAAAAGGGACAAAACAGTAATTTGGGTACAGTATTACATGACTGAGTAATTGTCATTCAAAGCGTGTGTCAGAGAGTTCCCTTGGGCAGACGCGCTGTTGGTGGGCATCGCGGTGCGTTGGGGCGCATCGGCGCGCGCGTGTTCCCGTGCGCGCCGCTGCGGGTGCCGGTGTGCGGGCGCGTGCGTGTGCGCGGGGGCGCGCGTCGGCACGCGTCGGCGTGCGCGCGCACCCGGTGTTTGCCACCAACCTGCCTATTTAGGCCGTCTGCACAGGGGGCTCAGTGCTGTCCGATCTTCAGCTCCCTGTATCCCTGCACCTGCTTCCTACTTCCTGTTTCCTGTTGTACCTGATCTCCTGACCACCGGCCTGTCTCTGATTCTCCTTGCTTGCTGCCTGCCACTGATCCCGGACTGTCCTGACTACGAATCTGCCTGCTCCTCTGTACTACGTTGCCCGCCTGCTGCCGACCTCTGCCTGTGACCCGACCTGCCTGCTCCACTCCTGCTCTGCATCCACTGCCTATGCTTCAGTTGACTGGTGATCTCCATAACCATCTTTACCGGGATCTTCCTGCAGCTAACCCGCCAGGCTCTCATACCATTCTGTGCTCCCGTGCCTCCTGTCCATACTACCAGGGGCCGGTAACCAGATACGTAAGGGAGGCCTCCCCCTGCTACATCGGGCTCACCTGTCTGTTACGTGGAAGTCTGACAGCGTGAGAGCACTGAAAGCTGAAAATTGGTCTGGGCAGGAGGGGGGTTTAAGTGCCCAGTCGTCAAGTGGTTACGTTGAAATGGTGCCAAAAAAAGCACTAGTAACCAAGGTAAAAAAATAGACCCATGAAATGAGATACTGAAAAAAAACAAAAAGGAAAAAAAATTGAAAAAAATATTTGAAAATATTTTTGAGAACCCTGAAGATAAAAAAAACTTCAGGGAACCCAGGCAAAAGCCCAAGGTTTTGGTGAGGGGCATGGCAGCCTGCAAGATCTGACGGTAGGTTCCCGTCTCTTCAAAGAAAGCAGTCAACACCGTTTAGTGGAGGACCAACAGTATAACAAAAGGGATGTAATCTACTGTAAGATTAGCAAGGTTGGTAATTGCTTCAAAACAGGATTTAAAAAAGTATCACTATTGAAAATAGAGTGACCCATTTCCATAGGGTCACTTCCACAACCAGATGAAACATTGTCTGGCCGTGGTAAAGGAGAACATTGAGGAGGGAGCCATTTCAGGTAGGAAATCTGGTGGGGTTAGCTCGTTGAGGAGTAGAGAAGGTCTTCTGCGATCTCTGTTGAATGGGGGTCCAGATCTTGGCTGGTGTTGTGAGAGGCTTGGGGTTCTGGGCAGGAAGCTGAAGATCCTGCTAGTACCCCATACACACGGTCGGAATTTCCGACAGAAAAAGTCCGATGGGAGCTTTTGGTCGCACATTCCGACCGTGTGTATGCTCCAACTTTTTCTGTCGGAATTTCCAACGGACTTAGATATAGAACATGTTCTAAATTTTTCTGTCGGAAAGTCCGACCGTGTGTACCCGGCATCAGTGATGGGTGGAAGACCTAGGTTGTGGATAAAGGCTTCACTTTCATAAAGGTCTCATAGCAAGAATTGGACGCCATCTTTAGATACAGACAGACGAAAGGGGAATCTCCAGCGATAAGGCACTTGATGATTTTGTAAGTGGGTGGTAACTGGGGTGAAAGCTGCATATTTTCGCTAAAGTAATAGGGGAGAGATCACTGAAAATTTGGATCTTGGCTTGTTTAAAATCAATGCGAGATTTGTTGCGAGTTGCGACAGTGAGGGCTCCCTTACTTTCATAATAATGAAAACAGACAATTCTGCCCCTGGGGTTAGAGCCAGGGGGAGGTTTAGGAGCCAAAGATCTATGAGCCTGTTTAAGGCGCCAATCAATGTCCTGGATGTGGGGGGCTAGAGTGACAAATAGGCCTAGGAGATATGGGCGAAGCTCCTTGTCACTGATAGATTCGGGTACCCCTCGGATTCTTAGGTTCTGGTGTCTTTCTCTGTTCTCCAAATCTTCCTGTTGTAGTTGGGAGACTGTGTGCTTCATAGCAGCATTATCTTCCTCCAGGGCATGTACATATTGGGTCAACTCATCAAATTTGTTCTCCAAGGTGTCTGTACATTCCCCAAGTTGATCTATTTCCCCTCGGAGTTCATGTGCTATTTTAACCACCTCTCTAGCTATATTTTGGGTCAGGTCCTGGAGCAGCGATTGCAGTTTAAGGTCCAACACAGCTACTGTTACCACATCTGTAGTATCAGATACTTGGGATTGCTGGGACCCATGGTCCATTGGAGGCGCTTTTTCGGCCATTAGGTGGGATTCTACGGGGTCCGGTGCGCCGGCCGCAGTACTCGAGGCTGGGGATTGCTGCCTATACAGGTAATGCTCCCTGGCGAGGTTAGGTGGGGGTGGGACAAATCCGCGATAGATTGCTTTCTGGAGGCCAATCTTTCCAATAAGATGCCGAGGACTAGCTGGCAGAATGTAATTTCACTCCTGGATCTAATGAAGCTGCGGATGCTGTGCAGGAGCCGCGAATAGGGAGACGGGGACCAGAGCCCTACATGGTCTCCATATTACATGCTGCACATGAGCCCCCCAGTTCTAGAATCTTTGCAGGGGGCGATCCAAGCTCAGGGGGGTTAGAAAAGCCTTAATAATCCTGCTGCTGGGTGGAGCAAGATGGCCACTGCACGTGGCTATGGGCACTGGGCCCCGACCTCCACCTGTGGTACTGAAGGAGTAGGCACCACTATAATCCCAGACCAGGGTCTGGCTTTTTATGGTCGGGATGTTCTTGTTGTGCGGTGCAGCGTGGGTCGGGCCCAGGAGAGAAGAGGAGGCTGCTAGCCTGTATCAGGGTGTAGTAAAATGGCCACTTCTCACCTGTGTCTTTGGTGTCCTGTCCGGAGGGCTCAGGAGCAGATTTTGCAGAGTCCACTGGCCACGGGTGTAAGGCTGAACAGCCCTGGTCTGCTTGTGGGGAGCGAGACAGGCATGGGAGAGTCCGGAGTGTCTGGATGTGGCGATGGTGTTGCCGCCAGGTGGACCAAGATGGCCGGCGTTCCCCGCCAGTAGGCCAGAGCCGCGGGTTGTCCTTCAGATGGCCGGGGCAAGGACGTGATCAGCACCCATGGGATCCCAACAGGCTGAGGGACACAGGGGTCTGAGCCGAGATCTAGGCACGGCTGCTGGGGGTCGCTAGCCCTTCTCAAAGGCCTCTGGAAGGCTGGAGCTCCTCACATGCACATCTGCTCTGCTCAACGTCCAGCCACGCCCCCCTATTTTTATTTTTTAAATAAATGTTTACAGTTTTGGGAATTTTAGAAAAAAACATTAGGTAACTAATAAATAAATAAATACAAGTTTTAGCTAAATGAAGACATTCCCAAGTCTGTAACGGTTATCTGTAGCCCAAACTTTTTTCTTGAAATGCACCTCCAGGTTGCAATGTTGCCTTGATTTTTTTGACAGTTTTAGAAAATTATTGCAGTTTCAGATTGAAATAGAAGGTTCAGTTTTAGTAACATTAAATTACAAAATGGCTTGTGTAGAAATTGTATATGTTACATTGTTTTTTTTCTTCAAAAGTTGACTTCCCATTTAAACATACCTTAGCATGTATTTACAATATATAAACAAATATATATTCTGCAATAGGTGTGCTTTAAAGTGTATTTAAAGACAAAACCATTTTTTTCAGTTTAGGGTAGATTTGAGAAGGATTAGAACTCCTGTTGTGTTTTTACTGCTAACCAGGGCTCTGTTAGAGAGATTTACCCTCTCTTGCTGTAATGCTGACAATGTTTTACCAGGCAGGAAATAAAAAAAATTGATAAGGATTCTATCCTTCTCCTACACTTTTAAAAGGCAATTTAACGGTTGTCTGTGCTCTGTTTGAGAGTTCCCCTTACTTCCTGTCTAGAGTCTTGATTGCCAGTAGAACCTGAAAGGGGTTCTAACCCTTTCCAATTGTATCTAAAGTTTTGGCTAGACATACACTTTAATACTGACTAATTGAAAGCATTTTTTCCTCAGGGCATTTTTTTGGTAACTTCAAACCAACATTAGGATAAGCTATTCATAATTTAATTTAGGTTCAAGTGATGATATTAATGGTCCATCACATGAACAATCCGAATGCTCGTCTCTGTACACTCTCCAACTGCAAGTTGGGATATCGGTAGTCTATCACTGTCAGGGCTGGGCTCAGCCCTTCCTTCTCTGAGCTGGCCGCTCAACTGTTGGCTAATTGCCAGCTCCTATCTCTCCACAGTTAATGATATCCTGCTCGTCAGTCTTGCCTACTTAAGCCCAGCCCAGAGGATCCCTGCCTTTGCCTTGGTCAACATCACAGAGACTATCTCCTGCTTTCCTGTTTAAAGACTTGCTTGGCTGACATCCCTTCTGGCTCCAGATCCTGCTTGCTGTTTGATCCCTGACCTTCTAGATGGTCTGACTATCTGTTCCGGTTACCAAACTATTGGCTATGTTATGTTTTGACTATGTTTGTTCTATTTACTTTTATTATTAAACAAGTGTGATTTAACTATCTTCTGTCTCGGTCTGATTTCATGGTTTCTGACAATCACATGACCAGTCCTAGATGCTTCCTCTATATACTCCTTATCTTCAAGTTAGGATCTCATTGGTCCATCACATGACCAGTCCTGGACCTCTCCTCTGTACACTCTCAATCTTCAAGTTAGGATCTCAATGGTCTATCACATGACCAGTCATAGTCCATGCCTCAGTACACTTGGCAACTTTAAATTGGGATATCAAAGGGCTTATCACATGACCAGTCCTAAATTATGCCTCTGTACACTCTCCAGCTCCAACAGATTGACAGCGAATAGAGGCTACAGATGCCTGTCTCAAAATAGAAAACTAACTGCAATAGTGTGTTACCTTACATTCAGTGAAATACTCGTATTATAAAATGTTAGACTAAGCAATGTTTCTATGTCAGGAATCTTACAGAAATCCTGAAGGATGAAGGAGATCATCATAATAAGATAATGACAGCTGAAGAATGCAATGCAATAGCGGTAGTAGGCACATGAATAAAAATAAAAAAAATAAATATATCACTTTTTTTTTCTTTTTGACACACAACAGAACTTTTCTCCTGTTTTGTTTGATGAAGAGGAAAAAGGGATCTTGTTCAAGGTGGTGAAAAGAAAGGCACGTGTGCGGCGTCACAGTCTTTGAAAATGACAGCATATTTTCTGAACTGTCATTTTACAAGTGGAAGATTCATGCTATTGTGTCCCAGATGGTGCAGCTATTGGAAGTTATGTTGTTGTATTGCAGTGACCACATTTTTAAGGCATACTGGGCATAATTCACTAAGGTTTATGAAAAAAAGGTGATCAGATCAGTAAAAAAAATATACTGTATATATCAGATCACTTATTTTTTAAGATTCATCAATGATTTTATGCTTTTTGTCAATATGTGTGAAATTAGTTAAATGGCATCCAAATTCAATGTACATTTTTGTAAAAAAAAAAAAAAAAAAAATTGTATATAAACCCTAAACAATAAAAAATCTATTTTCTGACACATTTCAGTTCCATAATTATACCACTGAAAGAGTTTTCTTATATCTGTTTGACAATTGCAAAAAATATCTGTTGATCATGTAGAGCTTAATGCCCCGTACACACGGTCGGACGGAAAATGTGTGATAGGACCTTGTTGTCGGAAATTCTAACCGTGTGTAGGCTCCATCACACATTTTCCATTGGATTATCCGACACACAAAGTTTGAGAGCAGGATATAAAATTTTCCGACAACAAAATCCGTTGTCGGAAATTCCGATCGTGTGAACACAAATCCGACGGACAAAGTGCCACGCATGCTCAGAATAAATAAAGAGATGAAAGCTATTGGCCACTGCCCCGTTTATAGTCCCGACGTACGTGTTTTACGTCACCGCGTTTAGAACGATCGGATTTTCCGACAACTTTGTGTGACCATGTGTATGCAAGACAAGTTTGAGCCAACATCCGTCGGAAAAAATCTTAGGATTTTGTTGTCGGAATGTCCGACTAAGTCCGACCGTGTGTACGGGGCATAAGAGTTGTCCTGTGTCCTGTGCATGAGCTGTTCCGGTGTTTTCTTAAAGTATAACTAAAGGCAAATCTTTTTTTATTTTTTTAGTTCTGGATAGAGTGGAGAGGGATTAGAACACCTGTCAGTTTTTATTGCTGTCTGTGCCCCTGTTAAGGAGATTCACCCTCTCTATTTGTCCTGTTTACTATTATCATTGAAAGTGAAAGAAACAGAAAATCAAAAAATTTGGGTTGTCCCTAGAAAAGTAATAGAGGGGAAATCTTCCAATGTGGGCACTAGATATGGTGACCTGGGGGTCTCCAGGGAATTCTCTGAATTTGCAGGGATTTCCTCTCACTTCCTGTTTGAGTATGGGACAGGAAATAAAGGGTAATCTCCCCAACAGGACACAGATGGCGAAAAAATCTGACACGAGTTATAGCCCTCCCTTGCTATATCCAAAATGAAAAAAAAATTTTGCCTATAGTTCTATTTTAAAGAGTCTACTTATCCCTTCTAGCTCTTACCTTGGATATATAGAGTGATTACTCTATACCTTACTATGGAGAATAGAATAGTGTTAGAAATATGGTATGTATAGCCCTACAGAACAGACAATGCACAGTCCACATGGGCTTTATCTGCTGCTTAACTACAAATAGGAAACAGGAACTTTATTCAGGGAAAAGACATAGATCATAAATAGGTGCAGCTACAAACGTATACATACTGCCATCTATTGGTTGATCAGGTGTTCTAGGAGCATAAATTACATATCTAAACTTGTTGACTACCTATTAAACTTTTGAAGGGCTGGAGCACCAGGACAATGAAACGCCCAGAAAATGACCCCATTTTGGAAAGTATACCCCAAAGTATATTCTATGTGGCATAATATACCCCAAAGTATATTCTATGTGGCATAATGAGTATTTTGAACATGTAATTTTTTTCATCAAGTTTTTGGAGAATGTGGTAAAAAAATGAAAACACAATTTTGTTACACAAAGTTGTCCATTTATTAGATATTTCCAACACATAATAGCATGTACATAGCAAAAATGACACCCCAAAATACATTCTGCTACTCCTCCTGAGTATGACGATACCACATGCGTGAGACTTTTACACAGACGGGCCACATACAGAGGCCCAACATTGAAGTAGCACCCTTAGGTGTTCTAGGAGCATAAATTACACATCTCATTTCTCAACCACCTATTACACTTTTAAAGGCCCTGGAGCATAAGGACAATGGAAAAACCCGCAAAATGACCCCATTTTGGAAAGCAAACACCCCAGCATATAATCTGAGGCATAATGAGTCTTTTGAACATATCATTTTTATCCACAAGTTTTTGAAAAATGTGGAAAAAAAACTAAAACACTTTTTTTTACAAGAAGTTGTCCATTTATAAGATTTTTCCAACACATAGCATGTACATAGCAAAGATGACACCCCAAAATACATTCTGCTACTCCTCCTGAGTATGGCAATACCACATGTGTGAGACTTTTACACAGCCTGGCCACATACAGAGGACCAACATGCAAGGAACACCGTCAGGTGTTCCAGGGACACATAGCATGCACCCCATACACCCCAAAATATATTCTGCTGAGCAAAGGGTAAACAAAAGATTATCTGTGATTTTAGTAGTGCAGTTATCCACAGGAGGAGAGCACTGGTCCAGGCAGCAGGCAGGGACTTGGTCAGCGAAAGCAAACGGAATTGTCCAAGCAACAGGCAGGAAAACTGTCCATAGTCAGTACAGGCAGCAGGAAGGGATACTGTCCATATACAGTCCAGGGTCTGTGCAGGCAGAGATATTGTCAGCAGTGCCAAAATATTGGTCCTGGTAGTAGGAAGGAACATGGTTCCTAGTAGAGTATGTAGTACAGTTTAAACTAGGAGATGGGGGGAGGGTCCAAAGGTAGAGATAGTCAGCGTGGAACATATTCCAGAGGGTAGTATTGGAGGCATTAGTGGTAGGTTGACTAAAGCACATAAACCCAAGGTAAGTATAGTAACAAGTGCTAGTTGCAATCTCGGAACTCCCAATAAGAGGATAGTATGCGACCAGTCTAAACTACGTGGCATGTTCACCAATTCCAGGAACCTGGCAGACAAGATGGGTGAACTAGAGATACTGTTGTACGAGGAGGATTTGGAATTTGTGGGAATTTCAGAGACCTGGTTCAACAGCTCTCATGATTGGCTGGCAACCATTCAAGGGTATACCCTTTATCGCAGGGATACAGAGTGTAGAAAAGGGGGATGGGTATGAATAATGTACAAGTGAATGTGAGAGATGACATCAATAAGGGAGCTAGGGAGGAGGTGGAATCCTTATGGGTAGAGCTCCAAAGGGATGAAGCTAAGGGCAAAATAATACTGGGAGTATGCTATAGGCCCCCTAACCTGAGGGAGGAGGGGGATACTGATCTCCTATCACAAATTTGATTGGCAGCAAGGATGGGAAGTGTTATCATAATGGGGTGTTTTAATTATCCAGACATAGACTGGGTGGAGGGAACCACGCATTCGTCTAAGGTTCGCCAGTTCCTAAATGTCTTGCAGGACAATTTCATAGTCCAGATGGTAGACGCACCAACTAGAAATAAAGCGTTACTGGATCTACTGATTACCAACAATACAGACCTGATCACGGATGTGGAAATACGGGGCAATTTAGGAAACAGCGATCACAGGTCAATTGGCTTCAGTATAAATCACACAAATAGGCAACATAAGGGCAATACAAAGACACTGAATTTCAAAAGAGCCAACTTCCCTAAACTACGAACCTTGCTAGAAGGCATGAATTGGGATAAAATCTTAGGAACAAAGAACACAGAGGAGAGATGGGTTTGCTTTATTAAATAAGGACAATAGCATATTAAATAAGGGCATTAGCCAATGCATCCCACCAGTTCTCAGGAAGGATGTACTGGAAATGGAGCGAGTACAAAGAAGGGCAACAAAGCTAATAAAGGGTCTGGAGGATATAGGCTATGAGGAAAGGTTGCGAGCACTGAACTTATTCTCTCTGGAGCAGAGAAGCTTGAAAGGGGATATGATTTAAATTTATAAATACCATACTGGTGACCCTACAATAGGGATAAAACTTTGTTTAACAAGACACGTGGCCACTCATTAAAATTAGAAGAAAAGAGGTTTACCCTTAAACTACGTAGAGGGTTCTTTACTGTGAGAGCGGCAAGGATGTGGAATTCCCTTCCACAGGCAGTGGTCTCAGCGGGGAGCATCGATAATTTCAAAAAACTATTAGATAAGCACCTGAACGACCACAACATACAGGGATATAGAATGTAATACTGACATATAATCACACACATAGGTTGGACTTGATGGGCTTGTGTCTTTTTTCAACCTCACCTACTATGTAACTATGTAACTATGTACAGGTAGCAGGTAGAGGTGTAGTCAGTTCATGCAGTAGACAGAGGCATGATGGCATTAAGTCCTATAGGCAGCAGGCAGAAGTGGGGCCTCGACCAGGACAGAATGGGGACAGGGGTAGAGGCTTCTCCCACTCAAATCTCTTTGAAGACTCCGGTCTCCAGACCCTAATCTGGGAATGAGAAAACAAAAAAAAAATGTTTTCTTCATTCAGAAAAACAATTCTGGAGCCCCTCACATATGTGAGACCCCTATGTTATGAATCACATTACTCCAGTAGTAGGTTACAAGATTAGTCCAAGAGGCAGGCAAAAAACACGGTCAAACAGTCCAGGGTCAGTTCCAGAGCAGGCTGAGGTATGTACAGAAGCAGTAGGAAGAAGCGTGGTCGAATAACAGGCCAGGGTCAGTTCCAGAGCAGGCAGAGGTATGTACAAAAGTGGCAGGAAAAGGCATGGTCGAATAGCAGGCCAGGGTCAGTTCAGGAGCATGTAGTGGCATAAGGGGTGTGAAGGTAAATGGCAGGAATTGAGGATTATGTTTATGATACTTCACCAATAATGTAGAGAAGTATGGCACTGATGAACGTGCACAGAAGGGTGTTGATAATCCTGCACTGATGGGCACTGATGAGGCAGCACAGATGTGCACTGATAAGCAGTACTAATTAGCACACTGATGGGCACTGATGAGGTTTCACTGATGAGGCAGCACTGATATACGGCACTGTGTGATGCTGATGGCAATGTGACACTGATGGCACTTAAGGCACTGTGGCACTGATGGCATTGTAACATTGATATGCGGCACTGTGTGGCACTGATGGCACTTATAGCACTGTAACACTGATGGCACTGGCAGCACCGATATGCGGCACTATGTGACACTGATGGCACTGGCAGCACTGATGGCACCGTGACACTGATGGCACAATAGGCACTGGAAACTATGGGCACTGTGACACTGATGACACTATGACACTGAGGCACCGTGAGGCAGGGTGACACTGATGGCACTGATAACACAGTGACACAGATGGCACTGATGGCATGGTGACACTGATAGCATGGTGACACTGATGGCACTTATGACACTTATGACAATGTGGCACTGTAGGTACCATGACACTGATGGCATTTTAGGCACTGTAGGCACTAAAGACACAGTGACACTGATGGCACTTATGACACAGTGACACTGTGGAACTAATGACTGATGGCACTGATGGGCACTGATGGCACTGATGACACGGTGACACTGATGACACGGTGACACTGATGGAACTGATAGCACTTATAACATTGTGGCACTGATGACTGATAGCACTGTGGGCACTGATGGCACTATGGACACTGATGGACACTGTGACACAGATGGGCACTGTGAAACTGATGGGCACTGTTTGGCAACTATATTCGCAAGGTAAATGACTGAAGATCACTCACTCTGCAGCACAGAAGCAGAGCCGTCAATGAGAGATGATCTCATATGTTAACATTTGAGATCATCTCTCATTGGACACACCGAATACGTGGTAAATGGCCGCTGTGATTGGGCATTTAGCACGATCTGTGATTGGCTGTGTCCAAGGGACATGGCAATCACAGACTTTCCCCAATGTGCGCCCACGGGGGCATGCGGGAAGCATGTTTCCGAGAGGATGTACATGGACGCTCTACCGGCAATTAAGGCCAGCGATGTAGCCGTCTTTCGGGCATGAGGTGGTTAAACACACTGAAGTTTCATCAACAATTACACTTCTACTGATGGTTACCATGTTTGTGTCTTGTTGTAGAATTCTGTACCCCTTTTGAGATTCACTGTACCCAACAAATACACCTTCCATTGCACAAGCATCCCATTTTGTATGTTTTTCTTTTGGGATGTGCAAATAGGCTTTGCTTCCAAAATGTTTTAGATGGTTAAAATTTGAGGCTCTTCCATTCCACAGTTCAAATGGAGTTTTCTCAGTTGATTTTCCTGGTAGTTGAATAGTAGGTAGGTAGGTGAATCGCCTTTGTGTTATCACCTGTATATTCAGTTCCATTGTCTGTGTGTAATACACTCAGCATTTTGCTAAATTTGTTGCTTACTTGAGCCAAATATTGTCCAAGTTTCACTGGTGCTTCACTTTTGTTGTGTAACAGATATAGTGTAGTATACCTGGAGTAATCATCTATAAAGGTGAGAAATACCTCTTCATTCCTGAAGTAATTTTTTCCACTGGGCCGCAAAGATCTGAATGAATTAAGTCCAGAAGTTTTCACTGGGCCGCAAAGATCTGAATGAATTAAGTCCAGAATTTTCTTAGCTCTGCTGTTACTCTGCATTGGAAAGGCTTTAATTTAATTTTTCCTGTAGATGCATTTCATTGATCACATGGACTCATTTTTATACCACTTGCGTTGTCATTCCCAGTTAATTTCTTTATTATGTCAGAACTTCTGTGCACAAGTTGTCTGTGCCAAGTGTGAATGCAGTTTGAATGTTTTTCCTCCATGGCAGTATTAAAGCGGGGTTCCACCCAAATTTTGAACAATATCTGTATGTATTCTCTTCCTTGCCTAGATGATGACATGCCATTTAACCACTTGCCGACCGCCTAACGTATATATACGTCGGCAGAATGGCACGGGCAGGCAGAATCACGTACCTGTACGTGATCTGTCTCCCGCGGGCGGGGGGTGCGATCGGACCCCCCCCCGGTGCCAGCGGCGGTCGGCATTTGACTGGGAGCGTCGGGAGGCGAGGGGGAGACCATCCGATCGTGGCCCCCCCCTCGCGATCGCTCCCAGCCAATCGGAATCCTCCCCTGCCTGTGTGTAGTTTCACACAGGCAGAGGATGTGATGTCATCTCTCCTCGGCTTGGCAGTTTCCGTCCAGCGCCGAGAAGAGAAGACATGTAAGTGCACAACACACACAAACACACACAGTAGAACATGCCAGGCATACTTTACACCCCCGATCCCCCCCGATCGCTCCCCGATCCCCCCCCAATCACCCCCCCCCCCGTCACAAGCTGACAGCAAGCAGTATTTTTTTTTTTTTTTTTTTCTGATTACTGCATGGTGTCAGTTTGTGACAGTTACAGTGTTAGGGCAGTGAATATTACCCCCCTTTAGGTCTAGGATACCCCCCTAACCCCCCCTAATAAAGTTTTAACCCCTTGATCACCCCCTGTCACCAGTGTCACTAAGCGATCATTTTTCTGATCGCTGTATTAGTGTCGCTGTTGACGCTAGTTAGGAACGTAAATATTTAGGTTCGCCGTCAGCGTTTTATAGTGACAGGGACCCCCATATACTACCTAATAAATGTTTTAACCCCTTGATTACCCCCTAGTTAACCCTTTCACCACTGATCACCGTATAACCGTTACGGGTGACGCTGGTTAGTTCGTTTATTTTTTATAGTGTCAGGGGACCCGCCGTTTATTACCTAATAAAGGTTTAGCCCCCTGATCGCCCGGCGGTGATATGCGTCGCCCCAGGCAGCGTCAGATTAGCGCCAGTACCGCTAACACCCACGCACGCAGCATACGCCTCCCTTAGTGGTATAGTATCTGAACGCATCAATATCTGATCCGATCAGATCTATACTAGCGTCCCCAGCAGTTTAGGGTTCCCACAAACGCAGTGTTAGCGGGATCAGCCCAGATACCTGCTAGCACCTGCGTTTTGCCCCTCCGCCCGGCCCAGCCCAGCCCAGCCCACCCAAGTGCAGTATCGATCGATCACTGTCACTTACAAAACACTAAATGCATAACTGCAGCGTTTGCGGAGTCAGGCCTGATCCCTGCGATCGCTAACAGTTTTTTTGGTAGCATTTTGGTGAACTGGCAAGCACCAGCAGCCTAGTACACCCCGGTCGTAGTCAAACCAGCACTGCAGTAACACTTGGTGACATGGCGAGTCCCATAAATGCAGTTCAAGCTGGTGAGGTGGCAAGCACAAGTAGTGTCCCGCTGCCACCAAGAAGACAAACACAGGCCCGTCGTGCCCATAGTGCCCTTCCTGCTGCATTCGCCAATCCTAATTGGGAACCCACCACTTCTGCAGCGCCCGTACTTCCCCCATTCACATCCCCAACCAAATGCAGTCGGCTGCATGAGAGGCATTTTCTTTATGTCCTCCCGAGTACCCCTACCCAACGAACCCCCCCAAAAAAGATGTCGTGTCTGCAGCAAGCGCGGATATAGGCGTGACACCCTCTATTATTGTCCCTCCTGTCCTGACAATCCTGGTCTTTGCATTGGTGAATGTTTTGAACACTACCATTCACTAGTTGAGTATTAGCGTAGGGTACAGCATTGCACAGACTAGGCACACTTTCACAGGGTCTCCCAAGATGCCATCGCATTTTGAGAGACCCGAACCTGGAACCGGTTACAGTTATAAAAGTTAGTTACAAAAAAAAGTGTAAAAAAAAAAAAAAAACACAAACAAAAATATAAAATAAAAAAAAAATAGTTGTTGTTTTATTGTTCTCTCTCTCTATTCTCTCTCTATTGTTCTGCTCTTTTTTACTGTATTCTATTCTGCAATGTTTTATTGTTGTTATGTTTTATCATGTTTGCTTTTCAGATATGCAATTTTTTATACCTTACCGTTTACTGTGCTTTATTGTTAACCATTTTTTTGTCTTCAGGTACGCCATTCACGACTTTGAGTGGTTATACCAGAATGATGCCTGCAGGTTTAGGTATCATCTTGGTATCATTCTTTTCAGCCAGCGATTGGCTTTCATGTAAAAGCAATCCTAGCAGCTAATTAGCCTCTAGACTGCTTTTACAAGCAGTGGGAGGGAATGCCCCCCCCCCCAACGTCTTCCGTGTTTTTTTCTGGCTCTCCTGTCTCAACAGGGAACCTGAGAATGCAGCCGGTGATTCAGCCAGCTGACCATAGAGCTGATCAGAGACCAGAGTGGTTCCAAACATCTCTATGGCCTAAGAAACCGGAAGCTACGAGCATTTTATGACTTAGATTTCGCCGGATGTAAACAGCGCCATTGGGAAATTGGGAAAGCATTTTATCACACCGATCTTGGTGTGGTCAGATGCTTTGAGGGCAGAGGAGAAATCTAGGGTCTAATAGACCCCAATTTTTGCAAAAAAGAGTACCTGTCACTACCTATTGCTATGATAGGGGATATTTACATTCCCTGAGATAACAATAAAAATGATTTAAAAAAAAAAAAAATGAAAGGAACAGTTTAAAAATAAGATAAAAAAATAATAATAATAAAGAAAAAAAAAAAAAAAAAAAAAAAGCACCCCTGTCCCCCCTGCTCTCGCGCTAAGGCGAACGCAAGCGTCGGTCTGGCGTCAAATGTAAACAGCAATTGCACCATGCATGTGAGGTATCACCGCGAACGTCAGATCGAGGGCAGTAATTTTAGCAGTAGACCTCCTCTGTAAATCTAAAGTGGTAACCTGTAAAGGCTTTTAAAGGCTTTTAAAAATGTATTTAGTTTGTCACCACTGCACGTTTGTGCGCAATTTTAAAGCATGTCATGTTTGGTATCCATGTACTCGGCCTAAGATCATCTTTTTTATTTCATCAAACATTTGGGCAATATAGTGTGTTTTAGTGCATTAAAATTTAAAAAAGTGTGTTTTTTCCCCAAAAAATGCGTTTGAAAAATCGCTGCGCAAATACTGTGTGAAAAAAAAAAATGAAACACCCACCATTTTAATCTGTAGGGCATTTGCTTTAAAAAAATATATAATGTTTGGGGGTTCAAAGTAATTTTCTTGCAAAAAAAAATTATTTTTTTATGTAATCAAAAAGTGTCAGAAAGGGCTTTGTCTTCAAGTGGTTAGAAGAGTGTGTGATGTGTGACATAAGCTTCTAGATGTTGTGCATAAAATGCCAGGACAGTTCAAAACCCCCCCAAATGACCCCATTTTGGAAAGTAGACACCCCAAGCTATTTGCTGAGAGGCATGTCGAGTCCATGGAATATTTTATATTGTGACACAAGTTGCGGGAAAGAGACAATTTTTTATTTTTTTTATTTTTTTTTGCGCAAAGTTGTCACTAAATGATATATTGCTCAAACATGCCATGGGAATATGTGAAATTACACCCCAAAATACATTCTGTTGCTTCTCCTGAGTACGGGATACCACATGTGTGAGACTTTTTGGGAGCCTAGCCGCGTACGGGACCCCGAAAACCAAGCACCGCCTTCAGGCTTTCTAAGGCCGTAAATTTTTGATTTCACTCTTCACTGCCTATCACAGTCTCGGAGGCCATGGAATGCCCAGGTGGCAAAAAACCCCCCCAAATGACCCCATTTTGGAAAGTAGACACCCCAAGCTATTTGATGAGAGGTATAGTGAGTATTTTGCAGACCTCACTTTTTGTCACAAAGTTTTGAAAATTGAAAAAAGAAAAAAAAATTTTTTTTTCTCGTCTTTCTTTATTTTCAAAAACAAATGAGAGCTGCAAAATACTCACCATGCCTCTCAGCAAATAGCTTGGGGTGTCTACTTTCCAAAATGGGGTCATTTGGGGGGGGTTTGTGCCACCTGGGCATTCCATGGCCTCCGAAACTGTGATAGGTAGTGAGGAGTAAAATCAAAAATGTACGCCCTTAGAAATCCTGAAGGCACTGATTGGTTTTCGGGGCCCCGTACGCGGCTAGGCTCCCAAAAAGTCCCACACATGTGGTATCCCCGTACTCAGGAGAAGCAGCTAAATGTATTTTGGGGTGCAATTCCACATATGCCCATGGCCTGTGTGAGCAATATATCATTTAGTGACAACTTTGTGCAAAAAAAAAAAAAAAAAAAAAAAATTTGTCACTTTCCCGCAACTTGTGTCAAAATATAAAACATTCCATGGACTCAACATGCCTCAAAGCAAATAGCTTGGGGTGTCTACTTTCCAAAATGGGGTCATTTGGGGGGGTTTTATGCCATCTGGGCATTTTATGGCCTTCAAAACTGTGATAGGTAGTGAGGAGTAAAATCAAAAATGTACGCCCTTAGAAATCCTGAAGGCAGTGATTGGTTTTCGGGGGCCCCGTACGCGGCTAGGCTCCCAAAAAGTCCCACACATGTGGTATCCCCATACTCAGGAGAAGCAGCTAAATGTATTTTGGGGTGCAATTCCACATATGCCCATGGCCTGTGTGAGCAATATATCATTTAGTGACAACTTTTTGTAATTTTTTTTTTTTTTTTGTCATTATTCAATCACTTGGGACAAAAAAAATGAATATTCAATGGGCTCAACATGCCTCTCAGCAAATTCCTTGGGGTGTCTACTTTCCAAAATGGGGTCATTTGTGGGGGTTTTGTACTGCCCTGCCATTTTAGCACCTCAAGAAACGACATAGGCAGTCATAAATTAAAGGCTGTGTAAATTCCAGAAAATGTACCCTAGTTTGTAGGCGCTATAACTTTTGCGCAAACCAATAAATATACACTTATTGACATTTTTTCTACCAAAGACATGTGGCCGAATACATTTTGGCCTAAATGTATGACTAAAATTGAGTTTATTGGATTTTTTTTAGAACAAAAAGTAGAAAATATCATTTTTTTTCAAAATTTTCGGTCTTTTTCCGTGTATAGCGCAAAAAATAAAAACGGCAGAGGTGATCAAATACCATCAAAAGAAAGCTCTATTTGTGGGAAGAAAAGGACGCAAATTTCGTTTGGGTACAGCATTGCATGACCGCGCAATTAGCAGTTAAAGCGACGCAGTGCCGAATTGTAAAAAGTGCTCTGGTCAGGAAGGGGGTAAAACCTTCCGGGGCTGAAGTGGTTAAAAAAATTTAAATCGCCGTAATTACCTTTTATTTTTCTATTCTTCTTTGCACTTCCTGGTTCTCCTCCCGTGGGAGTAGGCGTGTTTCTAGCCTCTCCCAGACTCCTGGGAGCTAGTCTCAGGCTTCCCAGGATGCCACTGAGCATGTGCGGGAACGAGCGGTGAATGCTGGGAGCACAGCATTCACCACATCCAGGAAATAAATGCTTGTGGGCTTCAAATGCCCACAATGAAGATGGAAACTGCCTGCAGTGAATAATATAAGTTATTCTTTCCGACGAAATCTGACACAGGTGGACATATTACACACAATATGTGAGTATGTAATGCTGAGAAGAAAAGTTTGTGAATGAACTCAAAAAAAAAAAAAAAAACGATAGATAGGTGGACCCCCACTTTAACCACCTCATTGCAGTTCAGCTGATACAGTTCATCTGTAATTTTAGCATTTGCAAGTATGATATCCCTTTTTTTAATGGCACAACTGCCAGATTCATGCACTGAATGGTCTAGGATTGTTAGTGGTGTACCCCAAGGTTCAGTTTTGGGACCCTTACTTTTTAATATACAGTGAGGGAAAAAAGTATTTGATCCCCTGCAGATTTTGTACATTTGCCCACTGACAAAGAAATGATCAGTCTATAATTTGAATGGTAGGTTTATTTTAACAGTGAGAGACAGAATAACAACAAAAATATCCTGAAAAATGCATTTCAAAAAAGTTATAAATTGATTTGCATTTTAATGAGTGAAATAAGTACTTGACCCCTTTGCAAAACATGACTTAGTACTTGGTGGAAAAATGCTTTTTGGCAATTAAAGAGGTCAGACGTTTCTTGTAGATGGCCACCAGGTTTGCATACATCTCAGGAGGGATTTTGTGCCACTCCTCTTTGCAGATCTTCTCCAAGTCATTAAGTTTTCAAGGCTGAAGTTTGGTAACTCGAACCTTCAGCTCCTTCCACATATTTTCTATGGGATTAAGGTCTGGAGACTGGCTAGGCCACTCCAGGACCTTAATATGCTATTTCTTGAGCCACTCCTTAGTTGCCTTGGCCATGTGTTTTGGGTCATTGTTTTGTTGGAATACCCATCCACAACCAATGTTCAATGCCCTGGCTGAGGGAAGGAGGTTTTCACCCCAGATTTGATGGTTCATGGCCTTGTCCATCGTCCCTTTGATGTGGTGAAGTTGTCCTGTCATCTTAGCAGAAAAAAACCCCCAAAGCATAATGTTTCCACCTTCCATGTTTGATGGTAGGAATGGTGTTCTTGGGGTCATAGGCAGCACTCCTCCTCTAAACACGCAAGTTGAGTTGATGCCAAAGAGCTTGATTTTGGTCTCATCTGACCACAACACTTTCACCAATTTCTCCTCTGAATCATTCAGAATATTCATTAGCAAACTTCAGATGGGCCTGTACATATGCTTTCTTGAGCATGGGGACCTTGCGGGTGCTGCAGGATGTCAGTCCTTCATGGCGTAGTGTGTTACCAATTGTTTTCTTGGTGACTATGGTCCCAGCTGCCTTGAGAACATTGACAAGATTCTCCCATGTAGTTCTGGCCTGATTCCTCACTGTTCTCATGATTATTGAAACTCCACGAGGTGAGATCTTGCATGGAGCTCCAGACCAAGGGAGATTGGCAGGTTATTTTGTGTTTCTTCCATTTGAAGAAACACAATCGCACCTACTGTTGTCACCCTTTCACCAAGCTGCTTGGCGATGGTCTTGTAGCCCATTCCAGCCTTGTGTAGGTCTACAATATTGTCCCAGACATCCTTGGACAGCTCTTTGGTCTTGGCCATGATGGAGAGATTTGAATCTGATTAATTGCTTCTGTGGACAGGTGTCTTTTATACAGGTAACAAGCTGAGATTAGGAGCACTCCCTGATAGCCAGAAATCTTGGTGGTTGATAGGGGATCAAATACTTATATCACTCAATAAAATGCAAATCAATTTATAACTTTTTTGAAATGCATTTTTCTGGAGTTTTTTGTTGTTATTCTGTCTTTCACTGTTAAAATAAACTGACCTTTAAAATAATAGACTGATCATTTCTTTGTCAGTGGGCAAACATATAAAATCAGCAGTAGATTAAATACTTTTTTCCCTCACTGTATTAATAAATGACATAGGGACTGGGATTAAAAGTATCACTTCATCTTTGCAGATGAGACCAAGCTATGCTGTGGATTACCATCCTTACAGGTTGTCTCCAACGTACAAGCCAACTTCAATGCACTGTTGAATTGGGCAACTATGTGACAAATGAGTTTTAATGTTGAAAAATGTAAAATTATGCATTCGGAGGCTAAGAATACTAGGGGGAGTACAACTGAGGGGGAATCGATGGTGGAGAAGGTCCTGGGTGTTCTGGTAGATCATAAGCTTAATAATGGCATGCAATGCCAAGCAGCGGTTTCCAAAGCGAACAAAATCCTTTCTTGTATTAAAAGAGATATAGACTCCAGAGAGAGAGAAATAATGTTGCCCATGTACAAATCATTAGTAAGACCTCATCTGGAATATGCAGTTCAGTTTTGGGCACAAGTTCATGAAAAAGATATTGGGGAACTGGAGAAAGCAAAGACAAGGGCAACCAAATCGATAAGCATGGAGGAGCTCAGCTTTGATTAGAGGATCTGAATGTATTCTCTTTTGAAAAGAGGAGATTAAGGAGGGATATGATCAACATATACAGTATAAATACATAAGTGGTCCATATAGTGAACTTAGTGTTGCATTATTCACTTTAAGGTCATCACAGAGAACAAAGGGGCACTCTTTACGTCTGGAGGAAAAGAGAAAAAAAAAATGTGTTTCAAGAGCAGGGAAATATAGAAAATGTTTTCACAGGTATCTTTCTGGTGACACTCTGTAAATAGGGCACGATCGGCAGGTCCCAGTGGACCCACTGTTTGGCTCCCGGTGTGTCCAATCACAGTGAAAGCGGGTCACTGGCGGCGTGCATGCACCGGACCCAGAAGTGCAGAATCACGTAAAGGTACATGATTCTGCACAGGAGAACCGCCTTGCCGTATACAGTATACGGTCGGCAAGCGGTTAATGCACCTTCTGTAATCCATCCCACATTTCTTCAGCTGTTTCACACTTACATAAATGTATGATTTGATCATCTTCTACGCTAGGAGAGATTGTGTTCTGAGTATTTTGGTCTTTTTTCTATCCACTTATCTGAAGGATGTTCTGGCCTGACTTTTTTATACATTTCCAAATACCTTCTCTTATAAGCAGCATTTTCATTTTGGATTTCCAAGACTGATAGTTCTGGTTTGTTAGGTTTGCAAATGAAACCTCTGTTGTAGCTGTATGCTGGCTATTTTCTTTTATTTTGTTGCAGTCTTATTTCTGTTGCTATATCTTTTAAATATTCTGTATATAGCCCTACAGAACAGAAAGTGCACAGCCCACATGGGCTTTATCTGCTTCTTAACTGCTGACAGTAAACAGAAACTTTATTCAGGGAAAAGACATAGAGCATACCAGAGATGCAGCTACAAACTTATAAAAACTGCCATCTACTGGTTCAAGAATATATCTCTATTGAATACTGATATTGATGTAGTTGTTGCATAAAACACAAATGAATAGTGTATTCCAACGGATAGGTGAGGTTGTGTGTAGTTGAAAAATGGACTGACACCACTCAGTTCACAAAAGTGTTGTCAACCTACAACATGATTTTGAAGCTGAGTGCATTTCTGGAAGATAAACATGTATATTTAAAATATATAAAGGGTTTTTAAAAGGATGACACTTTTTTATGCAGAGGTGTACTGCAGATGTTTTTTTTTTTTTTTTTTTATCCTGGCATACACTTTAATGCTACATGGTATATTATACACTTTCCAAAATTGGGATTGCTACAGGTACATTACAGTATATTTTTTCTCTTTTGTGTTTCCCCTCCAAAGGCTGTAGATCTTAAAAAAAAAGGAGTGCAGTCTTTGTTTACCTTCCTTCTTTCATTTGCAATTGGAAGGAGGGGTTAAAGTGTTGTCACCCTATAGCAGGAAGTGCCTGAAAAAACACCTTCATGGACAGGTACTTTATCACCAAAATATAAAACATCACTTTTGACATTACATGAACATGTTAAAGCTTAATATGAGATTTTAGTGATTGTGTTTGGATCTATAATAAATTAATAGTATATGTAAAGTATATTATTAAGGCTGGGTTCACACTGGAGAATGCAGCGGTTCACAGCAGGAGTCCGGTGCATCTCCATTCACCATTTCAGGGCTGCTTTCAGCCCACATTTTTCTGAATTCAGACCTGAAACTGACAAAAAGACGCTCAGGACTCCTGTGCAATTTGCACCAGAGCCGCTGCGGAGATGTGTAAACCGGCAAATTGAGAGCCGGTCACAATCTCCTGCTATGCAAAATGGAATGTGGGGAAATCTGCATCCAATTCGCAATAGTGTGAACCCAGCCTTAACCAGTGTTGGACACAGGACATGCTACACACACCCAAAAAAAACATCATCAAGATGCTGAGGGTAAGTAGTACGTTCTGTTCTTCTGCCCCACTGCCATACCCTCATTCACACTTGTTTCCCCATTCCCACAATTCTGTTGTTGGGTAAATGCAGCAGCTGTACAAGCTGCTGATGCAAAAAACAATTATCATTTTTACTTTTGTATCTCATTTTGTATTCATCTGCAGATCAAAGGGATGAGTTTCACTTTGCATATAATGTTAGTTAAAGTGTTAAGCTGGCCATAGATGGATAGAAATTTGGGCTAATGCACCAGGGACTGGCCAAATTTTGATCCATCGATGGCCACTTCCATTCAAGAGAAGTCAATCTAAGGACCGACTGCTCTAAAAAGGTCTTGTTGGAACATTTTGCTTCAATCAGTGCTGCTATCAAGACTATCAAGTCTTAAAAAAATAGTTTGCATCCTTAAATTAACAGAATAATGAGTATAAGCAAGATTGAGTGTCAAAGCATGCGTGATTTGCAGCTATCATTATATTGTAACTAATTACATTTTATAAACAAGATATTACTCTTTACATTAATTTAAGGCATCATAAATTTTTTATCATAGCATGAAAATATTTTACTTTAAGATGCACTCGATTCTTGGAAACATCATATAACCGCTTCACCATCAACATTACAAAAAACACATTTTCCACTGTGTAAATTGCATTCAAATTCATAATGTGTTCATTTTTTAGTGTTTACCACTTAAAGTGTAACTACACTGCATCTGAGGACCACATACCAAAAATGCAATTACATTTTTAATATTCAAAGCAAACTCATCCATCCATCCATGTCTCTGTGCTTTATTTTGCTGAGAAACCGTGGTCATCTTGAGTAGGGGCTGATGATTCTTGTAGCATTTACTTCCTGAAATCCATCTGCCTTTAGCTCAGGCCCTTAGCAGGCAGGTGGGTGTACTTAGATGAGAAAACTCTTCCTCCCCTCTTGAAGGCTCCTAGGATGTATGACATAATTTATCTAGGACTGTACCCAGGTATACAGGAAGTACTGTAACTGAAGAATTGTAAATTTACTTTTTTTTTTAAACAAGTAAATGTGATATGCTTTATTTATGAAATCAGCATAAAGGTTATAAATAGTCAAAGTTGATTGAAAGAGTGAAGTTCCATTTTAATTTAGTTGGTTGCTTAAAGAGATACTGTCTCTAAAAGTTTAAATCCAGGAATACCCAGCGGACAGCATATACTCAACTCCCCAGTGGCTCATTTCTGCTACCTCTCCTCCATTCCAAGGCTGCAGCATTGTAAAGCCATTTAAACATTCAACACTTTTGGGAATGGTGGATGCCTGTGTCAATGCCTGTGTCCACTACCCCATACTAGTTCCATCCTCCCACCCCCTACATCACTGCAGGACTCAACAGTGACATAGGGATCAGAAGAAAGAAAGTATGGCGGGACACACACCTGAAAGTGCCAAATGCCAAAAGAAGGCTGCAGCACTGGAACAGATTTGAGGTAGGAGAAATGAACTGTTGGTCAGATGAGTATGTGCTGTCTTCTAAAGCAGGGTATCACTGGATTTAACAGCCCTGACAGGGTCCCCTAAAGCAAAACTCTTCGAAGACCATGGAAGCATCTTGAGGGTAGCAACTAAAATAATATATATATAATATATATATATTATACAATAAAGTGCAAAAATAAAGTGTCCAATCATCAAAATTCCATAAAAAGTACAGTAGTGCATAGGTCTCCAACAAAGCCAGGTTCTATGCCCTTAATGCAGTATTCATATCATAGATCTCATAAAAGTGCTCTGGTGTTCACTTCTTGAATGCATAGATGCAGACAGCTAACACAGTGCTCAATCAAGTGGCAAATCCCCCCCCCCCCCCCCCCGAGCTTCTTCCCTGTCTCCAGAGCCCCAAGAGAGAAGTGGAAGTGATATGTGGTAGCTCAAGAAATCTTCTCTCTCTCAGGAGAATAAGTACATGAGTACATGATCACATTAGCACCCCTTGCCCTGCTGTACAGTATTTTTTTTCTTTGCATTGGTACATATCCCCCATGGCAGTGCTGAGCTCCGCATGCCCTTTTTTAGTCAATAGTTTGCCTATTAGCCTTGAAAATGACCAGAACTAACTAACAGAATTCACCAGGGTTTACTCCTGAAAACAACTTGCCTTCACAGGAAATCTATCTTTGTCCTGCTCCACTGATCTGCAGCCACGGTGTGGGTCTCATCTTCCTTTTCCTACAACTTTGGAAGGCAGCTGTCTCCTCCGGGTTTTTGCAGCCAGCCCATGATATCACACCACTAGGTCTGTCCTCCAGCTGCTGTGTGTCCCTGCTCCTGAACTATGACAAGGATATCCTAGGAAGGAACAGGAAACATCCTCAGAAGGCAAGGGGTGGGGCAGATTAAAAAAAAACTAAAAAAAATGTTAACAAAAAAAAGGGTTTTATAGGAAGGAAATCTCCATTTTGTGAGAGAAGGTCTGATTAGGTTGGAATAAATAAATCCTTGAAATTTCACTTATCTCTATCTACCATAAAAGCTTTGAGAGGCGTTCGAGTATCAGTACCTTTAATGCTTTCTCAAATGGTGGCTACAAATAGTGAACAGCAGTGCAACAATCGCTTTGCTACAGAGCCTGATCTAGTTTTCATACCTTACAGTAAAGAGTAATGCATAAAGCACAGTATATAACAATATGTCAAATATCGTTATCATGGTTCCAGACTCTAGATTAATAATTCTCAACCAGGGTTCCTCCAGAGGTTACTAAGGGTTCCTTGATCTGTGATTTATTTATCTCCCATTTGATGGTGCTTGGACATTTCTAGGGCCAATAGTATTCTGGTCATCACTATAAAGGGACATTCTTCCCGTGCGGAATGATACCAACTGCACTCCATCTGTTATCCAAGCTAGCAGTCTGCAGAGTGGTGCCAGCAGCAAGAAAGAAGAGATCTTCAGGTCAGTGTGAAGCAATACACTGGGCATAATATTATAGAGCTGCTTTCACACTGATGCACTGCTGTTTACCCACACAGCGGGTACAGTGCAGTGTAGCTGCAGCTTTCCTGTGGGTTTGCTGCACTTTGCTATAGACTTCTATTATATCCTGCAGGTGTGGCACACTTTCTGAAAGCACAGTAAAACTCCTTAATGCAGGAGTTTTGTTGTGCTTTCAGAAAGTGCACCACACCTGCAGGATATAATAGAAGTCTATAGCAAAGTGCAGCTAACCTAGGAAAGTCGCAGATGCACTGCGCTGCACCCGCAGTGCAGGTTCACATGTCGCAGCCGCAGCAGGAGTTAATGGAATGGTTGTAATGGTTGGTGGGTGTAGCACCTGCCAGGCATGACCCATTCAAGTGAATGAGGCCACTCTGCAAATGCCCTGCAACCTTGTGCAGTACAGCAAACAAGGGGTTAAAGCAGGCAGCATTGTGTTGCTTTCTCACCACCTGCTTTAACCCCTTGGACCCCACAGAAGCATGCAGTTGTGGGGCACTTGCAGAGTAGCCCTATTTACTTAAAATGGGTCACGATTGGCAGGCGGTAGCACCCACCAAAAGCAACAGGAGGTTTAATTCCTGCTGTGGCATGTGTTCACCTTTGGCTGCTGCTTCAGCAGCTAAGGGACATAGAGACTGGGGGTTGTAAAACCACAACCCTCCAATTTTACGTGTGAACGAGCCCTAAGGGTGCTGCTGCCAAATGCAACTAAGGGCTCGTTCACTAGTGGTACTGCTAGTACTCTGAAAAACGGTCGAGTGTGTTTGACAAGTGGTGAGAAGGTGATATATTGCCTCATCACTACCTGATTTAAACCCATGATTGCTGTGCAATGCATGCAATTGCGACACAGTAATATGACAATTAAAGGTTTAAATCAGGTGTGAGGAAGCGAAACTGTGTGACACTGTGCCCAGTGATCTTTGACTTCTCCCATGTTGTTCAGGTAGATCTCCACCTCTTTAAGGTTGCCTACCCCTGTTCTAGATTCTATGGGACATTGGACTCTTATTATTATGGAGAATACAGTAAGCAGTTTCCTCCATTTATAAATCATCTTGAACTGTACTGTAAACTAGAAAACGTTATCTGCTTTGTTGCTATGGGTTACTGAATATCACTAGGTTTAGGAAAGTTACTGTTTATTGATTTGCAGACATCCTACTCCTTGAATCTATTTCCCTCAGCACCAAGCTTGTTTTAGTTTGATCTCGGTTACCGGCAACATAAATATGACTGCCAGTTTTGTTTCATGGTTTACTAAGTTTTATTGCTCCTTTTCTATCCGTGTTCTCCTATTAAAAGAAGATAAAATCAAATTAGGACACTTTACGTAGCCACAGCAAATTGGCAAAGGTTTTTGAGGAGGATGAGTAGTTGCAATTCTGATAAAATCAAATCACAACCAAACATCTGACCATTAATTAATTAGCAGATTCTCAGTTTTGCAACATGCTGCCAACCCAGGCTAATCAATAAGGCTAGTCACATATAGCGCACCTGTCACCTTGCTTTTTCCAGCATAATATAAGAGAGCAAAAATTAATCACCCATATGCGTGCTTGTTTTTATATGAAGCATGTATGATTGATACAATAATCACCTTTCTTTGTTGGCTTATCCCATCTCATTAATGTGCCAGCAAGACACATTTCCAGAAAAAAGCCCTGAGGGATTATTCTGTTTTTGATTGACGAGTGATACTGTAACTGTTATTATTACAGAAGATATGAGCTAATGTGACTTATTTTATATGGTCTTGTGAATTTTTGTATTTTACTTGTGGTTAGGTGACAGGGTCAAGCTTGTTGAAATAATGAAAGGAAGATGTATTACCTGTATCTTTAATTTTTACATCTTGAAGCCAAAATCTAGTAAAATTTTATTTTGTTTTAGATAGAGTTATTTATTTTTTGTGAGCCTTTAGGTTTTTTTTTCCTTCCTGGCCCTGTGACACCAGAACAAGTTATAAGGGCAACAGAAGCCAATGAGCAATAAAAGACAGATATCAATAAAAACATATTAAAAATGTTTAACCCTTTCTCATTCTAATAAAAATGTGTTTTTGGTTTAGTTTTTATCTCCATTGGAGAGTTTCCTGTTTACTTGGGCACATTTCAGGAACATTTACAGTATACAGTTAAAGACCTCACAATGGCACTAACCATTTCCTCTTCTATTCAAAAACAAAATAAAAAAGGTTTGACAAGAGTTGGACATGAACATGGAACTTTGGTGTAGCTGAAAACAAAGTAGTACATTATTTTAAAATGAAGTGCTCTTTAAGTCACCATTTTATGACATATATTTTATTGCAGTGATAGGACACTCATTGACGGGTCCACGCAAGGATAAAAATATAGCAGCTGCCATTACTGACCTTGCTTATTTATGTAGCATGTTACTGGCTTGAACTTGTTCCAAATCAGTAAGGGTGAAGGCAGGACTATGATGACATTGAGCCTGCATCTTTAAAAATAAAACAATGATATCAAACACAGATCTCATATTCCTATACTCACAGATTCACTGTTGGGCATACAGTGACATTCAAGCTTCACAAGAAGCCATTACTATCTAATATGCCCAAGTCAGTAAGGGTTTGGTATTTTCCCACATTAGTTACCCAGACCCTAGTAGTAGCATTTAACTGCAGCAGAAAGCCCAAGCTTGGTAATGTGCCCTCTTTATAATGTAGGCACTGGAACATGTTACACAGCACCGACAGTTTGCTCATCACTCTTATGTTCAAGGCAGGAAAATTTCCTCAGAACTTTGAACCACTTTCCCATTGTGCACGCATGCAGTGCAAAGTTATGATAGGACTGGTCTGCACTTTTTCCAGTGCTTGACTTCAGTCTAGGTTCATCTCTATGCAGGCTGACCTTGATGCATTTTTCAGGCAGCTGAATGTAAAAAAAAGAATTGCCAGCAAAAAAAAAGCGAGACAAAAATGGCATGGGGTCCCCCCCAGATCCATATCAAGACCTTTGAGTTTGGTATGGATTTGGAGGGGACCCCCCATGCCAATTTTTTTTTTTTAAATGGCATGGGGTCCCCCCAAAATCTATACCAGAACCTTATCCGAGCATGCAGCCTGGCAGGTCAGGAAAGGGAGGGGACAAGCTCCCCGCCGTTTATTTTCACTTTTTTTGCTGGCAATTTTTTTTTTAAATTCAGCTGTCAGAGGGGAACCCCTCTGACAGCTGATGACTCATCAGTTCTTAAGGACGCGGCGGCCAGCTTTCCGGCCCGCTCTTTAGCTATATACAGTGTTCTTAAAGGTAAAAAAAAAACACAAAATGCAAAATGCATCAAAAATCTCATCACAAATGCAACACTTGCCTTTCTGGTGCGACTCCATTAAAGTCTAATACACGCAAAATAAAGTCCCCAACCCTTTCCAAAAATGCACTGGCTGCAAAACACATATGTGTGAACGTTTACCATAAGAAACAATCTTAAATGGACTGTAGTGCATTTATGCAAACTGCAAATGAACTAAAAAACGCATAGGTGTGAGCGTAGGGTTAAATAATTTTTCTGACAACATGGAATGACAATATGAAGACAGGATCAACACATTGTGCCTTCATAAGGATCAGATGGAACAGGTCTTCAGCTAGTGCTGGATTTGCTTTTGACCTGACCTACTGGGTTTGTCTTCCTTTATATGACCTGGATTATGCTTCTGTACCTCACTGTCTGGCTGTTGCTAACCTGAGCCTATATCCTGATGCTTTCTCTGCCTTGGTTGCCCAGCTGTTGTCGACCTTTGGCTTGTGTCCTTGCTTTGTTCTTGCCTACTGATCGGGTGCTACCGTGTTTTTTCCTCTGGTCTTTACCAGGTGGTCCAGAATCATATGCGCCTCAAATTCAACAGCTGCCTGCAAAATTGGCCCTTGTACTATATCCTGTCACCACTACCAGATGTGTTAAAGAGAGGTGCAAGAGAAGACCACTTCTATAGCTTGATTTCTACCAGGTTTGTGATACTTACATTAGTTTTGCTCCAGGACTGTTCCTGCACCAGCATCTTCTGTACTGAGCTCTAACTCTTCTGCTTCAGGATCCCAGTATTTAAAGTGGTTGTAAAGTCTAAACATTTTTTACCTTAATGCATTCCTTGTATTAAGGTAAAAAACATTTAGATGTCAGCATCGCCCCCTCAGCCCCCCTTTACTTACCTGAGACTCATTGCAATCCAGCGCCATGCACGCTGGCAGATTGTTTCTCCCCTCACTTCCGGGTCTCGCTGGCTTTGCTGGGGCATGGGGAGCCATTGGCTCCCAGTGCTATAAATCAAAGCCAGTGATGATGGAGCAGTTGGCGGGGCCGAGTCCCTCTGTCTGTGTCAATGGACGCAGCAGAGGGACTCGGGTGCGAGCATGCACAAGTGCCCCCATGGGTAGCGGCTTCCCATGGGGCACTGGACAGAGAGGGGGAGCCAGGTGCACCGGCAGGGGACCAGAAAAGAGGAGGTTCCTGGCTGCTCTGTGCATGTCCATTGCACAGAGTAGGTAAGTATAGACATGTTTGTTATTTTAAAAAAAAATTATTACCTTTGCAAACCCTTTAATAGGTAACACATGCCCCAGTTAGGTGTGCTTTAATAGACTTCTGGATATTCAGTCTGTGTTTGATCAACAGGTTTATTTGTCTGTAACCTGCCTGCCTACTTTGTGTTTGTACTTCTACTCTTCTGTTGGCTCAGACTATCTGTCTGTGGACTTTACTCCTGTTTGGATAATCTGCCTGTGGATTTTGTCTGTCTTGCTTGGCAGTTGGTGAAACAGTAGGTCCACCAAGTTCCTCAACACCCAGGTCCAGAATCTACTCATCCGTACAGACTGTAAATGAATATTGCATCTTATATTTCCTTAGTGTAATGCAACATTTTCTTCTCGTTCAAGTCATCATTTGGCTTTTCAAAATAGCTATGCCCTTAAGGTGCTAAATATTATGTAACAATAAAAAAGAATGTGACCTGGCCCAACACCTAATGGCAAACCTCCATCCCTGTTATGTAATATAGAAAAGGAAGGGAAAAGGGGACATTGAATGAGGCTTGTCATTGCAAATGACAATACAAGAGATGTATATATGATGTAAGAAATTGTAAATTTATTATCACTCTTTTTTGTAGAATACCAAAATCTCATAAAACATTTATATAAATGAATCAATAATAATGAATTGTAGTCATTAAGAATTACACATAACATACAATGCTTATACAACGATATAGGAAAAATCCCTGAGAATGATTGGTAGTAGAAAGCAAAACAAATGATATGGATCATCATAAAAACATAAGTAATCACATTATTCACTCATACATGAATTGATACAGAAAATACATAAAAAATGCATATTTAGAACCAGGCTGGTCTTGGTACCTTATATTTGAAACTCGTTTTGTGGCATTTCAGCCACTCATCAGGAGTATGATGCAAGATTGTACTATAAAGATGGATAAATAAGTATCAATTAGTATATAATGCCCTCTCAAGAAAGGAAGTCAAGGTATAGCAACATGTTGGTTACTTACAAGCTAGCTCCCAGGCTGAACCCAGCCTATACACGGGAAATTATGGGGGCCTCCAATAAATACCTGCCCCGGGGTTGGGATGGGAAACCCCCTCCAGACTACAGGGAACAGCCAGAGAACAGGCCAGGTCGCCACGACACAGTCCATGTGTGTGATGTCTGCACTGATCAAGCATGACTTGCTGCAAAAATTTATGAAAAATTAAATGAGTAAATGAATAAGGAACAAATGAGTGTGTGTGTGTGTGTGTGTGTGTGTGTGTGTGTGTGTGTGTGTGTGTGTGTGACTGTGATGCATTGGAATATATATGTGATTCCTTAAGGGGACTACCTTGAATGTGAAAAAGGTGAATATAGCCACAAACCAAAATTGGTGCTATACATGTGACTGTGAAAATACACTCCATTTAGGAGTTCTCAATAAACCCAAAGCCACAGACCAATGTATGTATGAATGGAGTCATGTAATGACTCCCCTGTTACCTGGAAAATGTGATGCGTGAGAGGAATCATGAAGTTCCTTCTGTGTGATGAGGACATGTGATATGGTTTGCTGGCCATCTCTGGCTGCTATATACCCCCGGTCCGGGGTGGATCCCCACCAACGAGTGAACACGCCAAAGCAGCAAGGGGGAGGCGAGGAAACCAGTCTCAACTGCATGCAGTTGCAGTGGATC
The DNA here is from genome assembly GCF_042186555.1 of Aquarana catesbeiana. NCBI lineage: Eukaryota > Metazoa > Chordata > Amphibia > Anura > Ranidae > Aquarana > Aquarana catesbeiana. Next base: position 478,585,726 of record NC_133326.1, on the reverse strand, counting down.
CATGCCCTTCCCATCTGCGGCGTGAGATGGAACAAGACCGTCCCCGCATCATGGCGTCAGAGGTGGATGTGGGTGGGCATGTGGACATGACGCCGATGCACAGGAGCTCAATCTCCAGCCCCGTCCATGTAGATGAGAAGGGGAAGAGAACTGCTTTGCATCGTAACCCCAGAAACCAAACACAGCATGAAAACCACCACCCGTGGGCTGGGCTGGCTAGTAGATATATGTGTTAAAAATAATAATAAATTGATATTGTTAACAGAATGCATTAAAAACAAACCCAGTTCAATAATGGACAATTGAATAAGTTAAAACTATAAGCTAGGATACAGGAGTGTGTATATATAATGGCAAATGATGGGTAACAGGTGTGGCAGGTCACTGTAAAAACGGATGTCTTTCACCCAAATATTGGAATAATAAAAAAGAATGTAACCTGGCACAACCCCTAATGGCAAACCTTCATCCCTGTTATGTAATATTGAAAAGGAAGGGGATTTTTTTCTTTTTCAAGTCATCATTTGGCTTTTCAAAATAGCTATGCCCTTAAGGTGCTAAATATTATCTATTTCAGCACATCATTGCTGAGGAAAGCATTTGGCTCCCACAATCACTCTAGAAAGCAGCAAGCAACATTTACAGTAGAGCCTGTGGTCTAATCCTATTTCACCAATTCACAAGCATTGTGCTGCCAGTCCTCCCTGTTAAAATCAATGTACATGGCTGACTTATTTGTAGTTGAGACAGCACTGGTAAATCACACATGTTGTCTGCAAAAGTTTTTTAAAGGGAAGAGAAACATATGATAGCTTTACCTCAGTAGACTTATATTCCCAACCTTGTATATTATTCAGTAAGGAATAACAAGAAAATGCTAACAAGAAGTTCAATTATTTATTTCTGTAAATTTTTTATGCTTGTAAATTTGCCTTTGAATTGTTACTAATGCATTTTCACTTAGTACTAGAGGTGAGTGAATCCGTACTCCATCATTCGAAATTGACCTGATCCAGTTTCTAGCATTGGCTTACTTATGTACATTTGATACAACAGTCGTGTTTTCTCTTTTACCTATTTTGTTTTGTAAACTATAGTTTTGCAATGTGGAGCATGTGGTATCCCATGCAGTTCTCTTTTCTCAATTAAAGCTGAACTTCAGACAAACAGCTAATGCCTAGTACAAACGGGCTGAATGTCAAGAGACATTGACCGGTTCCATAAAAGCCGGCCGACATTCGGTCCTATGGCTGAGATCGTGGATAAGAGTGTTCTTGCAGGGGGGCCGTCCCCCTGTCAGAACACAACAGTTTAGCTGGGGGGATCGCAGTACTAATGCTGGATCATTAGTACAGTGACTCTGACCAGAGCTGTCAAACTATTAGTGTGTACCAGGCCTAACTACACAGATGCAGTGGAGGAAGCTGTTTTATCTGCAAAAGAATCTGTAGTCTTTCCATCCAGTTCTGAGATGTACAGAGCTATGCCACACAATACAACTAATAAAACTGGGTACTAACATTTATAGGTAAAGTTGATCCAGGGACAATCCAATTTCCTCTCAGAGGATCAGGAAGGATTTTTTCCCCTGCTGGAGCAAATTGGATCATGCTATGCTGGGTTTTTTTTTTGCCTTCCTCCAGATCAACTGTGGGTATAGGATTGGGTATATGGGAATGCGTGATTTTGTTTCTGCTGCTTTTTTTGGTTGAACTGGATGGACTTGTGTAACTATGAAACTATGTAATAAAGTCCTGTCTGGCAGTACAGAAGACCAGATTTTCCTCTGTTGCAGTTAAAGTGGATGTAAACCCTCACATACTGTATACCCAGTGAAGTGAACAGCCTTAGATGATACACATAGATGAAACAAATCCCCCTACATAAGTATTACATGTATCTGCTGTTTTCAATTTTATATACTGTTTAAAAAGTTCAGATTCAGATTTTCTCTTCCTGTTTAACACTGCAGTGAAGTCTGGACATACAACCAAAACAGCTGATTGGAGGAAAGGCACACACTCTCTCCTTATAGGTAGAGACTTTCAGAGCTGATCATTGAATAGTTCAGGGCTCTGCTAATCTATTTATAGCATCCTCCCGAACACAAAACTCTGGCTGCTTTTATCATATGTGACAGATAACTTGTCAGGAGTTATAAGGCTGATAACAGAAGAATGAAGCAGGAGAAAGTTACAAGACATAGTGCTTTGAAAAGAGATAGGAAAACAGCACAGATTTATGTGCCTGGCTCAAATTTCATGAATCAAGTTTTTCATCCACTTTAAGTAACGCTTATGGGTCTTGTCCTTCACCCAATCTGTGACTGAATAAGAGAAGGAGCACACTGATTAACTCATTTCTGTCACTTTGCTCTCTCTTCCTATCACCATGTCCCTTGGTAGCACAAGAGCACTACAGTGTAGTTGACTAGCTCCCTGTGCTGCTTTTTCCTTTATTTTAAAAATAAACCCTTTCAGTCAAGGTTTGTGTGGGTCTGTGAGATTGTTGCTTGTGGCTTAGTAATTAAGAAGTATTTTGTGGGCACAAGGACTGTGGTATATGTGTGAAGTATTTGAAGCTTGTAGGCTCAGGCTCTATTTAACCACATTTACAGGTATTATCAACTTTAAAATATATAATATTAGCCAGCAGTGGTAATCATTGTGTTCTGAAGGTGGAGAAACCTCCCACTGTCAGAACAAAATAGCACAGCTGGAGGGATTCAACACTGACTGTGTGGATGGGGGAATCAAGCAATTTTCTTTCCTTCAAGCCATGGTTGAAGAAAATTGCATGATCTATGTATGGGCAGCCTAAGACCAAATCATTCTGCTGTACTCTTAGATAAGAGACATAACAAGTATACAGTGTAAAATATATAAAGTTTGAACAAATGAAAATATGGGAAGGAAATATATTGCAAAAAATATTCTGTCTGTAAATAGGACTCATGCAAACTTTTGTAATTTCAACTGGACATTGGACTGGACAAGCAAAACATTTCCTCTAGGCACATTGTAATTATAATTACATAGTTATATAGTTAATCTGGTTGAACAAAAAAAAAACACTCCATATACACTATCCAATACCCACAGCTGATCCAGAGGAAGGCAAAAAAAAAAAAACAATACAGCATGATCCAATTTGCTCCAGCAGCGGAAAAACTTCCTTCCTGAGCCTCCATACGACATTTGAATATTCCCTGGATCAACTTTACCTATAAATATTAGTATCCAGTTATATTATGTGCATTTAGGAAAGAACCAAGCCTTTCTTAAAGCTGAACTCCAACTTTCTTTTCACTAGAACTGAATGGAATGATCAATCCCAGCTTAAATCACCATGCACCATGTTGTACTATTGTCTGCAGATTCCCTGATATTCTGGCTTTTGTATATCCTGCTGATAGACTCTGTCCCTTCCACAGCCACTTTCTGCAGTGCCCAGAGTCTATAACACACCCCTTTGTAGTCTTTCAGACTCTGCATATGATGTAATTTCTCTTACAGCTCTGATGATGGGTGGGATTGAATACATTCTAATCAACATCCAATCCTGCCCAGTCACACCTGCAGAGTCCAAACCTCCCAAGTAGAGATGCCCCCCCCCCCCCTATTCGGTTCGCACCACAACTCCCGAACAGAAAAAATGTTCTAACTCAAACAGCGAACCCTATTAAAGTTTATTGGACCCGTACATGAAAATTCAAAAGTCCCCTTTTTGAAGGCTTATATGCAAGTTATTGGCCATAAAGGGGGTATGGAGGTCTGGGTACTGCCCTGGGGGATATGTATTAATATTTTTTTTTCTTAGTCTGCTTGTAAAGTGGCACATCTATACCATGGATAGAACCTACTGCAGCAAAAGTGACATTTCTAAAGAAAAAAAAATACATTTAAATTGCCAGCAATACAATACCATTGCTGGCAATAGAAAAATGTTTAAAAAAAATTATTGTGGGGGTACCCCAATCCCTACCAGGCTTTTTGCGTCTGGTATGGATGCTAAGGGGAACCCCATGCCAAAATGGAAAAAAAACTGTGCAGGCCCCCCAAAATCCATACCAGACCCTTATCCGAGCATGTAGCCCAGCAGGTCAGAAAAGGGGGAGGACGAGTGAGCACCCCCTCTCCTGAACCATACCAGGTCACATGCCCTCAACATAGGGGGGTGCTTTGGGGCAGGGGCTCTGCACCCAAGGTCCTCTTCCCAACAACCCTGTACAGTGGTTGTGGGGGTCTGTGGGCAGGTGGCTTATCAAAATCTGGAAGCCCCTTTAACAAGGGGGCCCCCAGATCCTGGCCCCCCGTGTGAATGAGTATGGGGTACATAGTACCTTTACACATTAAACAGACATTTATACAGTAATCAAAAAAGTGTCAAAAGGGGGGCGTGGCCTGGACGGGACCCGAGATGGCTGCTTGAGGAGAGAGTTCCCGCACAGTGAGGACGAAAAGAAGCCGAACCTGGGGTATTTGAGACTTGTCCCACGATGGGAAAGTCTAACAGGAGCACCTCCACACCCCGCACACAGAAAGACCCCACACCGCAACTTAGCGGTAGTATCCCAGATATTTTCCGGACCCGCCAGTCCGCACTATTAGAGGCGTCACAGGCCTCATCACAGGCCGCGCACGCTTTACAGGCCGCATCCCCGGACTCGATTAGGAGCGCCACGGACCCGCTAATGGACAGCGGCGACCACACCGATCCGCACCCAAGCCTGCTAGACCTCCAAAGAGACCTCCAGAAGGTTGCTCTGGATATCAAACACCATGATGTCAGCAATCTCGGATCTCAAGGAAGACATTCATGCTATAACCCACCGGATAAATGATGTGGAGGAGAACGCCAGACTGCAGGCCTCAGCCATCAGGCAAGTACAAAAAACGTACGATCTCCACTTGCCTCACATGTTTGAGCTACACAGACAGGTGGAAGACTCAGACAACAGGGGACGCAGGCATAACATTCGGGTGAGGGGGGTCCCGGAGGGGTTTGACCAGGCCGCACTTCCCCAAACAGTCAGCACCATTTTTAATGACTTGCTCGACTGCCCGGCAGACTCCCCCATAGAAATGAAGCGTATACACCGAGCCCTGCGTCCCCCCCCCCCCGAGACAACGAACCACCCAGAGACATTATCTGCTGCATCGTTAATTTCCCCCTTAAAGAGGAAATCCTCAGGAAGGCGAGAGAAAAAGGACGCATAACCTTTAATGGAACTGAGGTGAAATTATTTCAGGACTTATCACAAATCACTTTGCAGAATAGACGCACCCTACGCCCCCTACTGGATGTGCTTCGTTCTCGCAACATCCAATACAGATGGAAATTCCCCTTCTGCCTTTCTGCATCAACCAGAGGCCGCACTGCCCTGTTGAGAACCCCGGAAGACCTACCCAATTTTTGCGAGCAGCTGGACATCCCACTGGTGGATATCCCTGACTGGCACTCATTCTATTTCCCCACGGAACCGTGGAAGCCAGTTTCTACTAATTCTTCCCCCAAAGCTCAAAGGCATCACTCGAGACGCCGCAGGTTGGATCCTACCTCCCCTGGAGTCCGCCTATCACGCCGAGACGTGCCTGTACACATCCCTGGACGACATGACACCCCGCAACGAAATCTTCCGTTGGCATGATAACCGCCTGAACACTCTATCCTCGCATACACGGGCAGCACTAACTTTCCCCCCCTTTTTTTTCCAGCACCGATCTAGCCCTATTTCATAGAAATTGACTTTCAGGTATCGTACCCCACAGACGCCAATGAAGAACATTGAAGCTCACAGAGACTTTTCACCTTTTACCTTCTACAGGAAGAAGAAGAAGCCTTACGTGGACTTATGTTTAGGTAACCTATTCATCCTATTTCCAGGTATTGATTACCAGCACACATACACATGCTGTTGGAGATAACTCCTATATCTCACGTTGGCCATCCTCTTGGAACGTGGAGATCCACTCCCGTGGAGAACCCATATGGCCATAGAGGATCACCAAATCAATTCCATCTACTTTGTATTTTACTAACCCAGTCTAGGTGTACTCCAGGACACCTGTTTACAAATAAATTTAGCTAACTGTTCCACTTTACTTACGAGCTTGAAAGACCTGCTTCCAAAGCAACTCGTCTCTTGCTCTAGGAACCAATTAATACCCTGTAGTGATAACATAACCTCTATTGGGTTAATATAAAGCTAATCCCCTAGTCAAACCAATCTGTTCTTCTTCTCAAAGAATAACTATAATGGAGTCTTGGGGTACACTCATAAAATGTCTCATATAATGTTTTAATGAGGTGCTGATATACGCCACCCCTACTTCCATATCGTAATATAGACCGGCTGGAGAAGGAGTCTACATTGTGCTGCCCGGCCTGTTACTGTTACGGTTACAAATACTGTTAGTGTTAGGTTTAGACCTATGTTTATGTTTTTGCTTTCTCTCAGTTCAATTTGGTACAGGTAGCCCCTTTACCCTCAGTTAACACTGACCCAAGCCCTTATTCATCATTATAGTGCCCAAGATACGTCCACCTTAGATACAGTAGCCTGCCCATATTTCATACCCCCTACTTAACTGCCATATGTTTTTTCGTCTCCTGAAATCCAGACTACTATAATTTTTGTACACCCCACCCAACCGAGAAATATCTCTCCACTCGTCCCCACTAGTGCAACACATCTCGTACCCGCTCAACCCTACGTACCCCACATAGCTGTCCGTACGGACTTGAGCTACCAACCCAGAATTATTATTAGGTGGATAGGCACGCCTACGACCACCTCCGGTAACTGACTCGCCCAGTTCCTTAACTGGTGTTTTTTCCCCTCTCCCTCCCTTTTCCCCCCCGCTTCTTCTGGTTTACTCCTTTTCCTCCCTCCCCCCTCGTTTCATACTACCCCCGTCCAAACACCCCACCCCACCCCTTTATCTTTTTCCCTTCTCTTTTCTTTCCCTTTCTCCCCATTTCATACCTATTCCCTTTTGTTTATTTTCTCAAGGGGCCGCCCCTCCGTCCTGCTCCCCGTCGTCAAGCCTTGAACTCCCCCGATCAGGCAAACAGTACTGGAAGACAAGCTAACACTCATTTAAACTTTTCTCATCATTCGCAACACTAACACAATGCAGAAGAGTGCCACCAGCAACTATCAACTCTCACTCAAATGCTTGTCACTAAATGTAAGAGGCCTAAACCTCCCTGAAAAGAGATCTCAAGTTCTCTCAGAACTCACGAAACATAAAGCTCACTTCCTGTTACTGCAAGAGACACATTTCCGAACTAAAGCCATACCTAAACTGATGAACCATGTATACAAACAAGCCTTACACTCTACAAATCCATCTTCTAAGACAAAAGGAGTTTCTATACTTATCTCCAAACATGCAGACTTTCACTTATCTGACACACTGATTGACCAGGAAGGCAGATACATTTTCATCAAAGGCACGTATGCGTCCAAACCCATCACAATAGCGAATATATACTGCCCAAACGACCGTCAGGTTTCTTTCCTCCGTAAAATATGTGACTTACTCTCATCTTTCCAAACAGGCATTTTGATACTGGGAGGAGATTTCAATGTTCCACTGAACCCTTGCCTAGACACCTCTACTGGCAACTCCCATTCCGAGCCTTAAAACAAATGAAACTCCAACTACAAAACCTCACCCTACACGACTCATGGCGCACTTTATATCCGACAGATAGAGACTATACATACTTCTCTCCCCCACATCAGAAATATTCTAGAATTGATTATCTATTCCTATCCCAACCAGACCTCTCATATCTCTCACAAGCCACAATAGAAAGCATGTTCCTATCTGACCACCACCCCATTACGATGACCCTTTCATTCCCAGAATCGCGTAAGACCACCAAAACCTGGAGATTGAACCCTTCTCTCCTAAAAGACCCCGAAACAATCCGGCAACTGAACGCCCAAATCCAATTATACTTCCAGGAAAATTCATCTCCAGATGTCACTCCGGTGACGCTGTGGGAAGCACACAAGTGCGTTTTGAGAGGCAAACTCATAGCCCTAGCCACGGCGGAAAAAAAGAGACACCAAGAGCAGATCAAAGTCCTTACCGCAACTATCCGCAGACTCGAAACAACTCATAAAAAGTCCACCTCTCAATCCACACTACAAGCCCTCTCACAGGCAAGAGCATCTTTGCTAGACGAACTGGGGAAACGCACTAGGCGAAGATACATCCTAGGTCAAAAAGTGTTTTATGAATACGGCAATAAAAGCGGGAGACTTCTCGCTCGCACAATCCAGGCAGCTAAAACATCCTCCACTATACACCACCTCCGCACTGCAAAAGGCACACTTCTCTCCAAAAATGAGGATATAGCCAAACACTTTGAGGAGTTTTACTCTAAGTTGTACAATTTACCTCAAAATCCACCAGACTCTCCTTCCGCACATGTCAGGTCCTCACAAATTCAAGAGTTCTTGACCCAATACTGCCCCAAGCCTATACCAACACAAAAAGCTAAGGAATTGGAGTCCCCCATGACCATAGAAGAACTCAACCTTGCCATTAAACAAACGAAGGCGGGCAAAAGCCCAGGCCCTGATGGCCTACCCCTCATATACTACAAAACTTTCCTAGAGACACTAGCACCCAAAATGTTGTCGGCCTTTAATTTTCTTTCAAATCCACTCGCCACATCTGGACACATGTTAGAAGCCCAGATAGCAGTGATACCCAAAGCAGACAAAGACCCAATGTTAGTTTCCAATTATAGACCCATATCGCTGCTCAATGTAGATATTAAACTGTATGCCAAAATTATAGCCAATAGATTATTACCCCTGATTCCAGACCTAATTTTGCCCGATCAAGTAGGCTTTATCCCGGGCAGAGAGGCAAGAGACAATACCATTCGCACCCTGAACCTACACCACTGGCTCAATACATCCAATACCAAGGGATTTCTCTTATCCCTGGATGCTGAGAAGGCGTTCGACAGGGTGGCCTGGGACTACATGCAAGAGGTACTCAAAGGGATTGGCCTCCTACCACGCATGTTGGCACACGTTAGTGCCCTATATACTACTCCAACAGCAAGAGTTAAAGCAAATGGCCTCCTGTCAAACGCCTTCCGTATCAACAACGGTACCCGTCAAGGATGCCCTCTGTCCCCCCTAATTTTTGTCCTATCCCTTGAACCCCTTCTCAACAGAATAAGAGCCAACCCTGATATTCAGGGTATCCCCATAAACCGCAGGGAATTTAAGGTTGCCGCTTTTGCAGACGACATCCTATTATCACTGCAATCACCGCGCATATCCCTTCCCAACCTGTTGAAAGATATTAGCCACTTTGGAACATTGTCCAATTTTAAGATTAACTATTCTAAATCCCAGGCCCTTAATGTCTCTCTCCCACCATCAGAAGTTACTCACTGCCAAGCTTCGTTCCCTTATCAATGGGAAAATGACTATATTACCTACCTAGGCATTAGAATCCCCCGACATCTAACAGAGCTCTATGATCACAACTTTCTCAATGCCTTGACGAAAATCCAAACAGACCTTCAAAACTGGAATACCCTGAATGTCTCCTGGTTTGGTCGCTCGGCATTGATAAAGATGATAATCCTTCCCCGTCTCCTGTATCTCATGCAAACGATCCCAATTCACCTGCCCCCATCTTTCTTTTTGACCTATAAAAAAGCCTGTTCAAAATTTATCTGGAGAAGCGGTCCCCCCCGCATCAAATATACGAAGCTGACATGCTCCAAAACGAAAGGGGGGATTGCCTTGCCAGATCTACATAAGTATTACTTAGCTTGCCATCTCTCTAGAGTGGTTAACTGGAAAACCCACAAACTAAGCAAACTATGGACCATTTTGGAAAATGCCTCTAGCACTATACCTTTGCACACCCTGACATGGGTTCCAATGCAACACTACCCCCACGCTGTTAAAGCACACCCGCTTATATACCCATCATTGCGAGCTTTCTCCACAGCAAAGCACTTATACCACATAGTCTCAACACCAGGACCGTTGACCCCTCTTCGGGCCAACCCTGAATTTCCTCCTGGAGAATCAAATTCTTTCCTAACACAAGAGTGGCCACACGACGATATCTATGCCCGTCACTTTTTTGTTGATGAGAGGTTACGTACATATAACGAATTAAAATCCATCTCACGCACAAAAGAGTTCCCCTTTTGGTCTTACAGACAGCTAAGACACTTTTTCACATCGACCAACACAAACGACCTCTGGACAAGACCACTTACCCCGTTCGAAACAATGTACTCTCAGTCCATTCCACAAGGACACTTAATCTCCATGATTTATTCCTTCCTCCAGGAGGACTCGCTCCGCCCACAGACGGAAACCTCAAGACTATCCTGGGGGAGAGACCTGCAAATTAATTTTTCTGATGACGACTGGGAATCTATCCTTACATATGCTCACAAGGGGTCTATGAATGTAGCAATTCAAGAGAACGGGTACAAAATTGCCACAAAATGGTATAGAACTCCCGCACGATTACATCACTTTTTGCCCTCCATCCCTAACATTTGCTGGAGATGCAATAAGGCAATAGGAAATATGTTACACATCTGGTGGGAATGCCCATTAATTCAACCATTTTGGAAAGAGGTACACTCGGTTATTACACGGGTAACTACCTATTCTTTAGACTTTAACCCGGCCCAATATCTCCTCCATCATTCAACCTTGTCCAAAAAAGTTTACCACAAATCAGTTGCAATGCACATGGTAAACGCCGCTAGAACGTGTATTCCCGCACACTGGCGTTCAGTTAATCCCCCGACCATTACAGAATGGTTAACCAGGGTTGCAAAGATCGAGGAGATGGATGAACTGATTCACATATCCCAAGACCGTATCCAAAAATTTACTATCATATGGGCTTGTTGGTCCCATTTTAAAACCACTGATTACTATAAATCTTCCTTACCGTCCTAAACAACCTCCCTTTTATAGCCTAATATCTACGACCCCCATGACCCGGGGGAGCGCTCGTGGGGCTTGGACTGAGGGGCGGTCCCCCCTCTCTCTCTCCCCACCTCTCCATCTGCCTTCCTCGACCTATCTATTATCTCTTCTTTTCTCCCCTTTTCCCCTTCTTCCCCTATACCTCCCCCCTAACCCCTGTTTTAATTTTTTTTTTTTTTTGTCTTAACGACCCCCCCCACCCATCCTTTTATTTTTTCTTTTCTGAATATGGGGTTACGCTCCATGCAGGATCGTCTAAACGTGCAAAATCCCCCACTAACAGACACTCAAACCTGTATCTGTATATGTAATGTATTCAAGGAACAGGACGGACATTGGACCTTTCTGTACCAGTGACACTGGAACATTTTTATTACAGCTTTAGCAACAATGGTACAGTTCTTGCTATCAAGTGTGCCCCCTCTTGTGTGTATACTTCAATAATTACATAGGCACTCTGTAAATTCAAACGTGTTATAACAATAACCATTATGATGTATTGTTGTCCAATGAGTCTACTGTATGATTCTTTTTGATACTCTTTCGATGTATTGTACTTGCTATCTTATTCCTTTTTCAATAAAATCTTTTTTTGTGGAAAAAAAAAAAGTGTCAAAAGTGTCTGATTTATCCGCCGCAATGTCGCAGTCCTGATAAAAATCGCTGATCACCACCATTACTAGTAGAAAAAATAAAATAATAAAAATGCCTAACATCTATCCCCTATTTTGTAACAAAATGTTGCGCAAACCAATCAATATGGGCTTATTGTGATTTTTTTTTTACCAAAAATATGTAGAAGAATACACATCAGCCTAAATAATTTGGGATATTTATTATAGCAAAAAGTAAAAAATATTGTGTTTTTTTCAAAATTGATGCTCTTCTTTTATTTATAGCGCAAAAAATAAAAAAGGCAGAGGTGATAAAATAACACCAAAAGAAAACTTTATTTGAGGGAAAAAAAGGACATAAATTTTGTTTGGGTACAGCGTCGCACAACCCCGCAATTGTCAGTTAAATGGACACAGTGCAGTATCGCAAAAAATGGCCTGGTCAGGAGGGGGGTAAATTCTTCCGGGGCTGAAGTGGTTAACATGCTGCACGACCGGAAAGACACAGGAGGAGATATGAAACATTTTCAACTTTCACCACCCACATGAAAGTCCAGAAACACCCACAGTAAGTGCCTCCCATAGCCTGCCCTGAAACTACAGAGGCTCAAAGGATCATGGGACATGCAGTATCAGCACTGGAAAAGGACAAAAACAGGAAGTCAGAGAACTTAGAAATTCAGCCAGGAGGAGGAGTGACATCACAGACACAGAAACCTGCTCTATACAGCTAAAGGAGGTGAGTTACACACAACCTGACACTGGGGTTGTGATTCATTTACATGCACAATGCAGCCTACTGAGCTGGCCAAAAACTGCTCTTGAAGAAGTCTATTCCATATTTTCACAGCTCTTACTATGAAGAAACCTTTTTGTATTTTGAGATTAAATCTCTGTTCCTCCATACGTAAAGAGCGCCCCCTTGTCCTTTGTGATGACTCTTTTGCTGCCAGATATGTAATACCTGACACATATGCTAATATACACATTTATAACTTTGATAATCTATGATCCAGGATTGCCAACTGTCCATAAATTTACGGACAGTCCATAAATATTCGGGCCTGGCCGTAAATGTCCGTTTACGGATGGCGGCCGTCCATAAAAAAGGGCCTTTGTCCAAATTTGCATATGCGCAGTTGCAAAGCTGGGATCTGGCAAACTCAGCTGGGCTCAGGAGAGGGGGTGGGCATGCAGTAGCATCATGGCCCTCCTTGCCGCCTTTTTCTGATTCTTCAGGAGGACCTGATGGGGAGGTGGGAGAGCCACTCACTGGGAATCTCAGCCAGGGTGGGGGACTGTCTGAAGAAGGAACTACATGCTGCAGACAGTGCAGATGAAAGGGGAAATGCCAGTATGCCACAAGCACAGCAGCACAGGCAGTGTTCTGGTGAGATTTTAACCATATTATGTATGTCCACAGCCAAACAATCTCCTGTACCATATCAGCAGCCCAGAACCATCTTCTGTACAATGCCAGCAGCCCCTAACCATTTCCTGCACCAAGCTCACAGACTCTAATAATCTCCTGTATCATGTTTACAGCCTCTAACCATCTCCTGTACCATGTCCGCAGCCCTTAATCATCTCCTGTACCATGCCCGCAGCCCCTAACAATCTCCTGTACCATGTCCGCAGCCCCTAACCATCTCATGTACCATGTTCACACCCTCTAACCATCTCTTGTATCATGTCCACAATCTCTAGCCATCTCTAGTATCCTGTCCACAGCCTCTAAATATATCTTGTATCCAATCTGCAGCCTCTAAATATCTCTTTTATCCTGTCTGCAGCCTCTAACCATCTCTTGTATCATGTCTGCTGTCTCTAACCATCTCTTGCATCATGTCTGCACTCTCTGGCCATCCCTTGTATTATGTCTGTAGTCTCTGACCATCTCTTGTATAATGTCTGCAATCTCTGACCAGGGGCGGGCTGACAACTCATTCAGCCGCCGGCAGTAGAAGATCATAGGGCCCTCTGTGTCCCCGTCCAAACTCAAGTCACACCATCACAAAGCACCACCTACATATTGCACTGCCCACATTACATGCGTTCAGGTACCCCCGGTCTCCCCTACCCCCAGTTTCTTTCACAAGGTATCCCCTGCCTCCAGTTGTGTCCCTGGTGTTTCTCTCACCCTATCCTTCATCCTCCAGCTCTTGGCCAGGGATTTGCAGCCCTCGATCTTCTCGGTGTGTCTCTTCTTCATGAAGGCAGCTGAGTTTGGTGTCCTCCTCCTCCCTGGGAAGTTCCACCAGTACTGGGCTCTGTAGCTCCATCCCACCCCAGACATTCTGTCACCGCTCCTCACAGTCGGTCTATGGGTGCCGAAATATTGGCTGCTTCCACCATGCAGCCCGCACGGATGGATCCTCTGGAGGAGCAAAACTCAGCAAATAGGCTGAAGAGGGAGGGGCGGGGCTGAGGAGACTGAGTGTCCAGAGAAGCGGAGACTTAAAGCGGAGGTCCACTTGGGGGGAAAAAGAATGGAAGTCAGCCGCCACCATTCCAGGTAAGGGAACCCATCAGTGAAGCCTTTTTTGCCTTTTGGCTTCACGGCCGGTTGCCTACTGCACATGCATGAATCGCGCTGCGTGTTCTGATTGGCCCGCTGCAGAGGAAGGAGGAGGGGACCAAACTTCTGAGGGACGGGCCGCGGCCCCGTCTCCCGGAAGTGGGGAAAAGGACCTGTCAAAAACAGGTTCCCGTTCCCCCCTCCCCCCTGAAAGGTGCTAAATGTGACACAGGAGGGGGGGGGAAGCAATTAAGCAGAAGTTCCACTTTTGAGTTGAACTCCGCTTTAAAGCTGGTGATCCAATAAAGATACCAGGAGTCAGGGCCGGTGTTGGGATTTTTGTCTACACAGGCAAAGGTACATTTTGTTGCCCCTCCCGCCTCCCACCAACCCCATCCCCTGCACAATCCAACCCCCACCAGTTGCTCCACCACAAATACTGCAGCATGCTCCACAAATATTACAGTTGCTCCACAATTAGCACAGCACACCTCCATACCCACCAGCACACTCCCACCATCCACATCTCTGCCCCTCCAGAAGACCCCATACCCCCTAGTACACCTCCGAACCCCCAGCACATCTTTGTACCCCTAGCACACCTCTATAGCCCCTCAGAATATCTTTGAAGCCCCAGAACACCTCCGTACCTCGCAGCACATCTCTGTAACCCCAGCACACTTCTGTACCCCTTTACACATCTCTGCATCCCCAGAATACATCCAAACCCCTTACCATGCAAGCCTTTGTAACACCAAGTAGCTTCATGACTCTGTGACCCGCTGTACATTCATGTACTCCACCACACATCTCCACCATCTACACAACAAACACATACACACACTTCTGCATCCCTCAGCAAGTCTCTGAACCCCCCCAGCACATCTATATGTGATCCACTACAAATATTTGCAATCCTTAAACTACTAGCACCCCTCTGAACCCAATTGTATATCTGTGCAGTATGCAACCCCCCCCTTCCAGTATATTTCTGCACCCCTAGCACATCTTTGCACCCACCTGACTTCCCACACACACAAAACTCTGCACTTCTGATTGGCAGCTCACCCACTTGTGTAGTGTGTACTAAAGCTGATGCCTGCCCGGGTCAGATGCCCCTCCCCTCCACTGTATAGTGTGAACTGCTGGGTGGAGGTGGAGATGCCGAGCACCACAGAGCTGTAAAGTAGGCTCAATCATCTCTCCATTGTCTGCCTTGCTCCCTCCTCCCTCCCTGCAGATCGCTCAGTCACACTGAGAGGAGCAGAGCTGCTTGCCAGGCTGCTCCACGGGGGAACTACAGCTGCCAAAAAAAGAAAAAAGAATGCCCCTGATGCCTGCTCTGCATCAAGCCTCTCATGGAGCCCTTTACTCGCCCTGGGCCCTCGGCACTGCGCAAAGTGCCCGAGTCAGTCCGCCCTTGTCTCTGACCATCTATTGTCTTGTATCATGTCTGTAGTCTCTGAGGGGGAGCCTGGAGAGAAGTCAAGAGTGGGAGCGCCTCCAGGATGGGGGTCACAGGAGGAGTCAGACATGTGTGGAGAGGGGGATGAAACCAGAGCTGCCAAGCTGGAGCCATCTAGAGGGTTATCTGACTGAGCTCTGCATGGTGCAATTGAGAGGAGGTCAGTGACAGTGCCACCAGGCCAGATTGAGGGGAGTCACTGATGTAAGAGGGGGTGAATACAGTAAAGTAAGGGGGGACCCTGATATAGAGGTTCCCTCTTATATCAGTAACCCCCTTAGTGTATTCACTCTGTGTATTCACTCTGTGGAAAGGTGGTCTGTTGCAGCAGTTTTCACTAGAACAGGTAGTGAGTGGAAACCTTAACATGGGGACACCTGTTCCACTGAAAATAGTTTGACTTCTGTAAAAAAAATATTGGTTACAGTTACAGCCACTACAGGCCTAAATGGTTTTCCATATATCTCTTTCAGCAGTTTTGTGGTGAGGGGAAAGCTTTACATGGAGACACCCATTCGACTGAACACTGCTGCAAGCTCCTTTAACAAATTGCTATTATAAAAATGCATGAGCATTACTGTCTCTTTGCTATGTCGGTTCTTAATGATGCCTGTGTGCTCCAGCTGGAGAGATTCACCCTCCAGTTGCCCTGTTCACCATTTCACTAAATTCACAACAGAAACTTAGGGGACCTTCATTCTATTGATCCTAGTTACATAGTTAGTCAGGTTGAAAAAAGACACTAGTCCATCTAGTTCAACCAATTAAAAAAAAAAAAAAAAAAAAAAAAATATATATATATATATATATATATATATATATATATATATATATATATATATATATATCATACACTCCCATATACACAATCCTAAGATCCTAAGCAAAGCATGATCCAATTTGCCTTTACCTATAAATGTTAATACCCAGTTATATTATGTACTAGTGGTTACCTGGGGCTTCCCCTTAATTTCTGTGTTGGTGGCTAATTATCTATGGGACTGAAATTAAGGGGAAATCTCTTCAGCTGGATGCTGGTGACAAACTGCTGGGTTACAATAACCTGACCTACATGGAAATGGATAAATATCCTTTTTGAATTTTCGTATAACTTAAACACATTGCAATAGGTATATGCTTATAGCTTCCATGTTGATATTTCCACAATTTTGCACTTAACATGACCATTTTATGTACTTTTTTGAAGAGTCTGTAAAAAATGTGGCTGTGAGCAAATGTCATGATTTTTGTCAGTAAAAAATTGGTGATATTTGTAAATTTTGGGCATTCTGTCAGTAAATTTCACTCTATGGGGTTGGCAACACTGCCAACGTCTATAGGTGATGTTTTAAAAACCTTTACAGCTCATTAATTTAGATTTCACCATAAATGATGACTGAATGCCCAAAGCATGATGACAACATATAAACAAGTTTATGGTTGCCAGTGCAGCAGCGAGTCTGTTTACATCCCATTACTGCCACGCTATAATACTTAAAGCGGAGCTTCACCCAAAAGGGGAAATTCCGCTTTAAGCACTCCTCCCCCTCCTATGCCCTATTCCTCTCCCCCTCCCTCCCTGCAATCTTTTGGGACATGTCACAGGTCCCAGAAGATTGCCTAACCGTGCGCACTTGGCTTTGAAGCCGCAAGCTGTCACAGCCAGGTGCCCACAGTTGTAATGCCAGCACCAGTGAGAGGAGAGGGAGAGAATCAAGGGTTTGGGCACCAACATCTCTGGATCTTGGGACAGGTGAGTTTGTGATTATTAAAAGTCAGCAGCTACACTTTTTGTAGCTGCTGACTTTTAATAAACACAAAATGACTGGATCTCCACTTTAAGGTGTTGATGCTTAAAGGATTTAAAGTTTATACGAAATAAGTAGTGAACACTCTTTACAAAATCTGATATCGCAACGTCTTACAACATAAGCTTCATCAAAAAAGTACATCAAAGTGGACCTAGAATCACGTATATTATTTTATGCAAAGCAATGTGAAAGTTTGACACCTGCAGGAATGTATTATATCTTTAATATATCACAGTACTCCCCCTGACAGTGTTTTATATATTGTTTCATTGTAAGCAATATGTAAGTTTCACACTTACAGGTATTAAAATTTTTTAAATATATCATTTTGACAGTACATTGTGATATGCATTATGTTATTGGCTGTGAGCACACATATCCCACCCAGACCCTAGTTAATGACAATCTTGGTGCTAGCAAAATGTGGGTAACTACCATGCGGAAGGATGGGGGGATGGTTTCTATAGAAAGATTAAGTAGTGCTAATTCGAGTGACAGGGATATTGAAACGTTAACAATGTCTGAGATGAGGTTGAAGGTTTCACGCCAGAAACCGAGAAGCACTGGACAGCTCCAAAAGGTGCAATACAATGAGCCTATAAGGCCACACCCTCTCCAGCAAAGTGGGGAAGTGTGGGTTTTGAATGAGGATCGCCTCAATGGAGTTAAGTACCATCATTGCGTAATTTTTTTGGTAAATTCCCAGAGGGTAATGCAACGAGTAGCTCTGTAGATCATCTTCAAAGCACGCTGCCATTGGGATGTAGAGTAGTGGGACCCTAGATCGCTCTCCCACTTTAAGAGAGGAGGGGATTTACTATTTTTGTTTTCTCTTGGAGGAGATTGTAAAAGTGTGAGATGCCTTTCATATTGGGGAGAAGGGACTTAAGGTATAACCACACCTGATTCTGGATCTCTCTTACAAGGTGGGGTGTGCTAGCAAGACAGTGTGTTATGCGCATATAAGGAAACAGCTCTGAAGGAGCTAATTGGAAGTCCTTCTGTAATCTGGTGATGGGCTTAACCTTCCCATGGTCATATAGATCATTGACATAGTTACAGTATAAGAGGTTACTAATTTAGTTGGAAGATTTATGTCGGGAATTAATAGGCGCAATATAGATATAGGTATGTTGAGTGGGATCGTAGCAGTTTGTCACAATTGGTGGTCTAGGAACTTCCACCAGGAGCGTGCATCAACTCTAACAGACGGAGAGTAGTGAAGGGAGGTAAACCCCTTTGGGCCAATGTTATGCATCCACTGTTTTAGATTGTGACCTGGCACAGTGATTTGTTCTATATTGTGCCAGAGGGTGGTGGAGGGCATCGAGAACCAGTCTCTCAATTGTGCTAGAATTGTAGAGTGGTAGTAGTCTTTAACATCTACTAACCCTGATACCTCTGCAAGTCTGTATTTAATGAGGATGCTATGGGTATGGGTTTTTTCCCTTGCCAAATGAAGGAGTTTAGTTACTTTTACAGGGAAGATAAATAGGAAACAGGGATGTGAATAGGAAGGGTACAAAAAAAGGTACAGTAACGGGGGGGAGAAGTTTAATCTTGAATGCCGCTAAACGGCCTGCCTAGAAGAGCTCGAAGCATGCTAATTGGTCAAGCCCCTGTATCAGTGTCGAGCAAAATGGAATGTAGTTTTCTTTATATAAGCCTCTAGAGGATTTAATGAGGGTTATACCCAGATATGTTATGACTACATCGTCCCAAGTGTAGGGATATGCAAGTTAAAGCCAGTTACATTGTATTCCATCAATATGCAGGTCTAAAATATGACATTTGGAGGCATTAACTTTGTCATAAGAAATATCACTGAACTGTGACAGCATATCCTGTACCAAAGCCAGGGAAGATGAGGGGTTGGAGAGCATTAAGATCACATTGTCAGTGAAAAAACTGACTTTTTTTTGTATGAACCAATTCGGAGGCCAGTAATGAAAGGGTGTGAATGGATATGTTCAGTTAGGGGTTCCATAACAAAGTTAAATATCAGGGGGGATAATGGACATCCCTGCCTGGTGCCGTTAGAGATGAAAAATTATTTGGAAAGCATTTCAGAAACATATACCTGGGCTGAGGGATTAGAATAAAGAGCCATAATGGCCGAAAGGATCCTGTCATGGAAGCCAAATTTGAAGAGCACTGCTCTTAAGCAAGCCCAATGTACCCTATTGAACGCCTTCTTTGCATCCAAAGAGATGAGCAGAGAAGGCATTCTTGTGCATTCGGCAAAATGAACGACATTGATCAGATGTCTAGTGGCGTCCGGATTTTCGAATTTCCACATTTTTCTGAATATTCGGGAATTTGAAAATTCACAAATTCTAAATTCGAAAATTCAGAAATTCGGAAAATCGAAAATTTGAAAATCCAAAAATTCTAAATTTCGGAAATTCAAAAATTCAGAATTTGAAAATTTGGAAATTCGAAAATCCGGCAATTTGAAAATTCGGAAATCCAAAAATAAGAATGAAAATCCAAAAATTCAAAAGAACAAAAATCTGAAAAAAAGAACAAAAATCTAACAATTCAAGAACCTGAAAACTCAAAAATCGGAAATAATAACTAACTAATAAAAACTTAACTATTACCAACTATTAAAGTGTAGGTATTGGAATTTTCTTTTAAATTTGGCTGTTTGAACTTAACGAATATGAATTTATCCAAAGATACGAATTATCTGTAATAACGTATGCCATATCTAAATGAATGGAGCATAACAAATTAATAATAATAAATAACAATAATAATAATAATAATAATATAAATGTATTATTATTATTTATTGTTGTTAAGTTTTCTTCCATTTGTTTAGATGCAGCATTCTTTATTTTGGATAATTCGTAACTTTAGATAAATTTATATTGGTTATATTGGTTATGTTCACTAACAGCCAAATTTGAAAGGAAATTCCAATATCTATCATTTATTAGTTAGTTAGTTATTATTTAGAATTTTTGGATTTTTGTTCTTTCTAATTTTTGGATTTTCCTTTCTTATTTTCTGATTTTTTAATTTTCAGATTTTCGAATTTTCGAATTTTTGAATTTTCGAATTTATGAATTTTCGAATTTTCGAATTTACAAATTTACAAATTCCAAAATTTTGAATTTTCAAATTTACGAATTTTCGAATTTATGAATTCCGAATTTTTGAATTTTCGAATTTCCGAAAAAAAACAAAAATGAATGAAACAAAAACGAACAAATTTTTCGGCATGTCTAATGGGTCCTTCCCTGGCTTTGGTAAAGTTATTATCAATGCATTTAGCATATCCACTGTAAACAATGAAGAGGAGGCAGCGTCGTTGAACAAGTTGCAAAGGTATGGGGCTAGATTTTTTTTGTGCTGTTTGTAATATTCTCCTTGTGCTTTTTCAAAAGAATCCAGCAGGAGGGCTCTAAGCTCCTGGCGGAGAGAGCAAAAGGTTTTTATTGGAAGGGTGAGGTTTTAAATTGTTCTGTTCCTCTAAGCTGTGGATAGAGGAGAGTATTTGGTCTAGATGCTGCGTCCTTTTTTTCTTTGCTTGGAAACTCAGTTGAATGAGTATCCCCCTGACAACTGCCTTATGCGCGGTCCATAATGTGGTAGAGCTTGGAACTGATACCACATTGTGGTGAAAGAAATCCTCCAATTGGTTATGTAGGGACTCAGCTTAGGGAGAGGAGAATGAATGTGTTGGCTCTCCATATCTTGGTTTGTTTAGAGCGGGTATTTGAACTAATGGTTATGCTAATGGGAGCATGGTCCGACCAGGTGATGGTGGAGATGTCCAACTTGCTGATCCATTGAAGAAGCCATTTATCTACTAGGAAGTAGTCCAATCTTGAATAAGTATTGTGGGTGGCTGAGAAGAATGTATAGTCACGCTCTGAGGGGTGGTGGCATCTCCATACAACAAAAAGGTAATTTGCTACAAGAAAGTTAAGCATTGGAGATTGTGGTCGTAAACATGAGGTGGTAGAATCAAGTTGTAAGTTCGGGGCTAGGTTAAAGTCCCCGCAAAGCAGAATAATTCCCATCAGGACCCGGTGGGCGCGTTTGATAAGCTTATTCAAAAAGTGCAGTTGGTTGGTGTTAGGCGCATAGACAGAGACTAGCCTAGAAGTGATATCATCAATCGTGCAGATCAGTATGATATAGCGCCCATTAGGGTCTAGGATACTGTTCAGTAGTTTAAAATTGACGGTGTTGCGAATAGCAATTAGTACACCTCTTTTCTTCTCCAGACAGTTGGATGTAAAGATGTGGGGAAAAGACTTATGCGATCAAGGTGGCACAGCAGTGCTTTGGAAGTGGGTCTCCTGGGCACAGAACATATCACATCTTTGTGTTATGGCAGGTTTCCAGAGAGATTCCGTCTTGGCCAGATGGTTAAGGCCTTTGGTATTAAGAGATATAATTTTAAGACCCATCTCTAAAGGTTTTAGCTGTAAATGAAGTAGATCACTTACATTCAAGGAGCTCTGGCATCTGAGTGGGAGCAGCATTGCCCCAGGGTAATTAGGGGCTTGCGGTAAGGAGGTGCAGGACTGCTGATTTATCTCTGTAGGTGCTAGGTGGTGATATGTGGTGCTTTGAAAAGGGAAAAAACAGGGAAAAGAAAAAATAATGGAAAACCAATACAGAACAAGTAACACAAAACTGCAACAGCGGCATTTAGTGTGATTAACCTACCGCAAATTATAACCTGTGAGGGATAAGTCCATATGGCCAAGACTGTGGCAATGTGCGGTTTTCGCCTGAGTAACAGGCTAGATAGATTGTAGCAGAAGAGTAGGGGGACCCGTTTTTATTTCATCTATTCCTGCGCTGAGGTTTAGGTGAGGTTGTTTGCCAGGAAGGGGATACTTTACCTGGGGGATAGTGCAAAGTCGATGGCGGCGGCAGCGGTTCAGGGATGACTCCACAGTAGTGAAGGAGTGCAAGGTCCTTGTCAACAGAGATGATGGTGTGGGACACTCCATTTCTCTCCACCGTAAGCTTAGTGGGGTTATTCCATTTGTAGGGGATATTGTGGTTGCGGAATGTTTTAAGTTTCACTGTCACTTAGATCTAGAGTATATTTGGATAAGTCTGCATACATTTCTATATTTGCGTAGGGAGCCAGGAGTTGCCCGAAGGATCTGGATTTTGCCAGGTGTTCCTTTGTTTGGAAAAAATGGACACACATGATAACATCGCTTTGTATGTTATCAGGCAGGGGAGGTTTGGGAAGTCTATGTATATGATCAATGGTCAAATCTAGGGGAGTTGCCTCCGGCAGAAGTGCGCTGAACAATTCTTTTGCGATTTGCTGTAGATCACTTTGCTGAACTGTTTCAGGGACCGCTCTGAGTTTTAAATTGTTCCGGCATGACGGGTTCTCTAGGTGTGCTATTTTAGCCTTTAGCCACCTTTGTTCTTCTATATTGTCATTGTAAACGTCCACTAAGTCATTAACAGTAGTGGTGATATCCCCCAATGACTTTTCTATGTGGTCTACTCTGTCACCAAGGGAGTTAATTTCAGAGGAGAATCTATTGGTAAGAGTAACAAAGTCAGCAGGTAAGGAGCTTTATAAGGACATAAGCATATCTTTCAACTGGGTGTCCATAACTGGTTGATAGGCGGTGGGGTATGAAGCAATGGAGGAACAGAGTGGGAGACAAGCAGGTGTGTCTGCAGCAGCATGGCTCACCTCACCATCCTGAAGACAGTCTTCTAGTCCCATGTGGGCTTTTGCTGGACTGACACAGATAGGGCTGTGTGAAGAGGAAGAAGATGGAGCTGTCCCTGCATTCTGGATGCCTTCTGTCCCAGCTTTGTCAGGAAGGTGCTGGCTGGTGAAAGAATGCAGTCAGTTCTTGGTGATGCCGATCATCCTTGTGCTTGCGGGACATGATCGGCTTGATCGCGGATACTATAGGTAGGCTCTGACTGTAGATCGGGTAATGATCAGGTCCCCTGTTTGCTGATATCCTCCCTGTTAACTCTGGAGCTCGGCAGCTACAGTAGGCTGCCATCCAGAGCATGTGATGCCCCCCATACCTGTCATCTTTTGACCAACCAATGGCAAAAACCTGTTATATACACACTCAGTCAGTCTAAAGGGACTGATACTAAAAAGTGTAAAAATGCGTCAAAGCCACACACACACACACACACACACACACACACACACACACCCCCTGCTGTTGCCTCTTGCCCTGAGACCTGATTTAACAATACTTTACCAGAATGATTTTTGAAAGAAGGGAAGAGTAAGCCTGCCATATATGGTTTAATTTTAGCCTGATGCCTGCTGAATTAACCAAAATTTGGGCCATGAGTGGCGCTTTAGGCACCACTCAGTTTGACTTTTTTAATCGACTTTTGTCAAAGGAGTCAGATGGAGAATTGTCAGGTGAACGGTGACTGCAGTTACTGTTCTGGTATCCTGACAACCACTGGTGCAGGCTGTTAGAATACAATAGTCAGCAGGGAAGATTCCTTCATTCATGCGGTTTAGCATGGTTAGAGGGATCTATTGCATTTTTTTCACTCAGCCCATGGGCTTGGTAAATACTTTCTTCTGATAATGGCAGACTAATATAACATTAGTCTTCCAGCATGCTCTTCTTAGCAGGCACTTTACCGGAGATCAATAACTACTTTTTAATGATAAAAGCAATTTGTTTTTATTATTATTAATTAATATTACTGTTGTTGTATATTGTGATATGCCAGGAATATATTTATGCAGACTTGCAAAGTTACTGATAAGGCTTATTTCAATATCTGTTTGCTTTGTTTAATATGTGCTGCTTCTTTGCATACTATTTTGTGGTAATCTGCTCACCATTTCCAATCTTTAAACTAATGTAATCTATGCCCATATAATAAATTATTAAAATAAAGGATTTGCCTAGTGACTGCTGCCAGTATATGCCTGAATAGCTCCGCTTTTATCGTTAAGTTAGTGGTTAGAAGACCCGACTGACGTATTTATTTTTTAATGACCCATTAAAGCTACTTGCATATTCCAAATTGCCTTCAGGCATTGCCATCTGTTTTAGAATAACCCCAGATTTATCAAGTTCCTTTTCCGAGTAAACACTTGTGCTGTGGTTGTAAATCCTAATGACTTAACTGCAAGTTACTTTATGATGTGGTGAGTTAATGTTTGGCAGATGCAGATCAAAAAAAATGACCAGATACTTCAGTTGGTAAATAGGTACTGCTTCTCTGCCACCAGCTATTTATTCTTTGCAATAAATTAATGAAGACTATATCCTATTTTTGTATTGACTGTCTGTGGTAATTTTCAATTAACACCAAACCTTCTCGGTCTTTCCCTCTGAGATTTAATTCCACAATGAATACGACTGTGTCGAAGGGCTGAAACCTCGAAACCACAAGATACAATCAAAGTTTCAAAGCAGATGCAATGTTTATCCTAAGAATTCAAATTGTACTGTGGCCCTGTGAACCCCAAAATAACCATTGCATTCTTAAAGTTAAACAGGTGATCAATATTTTCCTATCTTGATGTGGTTGTATTGATTTCAGATAGCTAGGTTTCACCGTAATGATGTTTTTAAAAATATGTTTCAAGAAGAAGTAAAAATAAGGATTTTGTTTAATTTTGCAATACTATCAGCATTGTGGCATTGTACTGTTATGAGAATGGAATTTAGTGGATAAGCAGTAAGAAACATATTATTACATTTCACTGTAGGGTTGTACGCTAACATTTGTGTTTTAGGTGTTATGTTTCCTCAATTAAAATTGTGGTCTTCTTCCCTTAAAGTTCAACTCCAGGAAAAATGAAATTTAAATAGAGGATTGTGCATCAGTTTCCTAACTCCTCAGTCTTGATTCCAAACTCTTCTTCCTAAGCCATCCTACGGTGTAATGGATCAAAGTCAGTTTCCTCTATGAGCAAAGCTAATATCCTGCTCTGGGGCCAGGCTTGTTATCTTCTTGGGTACTGGTCCTCTCACCTCCCACCTGAGTTCTTCTGCCTTTAGAGCCTATGAGAGGACTTGGCCTCTGCAAGTGTGGATAATATAGAATAATACTGTTCTCACCCATGATCCCAATTTCCTCCTGACTTTAACCCTTTAAGCTGAACCCCAAGAATGCCCCCCCACTTCCTTTTATTACCCCCTAACCTCTAACTAATCGATAGAAAAAAAAACCTCCAAAAGCTTCTTATACATACAGAAATCCATGATCGTGTGACATGCCAGATTCCAAGTCTTCTATCCTTCAAATGCCCACATTGAGGAGGCACAATATTGCCAGGAGATGAACTTTAACCTAGCCCTTAAAATCAATACTCTAACCCTTGACCCTAAGCCTTATGATAAACAGGTGAGTCAGGGGGGACTTTGCACAGACATGAAGGGGCACAATGAATGGGTAAAGTGACAGAGCCTTTTAAAAACAACCTCTAACTCTAAACTAACCCCATAATTTTTTATACTAACCTTATCCTGCATCGATACCAAGTAGGTCAAGCACCATTAACTGCCTGCACACAACTGCAGGTGCCCAGAACAATGAAAACATAACTCAAAAAGGTGCTGCAGGAGTGCAATGATGGGTTTATTTGCAAGATTCCTACTTTTTGGTTGGAACAGGTTCAGTAAGTTGCTGTCCCTACCACTGTAAACTGTATGTCCAATGTGCATAAGTGGCATTACTTGGACTTTGTGGTCCTGAGTCCCAGGGTATTTGCTCAAATACAGTTACAGTTGTGTGCAAAAGTTTAGGAACCTGTGACAATTTCCATGATCGTCATTTAAAAATATTTGAGTGTTTGGATCAGCAATTTCATTTTGATTTATCAAATAACTGAAGGACACAGTAATATTTCAGTAGTGAAATGAGGTTTATTGGAGTAACAGAAAATGCGCAATATGCATCAAAACGAAATTAGACAGGTGCATAAATTTGGGCACCCTTGTCATTTTGTAGATTTGAATACCTGTAACTACTTAGCACTGATAAATTGGAACACACAATTGGTTTGGTGAGCTCATTAAGCCTTGAACTTCACAGGTGCATCCAATCATGAGAAAAAGGTATTTAAGGTGGCCAATTGCAAGTTGCTGTTCTCTTTGACTCTTCTCTGAAGAGTGTCAACATGGGGGCCTCAAAACAACTATCAAATGACCTGAAAACAAAGATTGTTCTACATTATGGTTTAGGGGAAGGCTACAAAAAGTTATCGCAGAGATATAAGCTGTCAGTGTCCACTGTGAGGAACACAGTGAGGAAATGGAAGACCATAGGCACAGTTCTTGTTAAGGCCAGAAGTGGCAGGCTACATAAAATATTGGAGAATAGGGATGAGCTTTGAGTTCGAGTCGAACTCATGTTCGACTCGAACATCGGCTGTTCGCCAGTTTGTCGAACAGCAAACAATTTGGGGTGTTCGCGGCAACTTCGAAAGGCGCGGAACACCCTTTAAAAGTCTATGGGAGAAATCAAAAGTGCTAATATTAAAGGCTTATATGCATGGTATCATAAAAAGTGTTTGGGGACCTGGCCCTGCCCCAGGGGACATGGATCAATGCAAAAAAAGTTTTAAAAATGGCCGTTTTTTTCGGGAGCAGTGATTTTAATAATGCTTAAAGTGAAACAATAAAAGTGTAATATTCCTTTAAATGTCGTACCTGGGGGGTGTCTATAGTATGCCTGTAAAGGGGTGCATGTTTCCCGTGTTTAGAACAGTCTGACAGCAAAATGACATTTCAAAGGAAAAAAAGTAATTTAAAACTACTCGCGGCTATTAATGAACTGCCGGTCCGACAATGCACGTAAAAGTTCATTGATAAAAACGGCATGGGAATTCCCCACAGGGGAACCCCGAACAAAAATTTTTAAAAAATGACGTGGGGGGTCCCCCTAAATTCCATACCAGGCCCTTCAGGTCTGGTATGGATATTAAGGGGAACCCGGGCCAAATTTTTTTAAAAAATGGCATGGGGTCCCCCTCAAAATCTATACCATACCCTTCAGGTCAGTTATGGATTTTAAGGGGAACCCCGGCCAAAATCTTTTAAAAAATGGAGTGGGGTCTCCCCAAAAATCTATACCAGATCCTTATCCGAGCACGCAACCTGGCAGGCCGCAGGAAAAGAGGGGGGACGAGAGAGCGCCCCCCTTCCTGAACCGTACCAGGCCACATGCCCTCAACATTGGGAGGGTGCTTTGGGGTAGCCCCCCAAAACACCTTGTCCCCATGTTGATGGGGACAAGGGCCTCATCCCCACAACCCTTGCCCGGTGGTTGTGGGGGTCTGTGGGTAGGGGGCTTATCGGAATCTGGAAGCCCCCTTTAACAAGGGGACCCCCAGATCCCGGCCCTCCCCCCTGTGTGAAATGGTAAGGGGGTACAAAAAAAGTGTCAAAAATGTTAAAAATGACAAGAGACAGTTTTTGACAATTCCTTTATTTAAATGCTTCTTCTTTCTTCTATCTTCTATCTCCTTTCTTCTATCTTCTATCTTCCTTCGGTTTCTTCTTCCATCTTCTTCTTCTTCTGGTTCTTCTGGTTCTTCCTCTGGTGTTCTTGCCCGGCATCTTCCTCCGCGGGCCCTTCTTCTCCTCGGGCCGCTCCGCATCCATGATGGCATGATGGGAGGCTCCCGCTGTGTGACGCTTCTCCTCTTCTGACGGTTCTGACGGTGACCCCGCCCCCCTCTGATGCACGGGGACTTGATGGGGCTTCCCTGTGGCATTCCCTGTGACGTCAGAGGGGGCGGGGTCACCCGTTATGTAAGGAGAAGCGTCACACAGCGGGAGCCTCCCATCATGCTGGATGCGGAGCAGCCCAGAAGACGAAGGGAAGAAGACGCCGCGGAGGAAGATGCCGGACGAGAACACCAGAGGAAGAACCAGAAGAATCAGAAGAAGAAGAAGATGGAGGAAGAAACCGAAGCAAGATAGAAGATAGAAGAAAGAAGATAGAAGATAAAAGAAGAATTTAAATAAAGGAATTGTCAAAAACTGTCTCTTGTCATTATTAACATTTTTGACACTTTTTTTGTGAAATGGTAGGGGTACTTTTGTACCCCCTTACCATTTCACACAGGGGGGAGGGCTGGGATCTGGGGGTCCCCTTGTTAAAAGGGGGCTTCCAGATTCCGATAAGCCCCCCGCCGGCAGACCCCCACAACCACTGGGCAAGGGTTGTGGGCATGAGGCCCTTGTCCCCATCAACACGGTTCAGGAGGGAGGGTGCTCTCTTGTCCCCGCCTCTTTTCCTGCGACCTGCCAGGTTGCATGCTCGGATAAGGGTCTGGTATGGATTTTTGGGGGGACCCCACGCCATTTTTTTTTTTTAAATTTTGGTTCGGGGTTCCCCTGTGGGGAATTCCTATGCCGTTTTTATCAATGAACTTTTATGTGTATTGTCGGACCGGCAATTCATTAATAGCCGTGAGTAGTTTTAAATGACTTTTTTTCCTTTGAAATGTCATTTTGCTGTCAGACTGTTCTAAACACGGGAAACATGCGCCCCTTTACAGGCATAGTATAGACACCCCCCAGGTATGAAATTTAAAGGAATATTACACTTTTATTGTTTCACTTTAAGCATTATTAAAATCACTGCTCCTGAAAAAATGGCTGTTTTTAAAACTTTTTTTTGCATTGATCCATGTCCCCTGGGGCAGGACCCAGGTCCCCAAACACTTTTTATGACAATAACTTGCATACAAGCCTTTAAAATTAACACTTTTGATTATTCATGTTCGTGTCCCATAGACTTTAACGGTGTTCGCGTGTTTGAACAAATTTTTTGCCTGTTCGCAAGTTCTGGTGCGAACCGAACGGGGGGTGTTCGGCTCATCCCTATTGGAGAGGCAAAGGCGAAGGATGGTGAGAACAGTCAAAAACAGCCCACGGACCACCTCTAAAGACCTACAACATCAATTTGCTGCAGATGGTGTCACTGTGCATCCTTCAACAATTCAGTGCACTTTGCACAGGGAGAAGCTGTATGGAAGAGTGATGCAAAAGAAGCCTTTTCTGCACACACGCCACAAACAGAGTCGCTTGAGGTATGCAAAGGCACATTTGGACAAGCTAGTTTCATTTTGGAATAAGGTGCTGTGGACTGATGAAACAAAGATTGAGTTATTTGGTCATAACAAGGGGCATTATGCATGGCGGCAAAAGAAAACAGCATTCCAAGAAAAACACTTGCTACCCACAGTAAAATTTGGTGGAGGTTCCATCACACTGTGGGGCTGTGTGACCAGTGCTGGTACTGGGAATCTGGTTAAAGTTGAGGGTCGCATGGATTCCACTTAATATCAGTAGATTCTTGAGAATAATGTTGAGGAATCAGTCACAAAGTTGAAGTTACGCCGGGGCTGGATATTTCAACAAGACAACGACCCAAAACACTGCTCAAAATCTACTTGGGCATTTATGCAGAGGAACAAGTACAATGTTCTGGAATGGCCATCCCAGTCCCCAGACCTGAATATCATTGAACATCTGTGGGGTGATTTGAAGTAGGCTGTCCATGCTCGGCAACCATCAAACCTAACTGAACTGGGGATGTTTTGTAAGGAGGAATGGTCCAAAATACATTCATCCAGAATCCAGACAGACAGTCATTACAGGCTATAGGAAGCGTCTAGAGGCTGTTATTTCTGCTAAAGGAGGCTCTACTAAATATTGATGTGATTTTTCTGCTGGGGTGCCCAAATTTATACACCTGTCTAATTTTGTTTTGATGCATATTGCACATTTTCTGTTAATCCAATAAACGTCATTTCACTACTGAAATATTACTGTGTCTTTCAGTTATTTGATAGATCAAAATGAAATTGCTGATCCAAACACCCAAATATTTATAAATGACAATCATGGAAATTGTCAGGGGTTCCTAAACTTTTGCATGCAACTGTATGCTGATTGTATAGTACTTTGAACATTATCAGCAGAACCAAGTCAGATTTACTAAGAGCAAACTGAAGAGTTGCATCCTGTCCAGAAAGACGTTTGCATACACGCAATGCACATTTAAAAACCCCTGCCTGTCGCTATGTAATTGGAGCGCACGCACCATTGATTGCATTGGCGCTAGGTGGGTTGTTTAAACTGCACTAGTCCTCTGTGTCAGTGCCGTTTGGTCTATTATACTCCTGAGCATCTCTGCAACTGTCCCTGTATCTGTCCCTGTGTTTATCCTCTGTTGCTGACCTCTTCTGTACCTGAACGCTGCCTGCACTGACCCCTGGTTCGCCTCTAGAATTTTTTCTGCCTACTACCTTAGATGATCTGCCTTGCTGTTACTGACCCCAGCCTGATTAGTGACCCCTCTGCTGCTTGCTGTCTGTACCTTGATCTGACCTATCATTGTTGACCTAGACTGTCTGACCTTGCCTTGGCTCTTGTACCTGCACTTGCATCAGCTGACCCGTGCCTGCCTTTTAGCTATGGTCCTTCTGCCAGTGTGCATCCAGCCAGTCATCTCTGCTTACCATAAAGCACATCAGCACCTGCATGCACTCATGCCACTCTGTGCTCTAGCATTCCTTGTTACCTTACCAGGGTTCTTCAGCCAGAACTGTAAGAGAGGCCTACTTCTGTGCTTCAGACTCCATCACCAGGTATGTTACAAATCCATGTATACCTAGTCCTTTGTTGAATGGTAATGTGGCACCTTCCCATTTAGGTTGTTAGGTAAATTTAGTTTTTAGCTCCACTGTAGTGAGTGAAGTAGTTGTTGATTGTTTTGGTCTACTCTGGGTTCCTGAGCTAAGAGTTTGCTTCCCCCTGCCTCTGGAAGAAGCTTCCAGAGCATAGGGAGGGAGATTCATATGATGAGCTGAATCTTTATCATACCTTGGCCAATCCCTGAAAAAGGGCACCCAGAAGGTGGCTGAGGATGTGATCATTATGTCAGGAACCATGAATCAAACTGAGACAGAAATTCAGACCTTTTAATGTAATGGTAAAAATGGTATAGATCAGTAAACATAGTCAAAACAGAAGCCAAGGATTGGTAACCAAAGCGGGTAGTCAGACAAGCCAGTAATGAGGAGACCAGAGATCAGCATAGTTGGAGGCAGAAGAACAGGACCAGGAACCAGAAACTCCAGATATGTCAACAAAGGCAGGAAAGGAATGAACAAGGCCATTTAAATAGCCAGAAAGGGCTGGCTGTGGGTGGGACTGACGAGCAGATGATGATCACCAGGTGAGCCACTTAGGAATCAGTGAGTGCTGACAATTATCTGACAGCTGAGCAGCCTGAGCACAGAGAAGAGAGCTGCTAAGGGCCTAGTGCTGACAAATTAGATAGTACTCCTGGAGCTGATGCCCCTAGGAGAAGCACCACCAAGAAAAGAGACTACTGCTTGGGCCTCAGTGTTCGCTGTGTTAAGGGCCTGAGAAGGACAGCTGAAAAAGTAGAGACCTGCTGAAGGATACTTTTTCAGAGTCCAGGTCTAAAAGAGAACTTTGTAATTTCCTTCATTAAAGATCTACCTGTGGAGGCTGGGTGGCAGACAGCTTCTGGGGTACTGTGACTAAAGACCTTACTGGAGACTGATAGTTGTGTAGAAGCAAAAGGGAACCAGCTGTGAATGGCTGCTCCATGGTTTTCAGCTGTGGGGCCTCAGATATGCCGACCATTCCCAGCTACCTCCAAAGAAGCTGCTACGGAGAGACTAGAGAGGAGCTTTTACTTTTGCTGTTGTTGCTAATCTGGAGTATACTGTGATTCTAAACCCCTCCCCCATTAAAATTCTTATGCAATACATACTAAAAAGACACCCCCTAGAGTTTTAATTGATGGTGTTCTGGTATGACTGGTGGCCATACTATGTATGGATAAACTATCTGCCCCTTCAGAGGTGAGTTCTACAATAACAAGAGAAATCTTTAAAAAAAAAGTAAAGACAGGGCACAAAGATACAACTACCGTAAAGCACCACATATTTCTGTACATTTTTACTATATAATATAAAAAATAAACCACAAATAATTAACCTGAAAATTTAGCAGCAGTATGCCAACATTCTTAAATTGTATCTAACCAATTAATTGTGTGCATCGATAATGGAATGTATTTTGTCAAAAATAATAAAAATTTAAAGTTTAAAAAAACTGTATCAGAACCTAAAAACAACAATATAATATAATGCAGCCTACCACACCTTAGATGTGCCGGCTGCATTTGTTTTGTTTTTTTAGGCTAAGAACAGTTTTAGCATATACAGAAATTACATCTTGATCTTGCCAGAAATCTTTGTAACACTCCTATAAAGTTAACTGAAATCTCAAGCAATGTAACCTTCTTTCCAATCTTTATTATTTAAACCACAAATCCCCCACCCCCATCTAATGGCAAATGGGGAAGAGGGAGGTATTTGAAATTCCAAATCAAGTGAGCAGAGGGTGCTGTTTTTTCATTGATATAATATAGTGTGTAAGGGTTGTAACCCTAGGACAGGAAGTGTGTTTCTGGCAGGATTGCCAGATGAGTATATATTAAAGAAAGAAATGGAAAAGAAAAGGATTGCAGTTATCACATCATCTAAGGACTGGTAAGCTGCAATATATTGCTTTTTTGTTTTTGGATTTAGAAGCTGAACTCCAGGAATTTAGCAACTTTGTAAACTCTGTTGGCATATTATGAATTAAGCCCAACATAATGCATGCTAACTTATGGACAGATCTCTTTAATTTACATCTGACACTTTACAGAGCTCTGGGCAGACATCCATTGCTGCACTCCCAAAACTGTGACAGGAGCGATTATGCATTCTCACACAGCAGCAGCTGTGCCTGAGCCTCCTCTCTGCTGTTCATTTACAGAAGCCTTTGTATTTTGTGATTGAGTTAATGTAATACAAAGTCCCTGTGACTGGGCAGGAAGTGGGTAGGTGCAGATATGGCTGCCACGTGTGACTTTGCAATAGCTATGTTCCTGACGCTCAGTAAAAATACAAATTGTACTTTAAAAAGAGGCATACACCTTATTGGACTTAACCCCTAAAGTGACTGAGTTCCTGGAGTTCAGCTTTAAGTGGCATATTTATAAATCAGTGCATGTGACTTTCAGCAAACATTCACTGGATGGGATTAAGTCACTGTCATTTAAAACACATGCACCTGGAGGAGTTACCTGCAGTGAATGTTTGATGAATTTAAAATTCACTGCTTTATGAATATATATCTAAGATAAATAATAAAAAAAATAGACAGATACAGTGCCTTGGAAAAGTATTCACACCCCTTGAAATGTTCCACATGTTGTCATGTTACAACCAAAATCGTAAATGTATATTATTGGGATTTTATGTGATAGACCAACACAAAGTGGCACATAATTGTGAAGTGGAAGGAAAATGATAAATGGTTTTCCAAAGTTTTTATAAATATGTGAAAAGTGTGGCGTGCATTTGTATTCAGCTGCCCTGAGTCAATACTTTGTAGAATCACCTTTTGCTGCAATTACAGCTGCAAGTATTTTTGGGGATGTCTCTACCAGCTTTGCACATCTAGAGAGTGACATTTTTGCCCATTCTTCTTTGGAAAATAGCTCAAGCTCTGTCAGATTGGATGGAGAGCGTCTGTGAACAGCAATTTTCAAGTCTTGAAACAAATTCTCAATTGGATTTAGGTCTGGACTTTGACTGGACCATTCTAACACATGAATATGTTTTGATCTAAACCATTCTATTGCAGCTCTTGTTGTATGTTTAGAGTCAGTGTTCTGCTGAAAGGTGAACATCTGCCCCAGTCTCAAGGCTTTTGCAGACTCTAATGCTGCGTACACACGACCGATTTTGCCATCAGAATAAACTCCGACGGAATTCCATTCAAGCGGTCTTGCCTACACACGGTCAAACCAAAGTCCGACCGTCCAGAACGCAGTGACGTACAGCACGTACGATGGGACTAGAAAAGGGAAGTTCAATAGCCAGTAGCCAATAACTTTTGTCTCATACTTGCTTCAGAGCATGCATTGTTTTTTGGTCCGTCGGAACAGCATACAGACGAGCAGTTTTCCCGATAGGAATTGGTTCTGAAATTGGTTCTGAAATATTTAGAACATGTTCTATTTCTAGGTCCATCAGAATTTTTGAAAAAAAAAAGGGCACACACACGATCAGAATATACGATGAAAAGCTTCCGTCGGACTTTTTCTGTCGGACATTCCGCTCGTGTGTACACGGCTTAACAGTTTTCTAAGAATGCCCTGCATTTAGCTTCATCCATCTAAAAAAAGCATACCCACAACATGATACTGCCACCACCATGTTTCAATGGTGTGTTCAGGGTGATGTGCATCGTTAGTTTTCCACCACCCATAGCGTTTTGCTTTTAATCCAAAAAGTTCAATTTTGGTCTCATCTGACCAGAGCACCTTCTTTCACATGTTTGCTGTATCACCCATATGGCTTTTCACAAAGTGCAAACAGGACTTCTTATGGCTTTCTTTCCACAATGGCTTTCTTCTCTTCCATAAAGGCCAGATTTGTGGAGTGCATGACTAATAGTTGTCTTGTGGACAGACTCTCCCACCTGAGCTGTGGATCTCTGCAGCTCCTCCAGAGTTACCATGAGCCTCTTGGCTGCTTCTCTGATTAATGCTCTCCTTGTCCAGCCTGTCAGTTTACGTGGACGGCCATGTCTTGGTAGGTTTGCAGTTGTGCCATACTTTCTATTTTTGGATATTGGATTGAACAGTGCTCTGTGAGATGTTCAAAGCTTGGGATATTTTTTTTTTGTGACCTAACCCTGCTTTAAACTTCTCCACAACTTTATCCCTGACCTGTCTGGTGTGTCCCTTGGGCTTCATGATGCTGTTTGTTCACTAAGGTTCTCTAACAAACCTCTGAGGGCTTCAGGGAATAGCTGTATTTATACTGAGATTAAATTACACACAGGTGGACTCTATTTACTAATTAGAAAACAATTGGTTCCACTATATTTTAGTTTGGGGTATCAGAGTAAAGGGGGCTGAATACAAATGCATGCCACACTTTTCACATATTTATTTGTTAAAAAATTTGAAAACCATTTATCATTCTCCTTCCACTTCACAATTATGTGCCACTTTGTTTTGGTCTATCACATAAAATCCCAATAAACTACATTTACGATTTTCGTAACATGACAAAATGTGGAAAATTTCAAGGGGTATGAATACTTTTTCAAGGAACGATAGATAGATAGATAGATAGATAAAATAAAGAGACAAGCGACAGAAATAAGAAACATATTTAGCTTGCCAGCTCATATTTGCATAATGTTTTCAACAAATAACTTGAAACAGCTGACTTGCATAGTGGAATATTAATTTCAGATGGCAAAATAAAGGTTTTCAGACATATTGTTGAAACAAAGTGAAAAAAAACACCTGTTTGCTTTTACTGAAAGTCCAATATTGGTAAGATGGAGTGAATAAGGAAGACTTGTCACCACAGCACAGCAAATAAGGCTATGCGGTGGAGCAGTACGCCCCCCGGGCAGAGCAATAAGGTGCAATTATAGCGTGGGTTGGACAGTTATGAATGAATCTTGAGAAACAACTCCCGGCTTGGTAATGTGTCTGTCAAAGGGGATTCATGCTCATGTTCAACCATTGCTGCTCAGCAGTAAAAAAAGAAAAAAAAAAAAGAAAGGGAGAAATGAAGCCAGAGAACTACAGAAAAATGCTATTTTGTCCAGTCTTAGCAAATTAAACAGTGTTATCTCAGTGGTGATTGTTATATTCTAGAGAGACATTTTTCTGTATTTTGGCAAGGGTCATTTTGTGTGTTTTTGTTTTTCAAGTAAGCAATTAGTGTTGGCTCTGAACTTCTCATCTCTTTCTAATGGTAAGCCTAGGGATATAACAGGGAACAGAAGGATGAAATTTTTCTGATTCTTTCAAATACCCAGGCTGGAGGGTAATACAAGGCAAAGCAATTCTTGTCAATTAAAGCCAAGCCATGACTTATGGCAACTATTAGCGTTATTTGTGTATAGAGTACGAGTATGGCCAGCAGCAGGCTGCAAGACAGGGGCAAGAGGTGCCTGTCATCATTGGCTTTATAATGGCAATAAAGTTGACATCACATAGGTGCAGTAGGTTGAATGAGTTAAGAAGGAAGCACAGACAGAACAGAAAATTTAGCAATAAATAAGCCATAACAATAGCTTCTTACCGGTGTCTGCATGTTGTTTTTGCTGCTCTGTTTGGCATAGAATCTAGCATATCTATCTGCAAAATAGTCTGTCATGTGACTTGGGGAAGTTGTATATTCAGGAGTAAGTTGCACTGGACCTGAACAGACATATAAGACATAACCAAAATTTAAGGATGTTAATCTCTATAGCAGCTGGTAATTGGAGGTGCTAGTGTTTAACTCTTTCATAACCAGATGTCATGGAGACCTAAATGCCCAAGCCAAGTTTTGGAACATCAATATCCATTGTTTAACGTGACCCTAATTCTATGATTAATTTGCCTAACTCAATAACTTTTAAATTGTTAAGGACATAAACGGCCTTTATTTGATACACTGTTTTATTAAACTTGTTATTTTATTGTTAGTCAACAAATGGACACAATGGAAAAAAAATGCTATAACATTATAATGCACAACCACAATATGCTAGGCCTGGCTGTCACTGTGTCACTACGGGTTTGTATTTAAATAAACCTTATGTGATCATCATGATTGGTTTATCTGAGACTGGCAACTGTAGTGACAGCACAAGTGTGCGCTCTTAGTTCTGAAATAGAATGTAGAGTAATGTTCTATCAGCAAGGCTAAGAACAATAATCTACAGACTGTGGTCATGAATGCACTAAAAAAGGTACCTGCAATTTTGTTAAACTGGCTAAACCAAAACTCTGATGTATCAGCTGGTCCCTTCTGGCACATGCTGGACATTTCAGCTTCTTTCTAAAGTGCCCGGAGATCTCATTTGTGCAAATACAGGTTAGTTAGGACTGCCCTGCTTCCTCCCCCATCCTTTACTTTACTATTGGTCATTGGGGAACCTCATCACTCCAAGGGACCAACATTTGGGCTTGGAAAGCTGGAGGGGGTGGAGCAGGGCACTGACTTTTTTGTTGAAAATTCTATTTGCACTAAATACAAATAAAGTGATGGCTTAGTAGCACTACGTGTTTGCTTTAAAGACACCATGTAGCCAGCATAAAAAGTTTCAGTTAGAATCCCCCCCCCCCCAAAAAAAAGTATTTTGAATGCTCACTTGCAGTGTTTTTTTTTTTTAGAATTGTTTTATTCATGTGCCTTTGAACTTGCCAGAAAATGTTAGTACTCTAGAAACTGTAAGTCCATTAGCTCACCCCACCCCTCCTTGTATGTAATAGCCCTTGCCTCTTCTCCGAGTGTCTAATTACTGTCTTGGCAGGCACAGTGCCTCTTCCCCTTCTCTTTACCTCTCCATATAAAGTTTAGTAGCAGCAGTTAGGGGAGAAGCAAAAGAGGAATACTATAGAATGTCACTTGAATTTCTTGGCATCACATCCAAGATGGTAGCACCCAATAGTAAGGCTTTTGGGTGTGTACACGAGGAAGAGTTTTACAGGTGAATAACATGCATA
Source organism: Aquarana catesbeiana (assembly GCF_042186555.1). Taxonomy (NCBI): domain Eukaryota; kingdom Metazoa; phylum Chordata; class Amphibia; order Anura; family Ranidae; genus Aquarana; species Aquarana catesbeiana. Next base: position 478,547,736 of record NC_133326.1, on the reverse strand, counting down.
CAATAGGCTAAATGCACGAATAATTGTATGGGAAAAATGTTGTTGAATTGAATGGTCTGGCAACATAATATAATACCTTACAAGGGCTTCTGGAATTCTGCTCAGTATTAGTACTTAGTGCACTTACTTGTGACTGCAGCTCTCCCTTGACTCTGTCAGCCCCCTATATTTGTCATCAATTTAGGTGCTCCCTATGTTATTGGGCACACCAGGCAAAACATGCTCTTTCCTTTACAGTTTTTGATATTTTTCAGAGCTGCATTGGTAGCATAGGTCACTTCTCTTTCTCACCATGAGCTTAGGACTGGCTGCAAAAGAGCAGCAATTTAAATCAAGCCCTATTTAGGCTTGTAAGCAGGCATGGTTATATAGTCTACCACTAGGTGACTCTGTCCCAAAATAGTGTGCTAAAAGGGGATTATGTAATTGGGTCCCTTTTTAAATAAAGCATACCTATAGTGATATAATGGGTGGAGCTAGTGCCTATATAAATGCCATGGTGGGAGGAACCTTAAATGAGATATGGCCTGGGAGTCAAACACCCCACAGCCATGCAACCCCAAAGGGGTTGATTTACTAAAACTGAAGAGTGCAAAATCTGATGTAGCTCTGCGTAGGAACTCAATCTGTTTTTTTGCCAAAGCTCAATCGAACAAGCTGAAGTTAGATGCTGACTGGCTACCTTGCGCAGCTGCATTTTGCACTCTCCAGTTTTAGTAAATCAACCCCAAAGTATTGTAGTGCCTGTGAATTGTAACATTTAATCAGATATCATTTTCAAAACAAGGGTGGTAATGACAACCCATGCACTTCTCTCATGACAGGCTCACTTTATGAAAGAAGTGTACTAGGGATCCCATAGCCACCAGTCAGATTCAGCACTGCAGTAAAAAACGGCAATCATAGAACAAAAGTCTGAATCATCCTTTGTGGCTGTGGAAAAACTTAGTGCGCTCCTGATTTAGCAAAGAAGATAAATGAGGCTGAACGTTATCACTTTCATCTTAAATTCCCTGTGAAAATTTTGATCAAATCTTGATTTCATCATAAAGAGCTCAGTACAGTTTATGGAGCACATTTATCAGAATGAGGAGTAGCATGATGATTTCACATGATTTTCTCCTCTCCTGGTCTAATTAACATGTAGAGTCTCTCATGCTCACAGGTATTTTCCCAAGCTAGAGCCAAAACATATTCTTTACCAAAAAGTACTCTTTTTGTCACTAGGAAATGAATAAATAGAATACAGTAACTAACTTTCTGGGTAGATGTTGGAATAGCAGTTATATCTCATATCCAATGATCCTATGCAGCAATAGAAGAAGAAACTTGCCCAACTCTCAGACTTGGCATGCTCCTGGAGCACACATAAAATACACCACAACAATAAGGATAGCTGATGAGCAGAAAAAGTCAGGCAGATTACAAGTTAACGATCACTGATATAGATAATGTAGCTATCTGAGTAATAAAATTAAATTTTTTGGAATTTTTTTTCATTATAAAAGTAAAAGAGGGCAACCTAACACTAGTGCGACATTTGACACTGTTAGTTTGATAAACTAACATATCAATTTCTGGTTCAATGGATGTAGTAGCAATTCTCAATAAATTCTCAAGGTGCTCTTTAGATATTTTGGTTCTAATTTCCCCCTTTGTGTGCTTCATCTTTGAAAATAGTTGCTCACAAGCATAGGTATTGCCAAAAATGTATGACATGAATAGGAAGTGATTGTGAAGAGTGGAGTATATTTCTTTGGGAAGATAAAACTTATAAAAGTCCAGTAAATAGACACTGTGACATTTTTCTTTAGCCGCATGTGTTTGCTAAGTGTAAATGCATTTTACAAATCATTCCCCTAAAAAAATAAACACTTTTAAGAAAGTTTACAATTTTGTGTTGGGCCGCATTCATAGCAGTCTTGGACACCTCTGGTCTAGGGGGTAAGGAATAAGCATACGTACCTTATTTCCTAATCACACAGGCTTCCTCTACACTATATGACCAGTCCCAGAAAGCCATTCTTCTTTGCAGGTCATCCAGTCCAGTGGTTCTCATTGTATATGAGCCCCCCCCAGACATTATGAGCATTTTAAAGCGGAGTTCCACCCAAAAATGGAACTTCCGCTGATCGGATTCCTCCCCCCCTCCGGTGTCACATTTGGCACCTTTCGGGGGGGGGGATGGGGCAGCACATACCTGTATAATCCAGGTATTTACTCCCACTTCCAGGCATAGATCACCGCAGGCCCCGTGGTGATCTATGCCATGTCCGGCCCCTCCTCCGCCCCACCCCGCTGTCTTCTGGGAGACACACAGGTCCCAGAAGACAGCAGGGACCAGTGAGGATGCGCAGCGCGACTCGCGCATGCGCAGTAGGGTACCAGGCTGTGAAGCTGCAAGGCTCTGCTTTAAATGGTATTGAACCCAAAAACAAATATTAAATATGTTGTAGCTTACTGATCCTTAAATGTGGTGGCTGTATTAGTTTTCCTTTCTAGACTTGTTTTTCTTCATTTTCTCTTGGTGATCTGGCCAGTAACACACTACCTGTCTTAGGGAGTCCCCACTCTGGATGGAAGAGCATTTTTGGACAGCAGTCTTGTCAGTCTGGGAAGAGGGTAGCACTAGCAGACTTAGATGGCCTTGACTAACAAATTGAATTCAAATTACAGCTAACACCTTTTAAGCAGTTACAGCACCTTTTTTTTTTCCTTTTGGGATAAAGGTTTTACAAAATTACTGATCATTATAATCACCCCAGTCAGTGTTAAACGGTTTGTCTCACCCCTTTAATTTGGTGACAACTTGGTCTGTTAAAGAAAGTTGATTTTAGTTGAGTTGATAAAGAAAAGATATCACATCTAAGAATTGGTGGCTGCAATATATTACATTGTTGGTACACTAGGTCGTAATTTATTTGTGCTGACTGGATTACAGCTTTAAAGGCAACTCGTGCTTTGCCTAGGCTCAGAGTCAGTCCAGTCATAGAACAACAGAGTGCTGGGATTATAGTAGTTCCAATAACGATATTCATCAAAATGTAAAATTTACAGACTTTTATTGATACATAGCTAAAACATGATCATTTTAAAAAGAACAAGGTTAAAATCTACATGTCCATAATGTGGCCATACTGATATCTTAGGTAAATGCTTGTGTTATGGTGTCTGTTCCCGACATGTTTTGCCAATGATGGCTTCCTGGGGGAACTTGAAGGCCACTAATGATTTAAGGACTACAATAAATCAAAAAAAGATGACAATATAATTGCCATTAACATATAATGTACATAGATACAATGGCTGATTTGAATTAGTGACATGTAGCATTCACTCTGTCAATACTATCCCCCGCTTACCCGAGCAATCACGAAATGGACACCCACCTGTCCACCAGCAATAAAAGACTGGAGAGAGGACATCGTGTGACTACAAGAGACATATATGGTCACTGAAAAACCTATATTAAGTTAAAGATGGAATATGGCGCTAGGATTACCATCCTTTCTTCTAGCCAAATCCGAACACTTTAGCGATGCACAGCAATTTTGTTTTGTTTGTAGTATACAATATGCAAATGCAGTATTTTGTGATTAAATACCATTTCTAATCATGTAGAGTTAATCCCAACTTTTCATAATATTTGCTGTAGAAAGACACTATTTTGGCTTTGAAAGACTGTCTCTATACATGGGTCAGTGTTACCCCCCCCCCCCCCCCCTCCATAACACAGGGATCAGTGTCCTGCCCTTCATAATACAGGACCCCACATAAAGACCACCATTAGAGTCCCCCTAAAACAGTGATCCCCCTTCCATAGAGACCCCCCTATTAGCTCAGAGACCCCCTATATCAGTGCTTCTCTTAGAGACCCAAAAGTATAAGAATTAAAAAAATGCAGCACACTATCCCCCTACAATTATATTAATTCATATGTAAATGATGGTATAACCCCCCCCCCCCCATCCAAGGGTAATCTAAATATTAATATACTCCAATCTTATTCAAACATATACGGTATACTGTGCAATCTTGATACACATAATACTGTATGAATAGTGGTGGAAACCTCCCATCTATTCCAAAATGTCTTGTGCTAATATCCAACTTAAAAGGACTTTATAAGTTGGATATTAGCACAAGACATTTTGGAATGGTTTGGATGTTTCCACCACTATTGATAAAGTATTATGTGTATCAAGATTACACAGTACGGTATATATGTTTGAATAAGATTGGGGTGTATTAATGTTTAAATTACCCTTGGCGGTTTCTACCATCATTCACAATTATTTTTTCACATATGAATTATTCTAATTATAGGGGAGGGTGCTCTGCATTTTTTACATTTTTTGTTTTTTGAGGTGTGGGAACACATATCAGTGCTAGCAGCAATTTATTCACTGAGTTTTTAATTCTAATTTTTTTAGATCAGAGGCCCCTTATATCAGTGACCTCCACCCCCCTAGTGACCAATTAGTCTCTAAGGGGGGGGGGGGGGGGTCGCATATATAAGGTGACTCTAATCTAATGGGAGTGCTAATATAAGCACTTGTCTACCAGGCACTTTCACCCCCTTCCTGCCCAGGCCACATTTCAGCTTTCCTTGCTGTCACACTTTGAATGACAATTGTGTGGTCATGCAGCACTGTACCCATATGAAATTTTTATCATTTTTTTCACACAAATAGAGGTTTCTTTTGGTGTATTTATTCACCACTGGGGTTTTTATTCTATGCCAAATAAACAAACAAAGACAGACAGTTTTGAAAAGAAAACTTTTTCTTTGTTTCTGTTATAAAATTTTGTAAATAAATACTTTTTCTCCATCACTGATATGCACTGATGAAGCTGCACTAATGGGCACTCATAGGCGGCACTGATAGGCAGCACTGATGTGTGCTGATGAGGCTGCACTGATGAGCACTGATAGGCAGCATTGATAGGTGGTACTGATGGGCACTGATAGGCAGAACTGATGGGTACTGATAGGCAGCAGCGGTGGGAACTAATATTCAGCAATGATGGGCACTGATGAGGCTGCACTAATGGGCACTGATAACTGATAGGCACTGATGAGGCTGCATTGATGGGCACTGATAGACACTGATGAGGTTGCGCTGATCTGCGGCACATATGAGCACTAATAGGCGGCACTGATAGGATGCACTGAAAGGTGCTGATGGGGTTTCACTGATGGGCACTGATAGGAGGCACTGATAGGCACCAATAGGCAACACTGATAAGCACTGATAGGCTGCACTGATAGGTGCTGATGAGGCAGCACTGATGGGCACTGATAAGCAGCACTGATGGGCACTGATAAGCAGCACTAATGGGCACTGATAGGTGGCACTGGCAGGCATCAATTCAATGATAAGGAGGGAGGGGCACTGATAAAAGGAGATTTTGTGCTAATGGGGGTCTCTAAGGGGGATTCTGCTGATCTAATGGTTGATCACAACCATTAAATCAGCAGTCAGTACCCCCTCTTAGAGACCCTTTCAAACGATCTGTTGCTCAAAAATGATCATTCAACACAAGAAAAGGAAAAATGGTTCCTAAATAATTAAAACAATATTTTAGTATAATTGATTTTTGAAATGTATAGTTCTTTGATCAAAACAATTACTGTTTGAAACTATTGCATCATATGTCCCTATTAGCATAAGACTCAGCATAGCTTTCTTATGAAAAAAAAAAGAGAATGTTTTATAAATGTTCCTCTCCTATTCACAGCTAAGCAATCAGAATACATGAGTACAGAATGGCTTTCATTTTTTCTGAATTATTTTTAAGACAGCTTCTGTACTTTTCTGCCAGAACATCTTGCTGAGTAAATTGCCAGTATGGTTTTGATTAGGTTAATTGTAAAAGGCCAAATGTCAGCTCCACATTGTTTCTATATAGCTGTGAATGATCTAAATTGGCAACTAGATATGAGTGACCCAATCTGCAAGGATTAAAACCCAACCTTGATCTTACTGGTTTGTAGAAAGCAGATACCCACCAATAACCAATCAAATGGATGCCTACTTCTGAGGGAAATAGGAAACCATTAGCTAAAATTCATATATAAAGGAAAGATATAATAGCACTGCTGTTGGTTCCTAGGAAACCAACAGAAGCTATCAATTGTTGCAACTTAAGTGGCTGTTAATACTTTTGTGACATTGAATGTCAACCACCTTACTACCACTGTATTGTAATAAAATGAATGAGTGGTGGACATCTCTTTCTGGAGTACTGTTTATAAACAGCACTCTAGAAATAGCCCTCAGGCAGCAAGTGCACCTGATAATGTATGTGCACCAGACCAAGCCATCATTGGATGGCTCCATTTAGACACAAGGGAATAAATAAAGGGTGTAATAGATGCTCTTTCTGTGGGGATGCAGCACCAAAAGTGCCAGTGCTTGCACCTGTTTCATGTACTTGTCCACACTTAACACTCCTTACTCTCCCTTCCGCTGAAAAAAGCAGCAGCCATTCACTTGTTTTAACCCCTTGAATATCAGGACAGTTATAATTGTACCTTGGTAGAGAAGGAGTTAACCCATTCACCTCTCCTCCCTCTGTGCACGGCCTGTGCATTAATGTATCTAGTACAACATTACCAATCTTTATGATTTAGCCCCTGAATTTATTTTTATTAAAAAAAAAAACCACAGTTATTAAATACCACCAAATGAAAGCTCCATCTGTTCCAAAATTATATAAAATTAATTTGGGTACAGTGTTGCATGACCAGAACACTGAAAACTGAAAAATTTCCAGTTACTGAAAGGATATATAGAGGCTAGTAGTAAATTGACAAAAGTGTTTGTATAGCTAAAACTTTACAAATGTCTTTTTAGGCAGTTTTGACTGCAACACCAATATTTTATCTAGCAATAATATGCTTTAATTAAGCTGTAGAGATAGCAGCCACAAGAGATTTAAAAGCTATATGAAAGTTTAATCTTCCAAAAATAAATAAATAAAGTTAAAGTTTTCAAATTCTTACCAATTAGCCAGTGGAAAAACAATTTCATAGTATAGCCTATGATCTTTTTTGCAGCACCACACTGCATTGTATTAAAAGTTTCATAAAATGCAAAAACAGAATCCACAAAAACACTTCAAAGCCACAATCCCACTTTGCAAAGACGAGGCAGTTTGTATCCTGAGAATACAAAAAATAGAGAACTATATTTCAGAGACGATAACCACATATATAGCACAGTGGCTGGAGAGTATGTAGCATCTTGTTTGGGCTGCAATGTAAGAGGGAAAGATGAGGCAGCTTTGACCAAAGGATTAAAATTAGAGTGTATTATTTTAGAGACAACAACCAGATATATTGTACAGATCTCATACATAATATTTAAGTACTTTTTATAGGCCACATTTTTAAAAGGACATATGCCAGGGAGTTTTGAATCTGAAATTCTTTTGACAATCATCTGATTATAGTACATTGCTTTTAGACTACAACTGTTAAACATATGTTTATATCATTGAGATAGATTTACCATATTTTTGTCTTAGAGTTGTAGATACCTAAATAGCTCAGGTCTGTCTTGGTATGAAAATGTCTTGTTTCAGCCACGTGTCTCTTATCAGTTCCTAATTGATCAATTGTCAAACACTACCCCATCTCTTATCCCTATATATAAGTCAAGAGCAACCCTTGAAAGAAAGGTACCCTGCCACATGGGCTCAGGCATTCTGCCATGATCATTTCTAATAAAGTCTTAATTTTTACATAAATATAATGACAGTTTACCAAACCAGTTCAACTAAACCAGAAAGAAGAATATCTACAAACAACAATGTCCCAGTGCTTCAACTAAGACAGAAAGAAGAGTATCCACAAACAACAACTCTGCTACACTGCAAGTAATCCTTTATTTCCCAACCCAGCTCTTTTTTTTCATGTCCTATTCCTACTCTTTTTCCTCTCTCTTAAAATCACCTTTCCATTACACCCCCTTCTCCACCCCACAACTTATATTTATCACCCTCACTCCTACCCTCTTCCTAATACTGCACTTATCAACCTTCTGCTAACTCTGAACCCAAATGTTGACATATCCTCCAGGACACTGGGGCACACATACCCATATAAATCTTGATCCTGTCCTATTTGCCTCACCTTTCTGCTTCTCCTACTTCTTGTGATATTTCCCCTAATCCTTGCCCTCAACTTTCAACATTTCACCCCCATGTTGGGCACCCTAATTCCTAATTCTATTTCCCTGCTTCTAAGACCCAGCCTGTTTTTCTCATGTGCCCTATGGAACGCTTACCCTGTCTGTAACAAGCTCAACTCTGTCCATGACCTACTTGCCATTACTGAAACCTGGATAATTGTATTTGACTCTTCCTCTCCAGTTGCCCTCTCACATGATGGCCTCCAGTTGACTTACACCTCCATACCCAGTGGATAAAAGAGTGGCGGAATAGGAAGCACCTTTTGAGTTCCTCCTTTAAATCCCTTTCTTTTCCTACCCTCTTTTGAAGATCGCCATTTTCATGAATTCATTCCAGTTTCTCAGAAAATTGGTTCTGGTTCGATGTCACCCTTTCCGGATGACTATTCTGCCTGGCAACCATATTTTCTCTCCTCTAAATGACCCACTATCATTCTTAGTGACTTTAGCATCCATATTGCTGATGCCCTTGCTAGCTCAGAGCTTCCCAACCTAACCTCACTTTTTTTACCTTATTGGGACACACTCTTTCTTACTCTGGTGGCATGTTTTTAGACGTTTTTTACGATATGAAAGTCTCTCTTCTATCCTCCTCTCATGTGTAATTGGGATTTGTGTGAGAGAGTTTATTGTATGAGAAACACCTCGGAGAAACTTACACAGCACAAGATTGGAGTGTTTTTTGAGACTTTCCTTTTTTGACTTCATATGAACTTTTTCTTTATTGACTTTTGGACCGTACAGTTATTTTTTGTGGACATGATAGCACCTTTTGTATATATTGGCACTTTATTTAAATTTTTTTATTGTGTATTAGTTCACTGCAGGGGTTATTTATTTATTAGTCACCAGTGGAATTAATTCAGAGGGTAGCACAGACCAGCGCTGCTCATTTTCAGTTTCAGTTTATTGATATTTAAGTCCCCAAATATTACGTGCCCACATTTTGTGGCGCTGTAACAGCACCACAAAATGTCGATTCTTACTCCAGAAAAACTGCCTGAAAAAGAATGTTGCTTTTTTTCCCTTAGGCAAAACATAGTCTCAATTTAAAATGTAAAAAAAGACATACAGATAGATCAAATGGACATACGGATGGATGAACAGTATGTATTTGTCATCTTGGTGTCTAAGGTGAGATTCTGTTCTGGAGCCTATAGACTCGTAGAGCTTTGGGTGGGATAAAAACTCCATTCCCAAGTCCACATCCTAACTGCTAACTAGATCTCATTACTAATCTCAGATGACCACAGGCCTGTATGTAAACTGACTGATGCTCAGGGTCCTCTCTCTTGCACTGTCTGTTGTAAGAATCTTTTGCTAGGCGATAGGGCTGACTGCTGACAGAACACTAAAAATCTACAACTGCTGCCTGTTTGTTTTGGGGAAGCCTTTGTGAGGCACATTGTTATTCAGGACCTGTGTTTTGTTAGTGACTTGTACAAGTAGATGGTCCTGCTCAGGAGTAGGCAACCTGGGGCCTTCCAGCTGTTGCAGAACAACTATCCCATCATGCCTCTAGGAGTAATTGTAACTGGCAGCCTTGCAATGCCGCATGGGAAATGTAGTTCCACAACAGCTGGAGGGCCCCAGGTTGCCTCCCCCTTGTCTTGCTTGTATTATGATATGGGCTTGTTGTACAAAGCCTTCCTGAATTAGTGGAAACTGTGTTTGTTTGCTGCCTTGCTGAATAACAGCTGGAGGAAAAACCTGCATGGTCTGTTCCCATCTGCACCTGTTTTGTGCATAGGTGCATGTTTTACCATTGCCAATACCATTTATGCACGCCCGCCTTGCTAGGAACATTGTAATTGTAAATGTTTGAAAATAGCTTTTTTCCATTTTGTCTGGAATTCCTCTTGAATGCCATTTTGTACAATCAGTGATTGCTTGTAGGCAGAACAGCCCCCTTCAAGAAGGAGATTTAAATGTCCAAGTAATGATGCCTAAGGAAGATAAATTTGCTTATGGGAATTGCAGTAGTACAGAGTAATGACCAACAAGGAAGCACTGGCAAATAAGGAATCATAAATATGTTTAGGGCCCATAATGATCAGTTTAAACAACAATTTGCTTTTTAAACTGTTTATTTATAACTTGTTTGGAGATGAGCCATCCAAACAAACAAGATAAGCACATTATCAATTACCACTGGCTCACTCAGTTATTGCTGGAATGCATCCCTTGAAGATCTCCCAAGCCTTGTATATGTTTCCCATAGTTCTCTGTTGTGCAGCTTGCTTTTCAACTGAAAGAGGGCATTTAAAAAGAAACCACTTAAACCAAATGTTGATAGCACAGTAATGTAAATATGACATGCATATGGTGTCAATTTGTTCATTACAGGGCACTATTTGCAGTGCTTTCAAAAGCAGGTAATTTTTATGTAAATTTTTATTGCTCTCATGGATTTGCACAGGCTGTAAAATATGTATATATTAGAGGAGGAGGAAAGAAAGTGAGAATGACAGCAAACCATATTTCTGCTGAGCATTTATTGCTAAGTGAGGGAAAGCAATGCAAATTAGAACAGGGCTATATAATTTTATGAATAAGGTATAAGATAGTTTTTTATTCCCAATTTATGCTTCAGAATCTGACGTCTGGAATGCATGGCAATTACACCTCACATGCAATCCAAAAATGGCAGAAGGGGTTGGAGGTGAAAGAAGTATACCTAAGGTTCAGAGGGTCATGAGATGCTCAGCATTATGGCCCCAAGCTGTTATGCAGTGACTTACCTTACAATGCTCCCTGGTGCAGGAAATAAAAGCCAATAAGAACATGAGAACCAGTCAAAACCTAGGCTGTGTTTCCCTGCCTTGATTTGAAACACCATTTGTATTGAAAAGAAAATCCTCCACTGCTCCGTTATACACATTACAAGGATTTTATAAAATGTTATTGTATTACCTGCTGATGTTTCTGTGATCATCAAACAAACAGTATGCTGAGTGGCATTTGCCAGCCAACATCACATGATCTTTACAGTCATAAGGTAAAATCTGTTGTGAAAGATGTTAGCCAATCTTGTTATTAGAACATTATATTTCTGGGGATGTTCTGTACCCAGGAGGCATTTCATAAAGCAACATTATGTCCTAACTATGGCATAATGCTGCTTTCTAATTAAAGCTCCTCTGGGACAATATTTCTTAACCCCAGTGCTCAGGTATCCCAAACTGGTCATGTTTTCAGGATTTCCCTCAGATGAAACAGCTGTGGTAATTACTAAGGCAATGAAACTGATCAAATCACCTGTGAAAAATAACAAAAAGCCTGAAAACATGACCTGTTGGGGGTACTTGAGGACTGGAGTTGAGAAACTTTGCTCTGGGACATATAAGTGCTGCTGTGTGCTTTATAAATGGGGTTTGCATCTTGCTTGCTACCGGAAGCATTAGAAGTCCTAATGATTGAAACAGGTCACATGACTTGAAACCAGTCACATGACAGCTCTGTCATCCCATCTGCACGTAGCGTTATGCTCCCTTATAAATGGGCCTCATGGTATACAAAACTCCCATGGTTTTTCTATGGTTACCATTTTTAAAATGAGAAAGTACAAATAGTTTTTTTGCCCACCTCTTAGCCTAAAGTCAACCCCCCCCCTCTCCCCATCATAGATTCACTACAGCTGAATGTCTAAACCAACAGCTGAGTCTCCAGTCAGATGACACTTTAGAAGTCTAAAGGAAAGAGGAAAGTAGTATACAGTGTACAGTACCTTGAAAAAGTATTCATATCCCTTCATATTTTCCACATTTTGTCATGTTACAACCAAAAACGTAAGTGTATTTTATTGGGATTTTATGTGATAGACCAACACAAAGTGGCGCGTAATTGTGAAGTGGAAGGAAAATGTTAAATGTTTTTCAACATTTTTTACAAATAAATATCTGAAAAGAGTGGCGTGCATTTGTATTCAGCCCCCTTTACTCTGATATCACTAACTACAGTAAAATCTAGTGGAATCAATTGCCTTCAGAAGTCATCTAGTTAATAAATAAAGTCTACCTGTGTGTAATTTAATCTCAGTATAAATACAGCTGTTCTGTGAAGCCCTCAAGGGTTTGTTAGAGAACCTTAGTGAACAAACAGCATCATGAAGGCCAAGGAACACACCAGACAGGTCAGGGATAAAGTTGTGGAGAAGTTTAAAGCAGGGTTAGGTTATAAAAATATATCCCAAGCTTTGAACATCTCACGGAGCACTGTTCAATCCATCATCCAAAAATGGAAAGAGTATGGCACAACTGCAAACCTACCAAGACATTGCCGGTCAAAGAGAACATTCATCAGAGAAGCAGCCAAGAGACCTATGGTAACTCTGGAGGAGCTGCAGAGATCCACAGCTCAGGTTGGAGACTCTGTTTACAGGACAACTATTATTCATGCACTCCACTTTTGGCCTTTATAAAAGAGTGGCAAAAAGAAAGCCATTGTTGAAAGAAAGCCATAGGAAGTATGCAGTTTGTGAGAAGCCATGTGGGGGACACAGCAACCATGTGGAAGAAGGTGCTCTGGTCAGATGATACCAAAATTTAACTTTTTGGCCTAAAAGCAAAACGGGATGTGTGGCGGAAAACTAACACTACACATTACCCTGAGCACACCATTCCCACTGTGAAACATGGAGGTGGCAGCATCATGTTGTGGGGATGCTCTTCTTCAGCATGGTCCGCAAAAGTCTGCAAAAGACTTGAGACTGGAGCAGAGGTTCACCTTCCAGTAGGCCAACAACCCTAAACATACAGCCAGAGCTACAATATAATGGTTTAGATCAAAGCATATTCATGTGTTAGAATGGCCCAATCAAAGTCCAGACCTAAATCCAAATGAGAATCTGTGGCAACACTTGAAAATTGCTGTTCACAGACACTCTCCGTTCAATCTGACAGAGCTTGAGCTATTTTGCAAAGTAGAATGGGCAAAAATCCTCTCTTTAGATGTGCAAAATTGGTAGAGACATAACCAAAAAGACAGCTGTAATTGCAGTGAAAGGTGGTTCTACAAAGTATTGACTCAAGGGGACAGAATACAAATGCACGCCACACTTTTCAGATATGCATTTGTAAAAAAAAATTAAAATCATTTATAATTTTCCTTCCACTTCACAATTATGTGCCACTTTGTGTTGGTCTATCACATAAAATCCCAATAAAATACATTTCCGCTTTTGGTTGTAACATGAAAAAATGTGAAACATTTCAAGGGGTATGAATACTTTTTCAAGGCACTGTATATGTATATCATTTTTAAATGAAAGTGGAATTATCTTTTAAGCGACATTATGATACCACAAGCATGTTATTGTGGCACTGGTACATAATCCAGTTCTTAGGATAAATCTGGTAAAATTCCATAAATATAGATTTCTATATGTATAATAAATATGCGTTCCAGATGCATCTTTGGAGCTTCAACTCATCCATTATAGTTACGGTGCACAAAATATGAAAGATATGCAATGTCTCTTGTGAATCAATAAAGTGAAGTATTGTGAACAAACACACAATTTACCACCATGTGATTAAATGAACATGACAACATAATGTGAAACCAAATTTATCAGAGAATTATTCATAAAAAATAATATTCATCATAAAATAAAAGTTTTTTTTATTTATTTATATATTCTTCCATCAAAAAAATGTACATAAAGTGTCCTGGTTTTTCATTTCAATACATGTTCAAATCTTTCTATAAAATCAAGTAACCACTTCCAGTGAAAGAATATTTTCAATCCGTTTTTCTAAATATAATTAAATGTGCCGCTTACCGGATCCCAATGATCTCCAAGTTATGAGATCATATATCGCATGAGGTGAACAGATATGTGGATTCCTCCTGTATGTAACCCGACCTCCTTGATGGATCAATCCAGCAGCCTCCTAATTAGCTTCCCCGCCCTGCACACTCCAACCTGGACTCGCTTGATGCTCTCCACTCGGTATATGTGTGGGGTTTGAACGTAGGGAAGACTCATTGCATAATATGTTTACAAAAAGATTTATTAAAGCTAAAATAATTCACTTACAGCAGCTAGGATAAATTTAGGCAATAGAGAGGATAATTCAACCAATAGATCATAAATAAGTATGGATCATCACATAACAGCTCCCATCTCCTTCCAACATGTTTATCAAGTCCTTTATTAAAAAATAAAAAAGTCCCACGTGACACCAGAGGAAGGCGGGGTCGCCCGTTTATGTCACCGAGTGGCCCCGCCCTCAGTTATGTAACAGCTGTCACTGAAAAGAAACGTCACTCGGCGGGAGCCTCCCATGGAGGAGGAGCTGTTGTGGCTTTTTTTTTCAGCTCGTTGGGCGACGTGAGATGGATTCACATCGTGGGACATTTTTTTTATCTTTTAATAAAGGGCTTGTCCCAAAGTGTCTCCTGTCTTTTTTACATTTTTGACACTTTTTTTGTGAAATGGTAGGGGTACAATGTACCTGTTACCAATTCACATAGGGGGGTGGCCGGGATTTGAGGGTCCCCTTGTTAAAGGGGGCTTCCAGATTCCTATGAGCCCCCAGCTCGCAGACCCCCACAACCACCGGGCAAGGGTTGTAGGGATGAAGCCCTTGTCCCCATCAACATGGGGACAAGGTCAAAAAAGAGGACACTTTTGGCCATGAAATGGCCAGGGACTTTAACGGTGCTTAGTAAACAAAATAGGAATTTGTAAGATAAAAAAATATATATTTTATTCATAAATCCGTTTTAAAAAAGACAGACAGGGAACAAAGCATTATTATATGTTTACAGAACAATTATGATAAAAATATGATACAGTGCGTGATACCACTTTCTCAACATGTTTCGCTTTCTTAAGCTTCTTCAGGAGATATACTGTGGCATCTAATCAACTATAGAATGAAAAATAAACCATAAGTATTCAAAAATAGTATATAACATAATCATATGGCATTGAACTGATACACAAAAGTATAGAAAAGACATTATTTAGGGGTATGAATCATAAATGAGGTATAAATATCGATGTTAAAGTGTGTCAGCAAAATTCAAAATTTCAAGACAAAATAATAAATTAAATGAATTGGAAAAAAAAAAAAAAAAGGGGGGGGGGGGAATTATCCATCTTACCTAATGTTCTAAAAACTGTAGATGTATATTTTGAAATCGAAATGGTACACCAATAAATTGTGCCCTTCAGCCCAGACTTCCTAGGAAGGCAAGCAGAGGGGGATAATAAGAAGTCACAATTTGTAAAGTGATTGGAAATCTCTATGATAAAAAGAAAATATCAAATATATCAAATGTCACTGAAGAGAGTATTAAAAAATCAGTATTGCAAAGAATACATATGATTGAAATCAGGAGTAAATAATCGCAAGTACCTATACAGGTGAGTAGAATCAATCCTATTTCAGAGTCGCATCCATGGGATGGCTAAAAAGCAATGTACGCTTCTTAATGAAGGGTTCCAAACAAGGAGAAAGCAAACGCAACCGAATGAGATGGAATAAAGACCCCACAGATATTTCTGTGGGAAATACAGAAATATCATATAATTTATTATTTTGTCTTGAAATTTCGAATTTTGCTGACACACGTTAACATCAATATTCATACCTCATTTATGATTCATACCCCTAAATAATGTCTTTTCTATACTTTTGTGTATCAGTTCAATGCCATATGATTATGTTATATATTATTTTTGAATACTTATGGTTTATTTTTCATTCTATAATTGATTAGATGCCACAGTATATCTCCTGAAGAAGCTTAAGAAAGCGAAACATGTTGAGAAAGTGGTATCAAGCACTGTATCATATTTTTATCATAATTTTTCTGTAAACATATACTAATGCTTTGTTCCCTGTCTGTCTTTTTTAAAACAGATTTATGAATAAAATATATATTTTTTATTTTACAAATTCCTATTTTGTTTACTAAGCACCGTTAAAGTCCCTGGCCGTTTCATGGCCAAAAGTCCCCTCTTTTTTGTCTATTAAGCAATTGGGATGTGGTGCTTTGGTTTGACTCCTCCCTTCCACCTTTACAATGGGGACAAGGTGTTTTGGGGGGCTACTCCAAAGCACCTCCCCATGTTGAGGGCATGTGGCCTGGTACGGTTCAGGAGGGGGGAGGGGGTGCTCTCTCATCCTCCCTCTTTTCCTGTGGCCTGCCAGGTTGTGTGCTCAGATAAGGGTCTGGTATGGATTTTGGGGGGACCCCTAAGCCATTTTTTTTTACATTTTGGCACAGGGTTCCCATTAAAATCCATACCAGACCCTTCAGGTCTGGTATGGATTTTGGGGGGGACCCCTACGCCATTTTTTAAAATTTGGTGCAGGGTTCCTCTTAATTTCCATACCAGACCCAAAGGGCCTGGTAATGGACTGGGGGGGGGACCCTTGCCATTTTTTCTATGAGTTTTATCTATATTGCCGGGACCCGACAATTCACAGCCGCGATCAGTTTTAAATTACTTTTTTCCTTTAGAAATGTCTTTTTGCTGTGGTACTGTTCTTAACACAGGAAAACTGCACCACTTTACAGGCATACTATAGACACCCCCCAGGCATGATATTTAAAGGAATATTTCATTTTTATTGTTTCACTTTAAGCATTATTAAAATCACTGCTCCCAAAAAAATGGACGTTTTTAAAACTTTTTGTTGCATTGTTACATGTCCCCTGGGGCAGGACTCAGGTCCCCAAACACTTTTTATGACAATAACTTGCATATAAGCCTTTAAAATGAGCACTTTTGATTTTTCATTTTCGTGTCCCATAGCGTGTCCCATTAACGGTGTTCACCTGTTCGTCCGAATTTCTGGTGCGAATCGGGGGTATGTTCGGCTCATCCTTACTCCTCATTAACACTAGGGGATGAGGAATAAGGTGTGATGCTAACCTTACTCCTCACATCGACAGGCTCTCTTGCTCTCCTCCACACCAGCTTGTGAATGATCACTTTTATAAAGTAATTGCATGGCCATGATCCAGAGTGCCATAAATAGAAGACTTTAGAGGAATAGTCAGACAGCTGGATGGAGCCTGCTGCAGCAATGAGTAAATTAAGTATTATCTCATCACCTAAAGTTATAAAGCAATGCAGAGGGCCTAACTGCATAGGTAGCTTTTGTTTTTTTTTTGTTATTTTTGGTAATTCCCAGAGTTGGATTTTAAGAAGAAGAAGCAGCTTTGTAAACCAAGCAAGAGGCTGTGTTGCCACTAGTTCAACACTGTAAGCTTGTTTAAAAAAAGAGAGGCATATACTCCACAATGGACTACTTCTTTTTCAGTGTCTATTCACCAGGTTAAGGATAGAAAGGTGTCCATGGAAGCATTTTTCTTTCAGTTACCCATAAGATGTGTGAGTACTATTACCAGAACTATGGAGACTAGGGGAGGGGAGGGTGGGTGCTGAGCATGGAGAACACTGGAAGCTAAATAAGATAAGAAATACAGTATCTCACAAAAGTGAGTACACCCTCCCATTTTTGTAAATATTGTATTATATCTTTTCATGTGACAACACTGAAGAAATGACACTTTGCTACAATGTAAAGCAGTGAATGTACAGCTTGTATAACAGTGTTAATTTGCTGTCCCCTCAAAATAACTCAACACACAGCCATTAATGCCTAAACCACTGGCAGCAAAAGTGAATACACCCGCAAGTGAAAATGTCTAAATTGGGCCCAAAGTGTCAATATTTTCTGTGGCCACCTTTAATTTCCAGTACTGCCTTAACCCTCTTGGGCATGGAGTTAACAAGAGCTTCACAGGTTGCCACTGGAGTCCTCTTCCACTCCTCCATGATGACCACAGAGCTGGTGGATCTTACAGACCTTGCTCTCCTCCACCTTCCATCTGAGGATGCCCCACAGATGCTCAATAGGGTTTAGGCCTGGAGACATGCTTGGCCCATCCATCACTTTTACCCTCAGCTTCTTTTGCAAGGCAGTGGTCTTCTTAGAGATGTGCTTGGGTTCCTTATCATGTTGAAACACTGCCCTGTGGCCCAGTCTGCAAAGGGAGGGGATCATGCTCTGCTTCAGTATGTCACAATACATGTTCAAATTCATGGTTCCATCAATGAACTGTAGCTCCCCAGTCTGGGCTGCACTCATGCAGCCCCAGGCGATGACACTCCCACCACCATGCTAAACAGTAGGCAAGACACATTTGTCTTTGTACTCCCCACCTGGTTTCTGCCACACACGCTTGACACCATCTGAACCAGATAAGTTCATCTTGGTCTCATCAGCCCACAGGACATGGTTCCAGTAATCCATGTCCTTAGTCTATTATAAAAGAATAAACCTCAAATTATGGAATTTTGTAGGCAATTGAAAAAGAGATAATCCATAATTTTATAAAACATGTACATTTTATTACAAAAAGATTTAAGTAAAATTCCAAATTGGAAGTAAAAAGATACGACAACAGTGATTATATCACACTACATGAAATTGGATATGATCACAAAGTGTTAGTCCCCAGCTACTTGCTGTTTCTTCATTGGTGAATTACGATGAAACCAAGTAGATGGGGATATCCAACGCGTTTTGAAATATGCAATTATAAGCAATTCTCCTACAGGAAATAATACCACTTCTGAAACATACAATTGAATTGAAAAACACAATATATATTATATATAACTGTATATGGACATGCATATGCACATATACTGTATATACATGCATACACGTACAAACATTACCATATATACACTAACAACGTTTACATTTTCTTAGCATGAGCACTTCTTGAAATATAGGGACGTCGGAAATGTCAGCCAGCACCATTCCTTCTCCACCACTGCAGGGCATGGACGTTCCACAAAGCCATACACCCCAGGATCACCAGTAACCTACTAGTATCTTGGAATAGCTCACCGCCAGCTTAGTGTGATATAATCACTTGTTGTCGTATCTTTTTTACTTCCAATTTGGAATTTTCCGTAAATCTTTTTGTAAAAAAATGTATATGTTTGATAAAATTATAGATTATCTCTTTTTCACTTGCCTACAAAATCCCATCATTTGAGGTTTATTCTTATATTCTATTTCAAGGGATGGTGGCAATTACAGGTATAGCCATATGAGTCTTTAATTTTTCTGTCTCTTTTCTGCTTGTCTTCAGCAAACTGCAGGCTTTCTTGTGCATCATCTTTAGAAGAGGCTTCCTTCTGGTATGACAGCCATGCAGACCAATTTGATACAGTGTGTGGCATACGTTCTGAGCACTGAGAGTATGACCCCCCACCCCTTCAACCTCTGCAGCAATGCTGGCAGCACTCATACATCTATTTCCCAAAGACAACCTCTGGATATGGTGCTGAGCACGTGCACTCAACTTCTTTGGTCGACCATGGCGAGGCCTGTTCTGAGGGGAACCTGTCTTGTTAAACCGCTGTATGGTCTTGGCCACCGTGCTACAGCTCAATTTCAGGGTCTTGGCAAATGTACTGCAGCTCAATTTCAGGGTCTGGGCAAATTTACACTGTTATACAAACTGTACACTCACTACTTTACATTGTAGCAAAGTGTCATTTCTTCAGTGTTGTCACATGAAAAGATATAATAAAATATTTACAAAAATGTGAGGAGTGCACTCACATTTGAGATACTGTATATGTGGGCATACAAATGAGATTCTAAGATTATCATTTTTAACCGGAGTCTGTGTTATAAATTAATCTGTCACAAACTTGCATTAATAATAAACATATAATGTAAAATTGTAAAAAGGGACAGAGGAAATTGTGGTGCCAACACAACTCGGTACGAAATATCATTAAAAAATACATTTTATTACATTGAATTAACAACAGTTTTCCAAATGCTAATTCACATAAGTATTAAAAGGAGGATATACAATATACCAAGAAGGTATTGGCTTGTTATAGTGGCAGGTCCAGTCTTCCCTACTTGTGACCAAAGTAGATATATCTCTACAAAGAAAAAACATTTTTTAGAAAACACAACATCAATAAACATATGTATAATACCAGACATGGTGCGCATTACTAAATAATTGGGCGACATGGTACTCAGGGTCCGATCATCCTCCCCAATCCACCAACCACACCCCCACACCATATGGGAATAAACACCCCAACACCCCAAAGCATTCACCCAACCTACCCTATTGCCCTCATGGGGCAGGGTCAATACGGTCCAGATCCCAAAGAAGGCAAGCCAACCCTACCGCAGTGTGGCTGCAGAGGGCAAAAAGGGGACCAATAAAATTTACAAAAAGAAAATAATGAATCAGGACAGATAACTCAAGTATAGCCCATGTCTGTTTCATAAATAGGGCTAAAAAGCCTCAATACATACCAAAAAGACATAAGAATATATTTGGAGGAAGGGGCGCTGTGATGACCGGAAATATGTGATCAATCCAGGAAATGGATTGATCACATATTTCTGATTGCAGATTGATACCTCTCCCTCAGCGCTCATAGAAAAAAAACTATTTAAAATCACTTGAGCAGCTACTATAATAGTAAAACAAAGAACCAGAAATATGTTACAGCAAAAACCAAAACATTAGTAGCGCTAATCCATCATATTGTTTTTAAGATTTCAATAAAAAGTCCACTTTATAAATAAATGTGGGTAAATATGAATATTAAATTGTCCAACAAGGCAAATCCATGCAGGGTTAACTCCAGTCGATCACCTTCACCACACCGCATGTGCAACACTCCCCCAAGGTAATTAACTTACCAGATGGCACTGGGTCATACGTTTGTGTTTAGATAATCACTGTCAGCAAACACTGCATCTCTCCATCTAAGTTGCCAAGTATGACTTTTACAAAAAAGTTGAGCTCTCCGTATAACTTCAGCTGCCTATATGTCTAGGTCTACTCAATGTTTTGACATGCAGTTTTCACTGAAGAAAACTTCTGCTTATGCATTTTTTAATTATTGTTATTATTTTATGCTCAATTTGAATTGTCCAGATTTAAACGTTTCCCTCCCAGCTAAATTTCAGAATTCATTAATGTCAGAATCACATGTTTACCATGGAGGAACGTAGTGGCTTCTATCACCATTGTAAAGGTTCTCGTTGTTTTCATACATATTTTTCTCCATACGGTCTGAAGTCTGCATATTTAACTTGGCGAAGGCCTATCTATGCCTGTGGGGCAGAACGCTCTATGCCTGACAATGTGGCTCAGACTAGGCATTTGTGACAGCAGGAGGGGGAGGAATAGAATGTATAAAAAAAACAATTATCTCTATTCTAAATTTGGAGACATTCTGTTCTGCCGTGCTGTCATATCCTGGCAGTGACAACTTGGATTGGTGGCTGACACTGATTGGCAGTAAAGCCTGAGCTGCCTTGAACAGACCTCTGTATGAAAAGCATTGAAGAAAACAGCCAGAGAGCATTTTTCAGCTTCCTGTCCCTTCAAACTTTCTTCCTCGGTCCTTTTAACTACAGCCTAAAGCAAACTTATGCTAACGTGCTTCATCTTATGACAGAGCTGTCCTATTTCAAATTCTTCCAAAGTGACTGAAAGCACTTTAGTATTGTGCTCCATCATGGCTGTCCCTGGGCTGCCACTGACCGTGTTTCCTCTGTGAAGTTGCAGTGTCACACTTGTGAACTTTCGACTTTAAAGGTGAAGAGAGATTTCTGTGTACTTATATCTGGTATAAAAGTGCAGATGCCTTCACTCTCTCTTTCAAAGATTTGTGGAATCCTGCAGGAAAATGTTCAAAAACTTCTGTGTTACAGTCTGGAACCTTTTAATGCTCCATGGATGATATTGCATTGTCTGCCTGGGAAAACATTTTACTGGTTGAATAAGAACATTTTCCTAACGTTTTAGTCATACAACATATTTTTTTAAATGCATAGTATAATCCTTAATATTAGGCATCAGATTCACCTTTAGATCAAATCCAATCTTTGGTCCTTTTTGTACCACCTCCATTCCCTTTGTTAGTATGTACTTCGTATGATTGTTGCCTCAAAAATGATCACAAAAAGCATTATTGGAGGCAGGGTGCAAAAGGTGGACCATACACACGGTCGCATTTTCTGACCAAAAGCTCTCATCTGTCTTTTGCTGGCCAAATTTCCGATCGTGTGTATGTGACATTAGGCACACTATAGTGATGACGCCTTCTTCTCATATTATAGAATTGAAAAAAAACTGATACCAGGTGCATTTTTTTGGCAGAAAAAACTTTATAAGAAATAAAAAACAGCTTTCAATCTAATTTTATTGTTTTAGAACATGCACCTTGAAATGTATGGTTCCAGCCCATTCCCAGCATCTGTAAGAAGAATGAAGCTAGGAGAAAGGACAATATAACTCCAACATGCATGCATTAGAGTTGCAAAAGGAATGACCAATGTTCTTTTAAATTAGTTATTTAACCCTAAGTACATTTAAAATATGAGGAAAAAATAGAGACTCACTGGCTACTGACCTGCTCCTCCTGCTGGCTCTGCTCTAAAAAATTGCCCAACCTGGCATCACTGAAGGGCCACAAATGTACAGCATAAATGCCTAATGGTGATTGAGTCAACTGGCTTTGCAGCCTTTGGGAATAAAACAGCCCAGCCAGGCTGCCCTGATGTTGCCTGCCACTGGAGATATCACTGAAAGTCTCACAGGCATAGCAAAGGCACGGTAGTAAACAATACTGGCAAATACAGAAATGGATGGGAGGGCCCTGATGCCAACTAGAGCAATATGTGTCTTGGAAGCCATTCCAGGACACACAGATGGCCACACGATGTGTATTTTCTCATTTTTTTTTAATTTCTGATTATTTTTGTTGATTTTTGTAGCTACTGTATGTCCCCAGTAAAGAAGTGTATGTAGAATAATGGCCTCCAGGACACACATTGCTCTAGTTGCCATCCGAGCCATCTGATCCGGTTTCTGAATCTGCCAGTATTGTTTACCACAGTCTCCATGGTGGTGATGCTATACTCTATCTAAGAGTAGGCTGACGTGAAGGCTCTACTCCTACATAAAAAAAGAATGTAATGTGTATAGAGGGTCAGATCTTTGGTTGTGATGTCATCCTGCAACCACCTTATGAGTAAAGTTGGGCCGAACACCCCCCGATTTGGTTCGTGCCAGAAATTTGCAAAAGTTTGGACCCAAACCACGAACCCTATTAAAGCCTATGGGACGTGAACGTGAAAAATCTAAAGTGCCCATTTTGAAGGCTTATATGCAAGTTATTGGCCATAAAAGGGTATGGGGGGGCCCAGGTACTTACTTGTTTTTAAAGGAGCAGTGATAAATCCTTTAAATATAGTGCCTGGAGGATCCCCTTCATCTGTTTGTAAAGTGGCGCATCTGTACTTTGTATAGAACCTGCTGCAGCAAAACTGACAAAGAAACTGATAAAGAAAAAAAAGATATTTTTTTCTTTATTTTGTAAATGATGGCTTGGGGAGCCAGTTTGTATGACGAAGCCACAATTTAGTGCACTCGGAACAAGATTAGAGATTTTTTGGATAGATTCTGGTGTCTCCTTGGCAGACTTTGGATGGATATAACAAATTATTACACCACAGTGAGAAAATCTTATGTGAAGAAGCCAAAATTTAGTACACTCAGGGCAAGATTAACAACTTTTTCTTGTAATTCTTTTGCAGAGGTGTAACAGGTGTGGAAAAATTGGGCTTCGTATGTTGGTGGTGCCTTCACCCTGTAGCCCTATAGAGGTACATTTGATGAGAGCAAGAATTGGCCTTTCTGTAAAAAAAATAAATAATATGCACCTGTCAAACAGGTGTGGAAAAATTTGGCTTTGGTGTTGGTGTTGGTGGTGCCTTCACATCGTAACCCTATAGAGATACTCTTGATGAAAGAGAATTGGCCTGCTGTAATAAAATGTAATTATATGCACCTATCAAACAGGTGTGGAAAAATTGGTCTTTGAAAGTTATTTGTGCCCATGAAACCTATACCAAAAAATTACTTCAAGATAAAATCAACACCCACAAAGCTAGGCAGCCTAGACAGTGTGGCAGAGATTCCAGATCCCAAAAACATTTAATCAGTGAAATTGACATCAGGCGCTTGATAGCTGCTGCTAATCCAGGACTGATTTATTTTGACAAATGTCAGCCGGTCAACAGAGTCTGTAGACAGACACGCACTTTTATATTTCACAAAACCTCCAGCAGCACTGACTGCCTGTTCAGAAAGCACACTGGATGCAGGGCAGCCCAGCAGCTCAATTTCATACTGGGCAAGTTGTCTATTCTCATGACTCCGTAACCCAGTGGATCGTCTACTGGAAGCTCTCCATGTCTGTTTTTTTGCCCCTAGATAATCTTCCAACATATGATGCAGATGCTGCTGATGGGATGTAGAAGCTGACAGCGCTGGGTGCCAGGGACTAAAATTTTTTTTAAATGCATCACTTAGGTGGCCCCCTTCTCCACCACTCCTCCTTTGACCAACAGAATCCTCAAAACTAGCTTTTCCATAAGAATGTAACCTACCAGAGTCTGGAAAGGTGTTACATAAACTCATCTTTAAGGTGTCCTCAAGATATTTCATCCTGTACTCCCTCTGCAAGGGCAGGGTGAGTTCAGAGACTCTCCCCTTGTAAAGATGGTCAAGGAGGGTTGTCAACCAATAATGATCCTTCTCCTTGATGTCACGAATTCTCAGGTGCTTTTTGCAGGCTTTAAAGAGTAAGGGAGCCCATGTACCGCAAGTTTGCGGAGGCATGAGAAGCAGAGTTCTCGGGGTCACTGAGGATTACACTATCTGGAACTGCCTCCTCCTAGCCACGTACTACTCCCGAGGTTTCTGGGGACTGAAAACCATTACTTAAGGTTTTGAAGTATGTCTTCCTCTGCTTCAATGTCTCCAAAACTGCCAGAATCCTCCTCCTCCCTCTCCTGTTGTGTATTTTGTGGTGTCGCAAGAATGGTATCTGCATAAAGTGGGCCTTTCTCTTGCTGTTCTGTCTCGAGTGCCCTGTCCATAAAGCTACACAGAGTATGCTCCAGCAGGAACACAAAAGGGATAGTGTCGCTGATGCATGCATTGTTACGGCTCACCATCCTTGTTGCTTCCTCAAATGGTGACAGTACATTGCATGCATCCTTTATCAGCAGCTATTGGTGTGGGTAAAAAAGCTAAGCTCCCCTGAGCCTGTCCTTGTGACAAACTCATACAGGTACTTGTTGATGGCCCTCTGCTACATGTGCAGCTGCTGCGGCATTGCCAAAGATGATTTCCACCTGGTGGGCAGGTCACAAATCAGGCGGCTTATGGGCAGGTGGAATTTCTGCTGAATTTCAGCCAACTGAACACTTGCTATGACCCCCTGAAATGGCTACAGACTCTTCTGACCTGCCTTAGCAGATCTTACAAACCTGGGTACCTGTTTAAGTAACTCTGCACCACCAAACTGAAGACACGTGCCAACTCAAATCCCTGCTATTACAGTACATTACAACAATGTTGTACAAAAAACAGTTCATATAAGTGATCACTGGGGAAAAAAGTGGGGTGGGGGACTGAAAAAGTGTTTTTCCTGCTTGCAGCTGACTGCATACATTTTTCCAGATTTTCCAGATATTTGTTTTATTTCTTTAGTACAGGAACCAATAAAAAAATTAAAAATAATTTTACCAAAAAAACCCCCATAAAATAGATAGAAACTCCAACAGGGGGATTAAGAACCCTTCATAATGATCACAACATTTGAGCAGGCCCAAGTACTTAGTCACAGAGATCTTATCTATGAAGTGCCCAAGAGATTATTATTAAAATACAGGATTTATATAGTGCCAACAGTGTGTGCATCACTTTGCAACATTAGGGCAAACAGTACAGTTATGATACTATTCAATACAGGAGGAATCAGAGGGCCCTGCTCGTTAAAGCTTACATTCTAAAAGGGAGGGTCAAGTTATACAAAAGGTAATAACTATGCAGCATGAGCTGATGAAGATTGGATAGAGTTGGAGATAGCCGGACAGATTGTAGTAGGGAATTCCATAGGATGGGAAAGGCTTGGGAGAAGTCCTAGAGGCGAGCATGGGAGGAGATGGCAATGGATCTAGAGGGCAAGAGTTCTAGGGAGGAACGAAAAGAACAATTTGGTTGGTATTTTGAGACTAGGTTAGTGATGTAGCTGGGGGGCAAGTTGTGGATGGCTTTGTAAGTTGTTGTTAGTATTTAGAATTTAATTTGTTG
Organism: Aquarana catesbeiana; assembly: GCF_042186555.1. Classification (NCBI taxonomy): domain Eukaryota; kingdom Metazoa; phylum Chordata; class Amphibia; order Anura; family Ranidae; genus Aquarana; species Aquarana catesbeiana. The sequence continues at coordinate 478,521,340 of NC_133326.1, read as the reverse complement.
GGTGAGTGGCAGCCAATGGAGGGATTGGCAGAAAGGGGTAATATTACAAATAGTCAAGTGCTTTAACTCACTTGCCTTACTTGTGCCCCCTGCTGAGAATGGGGGGTAAAATTGCACTTTTATTTTGCCTTTTATGGACAAAGGAAAGGACTAAATTAAAACATAAACTTCTTTAATATCCATGTCCATGCTCTGATCTGTCACATTGCTATACAGACCAGGTGATAAAAAGCTAGGTTGAAAAAACCCTTCCCTTTTATACTTAACTAGTTGCTATGGGGAAAAGAAAGCACAAGGACAATTTAGAGTAGACTTAAAGAAAACATGTTCCATGGGTGATAAATAAATAATTATGAAAGTGATAAACTGATTCTCACAACTGTTATGCGCTTTTAAAACAAATGAAAAAACATATATAAACTGCCTCAGTGCATAACAATTTCATGGGTGGCTCTATAACATAGGTCTAAATGCAACAGAATGTGTAAAAAAAATCGTACATTTCAAATAAATGTATTGTCCCCATCCACAGTAAAATTGAAATCACTCTACTCACATTCACCTATTGACCTTGAAGAAATAATATGTTTATTTGGACTGTGGTGTTTGCTTATAAGAAGCAAATAATGGCTGGTAGAATGAAAAAAGCAATAATAAAATTAACTAATGACATTGGACAATCAAATGTTATTTATTGATTTAGCAACTTTGGACTCTCCTTACATATAGCTAAAAGGGCTGTTATGCAAAATGCCTATTATTAATTTAGGAATTTATTTACAAATTACAGTAATCACATGGTAAAATGGAGATAAAAGAGCCTCAATGTTTATTAAACACATTAATCATAAGCTGTAAAGGCACTGCCAAGTAAGCAGTAATTTGTGATTAGCACACTATATATGTGGTCATAGGGTTTGTGTTTTACCATTAGACAGTAATGGCCAATTGCTACTATTTATTCACTGCTAATTAGAATTTCCTCATTTAGACCATTAGTAATAAATGAAATACATAATTTTTTGTGCATGCTTTTAATATGTATTATACTCTGTTAAAAAATAAAGTCAGGTAATATTATATTGTAAATATTTTATACTTGCAGTACATTTAAAGAGGTTGGAACTCCAGGTCCTTATCAAATGTTTACATGTCCATTTTCAGCTGCCCTTTTGAAAAATGCCTGCTGTTTTTAACACTTCATAGTTCAAAAAAGATGTGGCCCATACCTCTCTCTCCCACTCCTTTCCTTTTATGTTTTGTCAGTAGAGTATATAGCTTAATCAGAGAGAGAGAGTCTGAAGGCAAACAGTTCCTTCTATGTGCTCTTATTTGAAAGCCCATAACATTCTATAAAGCCAGCGTCAGGGGTGCACTCTGCGTGTAGTGTTTATTAGTTATGGGCTGAACACCCCCCTGGTTCGGTTTGCACCAGAACTCCGGAACATGGAAAAGTTTGGACCCGAACCGCACACCCTTTTAAAGTATATAGGACCCGAATTTTAAAAATCAAAAGTCCCCATTTTCAAGGCTTATATGCAAGTTATTTCCATAAAAAGTGTATGGAGGCCCGAGCACTGCCCTGGGTGACATGTATCAATACAAACAGTTTTTAAAAAAAGATCATTTTAAAGTAACAGTTTTTTAATGATGCTTAAAGTGAAACAATAAAAAAAAATCCTTTAAATATAGTGCCTGGGGGTCCCCTTAGTCTGCCTATAAAGTGGTGCATCGGTACCGTGTAAAGAACCTGCTGCAGCAAAATTGACATATATATATAGATCTATATATATCCATATATAGATCTATATCTATAGATCTATATATCTATATATCTATATATCTATATATATATAAAGACAAAAAAATACATTTAAATTGATTTTGCCAGCTGCAAGTTTTCTTGAAAAAAAACATTGCAGGCAATACAAAAATGTGAAAAAAAAAATGGTGTGGGAATTCCCCCCAATCCGTACCAGGTCAGGATCTAGGGACCCCCTTGTTAAATGGGGCTTCCAGATTCCGATAAGCCACCTGTCTGCAGACCCCGACAACCCAGGGTTGTGGGGAAGAGGCCTTGTCCCCATCAACATGGGGACAGGGTGCTAATTCAAGAACCCCCCATGTTGAGGCCATGTGGCCTAGTATGGTTCAGGAGGGGGGCTCTCGCTTGCCCCCCCTTTCCTGGCCTGCCAGGCTGCATGTTTGGATAAGGGTCTGGAATGGATTTTGGGGAGGACCCCACGCCATTTATTTTTTACATTTTGGCATGGGGATTACCCTCAAAATCAATACCAGACCTAAGGGCCTGGTATGGACCTCCACGCCCCCATTTTTTTCACATTTTGTATTTCCAACAATGTTTTTTTTTTCATTCAGCAGTCAGCAGTGAAGCCCACTGACAGCTGATAACTCATCCATTGTTGAGAATGCAGTGCTGGCTTCCCAGGCCCTCACCTTAACAACCAGCTATTCACTGGTCAGGTGCATTGCTTCAGCCAATCAGGGCTTAGAATGCACTGTGCAGCAATCAGTGCATTGTGGGGCGCTCGGCAGGCAAACACCCAAATGGGGGTTGTTCAGGGCTGAACTGATGCTCAGCCTGAGCTGCTCGCCCATCACTAATGTTTATTTGTAATATAAACATTTTATATGGATTGAAGAAAAAAAAAAGATTTTTAAATGTTAAAAACATAAATTTATTTATCTCATCTTGATTAAATTGCATGGAAAGAGTTTTTAAAAGTGAAGGTATTTCCCAAAGCAAAAGACAATTTTTCATGTAAAGCACAAAAAAAGGTATTTGAGGGTGACAGGGTAACTACCATTTGTTTAGCCAGCCAATGCATAACTAGAAGGGAGCACACAAGCAGCGTGACCGGGAGGATGTCACATGATGTCCACACGGAAGGGGGAGTGTACCGCCCGGCCATCAATCTGCTATAGGCCAGGCGGGATGCTCCTCTTTCCGGGGGCACATCATATGACATCCTAGCGGGCACGCCACTCGTGCGCGCCCCTGGGGGCATGCAGTATGGTCATGGGTGGTGTGCCATGTCTCTTGAATACAGCACCATTAAGAGTATAGAGCCAATAACATTTCCTCTTTACCATGTGATCAGCTGTGTCCAATCACAACTGATGCCATGTAAACAAATGGCGGTTATCGTCGTTTCCTTTTCTCAGCGCTGTCAGTGTGTGAGGAAAGGAAAGCCAATAACCGGCTTTCATGTGACCGGGGACATTCACACTGATAACCAAGGCCCATCAATGCAGCATATCAGTGCCCATCAGTACAGCCCATCAGTGACTCTTCATCAGTGCTGCCCATCAGTGCCGCCTTATCAATGCAGTCCCATCAGTGCCTCATCATCGGAGGGAGGAGCCGGATGTGGGCGGAGTCTCGACGCCGTTGCTGAGTCTGGGCGGCTCGGTGTCCCTCTAGCTGAGATGCTCGCACCGAGCGGCTTTCTGGTCGCGCTCTGATCCCTGGCCGCCCCCGCCTCTCTGGAACGCCGAGTCCTGCGGGCCGTTCCTCGGCTACCCCATCCAGGTGCTCGTCTCGGAGGTCGGCTGCGGTGGGCGGAGGTGGTGGGAGCGGTGTGCCCGTGAATGAGCTCATAGCGGCAGGTGGCGGCTGCTGTCTGGGACCTGATCGGGGACGCCGTGCCTCCCCCAGCGTGTGCTGACAGCTATAGGCTGAGAAGAGAAGGTGAAGAGGCATGATCTAATGCGGAGCGGGCTTGGCGGGGACGGACTGACAGGGGTTGTGGAAGAAGTTTCATAGAAGAAATAAGGGAAGCATACTGACAGGTGAAAAGCCCCAGGAGTTCACATGCGAAGGGTAAGCACTGCACAATTGGCTAAGAGTTCGGTCTTTCTCTACCTGGAAAAGAGGGTAAGTGGCCTGCTGGAATAATATAAAGCGTATGGATTTTTACACATAGGGGACTGTGATATACTTCTATTGTTGTCAATAATCCTTATAAAAGAAAGTATAACAGCTACTTAAGGCAGTGCTTTGCTCAGTTTGAACTGCAATATTAGGAATGTGAGGGAGCTTTCTATGCGGGTGGCTGGAGATGAGCAAGTTCTAGAGGCGGCGGAGTAACAGTGGTGAGACCCCCCTGATAGGAGGGCCTCGGGGAGAATAGGAGCCTATAGTTCCAGGGTAGAAACCTAGATACTGTCTATATAGTGACATTTTTCTACCCCAAACCAACGAGACCCCCTCCTCCTCCTAAACCACTTATAAAAACGAATATAGGTGCTTTTAGGTTGGAGACGCAAGACACCCAGGGAAGAGGGGTTAAGGGGTGAACTGCATTATCTTCCATGTGAACCTGGTTTTGCCATTATTTGCGTTTTATCTAGCAGGGAAGGAGGAAATGAGAGGCAAATCAGCAAAAGGGGCCACGGCGAACCCGCCTAGAGTAAGCGCTAGCCCGGGAGCCATCAGGAAATATATGGTGAATGAGCCCAGTAAAGTCAGCCCTGACAAAGCAACAGGGACTAAAAATAAAACACCAGAACGCCCAGTGAAAGTTGGGACAAGAAGCCAGGTGGCAGACATCGAAACAAGACCCCCCGGTGGCGAGATAGAGGCAGAAGCGCTAATGGCACCCCAGCAGGAAAAACATCTCCCCACTAAGGGGGAAATCGCAGAAATGTTTGCGAAACTGGAGGCCTCAATCAAGGAGGAGATCAGTACTGTGCATGAAAACATGAGCCATATTCTAAAAAGAGTGGAGGAAGTTGAAAATACAATGGACAAACAAGAGGTAGAAATCAAAAACATGGTAACTCAGTTGGAAGCGCTGCGGATTGAGCAGAGAAACACAAGGTATAGAATGGAAGACCAAGAGAACCGTAGTAGAAGAAAGAACCTTCGGATCAGAGGCCTTCCGGAAGCGCAAGGGGAAAAAGAGAATCTGCAGGAAAAAATAGAGGCTATATTCAAGGATCTGAGGAAACCGAGTGATGATAACAGCAAATTAAAAGTGGACAGAGTTCATGGGATTAGAAAACCGACGGAAATTAGGGAAGACACCCCGCGTGATGTCATCGTGCGATTCCACAACTATCAGGACAAAGAGGAGATCAGTTCCAATTTGAGGAAAAACATGCAGGCAAAATATGGGGAAACAAGCCTGCACATTTTTCAGGACCTGTCAGCAGAGACACTTAATAGGAGAAGAATTCTGAAACCACTACTTGCGACCCTAATAACACATGAGGTGCAGTACTCCTGGGGCTTCCCTGCCTGCTTAATTGGACGCAAAGAGGGCCAGTCGGCCACATTGAGATTCCCGGAAGAAACACAAAAATTCTGTCAACGCCTAGGAATCCCTCTAGTGGAGATCCCGGGTTGGTGGGAAAAAATCGCCAACCAGGAATCTGCAGGGGAATCAACTACTTGGAAACCAATAACCTCCGCAAAAGAGTATAGGGGTACAAAAGGACAGAGGACTTAATAAGGACAGAATAATGAAGAAGAAAAGAGAAAAAAGAAAAAGAAAAAAAAAAAAAGGAAAAAGAGAGAGGAGGGGCTCTGCCGCGCCCGCTTCATGATGGTTGGGGCGGGGAGGGGGGGTGGTGGGGGGGTTACCGGGGGGTGTGGGCGGGAGGGCGGGGGGATGACCGGGCCAGGCAAATCTTCCCACCCAGGATCGGTTTTCGGGCTTGACTAGCTCCCTCACCGAGCTCAACCTCAGGGGGCAAACCGGGGGGCGAGGCGGAGTTAGAGAGCCACGTTTTTTTTTCTTGTTAGGCCCAAGGGGGGCCAGCTGTTCCCCCAAAATGCACGGTGATGGGGAAGGAGGGAGGGGGGGGCGGGTGGGGAGGGGTTTGGAGGGGTGGTGGAAGGAGGGTGAGGAGAGGCTGGGGGGGGAGGGAGGGGGTGGGAATGGGGGGGAGCCCTACAGCCAACTGTGTCATGAGTCTGCATTACAAACAAATAGGGTCTAACCTATGTAAAAGCACCAGGAGCCTGTTTTTAAGAAGGGAGAAAACAAATAAGAGCGAGTGATGATATCTAATCTAAAAATGATCTCTTATAATGTAAGGGGATTGAATGCCTGCGTAAAACGTGCAAATATTTTAGGGGTATTGAAGTTCCTGAAGGCTGGGGTCGCAATGCTCCAAGAGACACACTTAAGTACCAATAAGAACCAAAAAATTTTTTCCAGGGACTTCCCAGTCTGGTACTATAGTGACTCACCAATTAGGGGAGCAAGGGGAGTGGCCATAGAGTTTGCCAGGGAGACTAGATTTGAATTTGAGGAGGGTCTATCGGACCCGGAGGGCCGTTACCTCTTTCTGAAAGGCAAAATCAATGCTCTGACGTACTCCCTGGCAAAAATCTATGGGCCAAATAAAAATACATATAGAAAAGTAATGAATATATTGACTAAATTTGAAGAATTCAAGACTGGGAGGGCTATCGTTGCAGGGGATTTTAATCTCTGCTTAGACCCTAAGAGGGACTGTTCATCACATAGCCGGGGGAGGGGGGGAGTGTGGACTGGGAAACTCAAAAAGAAATTGCACCAACTTCAGCTGGTAGATGTTTGGAGGACCCAGCAAGGGGACACAAGGGACTACACTTACTACTCCCCCGTACATGCGACATACTCGCGAATTGATTTTTTCCTGGTAGAGCATAGGTTGTTGGAAGAGGTCACAGAAGCAGCCATTGGCAACATGACATTCTCGGACCATGCACCCGTGAGTTTACAAATAAAATTAGGCGAAAATGACTTACAGGGCCCAGGATGGAGATTGAACGAAGACCTGTTAAATGACAAAGATATCTTAAAGAGAATCAAGGAAGAGCTGGAGTGGTTCTTTAAAATCAACACCCCCGGGGAGGTAAACGAGGCCACAATCTGGGAAGCCCACAAAGCCTACATTAGGGGTATATTCATGATGGTAGGGGGGGAAAAAAACAAGAGATTGAAGAATGAAATGTTAGCCCTCACTAGGGAGATCCAGGAACTAGAGCAACAACATAAAGTATCAGGGGGAAGGGAGGTATGGATAAAACTACTTAAAAGAAGAGAAGAGTTGAGGGCCTCCCTAGAACAGGAAACACATAAAACCTATAACATGGTCAAGAAAGAGAGATATATCTTTGGTAATAAACCTGGCAGGCTTTTGGCAAGGGCCCTGAAAAAAAAGAAAACGAGCAACTACATCGAAAAAATTAGGACCAAGTCGGGGGAAATTAAACACAAAACGCGGGACATAGCGAAAGCTTTCCAAGAGTTCTATGGGGCATTATACGCAATTAACGCAGATAACTCTCAGGAATCGGAAAATCGTAAACAAGAGGCTAGTAAAACGTTCCTTAAGGAGGCAAATTTAACAAAAATCACGGAAGAAGACAGTGATATGTTAGATGCCCCAGTGACCCTACAAGAACTAAGGAGGGCCATCCAGGACATCCCAAACGGGAAAAGTCCAGGGCCTGATGGACTGACCGCTCTTTACTATAAAAAACTACAGGAACCATTGCTCCCCATATTGTGCTCTTACATCAATGGGATCGGGGAAGGTTGGGAGATGAGAAAGGAAGCACTTGAAGCGAGGATTGCTGTCATAGGGAAGGAGGGAAAGGATAGCACCCTGTGCTCAAGTTACAGACCCATTTCCCTCTTGAATGTCGATACGAAGATCTTCGCAAAGATCCTCGCTGACAGACTGAAAAAGATAGTGAAGGAGGTGGTCCACTCCGACCAAGTGGGCTTCATACCAGGGAGGGAAGGGAGAGACAATAGCATTAAAACACTAATGGTGACCCAGATAATGAAGGAAAGGGGAGCCCCAGGACTACTCCTGTCGATGGATGCTGAAAAAGCATTTGACAGGGTAGACTGGGGCTTCATGTGGAATACCCTGGAAGAATTTGGCATAGGCAATAAAATGATTGGAAGGATAAAGGCCTTGTATGCCTCCCCTACCGCCAGAGTCAAAATAAATGGTACCTTGTCTGATCCCATTGCATTGCAAAATGGAACCAGGCAGGGGTGCCCGCTTTCGCCGCTGCTTTTTGTGCTGACATTGGAGCCGTTGTTGGCTAGGATAAGACACAACCCAGATATCAGTGGGGTCAAAATTGGGGAAGAAGAATTCAAACTAGCCGCCTTTGCTGACGACGTCCTATTGTATGTTACTCGTCCGAGGATTACCCTCCCCAACCTACTCGAGATGGTTGGGAATTATGGTAGACTATCCAATTTCCGAGTAAATGCAACCAAGTCGGAAATATTGGAAGTTGTTGAGGATAAAGACAGAGACAAGGCCTACCAAAAGTGCCTACCATTTAAATGGGGGATAAAAGAACTTAACTACTTAGGAGTCAAAATATTAGCAGCAAAAGAGACACTGTTCCAAGAAAATTACATGACCCTCCTCAATGAGATTGGGGCCGAGTTGAATAGATTTCCGCGGAACCGATTATCATGGGGAGGTAGAATAAATTTAATTAAAATGTCAGTTCTCCCCAAAATCACATATAAAATCCAAATGCTCCCAATTGCAATACCACTGAGTTTTCTGAATAAATTACATACACTGTTTTTAAGGTTTATATGGAGGGGGAAGAAACCACGAATTAAGTATGCACAATTAGTGAATGTTAAGAAGAGGGGGGGTTGGGAGCACCAGATATTAAAAAATATGACACTGCAATAGTCCTATCACGTATTCCAGATTGGGTGAATAATAATAAAGATAAGCAATGGGTGAAAATAGAGAACATAACGAGTGGGGTTGATTTAGGTAAAAATGTATGGATACCACCACAATACAGAAAACTGAGCACGAAAACAATGGACATCACCAAACACGCTCTAAACACATGGGATAAAATACACACCAGGGAGAAGTGGGGATATAATTCACCACTAGTTCCATTAAAGGACACGGATTACTTCCCGCCAGGGAGGGAAGAATTGTCTGGGAGATGGATTTTATGTGAAGAGGTCCAACTCAAAGATATTACTAGCCAGGGGACACTATGCACCTACCAGGAACTAAAAGCTAAAGACAATTGGTTTATTATGGATAACTGGAAATACAGGCAGATGAAACACTTAGTTGAATCCCTCCCGCAGCCAATAAGGTCGATAGAAGACCTTCGCCCCCTTGAAAAAGTATGTATTAAGAAAAGTAGGAGGGGAGGTATGTCTCGGATTTATAGAATATTGATTAGAATGGGAGAGGTGGAGCGTCCAGGATTTCTCAGGAAATGGGAGGAGGAATTAGGAAAAAAGCTCAGTGACAATGAGGTTGGGAGGGTCCTGAGTAGGGTGAATGCTACATCAGCAAACTACAGGATTGCTGAAATGAATTTTAGAATTTTGGCTAGAACGTATGTAACTCCGGATATAGCGCATAAAATTCAGGAAGAGACTTCGCAGTATTGCTGGAGGGGGTGCAAGGAGATTGGGACAATGGCGCATATCTGGTGGACGTGCCCGGTAATGGAAAAATTCTGGGGGGAGATAAGGGGGAATATACACGTGATCACCAATAAGAAGATCCCAGACGACCCCTGGGTATGTTTGCACCACGGAAGCGATATGCCCTCCAGGATCTATTTGAAAACGCTGTTACCACACCTCCTTAATGCAGCTAAAAGCCTTATCCCCAAATACTGGCTGGACAGTAGGAGACCTTCAATGCGGGAGTGGTTCAACAAAGTAGAGGAAATTCACTGCCTGGAATATTTAAAATACAGTGAAGGGTTGGAGATGGAGGAGTATGAAGAAATGTGGAGAGACTGGGCAAGGTATAAGTTCTCCAACCAGGCGGCCGAGGCGTGGGACGGGGAGTCAGACAACTCACCTTAAGCAAAAATATAATCATAAAATCGAGTTAAATATCCAAACAGGCACTAAGAGCAGGTGGAGGACAGGGAAGGGCAGGGTTAGGACTCTCTTGGGGGTGGGTTGGGGGGGGGGGACTGGCGGGGTAAGAGGATCAAGGGAGAGGTAGGGGGGTAAGGGGGGGGGGGACAGCTCCCTGGTATAGGGATTTAGAAATGCTCAGATATAAGCATAATGATATATCATTTGGATGAATAAAAAGACTATGCGCAAAAAGAAAACGCCACAATGATGTGTAAGTATTAAGGGATAAGTTTGACTTGAAAGTTGAAATAACACCCTTTAAAGAACAGTACTTGGCTGATGTGGCAAAAAAAAAAAAAAAAAAGAAAAAAAAAAAAAATCAGTGCCTCATCATCAGAGCCCATAAGTGCCACTTAACAGTGCTCATCAGTGCAGCCTCATCAGCACACATCAGTGAAGGGGAAAATTACTTACCGTATATACTCGAGTATAAGTCGAGATTTTCAGCCCTTTTTTTTGAGCTGAAAATGCCCTCCTCGGCTTATACTTGAGTCATCGCCGTCTGTCTGCATGATCAGCGTGTCATGCAGACAGACGGCGCCCATTCCCCTGTTCAAAAGCCGCGCCTCCTCGTCTATGATAGGCAGAACACTCCATTTCCCAGCATTCAGCCTATCATGGACACGTCCGTGGTATAGGATAGGCTGAATGCTGGGAAATGGAGTGTTCTGCCTATCACAGACGAGTAGGAGGCGCAGATTTTGAACAGTGGAATGGCCGCCGAATGTTATCACACGCTGATCGGTGCAGAGCAGCACACGGAGGATGCAGATCGCCACAGGGACACATGCACAGGACACAGGTAGGTGACACATGCACAGGACACAGGTAAGTGACACATGCACAGGTAGGTGACACATGCACAGGACACAGGTAGGTGACACATGCACAGGTAGGTGACACATGCACAGGACACAGGTAGGTTGCACAGGACACAGGGACACATGCACAGGACACAGGGAGGCATGCAGCTGCAGATGGGCATTGTGGAGACTTTTTCCACTTACAGTAGGTGCTGCATTTCTCACCCTCGGCTTTTACTTGGGTCAATAAGTTTTTCCCTTTTTTTTTTGGTAAATTAGGGGCCTCGGCTTATATTTGGATCGACCTATACTCAAGTATATACAGTATTTGCTAAATTTTATAACAGAAACAAAGAAAAGTTTTTTTTTTTTTTTTTAGAAAACTATTTTTTCATTTATTTAGCAAAAAATTAAAAACCCAGTGGTGATTAAATACCACCAAAACAAAGCTCTATCTGTTTAAAAAAAAAAAAGATAAACATGTCAAATGGGTACACTGTTGCATGACCGCGCAATTTTCATTCAAAGTGTGACAGCTGAAAGCTGAAAATTGGCCTGGGCGGAAAGGGGGTAAAAGTGCCCAGTGGGCAAGTGGATATAAGGCCTGCCTGAACAATCTACTAAAACTTTCCTTGTGTCTGCAGCACATTTTTGGATTCTACAATTGGGTACATTTTGTACTTTTAAATTGTGTTTTTTATTATTATTATTATTCTTTTTAAATACGCTCAGTCTGGTGGATTCTTGACTTTCCAACTCTGGACAGAGGGTAAGAATTGATTACATTGGGGTCAAAATATTGTTAATATTTATAGGCGTGTGCTAATCACTAGGTGCGGTTCAGATTCCCCCTACGGCTCGGGCTTCCACCCCCCCCCCTTGTTTGCCCCCCTGCACCACAATGCTGCTGGCTTTCCTCCTCTCCTTTCCCCCCAGATGCTGTGGGGGATGTTTCAGGCTAGAGAGGGGGAAAGGTGCTAGTAAATACGTAGTTTACCAGCCTCTTCCTTTACTTTCTTCCTTCTCTTCCTTTTCTAAATGAACACAGTGAACACTCACTCACTGTATTAAATCATAATGGAAGCATAGTAATAGTGTGTTTATTATGCTTCAGTTTGTGAATGAATAGGAAGCCACTCAGCACATAGCACTTCCCATTCATTCACTATCCCATGCAGCTGAGGCTGCAGAGAAAGGATGTGTGTTTGAGCTTTGGGGTGCACACCCTAAAGCAATAGGCTGCACACACATGTTAATATTGTTGACAAAACACTCAATTTGCAATTTGGTTGTAATTTATCTTTGCGGCAGTGCAAACCACAGTAGAATTTTCTTAAAAAGAAAGTATCTGTATGTTTCACTACCATCACAAGTTCCAATAAAAGGGGGTTTGTTATTTATTTTAGGACAGTGTAGAGGGTCATGCAGACTGTTTCTTCTATGCTTCTGGGCCAAATGTGCATCCAAATCCACTGGTTTACAGCATAGATAATGGGGGTCATTTACTATAGTGCCGCACATTAATTACAGAGAATTAGCGGTAATTAGCACTAATCGCGGTAATTAGCACTAAAACAGTATTCATTATATGCAAAAAATACTCTCAAAAACGAATTTACCATAGCTCCCTGAAAACAAATAGCGCCCAAACCATGACTCTTGTTAAGACCAGGACTATTGCAATTGGAAATAATGTTTAAAGCATGATATAATTGCCCAAATGGTACTGAAATATGTGGTATATTGTTTAAAGATAATTTACTTTTAAACTGTGTGAAAAAGTGATGTCTACACTGAAATACCTTTAAAAGTCTGAGAAGAGAAAAATTCCCTGTCTCTTTACAACTAGGCACCAACACAACTGCTCAGACCTGCAAATAACTCTCATTTACCTCCCATGGCTTTTTTATCAAGAGTTATAGTAAATACCAAAATGAGTGCTGGGTTAAAGAGCGTTTTTTGGGAGTCAAAATTAAGGTTATGAATTAATTAGGAAGGTCTGCGCTTAGGACGTGTATGAAGGTTGCAGCCTCCCCAAAAAGTCCCCCGTAGGAGGGCTCGAGAATATAGAAAAGAAAGAAGATGTGAAGGGGCGAGTGGCGCTACCTATATATCAAATAGTGCTCTACCAAATCATTCTATAGTGGCTAAATATTAAAAGACACATTTACTCATTTACTAAGATGAATGTGCTGCGCCGGTTCATACCTTAATTATTACGCCGGATAAATCATTAATTGAGCGTGTGAACCGGCGCACGCACAGCAGTACCTGCCCACGAGAATGTTTCCATCGCGCTGGTTCTTGGTGAGGTACATCTCGCTCTCGCTGCTGCTTAATAAATTACTTTAAAAACCTGTCTAGTGTGTTTTTTTTCTTGAAACTTTTTTCTTGACACTTTTTTGCTCATTTACATAGGGTGGGGAGCCGGGATCTATTGGCCCCCTTATTAAACGGGGCTCCCAGATTCTGATAAGCCCCCCGCCCGCAGACCCCGACAACCAACGGCCAGGGTTGTCGGGAAGAGGCCCTTGTCCTCATCAACATTGGGACAAGGTGCTTTGGGGTGGGGGGCTGCAGGGCGCCCCTTCCCCAAAGCACCCACCCCCCATGTTGAGGGCATGCAGCCTGGTACAGTTCAGAGGGGGTGCTCGCTCGTCCCCATCCCCTTTCCTGACCAGCTGGGCTGTGTGCTCGGATAAGGGTCTGGTATGGATTTTGGGGCGATCCCCTTACAATCCATACCAGACAGAAGGGCCTGGTATACCCCTGGAGGGGGAACCCATACCGGTTTTTCTCACGCTGCTTTAATGGTATGCTCTTGGAGGGGAACCCATGCCGGTTTTTAATGTAAAATTTGGCCTGGAGTTCCCACTTAAGATTCATACCACAGTGCCTGGTATTGGCGGGGATCCCTGTGCATGTCGCTCATTGGGAAAGGAAAAAACATTTTTTCCTTTCCCGATAAGCGAGCCAGCTCGGCGCTGCTATCTGCAGCTGACAGTGCACTGCGATTACCTGCGGTTATGTGCAGATAGCTGAGCTAAATCGCTCCTGGATGCAGTCAATTCTATTTTTTTTATCCGCACCAAACCGCATGTAATCAAAACGTAGTGTGTGAATGGAGCCATAGGAAACGCAGCTAAAAGCACAATTCTATACGTCCGTGCGAAAGGGGCCTGAGGCCCCTTACACACCGGGGCGTTTTTCAGGCACTATAGCGCTAAAAATAGAGCCTAAAAAACGCCCAAAAGAAGTGGCTCCATTCACTCCAGTGTGAATCGGGCTTTCACACTGGAGTGGTGCACTAGCAAGTAAGGCCCCTTTCACACTGGGGCGGTGGGGGCGTCTGCGGTAAAGCGCCGCTATTTTTAGCGCCGCTTTAGTGTCGTTTTAGCGGCATTATTCAGCTGCTAGGTGGGCGGTTTTAACCACCGTGCTAGCGGCCGAAAAGGGGTTAAATCCACCCGCAAAATGCCGCTGGAGCGGCATTTTGACGGCGGTATCACAGCGCTGCCCTATTGTTTTCAATCGGGAGGAGCGGTGAGTTCACCGCTCCAAAGAAGCTGCTGGCAGGACTTTTTGTGACGCCCTGCCAGCGCACCGCCCAGTGTGAAAGCCCTATCTGGAGTGAATGGAGCCGTTCTTTAGGGCGTTTTTCAAACACTATTTTTAGCACTGTAGCACCTAAAAACGCCCCAGTGTGAAAGGGGCCTAAAAAAAGTCCTGCTAGCAGCACCTTTGGAGCGGTGTATAAACCGATCCTGCCCATTGAAATCAATGGGACAGCGCGGCTATACCGGACAGCTGTGGCAGTGTTTTGCGAGCGGATTTATATAAACCCCTTTTCGGCCGCTAGTGGGGGTTAAAACCGCTGACGGCCGAATACCGCCGGTAAAGCGGCGCTAAAAATAGTGCCATTTTACCACTGCCCCAGTGTGAAAGGGGCCTAAGGCTCCTTTCAGGCCTCGGACCTGCGGACCTAAACGGACACTCTATAGACCTCTATGGAGGGTCGGATGTCAGTGGTGACATGTCCACTGACATCTGACCCACTCCAATCCGAAAAAGTGTAACGGAGGAAAAACCTATTTTTCCATCCGTCTGCGGATCGGATCAGGTGACGACAGACTCTATGGTCCGTCATCATCCGATCCCCCACAGAGGAGAGTGGCACTCTGACAGGTCTGTCCCTGCACAGTGTGCAGAGACAGACCTGTCATCTGCCTGCTCAGCGGGGATCCACGGAGCGATCCCCCGCTGAGCAGAGCGGGCTCCGTACACGGACACGTCCGTGCGAAAGAACCCTAAGGCCAACGCCCTATAGAGAATTCTTTTGGTGGTATTTGATCACCTCTGTGGTTTTTTCTTTTGTTCAAAAAAACAAAAGACAGATTTTTATAAATTATTTTGATATTAAATTTTGCAAACAGGTAATTTTTCTCCTTCATTGATGTACGCTGATGAGGCACTGATTGGTTACACTGATAGGCAGCACTGCTTGGGACCACTGGTGGGCATTGATAGGTGGCACTGGCAGGTGGTACTGGTGGGCACAGATGAGGCAGAATTGCCTCTTCGGGACCAATGTCCCTTGCACCTAAGCCGGTGATCAGCTTTTATTTTTATCCTCATGCTGTCAGTGTGAGGAGAAAAAATAAACAATTACCGAGCTTTAGTTACATCATGTGATCAGCCGTCATTGGCTGACAGCTAATCGCGTGGTAAGGGGCTGGTATCGGCCCTTACTTCGATCTGTGATCACCCGAGTCTAAATGCATGCTGCGCGCCCTGCAGGGAGCCCGTCCTATGACAGCCTCCCAGAAATTTAGGTCCATGCTGTGGCCGTCATTTGGCTATAGCACAGACACCAAGTGGTTAATAGAAAAACAGATGCAGATTTCTAGGACTGGCTAAAAATAATGTTTAGAGTCAAAGGCAACTGCTGACTTTCTATTAAAGGTCTAAATGGGCCATGAACACGCATCACAATTGAACTTAGGAATGTGTCTTTGCAAAGTTAAACTAATTAAAATCCTTTCTTATTTTTGCTTGGGGATAGCCTGCAGAGGGAGTAGAAGCTTTGTCAGACGTTTACACCCCTTATAGGGTGAAGACACCTCCCAAATTTTGCCAATTTCTCATTCAAAATTATTCACTTCCTGTCACATAGACAAACAGGAAGTGAGGGTAAAACCCTACCAATGTATGTCCTTGGGGACACACAGGTCAATCTAAATAGTTTCCCAATTCGGGAAATTGCTCTCTAGCATTTTGCCATGTACGTCCCAAATTACGTATGTTGGGGTTTATTTACTAAAAAGGTAAATCCACTTTGCACTACAAGTGCACTTAAAAGTGCAGTTACTGGAGATCTGAGGGGGACATGCAAGGAAAAGGAAAAAAACAGCCTCTTTGCCTCTACATGATTGGATGATAAAATCACCAGTGCTTCCCCTCTGATTTTCATCAACTACACTTCTATTGCAGAAAGGATTTGCCTTTAATAAACCCAAAAATACCTAATAATTTGGGGTGTACACAACAAAGTGCTATAGTGCAATTTGCATAATAGGGACACTAGTTAGAGTGACCTGTGTGTCCCCAAGGAAAAATATTGTTAGGGTTTTACTCTCGCTTCCTATTTGGCTATGTGACAGGAAGCAAAGCCAATTTTTAAGAAAAGGGACACAAAGCCAAACCAAAAAAAAAAATCTTGATGTCCCTCAAATGTCCACAATTAGAATAGGATTATCTTCAGCTTGATTTTAGTTCAGTGTTTCTCAACCCTGTCCTCAAGTATCCCCCCCAATAGGCCATGTTTGCAGGTTTTCCTTCATCTTGCACGGGTGCTTTAAATCAAAGTCAATGGCTTTGTATTTTGGACAGCTATTTTAGAGAAGATACATTTTCTAAACATGTCCTGTCAGGGGGGTACTTGAGGAATGAGGCTGAAAACCACTGCCCAAAAAGAAAATTGAATACTCACCACTCTGAAATGTTACTTTCCTGGTCACTATCCATGGCAGCATACAATTTTATTGGTCCAAAAAAAAAAAAAAAAAAAAAAAACACAGGACTTGGAAAAGCAAAATACACACATGTATGTTAATTTGAGACACTAACAGAATATGTTTGAGGTTTGACCCTTTTGCAGTGTAAATTAACAGAAGTTAAAAGGAGTGCACCCACAAATGGACATCTATTAAGGATTAAAACATTAGGCACAACATCTTGAGAAAGAATTTTAACAATAATGCAGCACAGACAGCTAAATCAAAGTGAACAACGTAAAAACAACAAAAATGGCCAACATAAAAAAAGATTTCATGGTAAAATAACCACCACCGAAAAAAATACAACAAACCAAAGTAACAAATAAATTGCATAAAAACACATCTGTTTTGCAACAACATAACAAACAAAATACAAATAGATAATACATGTGTTAGAAACTCAATAAGGACACCCAAATGTACTCTCTTGACACACACACACACACACACACACACACACACACACACACACACACACACACACACACACACACACACACACACACACACACACACACACACACACACACACACACACACACACACTTGGCTCTTTTCAGGGCAAAGTAAAGAATGCTATCTGCAAACTTTATATAACATAGGTTTGTGTGCTAATGAGGCAATTGCAAACACATGGACAGTCCATGAAACACACAAAATGCAAGTTCACCCAATGTAGAGAGAACTTCAAAGTGGGTACACCTGTTAAGGATGTCCTTAAATTACTAACCCAAAAAACACACTCTGAGCATGCCCAGAAACATCCAAGTGCTGTTCACACTCAAAAAGCACCACCAAAAAAAACAAAGTCCCTGAGTATGTCCAGACCAACCCAAATGCATTTCACACACCAAAAGGCACAGGAAAAAACAAAGTCCAAGAGCATGCCCAGAATAACACAAATGCAGCTAGCACAAAATAAGTCACCCCCTGTCCAAAATTAAGCACATCATCCAGCATGCACCAAAATTACAGATGGGACAAAACACCCCCCAGTCCAGGGGGGCAACTAAAGAGCCTAACATGTGCAAAAGTTATACAACAAATACCATTGCAGTCTAAGGGAACTGACTTGGTAATTTTACTAGTCCCCACTTGGCTGGCTTATCTTCCAGTTATTGGCCTTAAAATGGGTATGGGGCCTAGGTCCCACCCTAAGGGACATATATAAATGTCACCAATTGGACAACCCCAAAAATAAAACAAGGAGAAATGCCTTTAAATATGCCAAATTGCTTAAGGGCCAGTTCACACCAATGCAGTCCAGTGCATATTTTATGCATCTAAAATGCATAGAAAGTCGGTTATATGGTTTTCAATTGCATAGTTAATTTCCAGTGCATTTCCAGTGCGTTCCAGTTCCTGAAAAAAAAGTAGAACATGCTGCATTTTTTTCTACACTGGACTGTACTGGAAAGCTGTAAAATGCATCAAAAACGCACTGGAACGCACTTGTCCTTATTTAAGGTTAATAAAAAAGAGGGGGGGGGAAGCACTGGACTGCATCAAAAACACACTATAGAAACGCATTCTGGATGTGTTCCAGGTGCTTTTCTGCATGCACGTTTTAGATGCATTCCAGTGCATTTTTGGTGCATTTTTGATGCAGTCCAGTGTTTTTTTCCCCCTCTTTTCTTAACCTTAAATAAGGACAAGTGTGTTGCAGTGCATTTTTGGTGCATTTAGGTGCGTTCCAGTGCGTTTTTGATGCATTTTACAGCGTTCCAGTACAGTCCAGTGCATAAAAAATGCAGCATGTTCTACTTTTTTTCGGGAACTGGAAACGCACTGGAACTGCAAGCACTGGTGTGAACTATGCCATTGAAAACCATATAACCTACTTTCCATGCATTTTTGATGCGGAAAAAGAAACGCACTGGACTGCATGTGGTGTGAACTGGCCCTTAAGGAATAAAAGTTATTTAAAACTACTCGCGGCTATAAAGAAATGTCGGTCCAGCAATACACATAAAAGTTCATTGATAAAAACAGCATTGATAAAAAAAAAAATAAGAAAAAAAATGTGTGGGGTTCCCCCGAAATTCCATACCAGACCTGAAGGGTCTGGTATGGATTTGAAGGGGAACCCCAGGCCACAATAAAAAAAAAATGGCGTAGGGGTCCCCCTCAAAATCCATACCAGGCCCTTCAGGTCTGGCATGGATTTTAAGGGGAACCCCGTGCCAAGATTTAAAAAAAAAATGGCGTGGGGTCCCCCTCAAAATCCATACCAGACCCTTATGCAAGCACGCAACCTGGCAGGCCGCAGGAAACGAGGGGGGGACGAGAGAGCGCCCCCCCTCCTGAACCATACCAGGCCACATGCCCTCAACATTGGGAGGGTGCTTTGGGGTCCCCCCCAAAGCACCTTGTCCCCATGTTGATGAGGACAAGCGCCGCATCCCCACAACCCTTGCCTGGTGGTTGTGGGGGTCTGCGGGCGGGGGGCTTATCAGAATCTGGAAGAATCATGTGAAATGGTAATGGAGTACAAAAGTACCCCTACCATTTCACAAAAAAAGTGTCAAAAATATTAAAAATGACAAGAGACAGTTTTTGCCAATTCCTTTATTTAAAGTCTCTTCTTTCCATCTTCGGGTCTTCTTCCTTCCTTCATCCTTCGGTTTCTTCCTCCATCTTCTTCTTCCTCTGCTTCTTCCTCCGATCCTCGGCTTCTTGCTCCGGTGTTCTCGTCCGGCATCTTCTTCCGCGGCGTCTTCTTCCTGGCTTAGTACTCAGGCCGCTCTGCATCCATGATGGGAGGCTCCCGCTGTGTGACGCTCCTCTTCTTCTGACACTTATATAACGGAACTGTGCTTCAGAGGGGGCGGGGTTACCGGGTGGCCCCGCCCTCCATTATTTAAGAAGTGTCAGAAGACGAGAAGCGTCACACAGTGGGAGCCTCCCATCGTGGATGTGGAGCAGCCCGAGAACAAAGCGTGGAAGAAGAAGCCGAGGAGGAAGATGCCGGACAAGGACACCGGAGCAAGAAGCAGAGGATCGGAGGAAGAAGCAGAGGAAGAAGAAGATGGAGGAAGAAACCGAAGGATGAAGGAAGGAAGAAGGAAGAAGACCTGAAGAAGATGGAAAGAAGAAGGCTTTAAATAAAGGAATTGTCAAAAACTGTCTCTTGTCATTTTTAACATTTTTTGTGAAATGGTAGGGGGTACTTTTTTACCCCATTACCATTTCACACAGGGGGGCCGGGATCTGGGGCTTCCAGATTCCGATAAGCCCCCCCGCCCGCAGACCCCCACAACCACCAGGCAAGGGTTGTGGGGATGAGGCCCTTGTCCCCATCAACATGGGGACAAGGTGCTTTGGGGGGGACACCAAAGCACCCTCCCAATGTTGAGGGACTGTGGCCTAGTATGGTTCAGGAGGGGGGGTGCTCTCATCCCCCCCTCTTTTCCTGCGGCCTGCCAGGTTGCATGCTCAGATAAGGGTCTGGTATGGATTTTTAGGGGGACCCCACGCCATTTATTAAAAAAATTTTGGCGCGGGGTTCCCCTTAAAATCCATACCAGACCTGAAGGGCCTGGTATGGATTTGGGGGCACCCCACGCCATTTTTTTTTATTTTTGGCGTGGTGTTCCCCTTAATATCCTGAAGGGCCTGGTACTGAATTTCTGGGGAACCCCACGCATTTTTTTTCTTAATTTTGTTTTTTTTCTTAATGCTGTTTTTATCAATGAACTTTTATGTGTATTGCCGGACCAACATTTCATTATAGCCGCGAAATAAACCAGCGTTAAGAAAAAAAAAAGTGTAGAGATGCGCCTGTTCAACCTATGCAAATGCATTTACGTTGCTTGACATTTACTAAGATTTTGCCGGCGCACTGAACCAACGCATTTGAACAAGCGCAAATGCCGTTTGAGCATGCGCAGTGCATAAATTGACCTCCCGCAGTTCTAAATGTATTTGCCGGCGCAGCCGGCTTGTACGGAGAAAGCTACTTTCTCATTCTATTTTGGGCATATCTGTGACTTGGGCAGTTAGTACCATACTTCCTCACATCACCCCACATCACCCCCATAATATTGGCACTTCCAACTTGTTTAAATTTTAAGTTAAAGATGCCGTGCGCCATGTCTATAGTGGCGTACCGATCGCCTCTTCCCGTGCGCTGGGAAGAGAATAGTAAATGGGGAATTGCGCTGTTTTACCGGCGCATATGCTTAGTAAATACAAAAATGTAATTTGCGCATCGGCGTGCGCTGCAACTCATGGCGCAAATGCTTTGTAAATCAGCCCAACAGTGCTATTATGGAATACATTGTAACAAAACAGTTACCATAAATGTGATAGTGTAATAGTTATCACACCTCACCTACCCCAGCAGGTGAGTACTAAAGCCCTCTAGGTGTGGGCACCAATCCTACACAGGAGAAGTTGTCACCAAAAATGTAATAGCTTACAAATTAGTGTAACATAAAAATAAAAATAAATCCTCTCCTTATATCAATGCATAAAACATCCAAATATGAATATCATGAATATCATGATAAGTCGCACCAAAATGTAATTATCACACCATATACAAAAACATATAAGTGTATACATATTGTGTCCCAATCATAAAATCAGGGTGTATATAAACCCAAGATACAAAAAAAAAAACAAAAAAAAAAAATGCAAAAAAATCGCACCAAAAAACAGAAAAAATGCAAAAATCGCACCAAAATTAAAAATTGCACCAAGATGCAGTTTATTGCACCGTATACAAAGAACACATAGGTGCATTCAACCCAATGGAGGTGACTGTTTGTGTTTAGAGGAATTGTAGCAGGTGACTTTAGTGATCACAGAATCTTGACAGGTGACTTGCATGCTCCCCCCTCAAGGGTCCCCACTGTATGTTTTTATACATTTTTTCAAATAATCTTTTAATAAACGGAAGTTTTGGAAATACTGCACTATGGGAGCCACTTTCTCTTTTTTATGAGGATTATGAAAATTACATCTGTTTCAACTCGGATATCCCAAGGCTGCTCAAGGAACTGCAGAGGCTGACACCAGTGGTTACTTGCCAACCTAAGCAGCTACATGCGCATTACCCCTGCAGGGGTAGTAGGATCTGGTGAGTGGGGACCCTTGAGGGGGAGCACTCAAGTCAACTGTCAAGATTCTGTGATCACTAAAGTCACTTGCTACAATTCCTCTAAACACGAACAGTCACCTCCATTGGGATGAATGCACCTATGTGTTCTTTGTATATGGTGCGATAAACTGCATCAGGGTGCAATTTTTAATTTTGGTGCGATTTTTGCATTTTTTTTCTATTTTTTGGTGCGATTTTTTGCATTTTTTTTGGTTTTTTTTGTATCTTGGGTTTATATACACCTTGATTTTATGATTGGGACACTATATGTATACACTTATATGTTTTTGTATATGGTGCGATAATGACATTTTGGTGCGATTTTTTTAAAACTTTTGTGTTTTTTGGTGAGATTCTTTGCATTCTTATTTGGATTTGGTTTTTGGGTTCGCTCACATCCTGCATTTTGGGTTTGGACACTATATGCACTGTTATAAGCAGAGGATCACTATATTATCATTATATTCATGCTTGGATGCTTTATGCACTGATATAAGGAGAGGATTTATTTTTATTTTTATGTTACACTAATTTGTAAGCTGTTGCATTTTTGGTGACAACTTCTGTGTAGGATTGGTGCTCACACCTAGAGGGCTTTAGTACTCACCTACTGGGGTAGATGAGGTGTGATAACTATTACACTATCACCTTTATGGTAACTGTTTGTTTATAATTTATTCCACAATAGCACTCTGTCTTTTAATATTTAGCCACCATAGAGTGATTTGGTAGAGCACTATTTGACATATAGGTAGCGTCACTCGCCCCTTCACTTCTTCTTTCTTTTCTAAAATGAGAGTTATGTATCCCATTGCTAGTTTCAGCCATTGATATCTTTCTCTCAAAGAAATTGTCTTTGCAACAATGTTGCTTCTACTTCATCTATTTTGTTTTTAAGAATGCTAGAATGTGGAATGTTTTCATGTTGTGGTAAAATATATTTTTCTCTGTCACTTTCACTTGTTGCTGTCCATCTCACAAAAATCTTTACCCAAACTCACACAGGTGTCTTTATAAAACCACAAACAATACCATTGCTGATGCAAATTTAAAATGAGTCACAATTTTGTTTTTTATTGTTTACAAATAATCATAATTTGAGCCCAAAAAATGTGATATGTCATATGTGTACCAATATCAGAAATAAAAATTACCAAAAATCAGAGGGTAACATCACTATTCTACACCCACCCATCAAGAACCACAGAATAAATCAAAAAGAATAACTCCTGATTAATGTAATTCCACCACCTACTAAGCCCGGGTCTTATATTATTTTTTGCAAACAAAAACACAGTAGGGCGTATTTTCGGGGTAAGGCTTGTAATTTAATCCCCAGTGTGAACAGCGTAAAAGTGCTTGCAAACTCCCAGAATCCCCGCCACAACAGCAGAATATAATGCAAAAGGTATGTGTCTCTGCAATCCATGCGTGTCACATACCTTACCACAGCGCCGTTCGGCACTTCCATGACCCACCTGATCAGTCTTCCCTGGCACAAGCACTGCAGAGGGAGGGGGGCCCGAGATCCCTCGATGACAGCTGGCAGAAGAGGAGAGCAGCGGGGATCAGCTGAGTGTGGCTTGGCGCTTCTGTGACCCATCTGAGCTCTTCTACCCACTCTGAGCCTTACAGAGGGGGGAGGCTGAAATCCCCTGCTGACAGCTGGGAGAAGAGGAGGACTCCAGCAGCAATAGAGAGGACACCAGCAGCCCACAACCACCCTAAACTAGGGCTTATTTTTGGGGTAGGGCTTATATTGCAGCCTTCCTGGAAAATCAGGGTAGGTCTTACTTTCGGGGAAACACAAAATATGTCCAAAGAAATGCAGTATGTATGTGTATTTATATGGCCTGCACAGAGTCCTGACCTCAACACAATAGAATACCTTGGGGATGAATTAGTGTGGAGACTATAAGCCAGGCCTTCTCGTCCAACATCAGTGCCTGACCTCACAAATTCACTTCTGGAAGAATGATCAAACATTCCCATAGACACACTCCTAAACCTTGTGGACAGCCTTTCCAGAAGAGTTGAAGCTGTTATAACTGAAAAGGGTGGGCCAAATCAATTTTGAATTCTACAGACTAAGACTGGGATGTCATTACAGTTCATGTGCATATAAAGGCTTTTGTCCCAATACATTGTATATTACTTGTGACACTGAGCATGGTTCACACCACAGAGATGCAGATTACATGTGTGAGGCTAAGTGGGTAGCAATTCCATCTAGCAACACTGGGGTCGCTGGTTCAAATTCCCAACATGCTAATGCTTGTGTTGAAGTTTATATGTTCTCTATGTGTGGGTTTCTCACCACAATCCAGACATGCTGCCATTATATTTGTCTCCTGTCAAAATAGTCTTTAATGTAAGAAAGTTAATTTTGGACTTTAGATTGGAAGTTCATTGCAGCCAGGACTGATGTTAATGTTTGTTAGCACTAATCATGAAAAAATTATTAGACCCCCACGCTTATGGTGAAAATGAAAAGTGAGGAGCTGCAGCCTCTATCAATAAATTCACCCTAAGGTGAATCTACAAGAAATGTGAAAAAGAGGGGATAGGTATGGAGCTGCTCTTATTAAGAGGTGACCTACAACCTCTAAATACTTTAGGAGTGTGTGTCACGGGTGCATTTAGTGCAAAAAGTGACAATAAAAGTGCAAAAAATAAATATTTGTATATTCGCAAAAATCCACAAAAAAATCCTACTGTGTAAACTTCTTAACCGCTTATATACATAATACATATTGTTATGTTCAAACAAAAATAAAATAAACACAATCCTGTGCAAAACCTGCAATTCAAAGTGACATTTCTGTGCAAAAAAATCCAACATATATGACTAGTGTATGTTGCTGCTGTGAAACTGCGTTCAGAAATATGCATATACCGTCTTTAAACCCTGGTGTATAAAAAAAAGTCCACTAAAGTGACAATGTGCTCCTTCAAATTGTTCTGTGCTTCTTGGAAAACAGTGCCCCATAAGAAACGCACTCACCACTATTATTCACCCCACAAAGAGGTATTTCACCTTCACAGTATGAGCCACTGTGCAGCCTGTGGAGTGGGAGGAAACTTCCTGTCCTGTATTCTCCAAGTGCCTCCTTGTCTGCGATGTAAGTGGTCTCCTCACTGTTAACCTCTTAGATGTTGCCCACATGTAGAGAGGAAAGAGACTCCATAGTGTGAAACCGTACAAATATCCAAAAATGTATCAATAATAATGATGGGTACTCACATTTAATAAAAATCATTAAAAGCGAAAACAGTGTTTAAAAACAGGAAACCGGAGCGATCTGCGCTCCATGGCTCGAAACCGGAAGTAATGCAATGACACTGTATAGTCCCTCCCTACGCGTTTCGTCATTGGGACGTCATCTGGAGCACTGATCATGCCCAGGGACTTGGACATTTAAATTGGTAGGGTTTACACTGCACAGGTACATATGCTTAGAAAACTGTTGCTTTGTTTATGTGCATGCAAATGGACTTCGATCTTTGGCCTGTAGTTGGAGATTTGATGCACATAGCCAAGGGCTAAAAAAGTTGCAAATAGTATTATGTGTTGCTGCTCATCAGGTGAAATCACTTTAGACATACATGAAGAGACAGATTGACATATACTGGTGGGTAGGGATGAGGTGAACACCCCCAAGTTCGCTGCAGAACATTCGAAAAGACCAAAAATTTGTGCCAACACGTGAACCCCGTTAAAGTCTATGGGACTCTAACGTGAAAAATCAAAAGTGCTAATTTTAAAGGCTAATATGCAAGTTATTGTCATAAAAAGTGTTTGGGGACCCGAGTCCTTTCCCAGGGGACATGTATCAATGCAAAAAAAAGTTTTAAAAACGGGCATTTTTTCTGGAGCAGTGATTTTATTAATGCTTAAAGTGAAACAATAAAAGTGTAATATTCCTTTAAATATCATGCCTGGAGGGTGTCTATAGTATGCCTGTAAAGTGGCGCATTTTTCCCGTCTTTAGAACAGTCCCTGCACAAAATGACATCTCTAAAGGAAAAAGTCATTTAAAACTTCTTGCGGCTGTAATATAATGTTGCCCCCCCCCAGCCCATTACCAGGCCCTTTGGGTCTGGTATGGATATTAAGGTGAACCTTGCACCCAAATTTAAAAAAAAGGCATGGGGGCCCCCAGGCCCTATATACTCTGAACAGCAGCAGTATATAGGCAGTCCCCGGGTTACAAACAAGATAGGAACTGTAGGTTTGTTCTTAAATTCAATCTGTTTGTAATTTGGAACAGGTACATTTTGTAAGTGTAGCTCCAGCCAAAAAATTTATTTTTAAGCTTTTTGGATAACATAGGAAAGGGTTATTATCACCCCTGTAACATTTGTTTTAGTGTCTGTGCCCCCGGAGTTTCACCTCACTTTCTGTCCCAATGACAACGATGATTTTGAACATTTTGGGTTATTAGGGAAACAAGGATTGGTGATAAAGCATCAGTGGGGAGACACCTTTTTCCCATAGTAACTCTTGCAGGAGAGAATTTCCCTTCCTAGGGGTAGATTTCCTCTCACTTCCTGTTGTCTCCCTTCGTTTGTAAGTAGGAGTCATTTATAAGTCGGATGTTTGAAAATAGGAGACCGCCTGTATATACTATACGGCCTGCCCTATACACTCTGCAGAAAATTGGGCCTTAGGTGTTGGTGGTACCAGAACACTGTAAGCCCTCACAGTTACTTTAGGTGGGCACTGGGACGGGCCCTGCTGTTAAATATTATATCAAGAATTGTAATTACATGCCCCTGTTAAACAGGGGCAGAAAAATTGGACCTTAGGCGGTGGTGGTGGTGGCACAACACTGTAAAGCCTCACAGATACTCTTGTTGATACCAGGAACAGGCCCTGCTGTGAAATATTAGGTCAAAAATTGTAATTACAATACAGTGCAGCTGTAGTGCAGTTGCTACTACTTTTCTGGTGGTGTACACAGTACACAATACAGTGTAGTGCGGTGTTGCAAAACAAAATATACATCATGTCCAGAAGGCCACCAAGGAGAGGCAAACACCCACAGGCCACTAAAAGAGGGCAAGCAGGCTCTGTGTCTACAGTTAACAGTGCTGGTCATGGACATGGTGCATCCTCTGCCGGTGGCCGTGGGGCACACTTGTCCTTTTTTTCTGCTGATGGCCGTGTTATTGAGCCAGAACATGCAGAAGAGTTGGTGGAGTGGATAACAAAGCCGTCCTCATCCTCCACATCCTCTGTCACCCAGGCTCAGGGTAGTTTTCCTTCCTATGCAGCTGCCAAAGCGGCCTATTCCACCAGCTCCTTGTCAACAGTCACTCCTTCCGTGGCCCCACCATCATGCATGGAGGAGTCCCCCCAACTATTCGACCACAGTGTCGGGTACATGTTGCTGGAGGATGTGCATCGATTTGAAGGCTCCGATGTTGGTTCCCAGGTTGAGGAAGGGAGTAACGTGAGCCTAGAGAGAGGGGGTGTCTAAGAAGGACAAGAAACTGGCAGTCATGTTCCCCCTGCTGCAGCATAGTGCCAAGTTTCCCATTTAGAACGTCACCTTATGAAGAAACGCGTCTGTGAGGTACGTGCTGATGTCACCACGTCGCCCCATTGAGGACGGGAGTCTGTTTGAATGCTGGCCGGCAGTGTTTTTTATGCTTCGTTTTATTGTAAGTGTTATTTCGTTTTAAAATAAATTTGTTTGAAACGTTATCACACTATTTGCCACTATTCTTTATAATATGTGTACTGCGGAGCCTGTGACATGGATGTTATGATGGATCTACACCGCCCCATGCCAGGAAGCTGTTTCTGTGGTTGTGTCAGTCTGCTTATATAGAGTTTGCTATCTGGTAAGCAGGTTTTCTATGTGGTTTGCTGCACTTTGGATATCGCTTTCCATTATCATCCGGTGGATAGTTATATGCTCATTTGTTTTATAACATCTGGTAAGCGGCTTTTTTGTAAGATATATGCACTAGTTCTCCTAATGGAGGTTATTCACTTTATTGCATGAATTGCATGTCACTCACGTAACGACCCTATGTGTGCCTATAGGCACTGGGTGATCTTATAATTTTTTATGATTTTGTCACTGGTGGAGTGTCACTTTTTTTTCTTTTTTTCTGGTACTCAATCCGTGTCAGTATTACGCTATGTTATTTTAAAGTTTTTTGGGGTAAAATCTCCATGGATCCAATTCGGTTTACAAGTGTGATTCGTCCAGTGCATACCGGGATTGGTTCCTTAAAGGCCCAGGGTGGGTTTAAAGCCATCTGCTTGATTTGGCTTGCTATCTGGTAAGCATTTCATCTAACAGAAAATTTGTTTCACCTGAACCTCTACTATCAGCAATTGGACTATTGAGGATTTTTTATTCACATTTTTTGGCTGTTGGACATTTTTTCACAAGGAATATATTCATTTTTTATTAAGTCCCTTTTTTTCAACCTAAAATTTTTTTGTATTTATTTAGTATGCCTTTAATGCGTGGCTTTTTTAATTTTATAGTGCCAAGTTTGCTCCAGTGATGAGGAGGGAGGGGGTGATGAGGTCACTGACTCTACTTGGGTGCCTGATAGAATAGAGGAGGAGGAGGAGGCACAACTCCAACACGGCAGGATGTCCTCTAGGGGGCAGCTTAAGGGCAGCCACCCTACTGCATCACACTACAGAGCTCCGCAGATGCAGGGTGCTGCTGACTCCCCGCTGATTTTGAAAAGTTCCTTGGTGTGGGCCTTTTTTTGACACTTTCTGTTCGCAACCTATGTCGGAAGCGGATCAAGTGTGGCCACAACAGCAGCCGCTTGGGCACCACATGCTTGACCAGATATATGATGACCTCCCGTGCAGTCTTTTTCCCGTATACTATATTTGAGATTTGTGAGACTAAAAATGTGGTGCTAAAAAATGAAAAATGAGGCTACCTGAAACAAGTAGTTTCTCTCAAAAACAAACATGTGTAAATATTAAGTAAACACCATGAGGCGAAATAAGGGAAGTGATGTGGCGCAACAGGTATTACATATAATATAAATAAATATTATATATTTATAGATAAGTGTGAATAAGCATATATATATATGGTTCAATGCAAGCAAAGTGCATTGAACCATATATATATATATATATATATATATATATATATATATATATATATATATATATATATATATATATATATATATATATATATATATATATATGGTTCAATACACTTTTCTTGCATTGAACCATATATATATATATATATATATATATATATATATATATATATATATATATATATGCTTATTCACACTTATCTATAAATATATAATATTTATTTATATTATATGTAATACCTGATGATAGTCTATAGTTGAGTGATTCACTGCTGCACCACATCACTTCCCTTATTTCTCCTCATGGTGTTTACTTAATATTCACACATGTTTGTTTTTGAGAGAAACTACTTGTTTCAGGTAGCCTCATTTTTCATTTTTTAGCGCCACATTTTTAGTCTCACATTCCCATTACAATTAGTCATATTGTTGTGTTGGCTGCTTTTGTACTATAAGTTGGTGCAGTATTTTATACCTTTATATTTGAGATTTATTATCTCTCAGATATGATGTGGGTTAAATGAAAGTTCTTTGACCATGAGTGAAAACTTTAGCACAATAACAACATGTATTGGTGAGTAGTTGAAAGTCTATCTAATACACATCCTCTATAGTCTACACCAAGGAAGAAAATATTAGGTTAAAAGAAGAGAATTACATGAAGTAATGCAGAGTATATTCCTGAAAATATTAATCTGCAAACATATTTAGTTACAAGTAAAATGCAACCTTTCCCATAATTACCCTTTGCACCAAGGTTCCATTCTAATGGTTGCTCTCCCATAAAAGTGTGTGTTTCCCTCCCATCTAGTCTATGTATATCATTACATGCTGATGCCTCATTGGTTGGCATAGCGTGGCTCTGATTGGTGAGGTTCCCTATTCCTGGTTAAGGACTGGCTACATCTCCAATCCCTGAACTTTGCATAAGTCAGCCCCCTTTAATGCTAATCCTTGTGACTATTCTGAGCAAGAGCTTAACTTGAATTTTCCCGGGAAGTTAAGTATTGATTACGGGTTGGCCTCCCTTCATTGCATATCCCAGCATGGGATCCTTTGAAGTGAGTATGTGTAAAACAATGAGGTTTGGATCTCATTGTTTGTATACACAAGCCTAGGCACTGATTTGTCTGGTCTACCAGAGATCTCTGTGAAGATAATATTTTCTGCCCTACGTAGACAAAAGCTAAATTGAATATATTCCTTAAATATAAATAAATTAAATATAAATTAAATATAAATTAAATATATTCATATTTCCAATATTTTACAGCTATTAATGTAGATTTCGCATAAACTCATAAGGCAACAAGTCCGTAGACCCACATGAAAGAAAAAGGCGGACTTCTCCTTGCTTCTGATCTGGGATCTCCAACCCTACTCCAGTCCTCTCGAAAACCTGCACTGAGAGGAATGAAGGTATAGCAATAGGTGTCCCAACTTGCAGCCAATCTGCTAGCAGTACACCACCATCTGATTTTAGCAGGCAAATTTCCTTACCCCAGTTGCTAAACCGTAAAAAGAAATTCGGTCCCAGCCATCCACATGCTCACAGTCTGAATGCTAGCTTGAGTGCCTGCTTGGCCAAATTGCTAGCACTGCAACTACTGCCTTTTCAGCTGGTAGACTCTGCCCCCTTTCGCGAATTTGTGGAATGTGCGGTACCTCAGTGGCAGGTTCCCAAGCACCATTTCTTTTCACGGAAGGCCATTCTGGCTCTCTATCAGCATGTGAAAGGCAATGTCTTGGCCTTGTTGGACAGGGCGGTCAGCAGTAAGGTGCATATTACTGCTGACTCATGGTCCAGCAGGCATGGACAGGGATGTTACCTTTCTTTCATTGTGCACGGGGTAACTCTGCTGGCAGCTGGGAAGGATGCAGGACAGGGTTCAGTATTGTTGGAGCTTGTTCCACCACCACGCCTCCAAAATGCTAGTGGTGATTCTGCCACAGCTCTCTCCTGCACCCCCTCCTCTTCTTCTTCCTCTATGGCTTCTTCCTCTGCAAATTTGTCCTCTGAACTAGCAGTGCTCTGTAGATGTTCAAGGGGCTACGCAAGCACTCAGGCAAAAAGATGACATGCAGTGCTTGAGTTGGTCTGCTTAGGGGACAGGAGCCACACTGGGGCAGGGATTCTGTCAGCTCTGCAGGGGCAGGCTCAGAGGAGGTTCATGCCATGCCAGCTTCAGCCACGAATGGTTGTATGCGACAATGACACCAACCTCCTCTCTGCCCTCCGACAGGGACACTTGGCCCATGTTTCCTGTTTGGATCACATCCTGAATTTGGTTGCAGCGGTTCTTGAGCAGGTACCCAGGCTTACAGGAACTCCTGAGGCAGGCCAGGAAAGTCTGTGGTCATTCCCGCCGGTCATATAATGCCAGTGCTCGGCTGGCTGACCTTCAAAGGGAATGCAACCTGCTCAAGAACCGCCTCATCCCAGGTGGAACTCAACGTTGGCAATGCTGCAGCGGCTGCACACATAGCAGAGGGCCATCAATAAGTACCTGTGTGACTATGGCACATGGACAGGGTCAGGGGAGCTTGACTTTTTTTTGCCACGCCAGTGGTTACTGATCAAGGATGCATGCACTGTCCTGTCACCATTTGATGAGGCCACGAGGATGGTGAGCAGTGACAGTGCATGCATCAGTGATACTGTCCCTCTTGTCTTCCTGTTGGAGCACACGCATCAAGGAATAATGGACAGGGCACTTGAGGCAGACAGCGTGAGGAAGAGGAGGACTTCCTTAGCTTTCAAGGCCCCTTTTATCTAGATAGTATTCCTGCGGGCGCGCCGATCACACAGGAAGAAGAGGAGGAGGATTGCGTTAGCATGGAGGTGGAGGATAACACTCAGAATCAGCAGCAATCTTCAAGGGATCATTTTCAGTCCCCAGAAATCCACGGAGTTGTACATGGCTGGGAGGAGATGGTTGAGGATCATGTGATCCTTAGTGACCCAGAGGACTCAGGATCGAATGCCTCTGCAAACTTACGTTGCATGGCCTCCCTGATCCTGCAATGCCTGCGAAAGGACCCTAGGATTCATGGTATCAAGGAGAGGAATCATTACTGTCTGGCAACCCTTCTTGATCCACATTACAAGGGTAAGGTTGCAGAACTTATCCAGCCTTCACAGAGGGAGCAGAGGATGAAACATCTTCAGGAGGCCTTGCAGAAAGGTTTGTGCAATGCGTTTCCAGAGCCTGGGAGGTTACAACTTCCTGGTGCTGGACAACGTGTTGCTGAGGCTTTGTTCAGTCACAGAAAGAGCGGTGGAGAAGGTGGCCAGCTGACCGATGCCTACAGACAATTCACCAGTCCTCAGGTCTGATCCGTTCCAGCAACCATCGCCATCATCTGAATTACATGGTGCAGGAATATCTAGGGGCAAGATCAGACTTGGAGACCTTTCCAACAGAACATCCGCTGGGTTACTGGGTCTTGAGGATGGACCACTGGCCAGAGCTTGCTCAATATGAAATTGAGCTACTGGCCTGTCCTGCATCCAGCGTTCTTTCTGAACGCACATTCAGTGCTGCTGCAGGCTTTGTAACTGAGCACAGAGTGCGCCTGTCCACAGACTCTGTTGATTGGCTCACATTCATAAAAATGAATCAGTCTTGGATCACCAGCTACCAAGCACCTGATGCTGATGTAACCGATTGATTTTTCTATGGTTGTGGGATCCCTTAAAGACTGCATATGCTGAGTGACTATCCTATTATGCTGAGTGACTATCCTATTCCTCCTCAATCTTCATGATGATAGTTTCTAAGAATATTTTTGGTTCAGGGCACCACCACCACTGCCTAAGGCCCAATTTTTCTGCCCGTGTTTAAGAGGGGCACGTAATCACAATTTTTGATCTAATATTTCACAGCAGGGCCTGTTCCTGCGCTCAACTAGAGTATCTGTGAGACTTTACAGTGTTGTGCCGCCACCACCACCACCGCCTAAGGCCCAATTTTTCTGCCCCTTGTTTAACAGGGGCATGTAATTACAATTCTTGATATAATATTTCACAGCAGGGCCCGTTCCAGTGCCCACCAAGAGTGACTGTGAGGGCTTACAGTGTTCTGGTACCACCAACACCTAAGGCCCAATTTTCCACAGAGTGTATAGGGCAGGCTGTATAGTATACACAGGCGGTCTCCTATTTTCAAACATCCGACTTACAAACGACTCCTACTTACAAACGGAGGAAGACAACAGGAAGTGAGAGGAAATCTACCCCTAGGAAGGGAAATTCTCTCCTGTAAGAGTTAATATGGGAAAAAGGTGTCTCTCCACTGATGCTTTATCACCAATCCTTGTTTCCCTAATAACCCAAAATTTTCAAAATCCAATTGTCATTGGGACAGAAAGTGAAGTGAAATCTTCTGAACAGGGGCACAGACAGCAAAACAAATGTTACAGGGGTAATAACCCTTTCCTATGTTATCCAAAAAGCTTCCAAAAAGCTTAAAAATAGATTTTTTTGGCTGGAGCTACACTTAAAAAATGTACCTGTTCCAAATTACAAACAGATTCAACTTTTGAACTTCAACTTTTGCTGGCAAAATAAAAGTACATTATTTAGCTTGTTTGATGTTTTTTCTCTTTTCAATTTGTTTTGGGGAAGTGAAATATCTTTCTTATACCCTTAGAAATAATAAGATATAAATGTGCACTTAAAAACCTAATCTCTTCAGCACACCTGCAAGTAAATGATAAAGGTGCTTAGGTGGAGTCTTTGTATATAACAGCTGTGGAGAATTGCAGGTAATGAATTCAGCTGGTGGATATGCAGTTTTGTATGTGTCAGCCCTGGTTCACATTGGTGCGATTTGGCATACAATTTGATATGTCAAATCGGCGGCGATTGCACTGTCCTAATCGGTGCGGCGCCGCAATATTCAAAAGTAGTTTCTCTACTACTTTTGGTGACTTTGGGGTGCGATTTCCATTGACATATGTGCAGAAACTCGCGCAGATGTTTCTGAAGTTCCCCCCGCAGTCGGGACTGACATGCGGGAATGAAATTGTGTGTTCAGCTGAACTTACACGATTTCCTCTCGCTGTCAGTGTGAACCAGGGCTAAAACTGAGCCTTTGTCATTCACCTGCTGCAATCCCAGGGACACCATTTCTTATCAAACTCCCTTAAGTTTGCCTTCAAATATCATTATATGTAGAAATACAAATTTGCATATCTGCAAAAAGACAAAAATAAAAAATTCTAATCATGGTTGCGATCAAATATTCGCAGCTGCAATCAAAAGAGCATGGTTTCGCCTTCTGACTCGGAAATGAGTCATTGTAGTCACCTGAAATTTCCTGTGCTGGTCAGGATCTCCATCTAGGTGGACATGGCGAGGTCCCTCTTTAGCAAAGAGGAGGTCATTTGCTCATTTGCCGGGTAAGTGTAGGGTAAATACTTGTGTTTACTCAATGTGGGGGTGGATGTGGTAGTTAGATTTGGTGTGGGTGGGGTTCATTGGGGTTCATTGATTTGTTTATTTGACATTGCTACGCATTATGTTCTGCTGAAGGACTATGCACATATAAATGAGAGCTCCTTTTTATTTTATATATATATATATATATATATATATATATATATATATATATATATATATATATATATATATATATATGACTTGTTTCACAGTTGGGCGACTTTTCCAGCAAATTTTGCATGACAAGCTGTACCCCATGATTCTCAATGATAGCCATTCATATCTGTGCTACTTTAAGTTGCAACAACTTCAAAGTAGTCTCTGTACTACTTTGTTGTGACTTTCATGTGACTTTAGATACATAGGGCACAATATTACACAGGCATTCCCAGAAGTTGGGGCCAAGTTGCAGCAGCAAAATGGCAGCAAAATAAAAGTGTGACTTTCAGGTCGCAGAAGTGTGAATGAGATAATACCTTTGAATTAGACCTTATTCTCACTTGTGCATCCTGAAAGTGGGACAATTTCGTCCCTGCACTACTTTAGTTTGGCTATGATACAACTTGAGGTCCATACACCACAAGATTGCACAGGCATTGGTCACACAAGTGCACATGGGGCCTAATTCAAAGGTGTTATCAATGAATCTCATTAGGTTCCTTTCACACTTAGCTGACTTTTCATGTACCTTGAGGTCCATAAGGCTCCTTACACACTTGTGCGACCTGAAAGTCCCACGATTTTGCAGCGCTTTTTGTTGCAAATTTGATGCAATTTTAAGCAATGCCAGTGTAATCTTGAGGTCTATGGACGCAGGACAAGTCGCACAAGTGTGAAAAGGGCCTTATGGCCGGTTCACACTGCTGTGCTGTCCAACACGGATGTGAGTTGCCCTTCACTGCAAATCACATGCGATGTCTATGTGATGTGAACTCAGCCATACAGATTGTATAGCTGAACTAGCATCGCATTCGGACCAAACTCGCACAGGACCCTTTTTTTGGTCCGCAGCAGAATCCGAACATGCAGTTCGCTCTGCGATATTCAAACTGATTTGGGGGTGTCATTGGCTTTCTACTGACACTCCCAGCAGTTCACATATGGCGGTGTGAACTGCCTGCGAGTTGTATGCTATGCGGGAACCCGCACTGGATTCGCAGAGTTCCCGCATCGCTCCAATGTGAACCAGCCCTGACCCTAGGTTCACACCTTTTCATTTTTTTAGTGCATTTTGCAGTTTGCAGAAATGCACTTCAGTCCATTTAACATGGTTTCCTATGGTACTAGTTCACACGTATGTGTTTTGCGGCCGGTGCATTTTTGGAAAGGGTCTGGGACTTTTTCCCGCGATTTGCGGGTAATAGATTTCAATGGAACCACACCAGAAATGCAACTGTTGCGTTTGTGATGTGATTTTTGATGTGTTTTGCTGTTTTTATTTTAACACTGTATATATCTAGTTGCTAAGCAGGGGGCCGGGAAGCCAGCCGCCATGTCCTTTAACAACCAATGAGTCATCAGCTGTCAGTGGGCTGCCCCACTGAAAGTTAAAAAAAAAAAAAAAAGTGTAAAAAAAAAAAAAAATGCTGGCAAAAAAAATTGTGAAAAAAAATGGCATGAGGTTCCCCAAAATCCACACCAGATCCTTATCCGAGCAAGCAGCCCGGCAGGGCAGGAAAGGGAGGGGATGAGTGAGCGCCCCCTCTCCTGAACCATACCAGGCCGCATGCCCTCAATATGGGGATGGGTGGGTGCTTTGGGGTGGGGGGTGCAGGGCACCAAAATGTAAAAAAAGATGGTGTGGGGGTCCCCCCAAAATCCATAACAGACCCTGATCAGAGCATGCAACCTGGCAGGGCTGAGAGAGGAGAGCCCCCCTCCTGAACTGTACCAGGCCACATGCCCTCAACATGGGTGGGCCCCAAAGCACCCTTCCCCTGTTGAGGGCATGTTGCCTGGTACGGTTTTCCCCCCTTCTTCAAATGTTTCCCCCCTTCTTCAAACATTAAAGGAAGGGATTACAGTACTAAGCATATACCAACATGTGTAGTACTGACCCCTTGTATGACCCCCAAAGAAGAAAGCATAAAAAAGAGGAAGGAGTAGGTGGGTGAAGAGGTACGAGTGGGAAATGGAAGGAGATAGATAATGAGTAGGCTAGTGTTCAGCAGTATAAGGTGAAGTAGTAGAGTAAGCTTATCAGTAGTCAAACCCATAAAGCACAGTTCATTCCAGGAGATGAACCAGCATAGTTGATACCTGGTAGTTTAGTCAAGAACAAGGCAGAGCTCTATGATCTGACAGCCAGAATTGCCAGTGGTGACAGAATTTATCAAGTGTCAGCTGTGCCTTTGCAAACAGATATTGCATTGTTAGGTGGCCGTTAAGGATATCAATGGTGTTATGAAGAGTAGGTGCACATGCCTGTTTCCAAAGCTGGGCAATAGATAAAGGGGCGGCAATGAGCATGTGTGTAATGGTGGGGTGAAATTTCGGGGGCCAATTTGAGAGGATTAGAGAACGAAGAGAGCCATTTAGGGGGTTCACGCAATAGGTAGGTTAGTAACAATCTGTTACTAACAATCTGAATAAGTGTGGAGATGCCCGTCAAGAAAGCACCCATAGATGGAAAATATGTCCATCCATGTCACAATTTCTCCAACATTTGCCGGAATGAGTCGGGAACATTCAAGCTAATTTCACAGGTGTGTAATACCACCTATACAGTATTCTTTTGAGGTTACCCAGCGGGAAATGTTTTTAGAGTACATGGTTGATGAGCGAAGCGCTGGATACCAGAAGGGGGAGGGATCTGGATTTGTAACTTGGATTCCCAGTAGGTTATAGTTGGGGTGTGTTCCTCCAGATTTGCTTTTGTTAGTAGGCCATAAAGATAGGATATGCCACAAATTTTGTTGCTGGTTGAGGTAAGAAATTGTAGGATGTCCTTAGTCCATGTGTTGTGTGAGGTTGAGATGGAGGTGAGGATATGACGGAGCCTTAAGTACATATAGAAGGCCTTATTGGAGATGTCAAAATAGTCCTTAATTTGGAGGAGGGATAAGAGTTGGTTATGCTGGTCCCCAATCTTTCAAAGACCCTATGAGGACCATATCTGAAGGTGAATGTCTGGTGATAAGAACGACAAAGCTTATAATGGGAGTTGGTGAAGAGCCTGCGCGTGTAGTCCTTTTGAGGTTTGTAGAACTGATCTCCAGGTGGATAATGTACCGTTAACTGTTGGGGGGAATAAAGATCTTTTTTTTTAATGTCTGTGTTGACACACACGCACACACTTCCTCTCTGGTAAAATGTTGTTCTTGGAAGAGGGAAGTAAAGGGAATTCTTTACAATTGAACCTCAGATAGCATTAAAAAGTGTCAATGGTTATAATGCTCCCCTACTCCATCCAAAATAGGAAAAGATGATGCATTATTTTAAAATAAATACTTTTACTAGTCATCTGAATTTTATTTTGTGTTTTCCTTAATTTTGTTTGTTAGTTTTTTTTGTGGTGTAAACATACAAAAAATACATGGCATTTAAAAAAATGTAATTTTGTGTGCAAATTACTTTGCTATGCTTCGTACTACAAACATATTTTAGAATAAAACAAACAAAAAAAAAAAGCAGTACAGCTTTCTGAATAAAATTAACATATTGATATCTACAGTGACACTTATAATATATATTGAAATATTTGTGGTCAAACCAATGTATTTGTTACTGTACTTCCTTTTACCTTTAAAAAAAATAATAAATGCACACTTTTTTCAGACAAAAACATGTACATATAGTACTTTTTTCGGAGGAGCCTGGAAAGCATTGCACCCACACTTAGCAGATCGCAGGTGTAATTCAGACTATCAGTGTAATGCCTAGTACACACAATCAGACAATGGGGCGAAAAATACCACTTTTGAAGCAGTCATATGATAATCTGATTGTTAGTACATATCTTTTGAGAGCTGATCATGACAGTTCATGCAAAATTATCCAAAGAAACAAACATGAACATTTTTCTCGTACGATACCAGAACCTACAATTTTGTTTAATCAGTACAGTATTTGTTAAAAAAAATAGGAAGACCAAGACCACGCATGCTCAGAAATGAAAGAATACAGTACAATATAATACAACAAAGTTATATTCTGTCGTAAGAGGATTTTCAGAACTTGAGCAATCTCTTCATTTTCAATATGAGACTAGCATGCAAAAAAACAGACGTTTGTTCATCCAATATTCTATTTGTGTGTACAAGGCTTAAACTTCTGGCTTGTAGGCAAATACACAATGACAGGAAGATTCAATGAACTACCTAGAGTGCTCAACAGTGCCCTGGCAGTTCATTTGGAACTACAAGCCAGTCAGTCACAAAAGGCACAAGAAGTTCATTCATTGAAACTAAATTTTAAAAATGCAGTAGGACCTGAAAATCTCTAGCAGCTGCCACTGTACTTAGATAAAAGAATATCAATAATTCTGCGCTGCCCAAAAAGGTGAAGTCAGCAGCTAACACGGCCAATAGGATATAAGCAAATAACAATAAAACAAAAATATGTGTAGCGCTAAGAGTTCAATATAGGGATGCTGAAGTCCAACCAATAATGAAAAAACATCTAAAAAAGGGAAGAAAAGTCCTCAATATCTATAAGACTCATAAACATAGGCACACCACCACCGAAAATGGGAAGGCTTACCAGATCTCGTGGACCCTTGGGGGTGTACGCCCAAAGGGATCAAATCAGGCTTGGGTGGTGGGTGATAGTGGATATTCCAAAAGTATGATGAGGATGGACATCAAGAAATAAACCGTGGACCTGTGTGTCCCTCAGGATAAGGTTGAGGAGTAGATGGTGATGATATAAAGCAAGGAGGAAAAAGGCCACATAGCGTAATTCCATAAAACAAGTATCCAAATTTATTAAAATAAGAAATACACTCACATGTACGTCTTGTAAAATCAGCGCTGTACAGAAAACGGCGGCAGTGGGGTCCTAACCGACGCGTTTCGTCCTCTTAGACATCGTCTGGGGGGGCTTCAGCGTCCCTATATTGAACTCTTAGCGCTACACATATTTTTGTTTCACTGTACTTAGATACAAAGTGCAGCGATGAAATAACAATCAACTAAACCTGAAGGAATGATTTTAAATCCACTCACTAAATAAACAAATCAAGAGCAATCATGTAGTATGATGGTATTGGCCACTAAAATGTCACTATGACAAAATTAAATGTCAATATAACAGTGCAAATAAGTAAATACTATGCAGCAAAACATTATTTACATACAACAACAAAACATTATAAACGTAGTCCACCCAAATAAAAGTGTTCATAGAAGTGTTATGACAATCATATCAGTGGAAACACAGAAATGTCCCATTGAGGAAGAAATTTACAGATGAGGGCTCCTCCAAAAGAGCAGAAGGTGTAGATCACAGAAAGCCTTTGGATCTAAGATAGTAAACACATCACAATATGAACATATAAAGTGGATAACAAAGTGCAGCCCATTGCAAAAGTGCATAAATATAATAAAGTATATAAAAGTTCATTCTCTTCAGCCCCTGATGAAGTCACATGCTGTGAAGTAACGCGTAGGGCATCCCAACCTGGAAGTGATGTAGGAGACTGGCAAGTTGCTGTATGCTTACACCTAACAGAGCATTTTTTAATGTAAGAGTTTTTAATAAACATATTGTTTTTAAATAAGCCATGGGAGATTACTTTCTTTTACCCTACTATATGGATTGAGCGTGGGAGATGGAGTTTTAAAGGTACCACCACTAAGGATTACCTGAATATTTCTGAGAGACCTGGAACCAGGCTAGGATTGGTGAACATTATCCCTAGCATTACAATCATAAGGCTTATTTGATTGCCTTCTAAGGAGAGTTCTGGGAGCATAGAGGTGTCACAAGGAGGTAAAAGTACACAATTTATTTTTATATATGCACACAAAAAGCACTTTATTTGGAAGCAATTGATTATATCTGTCACATCACCGCTAGAGAATGAACTGTAATATACTTTAATATGCACTTTTGCAATGGACTGCACTTTGTTATGCACTTTATAGTTTCATATTGATATTCTGTATACCTATGACAGACTCAGGTAAATGGAATGTGCCTGGTGCAAGCAATCTGTAAATAAATATTAATATAACCCTGCATATTTGTAATGGTTTCAGCCATGGTTTCAGCCATGATCATATCCTTGCAACATCCTATGCACACCACAACTATTCTCTGTGACTAGTGAACAAAGATGCCCCTAGTCATTTAAGATTTTCAAT
The DNA here is from genome assembly GCF_042186555.1 of Aquarana catesbeiana. Lineage (NCBI taxonomy): Eukaryota > Metazoa > Chordata > Amphibia > Anura > Ranidae > Aquarana > Aquarana catesbeiana. The sequence goes on along the minus strand of NC_133326.1, from coordinate 478,480,614 downwards.
GATTAAAATTATTTTTTTTTAATTGTGAAGAAAGGTGTATAGACACTGTATCTCCTGTATTAATTGTATTAATATTTAGTCAAACCATGCATATTGGAATTCCCACCTGGAGATAAGCTCCTCTAATGCATTTCACCTACCCAGTAAATGACGTTACCAGTGTGTGGCCTCTGTCTTTTGCACAGTGTTTGCAAAAAGTGAGAATGAGCTCCAGACTCCTGGCACATGACAGATCCTGGAGCCTGGAAGTAGGAATGAGCTCGCTCATCCCCTCCCCTTACCTGACCTGCCAGGCTTCATGCTCGGATAAGGGTCTGGTATGGATTATGGGGGGGATCACACGCCGTTTTTTTTTCTTAACCACCTTTTTTCGGTCCTTTTTCTTTTTTTAGCAAAAAATAAAAAAAAACAACAGTGATTAATTACCACCAAAACAAATCTCTATTTGTGTGAAAAAAAATTATAAAAATTTAATTTGGGTACAAGGTTGCATGACCGTGCAACTGTCATTCAAGTTGTGAGAGCGCTGAAAGCTGAAAATTGGTCTGGGCAGGAAGGGGGTTTAAGTGCCCAGTAAGCAAGTTGTTAATTTTGGTGTGGGGTTCCCCTTAAAATCCATACCAGACCTTTTGGTATGGACTGGGGGGGCCCTACATAATTTTTTTCTTTCTTTTTTTAATAGCCAGGTGCCGGCAATTGCAACCATGAGTCAATTTAACCACTTGACAACTGGGCACTTAAACCCCCTTCCTAACCAGACCAATTTTCAGCTTTCGGTGCTCTCACATTTTGAATGACAATTACTCAGTCATGCAACACTGTACCCATATGAAATTTTTGTCCTTTTTTCATACAAATAGAGCTTTCTTTTAGTGGTATTTAATCACCACTGGGTTTTTTATTTTTTGCGCTATAAATCAAAAAAGACTGAAAATTCGGTAAAAAAAAAAAAAATCTTTGTTTCTGTTAAAATTTATTGCAGAGTATTAGCGAGTATTGGCAGAATATTGGCGAGTATTGGCAGAGTATTGGCAGGGTATTGGCAGAGTATTGCAGAGTATTCCACAGTATTGGCAGAGTATTGCACATTATTGCAGAGTATTGACAGAGTATTGCACATTATTGCAGATTACTGCAGAGTATTGCACATTATTGCAGAGTATTGCACAGTATGGGCACAGAGCAGCGCTGTGGGCACAACAGAGCCAGCCCAGAGCGCTGCTAAAAACGATCTCTCCCCCCTCCCCCCCCCTCCCCTCGCTTTGTCCATATTGGTACAGAGAGGGGAGGGAGGAACCGGAGTCATGAGATTGGATGCCCTCCCAGAATAAGCCGACCGCGCTGTAGCCATCTTTCGGCTATGGCCCAGTCGGCAAGTGGCTAAACGTGATTTGACTCCAGGGGTGGATCATGGGGGAGCAATGGATCAATTGTCCCCCCAGGAAAATAGTGAGCAGGCTGTGCTGATGCCGACCCCCCATCAGCCTTTGCTGACAAAGGGCAGCGGCGCTGAAACTGAGAGGCTCTGTGAAGGGAGTGACACAGGCAGAGCCGCAGCTGCGGGGGATTTCCACCCCTACTTCTCCTTCTTGAGCCGAGCATTCACCTGGCAATGCCCTCCAATTGACTACATTCAGGGCCAATGGCTGGGAAACTAGCAGCTAGAGGATTATGGGACATGTAGTCCCAGATACCAGCAGGCCCCAGGATGATTCTCTGAGAGGACTGCAGCCCCCAGCATGCTGAGCGGGAGGGGGAAGAGGAAGAGAGGAGAAGAGGAACCATGAGGCTTTCAGGTGGAGGGAGCCAGTGATTCTATTATTATCCTTCAAGGTAAGAACTTACCTCCAGGTGGGGGGAGCGAGGGAGATGTGGAGGGGCGGGATGCAGGCTTCCATAGATGTACAGGACCTTATCACTGGCTACATCCACCCTTTCCTCCCCTCCCCCTGGCTGCTCTTACCCTGTCCTCCCCTCCACCTGTCTGCATCTACCCTGTCCCCTCCTCCACCTGGCTGCTCCCACCCTGTCCTCCCCTCCACCTGGCTGCTCCCACCCTTTCCTCCCCTCTACCTGGCTGCTCCCACCCTGTCCTCCTCTCCCCTCCACTTGGCTTCATCTACCCTGTCCACCCCTCCACCTAGCTGCAACTACAGTGTCCTCCCCTCCACCTGGCTGCTCCCACCCTGTCCTCCCCTCCACCTGGCTGCATCCACCCTATCTTCCCCTCCACCTGGCTGCTCCCACTCTGTCCTCCCCTCCACCTGGCTGCTCCCTCTCTGTCCTCCCCTCCACCTAGCTGCAACCACCAAAACTTTCTCAAGACACTGTGTATTTACATATGTGTGTGTGTATATATAATTGCATTTTATAGTTGCCCCCCACTTTTGTCCCTGTCCCCCCATGTGCCCCCTCTAAATATGAAAGCCGGAGATGCCACTGTCTCTCACCGCCCCCCTGCATCGCCGCATTTCTGCATCTAAAAGACTGCCATTACTGTGCAGGCCTCATTCTGGGACAACAGGGACACTGTCACTGGCCACTGGCAGTGACACTCTGCATCAGATAACAGGCGACGTAGCAAGTGACAAGCCCCATCTGAAGGCAGGTGATGGTAGCAAGTGACACACTCAGGGCTCCCACTGAATCTGCATTATGGTGAGTTGAACTATTTCATTTTATATTACAATGTAATAAGAGAAAAAATGTGCTTCAATCGTCCTGACACCATAATAACCATGGTGCCGTGATGATTAAAGTGCCAACACCAGCCATTGCCCCTACAAATTGCCCGCAAAAAATTTGGCAGTGCCCCTTCTGAGGTTAGACTCTGGATCCGCCCCTGTTTGACTAGTTTTTTTTTTTCTTTAGAAATTTCATTTTTGCTGAAGCATGTTCTATGCATGCTACAGATGCCCCACTTTACAGGCAGACTAAGGGGACCCCCGGGTACTATATTTAAAGGATTTTTATTTTTTTTTTGCTGCACTTTAAGCATCATTAAAATCACTGCTCCTGAAAAACTATCAGACGTTTTAGTTCATATGTGAGTAATTTTAGGTATGGCCAGCAATCTTCTAATGATTCTAAGTTCCCTATGTTGGTTGATACAATAAACTATAATGGTCATTTATACCCTCCCTTTTTAGAACATGGATCCATGGCTCCTAATGAGTGGACGAAGTCCATGAAACATGTCGAGCCTACCCTGATGCATCCAGTGTACATCGATATTCTAAATGATTTTACCAATTTTTTTTTATCAGACTACATTCTTCCTAATATCTAGTATGCATATTTCCAATGTAATTTGACAACTGTACTATGCATGTTATGCTGTATTATGTCATGCCATTTAATGGGTTAGTAATAAACATATGGATGTTTTTATTTACATGATTTGTCTGGTTTCACCATACACACCTCATTCAAAGTCCCAAACCTCCCCCTTTTATGTTGCATACAGCACAGGGATGGAGGTGTAAACCTTCCCTTACATCTCACTCAAAGTTCCAAATGTTTTCCCCCTTCATCTTCATATATCAATAGGAATGGAGGTGTGCTATGTGTTCTGACACCATCAACCTTTAGCTGACCCTACTTGGTCAGACCATATTTGCAATATGAAATTTACAGTGCATGGCACGTATTGATATGCATTGTTGCTGGCCCTCCCACTCATCTGAACTGATAAGGTAGTGATTTGCGGCCAGTGGGCTGGTGCGTGTTTGGATTCCTGCACTGGGCGCCCTTCCTCTCCCCTCCTCTCCATATCATTAGATACGGAGGACTGGGCGGGCGTTCTCATCGTGAGTCGGCACCACACAACCTGCGCTTGGGCATCCCATCACACACATGTCTGTTATTTCAGCTTGGCTGACACGAGGGAGTCGCTCCGGCGGCCACTGGGCTGTCTCTCCTTATGTGTCATGCCAGCGTGACGCTGGAGGGGACATGATGGGACAAAGTAAGTGAGATCAAAATATCTAGTGCAGCCAGCAAATAACAATAACTATAAGCATATAGATGTACACCAGTAAATAAATCATACAAGCTTTATTTAGGAAGAAATTAATAACAGCGCAGACATCCAATGTACAACCAGGTATTATCAGCAAAGGGATTGATAAAAATTCTGGTGGAATTGTGCATACACACTCGGGTATATGTAGATATTAATAGAGATACCTCCAGATGAATTTTTCCAGCAACGTTCAGTTGCAGGGGCCCCTGAGGATCAGCATCTGTCTTTGTGTCAGAGACCTGAACACAAGATCTGTGATCATGGGGAGATTCTCCAGTTACTGGCCGACCAGCCTATTTCTCTATCTATAGTCTCTTCTTAATAGTTTCTAATCTGACGTGCAACTGGACCTCTAAGCCTATGATCCTGACATAGCCACCAGAAGCCTAACCTGGCTCTAGCCTAGCTGTAACCTATGCTGTTTATGGAGCCCTACTCTAAAAACAGCTATAGAATCCAAGACCAGAAGGGACTGGATTAACTAGAATAAATGTAGCTGCATATAGATTATATTACAATGAACAGGTTGAACTACCAATATAATGGAAGAGGACCACTACTTAAACAGCAGCACAGGCCTAGCTATCTGGCACTGTGCATGTGAAAAAATAACAATAACAAGGACAGAGCAGACTCTGTCTGTCCCAAGAATTTAAATCTATACTTAGCAGTTGCAGTTAAATTACTAGATTGTAGGAATATTTGCATAATAGCCCCTTCTGGCTTGGAGTGTGGCAGCATGGACAGGACATGTGGCTGAAACTTTCTCTATCTCTCCACTTCCTCCATCTAGGGTTTCAAAGCGAACAACCCAGGAGAAGGAATATATATAATATATTTACAGGCATTTACAAATTCAGACAGTAGAAGGCAGCAGATCCCTACACATCTGCAGCATTACTTTTTAATTTCAAGTGGATGTAAACCCTCACATATATCCAGTGAACAGCCTCAGATGATACACAGAGATGAAACAAATCTCCCTACATAAGTTTTACTTGTAAAACTTGTATGTGCTGTCTTCAACTTTCTAGAGAATTCTTGGCATACACTGTGTGACAGCTGATTGGAGAAAAGGCACACACCTCCTCTCCCCAAAGGCAGAGAAAGAAAGAAATATTCAGAGTGGTGCTGTGAATAGACAAAACTGTCTACTAATCTATTTGTATGCACCATCCGTGACACAAATTTCAGGCTGGTTTTGTTTTGATTGTCGGAGAGCTTGTCAGAAGTTATCATGCTGCTAACAGAAGAACTGAGCGGCAGAAAGGCACGGGCATTGAAGAGGGATAAGTAAACACTACAGATATATGTGCCCAGGTCAAATTTCATGAATGGGGTTTACATCCCCTTCAAGCCTTACTATTCCAGCTACAGTGCCTTGAAAAAGTATTCATACCCCTTAACAATTTCCACATATTGTCAAGTTACAACCAAAAAACGTTAATGTATTTTATTGGGATTTTATGTGATAGACTAACACAAAGTGGCACATAATTGTGAAGTGAAAGAAAAATGATGAATGGTTTTCAACATTTTTTACAAATAAATATCTGAGAAGTGTGGCATGTATTTGTATTTAGACCCCTTTACTCTGATTACCCTAACTAAAATCTAGTGGAACCAATTTCCTTCAGAAGTCACCTAACTAGTAAATAGAGCCCACCTGTGTGTAATTTAATCTCAGTATAAATACAGCTGTTCTGTGAAGCCCTCAGAGGTTTGTTAGAGTAACTTAGTGAACAAACAGCATAATGAAGGCCAAGGAAAACACCAGACAGGTTAGGAATAAAGTTGTGGAGAAGTTTAAAGCAGGGTTAGGTGATAAAAAAAATATCCCAAGCTTTGAACATCTCACGGTTCACTGTTCAATCCATCATCCGGAAATGGAAACAGTATGGCACAACTGAAAACCTACCAAGACATAGCCGTCCACCTAAACTGACAGGCTGGGCAAGGAGAGCATTAATAAGAGAAGCAGCCAAGAGGCCCATGGTAAATCTGGAGGAGCTGCAGAGATCCACATCTCAGGTGGGAGAATCTGTCCACGAGACAACTATTATGCCGCGTACACACGGTCGGACTTTTCGTCTACAAAAGTCCAACGGACGCTGACGGACTAAAGCTGGCTGGTAATCCGATCGTGTGTGGGCTTCTCCGGACTTTCAACGGACTTTTTCAGCCTCAAATCCGACGGACTTTAGATTTGAAACATGCTTCAAATCTTTCCGACGGACTCGAGTCCGGTCGAAAAATCCGCTCGTCTGTATGCTAGTCTGACGGACAAAAACCCACGCTAGGGCAGCTATTGGCTACTGGCTATCAACTTCCTTATTTTAGTCCGGTGTACGTCATCACGTAAGAATTCGACGGACTTTTGTGTGATCGTGTGTAGGCAAGTCTGTTCGTTAGAAAGTCCGCCGCAAGTCCGTCGAAAGTCCGTCGAAAGTCTGTCGGACAGGCTGTCGGACTTTTGTAGCTGAAAAGTCCGACCGTGTGTACGCCCCATAAGTCGTTCACTCCACAAATCTGGCCTTTATGGAAGAGTGGCAAGAAAGAAGCCATTGTTCAAAGAAAGCCATTAAAAGTCCCATTTGTAGTTTTTTACAAGAAGCCATGTGGGGGACACAGCAAACATGTGGAAGAAGGAGCCCTGGTCAGATGAGACCAAAATTTAACTTTTTGGCCTAAAAACAAAATGCTATATGTGCTGGAAAACTAACACTGCACATCCCCTGAACACACATCCCCACCGTGAAACATGGTGGTGGCAGCATCATGTTGTGGGCATGCTTTTCTTCAGCAGGGACAGGGAAGCTGGTCAGAGTTGATGGGAACATGGATGAAGTCAATATAGGGCAATCTTAGAAGAAAAGCTGAGTCTACAAAAGACTTGAGACTGGGGCAGAGGTTCACCTTCCAGCAGGACAACAACCCTAAAACATACAGTCAGAGCTACAATGGAATGGTTTAGATCAAAGCATATTCATGAGTTAGAATGACCCAGTCAAAGTCCAGGCCTAAATCCAATTAATAATCTGTGGTAAAACTTGAAAATTGCTGTTCTCAGATGCTCTCCATCCAGTCTGACAGAGCTTGCGCTATTTTGGAAAGAATAGGCAAAAATGTCACTCTCTAGATGTGCAAAGCTGGTAGAGATATCCCCAAAAAGACTTGCAGCTGTAATTGCAGTGAAAGGTGGTTCTACAAAATATTGACTCAAGGGGGCTGAGTACAAATGCACGCCACACTTTTCAGATATTTATTTGTAAAAAAATTTTGAAAACCATTTATCATTTTCCTTCCACTTCACACTTATGCGCCACTTTGTGTTGGTCTATCACATAAAATCCCAATAAAATACATTTACGTTTTTGGTTGTAACGTGACAAAATGTGGAAAATGTCAAGGGGTATGAATACTTTTTCAAGGAGACACAGGAGATTGACACAACTGGAAGTATCCATTTCTTTGCATGCTTCAGAGGAAGGTTTCTTTTCCCTGAAATGGTGTTCTGCTTCAGAAGAGGCTCTTCTTTAATAGATTGTAATTACCTGAGCTACATTAACTCTTGCCTAAAGCATTTTATATGTGGGGGTTTTGATGCTAAAAATGAACTTCACCATCAACAACAAAACCCCTCCTCTTCCACTCAAATATCAACCTAACATTTAAAGTCAAAATCCATGGGCATCACAGGCAGCTTCCTCTTCCCCTGCTCGGTGGCTTCCAGACCCTCCCTCGTCCCCGACAGCCAGTCAAAACACTTCTCCTTTCGGTTAATCGGGAAATGGGTCTCAGACCCGCTTCCTGATTGGTGGGGAGGAGATTCAGTGTGAAAATAGCGAATATTCATTTGCTATTGTCACACAGTTGGGTGGGCTCGGTTTGCAGTGCTCTGAGTCCTGAGCCCACCCCATTTTGAAGCCTATTAGAGCCTCTGGCTCCAATCAGGTGCTTCAAAAAAACACCTCCACCATTTTATTTCATGCATCCGGCATCCTGCAAGGGGCTGGACGCATGGATGGGGGGGGCAGCGCCTATGCAACCTTAATGAATGGGCTGCCCCTGGTTGTTAATGGCATCTGAGTGATTTAGCTCATAGCAGCATTTTTTGTTTGTTTCTGTACATTATCATATGTACATTTTCTTCTTGTATTATGCTGTTATTTTTCTTTACTGACGTTTAGTTATACACATCCTAAATATTTAATTTTCCAGCAGGCGTGCTCTTAATTTATAATGTGTCAATTCCTTATTTTATGTTTTTCACAAAATGTGTCATGAAACTATATTTATTTCAAGATCATAAACAAGAAATCCTTAATAAAATATGGAAGAACCTGCATTTGCTTTGGGCCAATTATTATCTGCTTTATTTTATGCTTGATCAAAGCTACTGAAAATAATTGAATGTAAATTAATCTTGTAAGTTTTCTGACTCATACTGGAGAGATTTTAAAGGCATGATTGTTTGGTACGATCTCTATTGTGTGTATGGTTTGGATCAATCAAACTTAGCTATAAGATGGGTTTAGAGCTATGGAGGAGGTGCAGTGATAGAGAGTGAAGTAGGTGCACATGGATGAAAAGAAGGCACAGAAATTGAGAATTGATGCAAAAAAATGGAGAGACACGACAGTAGTGCAAAAGTGAAGGGGGAGGTAAAAAAGGAACAGTAAAAGAAATTAAGTAAAATGACACATGGTGAAATGTTGGAAGGGGTGAGGACCCTACCAAGACTAGGTGAGTAGTTTATGTTTAGTTAGTAATAGAAAGCAGCTGGTGGTATGGTAGTTTTGCAACATGGCATCTAAGACATTATTGATACTATGGAACCTTGGATACCATCTTACAACTGAAAGTACAGATTAGGTAACATGACCTTCCTAAATGTGTCTTATGGCATCTTAGGTTTTGGGTACTACCAAGAATGAAACAATCAGCACAAATACCAGGTATTTTGGGGTTTAGCCTATTCATTTTTATGGGCTCCAATCGCACTGCAAAGGTATTGTTTTAGGTATTGGAGCATTTGCATGTGTACGAATACGCATACAAATGCTTAGTATCGGCACCGACACTGGTATCGGTGCAACCCTACTAGAGAGTCTTATAGTGGGATTCCTAATGTATTTGATTATAGCTAAGGTTGTTGTTAATAAAGAACTTGCCACTAGTTTTCATATACTTTTTACATCAATGCCCTTGATTGTTTAAAGCATTCGTTCCATCACGTCAATATGACATGTGTATTTGTTAAATAGGACTCTTAACCATTTAATTACAGAGTCATTTTTACATTGTTGCTATAGGCCCATTGATTCAGCAATAACTTTATTACTTACGGTACTGAACTGTTACATATTATCAGGAGCACCTAGTGCTCCTGCTCCTCATTCCAGCATCCGGGTTTTGGCTATGACACTCTCCTTGTCTGTCTGTCCACCTGCAGGGTGACTAATGTGATCAGTCTCTGGGTGGAAACCTAACCTGTTATAAGCCAACCAAACCCTCACTCGTTTGCTTGTGATAGAGAGTGATATGTGAGTTATTCCTGATCAAGCCCCCTGTCTGTCTGCCCTGCTCTGCTAGATTGGATTTCCCTGTGTATGACCTTGGACTAGATTTTGGACTATTCCATGAACTCAGCCTGCCTTTTACCTAGACTATATTGGAACCACGCTACCTGTCTGCTAACCGCAAGTACCTGTTTGCTTTGTTTAGTTTGCGTCTGCCCTGGCATGGTGGCCAGGCACTATAGCATTGTGTATAAGACCTGGGGGCAACTGAGTACCGGTATGCCTGCTTGCCTTATGAGAAAAGGGGGCTGCTATAAGTGAAGAACACAGTAGCCAGTGATAGTGTCTGACAACCTGCGTTGGGGTAAACGTGACACAAATATTATTTTTAGGTGAAAAATAGGGCTTTCCTATAATGGTATTGTCTTCACAGATTTTATTCTCTATGCAATTTAAAGTGGGGTTCCACCCAAAAAACAAAAATACCTGGAAAAATTCTAAAAAAAACCCCAAAAAAACATTTGGATATTTTTTTTTTTTCACTTACCTCTAAATGCCTGTTGCTAGGTGGTCCGTCGTAGTCTGCCTGTTCCTTTGCCTGGGCTGGTGACATCACTTCCCCTCCAGGCACAGGAAGGGCTCCGCTCTGCTCCCTCCCTCCTGTCAATCAACTGCGCAGTGGGTGCCAGGCTGTGAAGCCACAGCCCGGCGCCCACAGTTGAAATGCCGGCGCCGACGAGCGGAGGGGGGGGACGAGCGGGGCTTCGATCCCCCGCATCGCTGGACCCTGGGACAGGTAAGTGTCCAATTAAAAGTCAGCAGCTGCAGTATTTGTAGCTGCTGACTTTTAATTTTTTTTTTTTTTTTGACGGCCCCCCTGGGTGGAACTCCTCTTTAAAGAATAAGTTCACCTTTGGGAATATGTTACATGCTCCACCCATTTTTAGGGTGGAACATGTAACATGCTCCTGCAGCCACTTCCCGATTCCCCCCCTTCCCTGTAAAAGTGGACTGGGGATATTCTCACTGCACCTGCTGTCACTATTTGAAAAGAGAGCGGACATGTGGGGCTCTGCCCATATGGCCGTGTCATTCATTTACAGAGTTCTTTGCCTGGACCAGACGTTCTGACCCAGGAATAAGGGTGGGGGTGAGGGGGCAGGAGAGGGGAGTAGTGCAGGTCAGGTCTATGGTAGCATGGAACTAGATATGATGTTCGTATACTAATCTTGGCTACACCAACGACGTGGTTTGCGGGAGTGGGAGTCTGTGAAGACAGTGCTACATGTGCCTGTAAGCTTGGAGGACCAACAAGGCTGTGTGATATACCTGGGAGGATTTCATTAAAAGCTGTTTGACCACTCTATAATGGGGGCCACTCTACTCTGGTAAGCCTCTGCCTGCCTTACATGGGTAGTGTGATGTGTTTACTTGATAAGGACATACCTCTGCGCTACCCAAGTGTAAAAATAAAATCAAACTGTGGTGTTCAAAATAAATCAAAAGATTGCTGTGCTAATATTTGAATATGAGCTTCTGCAGCCACCCGCTGTGTTCCCATAAGTAAGAATAGTGTATAGTGTGAAGGCTAGTGTTGCGCAGGCTCTAACATATGTAGGTGTATCAGCAAATCATGATATAAACATATCCTGTGATATATAACATTGAAAACATATATAGTGCATATGCTGCATGTCTTTTATTAAACATTATCACACTAGGGCGGCTGTGTGCTCACTTTTCTCTATATTTGCTACAGGTATGTGCAACAGCATTTTTTAGGAGAACTACAAGTCTCATCTAGCCTAATCTTTAAATGGGTGTAAATGGGAGCTTTGTTGTAGTAGGTAGGACCGTACAGAATCCATAGCATGAAAGTTTAAGATAAAGTTAAAAGCATATAAAAAATACATTTTCATCTATCAAATAATATTTTACATGGAGATTAAAACTGGACCATAAAAAGTAGGTTAAACACTAATAACTACACCTAGTTAGCAATGCCCTACTAAAGACATGAAGTTCTCACTTAGTATTAAAATCCTGTAGCTAGCTGGCAGTTAGCCATACTACATATAGCCAATTCTCAACTGCATCAGTATTTCTGACAGCTACTGTACTTCTGAACTGCATAGAAAGTTGTAAATGCTCTCCCATAACCCTGAATGGGCTGGGTAGACTATTTGGGTCCATGTGTCGAGATGATTACTCAGGCGGCAGTTTGGAGGTGGCTCATGGACAAGACTGTCTGGTTTTCTGTAGCACAGGAACTAGTCTGGCAGTCCAGGAAAGATTAAAGGTGGAGATCCTGGCTATATTTGAGGCCTTCATTGAATTGGGAGTGTTTAATTCAGTAAGATATACTAAAACCACAACAGTAAAATCAGTCTGAATATGCAGTAAAGCATGCTTGTTATACTCACTGTGGGACCTAAGGGGTTAATCTTCTGCATTGTGTAAAAAGGCTGTTTGATCCTGTCTTCTCTGATTCTCCCCTTCTTCCACTGTCCCCAATCCATCTCCTTATAGTACAGAGCCTTTGGAGTCACTCTGCACATGCTCAGTTTGGTGTGTATTGTTTTTTTTTCCCTGTGAGGGTGCATGTGATCAGCAATCATCACTGTTCAGACAGAGGGTCAGGGGTCCTGCAGCCTCATAGGACAGTCAGAGGAGAATTAAAACTCCTCCTGCAAGTTTTAACCAGATATTGATAGAAGTCACTAAGACTGCTATATACTGCTGATGAGAAAAGGTATTTAGCAGTTTATTTTTATTAGAATAATTACATTTCCATGTTCTGTGTACTGTAGGAGATCAGATATAGTGAATGCAGGCTCCTGGGTTTAGTAACACTGTAATACGACATCTACACTAAAATACACAAACATTTATACCTACAAATCAGCTTTATTGTTAAAACAATGCATTTTGAACTATACTGATATAGTATGTATAAACATTTTGGAAAGTGATTTTTAGGAGATGGAAAATCTTTATAATACAAGCTCAACTTAAGCATATGCCCAGGACATTCTCTGAGTGTTTGAAATGAAAAAAGTTATGTTTTCAGCATGTTATTGAACTCCAAGCTGTAAAAATCAGATTTATATGCTAAGAACTAAGGCCATGTTTACCAAGCATAATTAACTAAGCAGCCATGGGACACTTAATGACCCATCCAGTTAACTAGGCTGTAAGGCACCATTAATAAAGCATAGGCCTACTGTTAGGTGTCATTAATCATCCTTATTACTTATTATATGAATGGATAAACATATATATATATATATATATATATATATATATATATATATATATATATATATATATATATATATATATATCTTTACACTGTTTTGTGGCTCATGCCTATAAGGTCTACCTGGCTACCCACCTTCTTTGAACCTTATCTTTGTGACTGTTAGCTATTGAAAGCTTGTCCCAGCACCTAAACATATCTGCTGGAGACATTAGACAGAGAACAAATAGTATTTTAAGACGTTATTGATTAAAATCAACATTACAGTATGATTAAAGATTCCAGTCCCAAAATTATGGTAAACACAAACAATGAGACATCTCATTCATACTGTCCTATATCTCCCTGCACTTCCATGGACCACATACAAATATATTTTTTACTACTACATCAGGTAATTATATGCTCACTTTTTTGACATCCATGTCCCTTTAGTATTTAGTTGTCATTTTTCACACTTTTTTCTTTTTCTTTTTTCCCCATTTCCTTTCATGATGTTTTTTTTAACCCACAACTTTACTCAGGCTATAGTCCCTCTAGCCCATTTATAATATCACACTCATATCCTTTATTTGGATTGTGGTGTTGGGTTTCTATTATATTACATTTCATTAGTGGTATGCTATAATACGTATTTACAATGCACCTATTGTAATTCATTTTTAGAATTTGAACCCACACCTACCACCAATTGGTTATGTGTTTCTCATCTTTGTTGGGATCATGGTATGTGTCCAGTCTTTTCAATGCCGGGTTCTGACCTCAGCCCCCAAGAATGATACCTTTGGCAGCCCTCCCTACCTGGATGCATAGACTCAGACTCCAGAGACTTGTAAGTATCCATAGGGATGAGTTTATATCTCTCTCCCTATATGTATATACTTCTAGCACATATGGTTTCAACCATGGTACATATTGACTATTCATGTTTTGTTGTAGACCCAGGTGCACATGCCCCTGAAGAGTGTAATTTATATACACAAAACGCGTCGGACCTACTGGATGCACCTATTCTGTAGATGATTTATTGATTCTAATATACTAGATTTCTGTGATCTTATTTTGTTTCCACATGGAAGATCTTACCATTAACCATACTATGGGCCTGCCATGCTGTATTACTGTTTTCACCATACATGGTTTTTAACATGTGATTGCATATTTACTCATTGCATTTATGTTATGCTGTGATGCTTTTTGACAATAAAGATATCCTTTTCAAAGCCAACTTATCAACATTTTTGATTTCACTCCTCACTACTTATCACAGTTTTGAAGGCCATAAAATGTCAAGATGGCACAAACCCCCCCAAATGACCCCATTTTGGAAAGTAGACACCCCAAGCTATTTGCTGAGAGGCATGGCCCAAATGTTTGGTTAAATAAAAAAGATGATCTTAGGCAGAGTACATGGATACCAAACACGACATGCTTTAAAATTGCGCACAAACGTGCAGTGGCGACAAACTACCTACATTTTTAAAAGCCTTTAAAAGCCTTTACAGGTTACCACTTTAGATTTACAGAGGAGGTCTACTGCTAAAATTACTGCCCTCTATCTGACCTTTGCGGTGATACCTCACATGCATGGTGTAATTGCTGTTTACATTTGACGCCAGACCGACGCTTACGTTTGCCTTTGCACGAGAGCAGGGGGGGACAGGGGTGCTTTTTTTTTTTGCTTTTTTATTTTATTTTTAAACTGTTCCTTTAATTTTTTTTATTATTTTTATTGTTATCTCAGGGAATGTAAATATCACATTATATAGCAATAGGTAGCAGGTACTCTTTTTTGAAAAAATTGGGGTCTATTAGACCCTAGATCTTGCCTCTGCCCTCAAAGCATCTGACCACACCAAGATTGGTGTGATAAAATGCTTTCCCAATTTCCCAATGGTGCTATTTACATCTGGCGAAATCTAAGTCATGAAATGCTCGTAGCATTCGGTTTCTTAGGCCATAGATATGATTGGAGCCATGCTGGTCTCTGATCAGCTCTATGGTCAGCTGGCCAAATCACTGGCTGCATTCTCAGGTTCCCTTTTGGGACAGGAGAGTCTGAGAAAACCATGGAAGACGGTGGGGGGGACAAAGCAGTCTAGAGGCTAATTAGCCGCTAGGATTGCTTTTACATGAAAGCCGACCGCTGGCTGAAAAGAATGATACCAAGATGATACCTAAACCTGCAGGCATCATTCTGGTATAACCACTCAAAGTCCAGCAACATACCAGTACCTTGCTGGTCCTTGTTGGGCATATATTGTAATCTTTTTTTTTCATGCAGCCTGTGGGCTGAACGAAAAAAAGAGATTGATCGGTGGGTATGCCCACCATTAGAATACCCCCCTTCATCCACCCACTTCTAATGATGGGCATACATGCACCATTTATATATGCCGAAGCATGGGGGCATCCGCCCCAAAAGTTAGGAGCAAATTGCTCCTCCACCCCTGCTGCCCCCATGCTTATATGCTCTCTTTTTTTTAACTGTGCTGGTGAAATCACCTCCGAAAGCACTGGAGTCTCGGCTTTATGTATCGTGGGAGCAAACGCTGTTGCTGTCAAGATGAATAAATCTGCGCTGCAGCTGAATGGCGTACCTGAAAACAAAAAAAGGTTAACAATAAAACACAGTAAACAGTAAAGTATAAAAAAATTACATAAAAATTACATAACTGAAAAGCAAACATGATAAAACATAATAACAATAAAACATTGCAGAACAGAATACAGTAAAAAAGAGCAGAACAATAGAGAGAGAATAAAGAGAGAGAGAACAATAACTGTAACTTTTGTAACTGTAACCGGTTCCAGGTTCGGGTCTCTCAAAATGCGATGGCATCTTGGGAGACCCTGTGAAAGTGTGCCTAGTCTGTGCAATGCTGTACCCTACACTAAAACTCAACTAGTGTATGGTAGCGCTCAAAACATTCACCAATGCAAAGACCAGGATTGTCAGGACAGGAGGGACAATAATAGCGGGTGTCACGCCTATATCCGCGCTTTCTACAGACGCAACATTTGATTTGGGGGGCTCGTTGGGTAGGGGTACTTGGGAGGACATAAGGAAAATGCCTCTCATGCAGCCGGCTTACTACATTTGGTTGGGGGAAGGTGGGGTGGAGCACCGTATGGAAACAGAAGGGCTCTGACGATCTCTTCCTGGAATTTAAGGAAGGATCCAGTCCATCCTGAAGCTCTGTATAGCACATGAGCGTTCAACAAAGCCAATTGAAATAAGTATACAGACAAATTTTTATACCAGCGTCTTACAGGCAACTAGGTACGGCGCCAACAACTGGTCGTTGAGATCCACCCCTCCCATATTTTGGTTATATTCGTGGACACAGAGGGGTTTCTCCACAACACCAGTCTCTGTAGTAATTTGGACAGTCATGTCTGCAGTAAGGTAAGGTAAGGTGAGGTAAGAATGAAAACAGTCTTATTATCCCTCCACTTCATAGCGAGCAAGTTATTACACTCTAAGCAGGCTCTCTCCCCCAGCGTAAGACGGGAATCTACAAGCCGCTGGGGAAAGCCCCGGTGATTAGATCGCACTGTGCCTCATGCTCCGATCTGATGATCAAACAAGTGACTAAAAAATGGCACGCTCGTGTAATAATTGTCCACATACAAATGGTATGTGGAAATTTCCAAATAAGGGTCACCAAGTCCCACACAATCTTGCCAGCGCTTCCTATGTAGTCAGGGCAGTTTGTCGGCTCTACGTGAATATCTCTTCCCTCGTAAACCATAAAACTACATGTATAGCCTGTGGCCCTGTCACAGAGCTTATACATCTTGACCCCGTATCTGGCACGCTTGCTGGGAAGGTACTGTTTGAATGACAAGCAGCCAGAAAACCTTTTCAGTGACTCATCAACGCAGACAACTTGATGGGGAGTAAACAAGTCTGCAAAACGTTGGTTGAAGTGGTTTACGAGGGGCCGAATTTTGTAGAGCCGATCGTATCCAGGGTCTCCACGAGGACGACAGAGTTCATTGTTGTTGAAGTGCATGAACCGCAAAATCTGCTCGTATCGTGCCCTGGCCATGGAAGCAGAGAACACGGGCATATGGTGAATTGGGTCAGTGGACCAATATGACCGCAACTCACTCTTTTTGGTTATGCCCATGAGGAGGGAAAGGCCCAGAAAGATCTTAAATTCGGAAACCGTAATTGGTTTCCAATCTCTGGCAAGGGAGGACTGGGGAATAGTGACGATGTGTTGACCAGTGTAGAAATTGCTTTGGTCCACAATAGATCTATAGAGATCTTCGGTGAAAAACAGCAAATAAAAATCAAGTGACGTAAAATCAACTGTTTCCACATGAATGCCGGGTTGGCCAGTGAATGGGGGAAGTATGGGTGCTGCAGAAGTGGTGGGTTCCCAATTAGGATTGGCGAATGTAGCAGGAAGGGCACTATGGGCACGACGGGCCTGTGTTCGTCTTCTTGGTGGCAGCGGGACACTTCTTGTGCTTGCCACCTCGCCAGCTTGAACTGTACTTATGGGACTCGCCCCATCACCAAGTGTTACTGCAGTGCTGGATGTACAACCAGGGTGTACTAGGCTGCTGGTGCTTGCCAGTTCACCAGAAGGAATAGCAGCACTAGTACTTCTCTGCTCCATACGAGAGCCCTGCGGTTCTTGCACCTCAACAGCAGAAGAAGAAGATTGGGGTCTGATATGCCTGACCTTGGCAGGGACCACATCTCCATCATCAGAGCTATCTGTCATGGAGCCGCTGATGTCTACAGGTTCGTATTCTGAGCCTGAATCTGACAGATGAGGGACTTCCTCTTCACTATCTGTCATGCTCAGAAACATGTAGGCCTCTTCACTAGTGTACCTTCGATTTGCCATTTTGGGCTCTAAATTTAGTGGTACACTAGTGAGACTCACAGGCAAAAAAGCTCCTGACAGTTAGCGACTGTATCAAAATGCTACCAAAAAACTGTTAGCAATCGCAGGGATCAGGCCTGACTCTGCAAACGCTGCAGTTATGTGTGTTTAGTGTTTTGTAAGTGACAGTGATCGATCGATACTGCACTTGGGTGGGCTGGGTGGAGGGGCAAAACGTAGCAGGTATCTGGGCTGTTCCCGCTAACACTGCGTTTTTGGGAACCTTAAACTGCTGGGAACGCTAGTATAGATCTGATCGGATCAGATATTTATCCATTCAGATACTATACCACTAAGGGAGGTGTATGCTGCGTGCGTGGGTGTTAGTGGTACTGACACTAACCTGACGCTGCTTGGGGCGATGCAGACTCTACCTGACCCTAAAACCTAACTTATATCACCCGCCGAGGGATTAGGGGGTTAAACCTTTATTAGGTAATAAACGGTGGGTGCCCTGTCGCTATAAAAAATAAACTAACTAACCAGCGTCACCCGTAACAGTTATACAGTGATCACTGGTGAAAGGGTTAACTAGGGGGCAATCAGGGGGTTAAAACCTTTACTAGGTAGTATATGAGGGTCCCTGATGCTATAAAACGCTTACAGCGAACCTAAATACTTACCTCCCTAACTAGCGTCACCTGTGACACTAATACAGCGATCAGAAAAACTATCGCTTAGTGACACTGGTGACGGGGGTGATCAAGGGGTTAAGATCAAGGGGTTAAAACTTTTTTAGGGGGGGTTAGGGGGGTACCCTAGACCTAAAGGGGCCTAACACTAACTGCCCTACCACTTATAACTGTCACAAAATGACACCAATGCAATAATCAGAAAAAAAAACTGCTATTGGTGTCACTGTGACAGGTGGTATAGAGGGGTGATTGGGGGGACATCGGGGGGTGATCGGGGGTGAAAAGTGTGCCTAGAGTGTTCTACTATAAATGTTGTGTTGTGTTGGTGCAGACTTACTTGATGTCTTCTCTCCTTGGAAACCGGAACGAAAAAGCTTCAAGAGGAGTGATGATCACTTCCTCTGCTGCTGTTTACATTACAGCAGCAGAGGAAGTACTCCATTCGCCAGGAGCGATCGTGAGGGGGTGGCCGTGAATCAGTGGCCTCCCCCTCACCTCAGATCGCTCCTCACGGTAATCCGACCGCCACAGGCACCGGTCGATCGGACCCCCCGCCCGTGGGCAGGTAGGGACGTACAGGTAAGCTCTTATGCCTGCCCGTGCCATTGTGCCGACGTACATCGGCGTGCGGCGGTCGGCAACTGGTTGATAGGGATGACCAGATCACCCCCAGTTCGGTTCTCATTAGAACTTGCGAACAGGCAAAAAATTTGTACCAACACGTGAACACCATTAAAGTCTATGGGACTCGAACATGAAAATCAAAAGTGCTCATTTTAAAGGCTCACATGCAAGTTATTGCCATAAAAAGTGTTTGGGGACCCGGGTACTGCCCCAGGGGACATGTATCAATGCAATCAATGCAAAAAAAGTTTTAAAAACGTCTGTTTTTTCGGGAGCAGTGATTTTAATAATGCTTAAAGTGAAACAATAAAAATTAACTATTCCTTTAAATATTGTGCCTGGGGTGTCTTTAGTATGGCTGTAAAGTAGCGCATTGTTCCCGTGTTTAGAACAATACCACAGCAAAATAAAATTTCTAAAGGAAAAAATATAATTCAAACTACTCGCGGCTGTAATGTATTGTCGGGTCACGGTAATATAGATAAAAATATTGAAAAAAATAGCATGGGTTCCCCCCCCAGTCCATTACCAGGCCCTTTAGGTCTGGTATGGGTATTAAGGGGAACCCTGCACCAAAATAAAAAAATGGCGTAGGGGTCCCCCCAAAATCCATACCAGACCCTTATCCATGCATGCAACCTGGCAGGCCACAGGAAAAGGGGGGATGAGAGAGCGCCCCCCTCCTGAACCGTACCAGGTCACATGCCCTCAACATGGAGAGGATACTTTGGGGTCCCCCCCAAAACACCTCGTCCCCATGTTGATGGGGACAAGGGCCTCATCCCCGCAACCCTTGCACGGTGATTGTGAGGGTCTGTGGGCAGAGGGCTTATCGGAATCTGGAAGCCCCCTTTAACAAGGGGACCCCCAGATCCCACCCCCAATGTGAATGGGTATCGGGTACATTGTACCCCTACACATTCACAAAAAAAGTGTCAAAATGGTAAAAATGACAGTAGGCAATTTGGGACAAGTCCTTTATTAAAAAATAAAAAAATAAAAACTGTCCCGCAATGTCCATTCATCTTCGATCACAGCGTCCGACAACCCGATAAAAAAAAAAAACAGGAAAAAACGTTGCCTCCATGGGAGGCTCCCACTGACTGAAGCCTCTTCGCGATGACAGCTGTTATATAGCTGAGGGTGGGGCCACCCAGTGATGTAAATGGGTGACCCCGCCCCCCTCTGACATTACGTGATGTTTTTTCTGTTTTTTTTTATTGGGTCGTCGGACGCTGTAATCGAAGATGAATGGACATCGCTGGACAGTTTTTTAATTTTTTTAATAAAGGACTTGTTCCAAATTGTCTACTGTCATTTTTAAAATGTTGACTTTTTTTGGTGAATGGGTACGGGTACAATGTACCTGATATATCTGCTGGCTATATAGTAAAACCAGATCTGAGGGACACCCAGACCACCTCTTTTGGAGGAGTGGTACAAAACTTCTTTTGCAAATCTCAGGGGTCTGTCACACCAAATAAATCTATTGAAAAGGGCCTGGATGTTGTGCAGGTAAGTTTTAGAGAGTCTTATTGGAAGGGATCTAAATAGGTAGAGTAGTTTGGGGAGGATTGTCATTTTAAGGGCGGTAACTCTACCTAGAAATGAAATATGCAAATGGGACCATAGTTTAAGAATTCCTTTCAGTTTAGATATCATCGGGGGGTAATTAACATCAAAAAGTTTGCAGAAATCTCAGGTCAAGTTAATACCCAAGTATGAGAGGTGAGATTCAGCCCATGTGAAGGAATATGATTGTTTAAGTCGGTGTAATTCCTCAGGTGAAAAACCCACAGGAAGGGCTACCGATTTTGCCATATTGATCGATAGACCAGAAATCCCTGCAAACTTCGATAAGGTCTGCAGCAGATTCGGTAGAGAGATTAAGGGATTGGTGAGCAACATCAGTACGTCATCAGCATACATACCGAATTTGTATACAGAGGGACCTTTAGAGTACCCAGAGATGTCTGAATTCTGAAGTATTGCAATGGCAAGGTGTTCAAGTGCTAAAGCGAAGATTAAAGGGGAGAGAGGGCACCCCTGTCTGGTGCCTTTGCCCAGGCTGAAAAACCCTGAGCAAAAGCCTGGGAGTTTGATCCTCGTTTTAGGGTTCCGATAAGGGGGCTGGAAGGCTTGTAGAAATTCACCTCAGAAACCCATAAGTTGTAGGAGAGTGGAGACATAATCCCAAGAGACACTATCAAATGCCTTTTGTATATCTAGAATTTCCAAGAGAACAAATTGGCATCCTGAATTATGTTAGTGGCTAAGTGTATGTTATCTGTGATGAGTCTGTGGGGAATGAAACCTGATTGGTAGGGAGATATAAGGGAAGGGATTATACCTGCTAATCTGTCCGCTAGGACTCTGCTGAATATTTTTAAATCATTGTTTATGACAGATATGGGTCTGTAATTTTGGGGAAGTGCGTGGTTTTTATTCGGTTTCGGTACCAAGGACATATTTGCCAATAACATCTCTTCAGGGAAACTACCTCCTTGTAACACCCAGTTGAAAAGCTGAACCAATCGTGTAGACAGGGGGGCAGAATATTTCTTATAATTTATAGAAGAGAATCCATCCAGGCCCGGATTAGATCCCAATTTTAAAGCTTTTATCACATTCAGGACCTCCAATTTTGTAATAGGTGCGTTAAGCATCTCCAATTGTGCAGGGGTGAGAATCGGTATGGGGATTGTTTGAAACCAAGCCTCATCATCCTGTGAGGGTTTCGATTGAGATGGTGCCAACAAGGTCGAATAAAATTGCTCAAATATTTTGAGGACCTCTTGCGGGTGAGAAGTAATAGGGCCAGGGGGAGTCGCTAATTTAGATAAGTGAAGAGGACGGGTAGATTGATTCAACTTTCAAGCAAATAAGGTTGAAGAGGAGCCATCGTGGAGTAAAAATTTAGCTTTAGACCATCGAAGAGCTTTTTCTATATTTTTTGATAGGATGGAGTCTAATTCTAGGCGCTTTTGCTCAATAGAAAGCCTAGTGGATTCTAAGTGTAGTGAGTCTGTGTTCTTATAAAGACTATCCAGCTCCTTTGTGAGGACTAAGATTTTATGTCTGTCATTCTTGTTATGGACCGAGGCTATCCTAATAAGCTTGCCTCGTAATACCGCCTTATGGGCAATCCAAACCGTAGGAAGGGGAGTTTCTGGTAAGGCATTAATGTTAAAATATTCATCAATAGTTTGTGCTATCTCAGTTTCTACTGCTAAATCCGAGAGGAGTGCTTCATTTAGTCTCCATGAGTGGGTGGTGGGAGCTAATCTGGTAAATTCAGTAGTAAAGGCAGTTATGTGATGGTCCGAGCAAGCACAAGGATGAATGGTCACCTTAGTGGAGTTAGCTAGAATAATGGGGGTGGTATCAATATAATCCAATCTAGCATAACTATTATGGGGGTGGGAGTAAAAGGTATACTCCTTAGCTCCCATGTTATGCGTTCTTCAAGTATCCACCAGTTGATGCTCCAGCAGACCATTGGGGAGGGATCTAGGAAAGGATTTAGAGGTAGGCGCCATAGTAGATCTGTCTAAGGTGGAATTAGCCACCATATTAAAATCCCCTCCTACGATCATATGAGTTGATTGGTAAAAAGATAGGCGGTCAAAGAAGGACTTAAAGAAAGAAGCTGGGGAGTCATTAGGAGCGTAAATACTAGCGATTGTCAGTTCTCTATTGTGAATAAGACCCTTAATAATGACATATCTACTGTCCTTATCTTTATACACTTGTTTCACTTCCATAGGAAAGGAAGAGTGCAAGAGTATGGCGGCGCCCCTGCTCTTCGACTGGTGCAGAGAATAGAAGGCTTGGGGGAAGTTTCTGTGGAAAAATTTGGGATGTGAGGATTGGGTAAAATGAGTCTCCTGTAACAGGAGAATCTTTGCACCTAGTTGCTTATAAAAGACAAAGGCCTTGCGTCTCTTGATGGGGGAGTTAAAACCCTTCACATTATGTGATAGGCAATTAATCACCATGGGGAGTGTTGCACAGTTCTATAAGCTGAGTAGTGCTCAGAAATGGGGTGCTGGGGGGCACAACACATTCCTTCTTATCCCAATGAGGGGAGCCACCACACTCTCGCACAGGAAATCGAAAAGGATCAACATATTCAGATTGCAGACCATGCTAAATGAGTAAAATACAGATTTATCAAAAGGGCACTTCTGAAAAAGGTTATTATGCAAACAATAAACAAGCTGACCTAAGCATTCAAAAAAAAGAGAAAAAAGGAAAATTCTGTTAACCATGTGGAAGTCATCATAACCTAAAACTGGATCAGGTAAAAGAAATGGACCTGATAGAAAAAAACAAAACAAACGAGACTACTAGGACTCGCACCCAGCCGATCCGCAGCTCCGCTCTATGAAGAGCGGGAAAGGGCTTGCTGACAGTAAGGGAAAAAATTGAATAATTGAGAAGAAATTAAAAAAAGGAAAGTCAAAATCTGCGAGGCTACGGCTGGGTGGGGTGAACATGCCGCCACTCCAAGGGACCAACGTCCGGGCGAACTGGTTGTGGCTTGAAGTGAAGACTGCTGCGAATCTAGCTAGAAGCGTAGAAGCCAAGTTGATCAGCGAAAATGTTCCTCATTTCTGTCACTGATGTCGTAACGGATCCTTCTTCTATCTCTCCTAGTTGGTGGAGTGTGCCAAATTGGTGAAGGTCTGGGAGTAGACGGTGGACAGCGAACAGCTTCGGCATCAAGAAGGCCTAACTTCACAAGGATCTCCTGGCCTTCTGGGAGTGATGTAGCCGAGTATGTGGTTCCATTGTGGGGAATCACCAGTTTAAAGGGGAAACCCCAGCTATAACGAATGTGGGCAGATTGAAGAGCTGTAGTAACCTCTCTCATTCTCCGTCTCCTATCCAGGGTAGCAGGGGAGATGTCTGGGTAAATTTGGATGGTATGCTTATCCAGCATGATGCGTTGTTTATTTTGCGCGACCCTCAGAATCTCTTCCTTAGTTAGAAAATCCTTCATACACAGGACTACATCCCTAGGGGGTTTGTCATCCGGTGGTTTTGGTCTGAGGGCTCTGTGTATACGGTCACATTTGAAGGCCGCCGAATCAAAGTCCGGAAGAAGGGATTTGAATAAACGGATCACAGTGGGTATAAGAGTTGTCTCTGATTCTGGGATTCCTCATAGTCGCAGATTATTGCGCCTGTTTCTCTTGTCGAGGTCTTCGATTTGAGTTTGAATCAGGGAAAAAGCCGAGGCTAGCGATTTATGCTCCCTGGTGAGATCATTGTATGCCAGAGCTAGCTCGTCGTGTTTCATTTCCAGCCTCCCAGTCCTCGCGCCCAAGGCTGCAATTTCCTGGGAAAGCGTATGAGAGGTTTTGTGAAGCTCTGTCTGGAACTTAGTGGCCAGCCTAGTATACATGGCCTCTAAGCTGTTCTCCAGGTCCGTTTTAGTAAGAGAAGCTGTGTACTCACGGTTAGAGTCCAGTACAGAGGCCTGATCCGGCAGAGACTGTGGCGGTGAAGCAGGGGAAGGAGGGCTGCTTCTCCTTGCGGCGCCATTTTGGGACATGCTGCCGAGTTCCCATGTGCGGAGGAGATAGTGTGTCAGGGTGTGTTGAACCAATCCTCTGGATTTCTTCTTTTTCACAGGCATGCACCACGTCTGTGTGGCTCGAGGGGTGATAAAATCACTGTTTAGGCAAGTGCGTATGACCCTCTAGAAGCCGTTATAGTCCTGGGCGAGACGGCACTACAGCATCAGACGTCCATCACGCTCGGCACCGCGCATGCGCCCCCTCTATTTTTTTTTTAACATGGTATACCACAAAACACAAATGGTTAGCATTTGTGCACTACAGTGCAATTGCATTGCAGTGTGCTGCCTAGGTGCATTGGGGTACCTTTCAAATGAGTTGCACCAAACATGGTTGCTTTAATTTGTATGCGTTGTGGTGATGAGCATTTTATGGCAATTTTCTGCAACACAATAGTGTAGATAGGTACTTACAGTAAAGAACCCTTTCCATATGCAGAAGTCAAACTTCTCTTGTCCTTAAATGTGAACACTAAATTACTATATGAACAATTTACGTATTTATCCACCTTCAATTGCCTCTTTTTCTTTTTTTATGAACTGGTGCTAAAAACATAGCTGTATATTCTAGATGAGATATTATGAATGCCTTGTTTAGGCAAAAAAGTATGCCACTATCTTGCTTCTTTTAAGACAAGAATGTTTGTTGCCTGTTCCAGATGCTATCAATTCACAATGTTTGCTTCACTAAGGTGGACCTTCAACCCCCGATCAACTAAGGCTCTGTGCACTACCGCTACCCTCTGCAATCTAAATTGGCTTTTTTTTTGGCTCTTTATTTTCTATAACTTTTGTCACAGCCCAACTTACATTCCATCTTTCTCACCTATGTGTGACTGAATGATGTGTCCCCCCTGTTTCCACATCACATATCCCAGGAGGTTGCAGGAGTAGGGACTCATAGCAGGCTGTAGGTGAAGCTGCAGACATCATAATCTGAACCCAGATGAGGCAGCTGGTTTCCAATACCCGAAGAGGTCTAAGATGGCAACACAGGACCTGGGCTGCTTTACCTGATCAGCAGATTGTAACAGGACAACGCTGGATCCACTGGTCAGGTGAGTGTCTGAATCGAGCATAATGCTGCGTAAACACGGGGCTACAAAAAAAAAAAATTCTGAAGAGCGGCTGAAGTTCCTCATTAATTCTGTGATCTAACAGGACATCCATATCCTTCTCCACTGATTCCCCCAGTCTTATCTTATTAGCTTGTATGATGCATACATGTTTCATCCATGTGCATAAACCGAAAATAATCAACATAGCATTTCATTAAGAAAATATTTATATACCGTATATTTTATACACAGCTAGCATAAATAACTGAATCAGCCTTGCAGTGGCAGCTGGTACTCCATCTTTTTTGGGGGGGGGGGCAGCAAACAAACCACCTGACCCCCCTCAGTGGGTGGTTCTCACGCAGTTGGGTTCTGGCTTGTGTGTTTGCGGCAAAGCAGAGCAGAGCGATTGCTCTGATGAGGACGGCCATCTCCCAGATCTCCCTGTACATCGTCCCTGCTACCAGGCAATACGGTCGCTTCTCCTCCTGGCCAATCAGGTTAAGACCCGCTTCTTGATTGGTCGGGAGGTGAAGCAGGAAGGCAATAGCGAGTATTAATTCACTATTGTCACACAACGAGGTGGGCTCAGGGCGCAGTGCTCTGCACCCCAAGCCCACCCTTTTTTAAGCCTCAGGCTCTAATCATGTGCTTAAAAAAAACCCCCATTGAAATCAGTGCGTCCGGTGCCCTGCATATAGATTAGAGATTAGGGGCCAGGCGCATGCATTAGGGGGGCAGCGCACCTGCACCCCTAATGGAGCAGCCCCCACTGCAGCCTTGTGTCAGAACCATGGAAGCATTCAAACTAGGAGAGGGTAGAGCAGCACTAGAGCTAATAAGGCTCTACTGCATGCACATGTGCTAACAGGGAGCATGCTGACAGGAGGAAGGATCAAAGTAAGCATGGTTTATCAATGTGTTGCAGTTTCCCTGACCAAACAAAAACAAGGGACATCATTATGTTCCTTAAAGGGTGGCTCAAACATTTTTCATTTTGGAGTGGAGAAGAATTACAGTTTTCACTGTTGTCCAAGATTTTGTTGTATTCTGTTCCAGTGTTGGTTGGCCTTCCAATTTTCCTGTAACAGAAAAAGTGGTGTCACCCTCCTAGTTGTGGTGTTACAAATAACAAAATAATGGCAGATAAGACATTTCACATGTGAACTTCAACTGTGCATTTAGCTGTGTGTCTGTGGTTCATCTTTAATATTGATAATTTGGATGTTTATTTGTTGCTGGATGATGTTTCAGCAAGCCTTTGAACCAGTTGTAGCAAGGACTGCGACAGCCATGGTACTTGAGTAAACGCTGCTGTAAAAACTGGTTTACCTCTACATTATTGGGTACCCATATACAGGCAAAAAAAAAAATAAAACAGATCTACTGGTTATTGTATAAATTACCACACTGTCAAAAAAGTTGGTTGCATTTATTTGTGTAATAGACAAATTTCTTGAGAACCTCTTTGTGTTAGCAGTATAACAACTTGCTGATTTGACAAGATCTACAGGCAGTTCAACTCCCCAAGACTTATGCCCTGTACACATGACCGGTTTTCCCATCGGAATAAACTCTGAAGGTTTTTCCGACGGAGTTCCAACGGAAATCCGCTCAAGCTGTCTTGAATACACACGATCACACCAAATTCCGACCGTCCAGAACGAGGTGACGTACAACATGTACAACGGGACTAGAAAACGGAAGTTTAATAGCCAGTAGCCAATAGCTTCCGTCTCGTACTTGCTTCAGAGCATGCGTCGTTTTTGGTACATCGGAACAGCATACAGACGAGTGTTTTTTCCGATAGGAATTGGTTCTGTCGGAAAAATTTAGAACATGTTCTCTTTCTAGGTCCGTCAGAATTTTCGAAGTACAAAATGTCCGATGGGGCATACACATGATTGGAATATATGATGTAAAGTACATGGCATTAGAAGTAGAATCAAATGGGATTCATTCCAGTGTGATCCATACAAAGAATGTTTTTCTGACTTTTCTTGTAAGATTAAGAAAACTTCTCCCCAAAACTTCCTTACTTGACATGGACAGGAACAACACTAAGCCAGCAGCAGGGTGGGATTTGGATGAGCAAAAGGGATGGGCATACTATACTAAAACAATAACATGGAACAGGCTGCTGTAGCAGCACAAAAGTCATGACTTTCCTCCCTGATATGGATGATGCTGAACACTATTACAAAACTTAACTCTTTTTTTTCTGCAAAATCTCTGCAGAAAATAATGCAAGCTTATGATTTGGCATCCTGATTGTAAAGAGTCCACTTTGCTGCCCATTTATTGCAAGAATTTTAATGGAATTATATCATACCACCTACAAGCATAGGTAAAAGAAAAAGTTTTCCTAAATACTATATGAAAAAAAGTATATATCGAAAATTCCAGACAGCTCAGCGGATCCAGGCTTTCAGTGTGAGATGAAAGGTCCACTTTAAAGTGTGCTTAGATGCAAATTGGCGTGAAGATTCAAAGGATGTCATTTTGGCTGCTTATTCTTGTTTTACGGTCATTCCCAAGAGTTCCCCGTATTACACTGTTTGTACAGTTAAGCCTCCCTGGACATGAAAGCACAGAATCAATGGACTGTCTAAAAGACAGCTGTTTTATCCTCCATTTTATCAGTTTTTTCTCTTCTGCTGCTTTTCTATAGTAAGGGTGTTGGGCTGCAGTACTAAATAGGAATTGCAAACGGAATATGATTTAACATGATAACACAATTAAACTAATACATACAAAGATATTTTAGAATAATACTTATATAAGCAAAAAATAACTTTTTATTTAATAGTGGCGAATAGAGTAGTTAAGCACTAAATTCTGTTTCCCCTTTG
Source organism: Aquarana catesbeiana (assembly GCF_042186555.1). Taxonomy (NCBI): domain Eukaryota; kingdom Metazoa; phylum Chordata; class Amphibia; order Anura; family Ranidae; genus Aquarana; species Aquarana catesbeiana. The sequence goes on along the minus strand of NC_133326.1, from coordinate 478,452,149 downwards.
AAGAGATGTACCCTCACTTCCTGTTCTGTCTACCACTCATCATCTAGACCAGAATGAGCAGCAATTGCCCTAATGGCAATGAACATAGCAACAAAAGCCTGAAAGCCTGACAGAGTTTCTAACCCTTTTCCAACACTTCAAAATAGTTTTCATTTCTGAAGCCCACATTGAAATTCATTTGCTCTTACCTATTCTTCTTTTTTGACACCTGTGACTAAAACAGGAAGTGACATCAGAAAAAAATAACAGTGTTTTTAAACCTGTCAAATTCCAATTTGAAAACAGAAATTTGGCCTGAGTTTACCTGGCTTTAATCTAAAAAAAAATGGAATATGTGGGCCCCTATTTCTATTTTTGAAAATGATCGTCAGGGCACCAGTAGGATTGTCAAAATTGTCCTTCCAAATATATCTTTCACTGCTCTGAAAAGAATCTGGGGCAATGATGCTGCATACAGGAATTTCTAGGCACCCGAAGGAACTTCTATAAAATAGTTTCCCAGAAGCAATGCAGATTCCTAGGCTGGGACAGAAGGAGAGAAGGATCCCTGCCTCTGTGTGGGAGCAGTAGCCTCCGTGTAGTGGTCAAGTGAGCCACTTAAGCCGCTTTTTTTTCTTTTACTTTATGTTAGTGTGTTTAGCATGGTAAAAACTGCCCTCCGTTGAACACTACTCTTACACCAAGTGAAGCGGGCCTGGTCTACAGCAGGCAAACCCTCCTCCTGCACTGTGCTCCAATCAACAACACTTGCGCTACTTTCCAGTATTATGTATTGATTATTACAGGTACTTAAAGTGATTGTAAAGGATTGTTTTATTTTTTTTAAATAATAGACATATCATACTTACCTCCCCTGTGCAACTCATTTTGCACAGAGTGGCCCCAAAATCCTGTTCTGGGGTCCCCTGGCAGCTCTCGCGGCTCCTCCCCACTTCAGATAACCCCCTAGAAAAAGCAATCTCCCGAGGGGGTTAACTTGCGGGCACGCTCCCGAGTCCAGCATTTGGGTCCATAGACACGAATGCCGGACTCGGCCCCGCCCCCCAGAGCCCACATCATTGGATTTGATTGACAGCAGCGGGAACCAAAGGCTGCACTGCTATCAATCTATCCAATCAAGATCCGGACCCCGTGGAGAGAGCGACAGCGCTTCCTCGCTGAGGAGATGAAGGGTGCTCAGGTAAGTAAATCGAGGGGGTTGGGTGGCCGGTGACTGCCAGGTGTTTTTTCACCTTAATGCATAGGATACAGTAAGGTGAAAAAACATGAGGGTTTAAAACCCCTTTAAATAGGGCCATCAATTTACAAAGTACTTTACATACAGTATATTGTACATTTACATCAGTCCCTGCCCTTACGGAGCTTACAATCTATGATTGCAAACTCACATTCATTCATACACAGTCCAATTTAAACAGGATCCAATGAACCTATCATCATGCCTTAGGAGTGTCAAATAAAGTCCACACAGGCACAGGGAGAACATGCAAACTCCAGGCAGGTAGTGTTGTGGTTGGGAGTCAAACCCGTGACCACTGTGCTGCATATATTCTTATGCATTTGACTGCATAACAAGTTAAAAACATGAGACTTCAGTTGAGATGTAAACTTACTTCATCAATTTACACAAGAAGACCATGGTGCCACAAAGCAGAAGATAACTTTACCCCTCAAGCCAGCCACAGAGAAACATCTTTTTGAAACATCTTCATCAGGTTCACATTAGCCAATTTTCTGTAAAGTGTTCTGTGGTGGAGCACTTTTCAGAGTGCAGCTAAAGTGATCAGAAAGTGATCCTGCAATTTACAAAGGGACTAAAATGCTGCACGAGCCAATCGTTAACTTACATAGGTAGTCTTATTGAAATAAAGACTATATACTACAATCCTTTATACACAATCCTATACCCACAGTTGATCCAGAGGAAGGCAAAAACCTCAGCAAAGCATGATACAATTTGCTCCAGCAGGGGATAATGTTCCTTCCTGATGCCCCGAGAGGATATTCCCTGGACCAACTTTACCTATAAATGTTAGTTTTCAGTTATATTATATTTAATAGTTAGTCTGGTTGAAAAAAAAAGTCCATCCAGTTAAACCAATAAAAGGTAATAAAAAAACAAAAAACAATCCTATCTACACAATCCTATACACACAGTTGATCTAGAGGAAGGCAAAAAAAAACCCAGCAATACATGATCCAATTTGCTCCAGCAGGGAAAAAAATCCTTCCTGATCCCTCAAGAGGCAATCGGATATTCCCTGGATCAACTTTGTCTATAAATATTAGTATCCAGTTATATTATGTACATTTAGGAAAGAATCCAGGCCTTTTTTAAAACAATCTGTTGAGCTGGACAGAACCAGCTCTTGAGTGTGTCTAGTCCACATTTTCACAGCCCTTACTGTGAATAAACCTTTCCTTATTTGGAGATTAAATCTTTTTTCCATCAGACGTAAAGAGTGCCCTCTGCGATGACCTTAAAGTGAATAACGTAACACCAAGTTCACTATATGGACCACTTATGTATTTATACATGTTGATCGTATCCACTCTTAGAGCCCTTTCACACTAACAGCGCGGCCGCATTAGTGGTAAAGCGCCGCTACTTTTAGTGGCGATTTACTGTCTTTTTAGCCACTAGCGGGCGCTTTCAACCCCCGCTAGCGGCTGAAGAAATGGTTAAATGCGCCTGAATAGCACCGCTGCCAAAGCGAATTTCAGGCGTTTCGGCAGTGGTGCCCATTCGTTTCAATGGGCAGGGGTGGTGGAGGAGCAGTGTATACATCTCTCCTAAACCGCTCCAAAGATGCTGCTTGCAGGACTTTTTCCAACGTCCTGCAAGCGCACTGCTCCAGTGTTAAAGCAGTCGGGCTTTTACACTGGGGCTGCAGGGGAGGCATTTTTTCAGGCACTTTACAGGCACTATTTTCAGCTCTTTAGCTCCTGAAAAACACCTCCAGTGTGAAAGGGGTCTTAAGCTCCTCTTGTCAAGAGAGAATAAATTCATACACATATGCACACTGAAATATTTTGTTTCGGACTTTCGGTTTCGTTCGAAAAATACATTTATTTAGTTACTCCCAAAATTTGTTTTTTATTTATTTTGTTTCCTTAAAAAATGCATTTGAACAAAAATCCGAATTAATTAAGGTTGAATCTGTCAATTGAAGGCTTATGGTGTGTGTCGAATGTTTGTGTGTTGAAAGATTTGATGTGGCAGCTAAACTATACAAAGCTGAAATTGTACGTTTCCAGTCGAATGCTCCGCCCACAATTTATAGAAGAATTCTAATGTTGTTTGACTAGTAATATTTATAATTATTAATTATTATTACTAGTCAAACAACATTGGAATTTTTCTACAGCCTATGGGCGGAGCATTTGACCGTAAATGTCCACTCACGTCGATCGTATGTATTTAGCTGCTTTCGTCGAATCTTCATGTCAAACGGTATTATACATATTTTTGATCGTATCTAATGATACAATACTTGTTTTTTTCTGTTATGTCAAACGGTCTACCCCAACAGCCAATGGAATTGTGCTGTATCAAAATTCAACCGTATAACTTCCATCCTGTTCGCTCTGCGCTCCTAACGGTTCTGGTTCACACTTGCAGTGGCAGCATCCAGCGGTGGCTCCAGGCAGTTTGACCCTATGGAGGGGGGTCCTCTTTGGTTACAATCAGCCAATAACATTCATCATCATGATCATTTTGCTTCCCCCACCCATTCCAGCAGCGACCACTAACAGCTCTTTTATTATTGTCTCTATAATGTCAAATCTTTTCTCTCTATGTCGAATAATCTTGGACTAATAGAGTTAGGTTAGGCACATTTGACTGCAGGTTCGATAGACACAGATCGCTATTGTCACTGTCATGTTGAATCTTCTATCTATCTATATAATTGGGTGAAAAAACCTGCGCTAGTGAGCAAGACAGAGTGAATAAAAATGCTTAAATTCGCAAAGTGCAGCTGCAACAAAATACTTCAAATATCCATAAAGTAAAAAAACATATAAACTAAAATTGTGCGCTAGCATGAATATAACATATAATGTGTTTCTACGATTGAGAAACTCCTTGGGGTAATACCCAGAGCTATAGCATGATTAAATCCCAGTGCAGAGAGATAACAAAACAAAAAGATTATAAAACATATCATATCTCAATAAAAAATTAGTAGAAAAAAAGTAAAGTTCTAAGCATGCGATTGGACCCCCAATCGCTAGAAAGACACCACGTTCGGTCCATGAAAGACAAGTTGGTAAAAAACAAAGTATGTGAAGAGGAAAAGCCGTTCCTTTGGTGAGTCACATCAGGGTAGAAAAGTGAGAGATGCAGAAAAAACACTTCCAAGCCATGTTTCATCATACGTGACGTCTTCTACGGGGCACGTATTTTAAGTAATAAATTCCCTATTATTACTACTACACCATTGGAGTTTTCCCCTTTTTTTCTCTTATTCACGGATCCTCTGAATCATGAGCCTCCCCCCTGATGCTGCAGCAGTAAGATCAGCTTAAAGTTGGTGGTGCTCGTAAACAAGACCCGGATATCGATATCCATCTGTCCCTGCAGAGGGTTATATCTGCAAGCTCGTATGACCTCGCCATAGAGGAGGTCCAACAAGTGGGGTAAGGGTTCATCCATTACTCCTCTCCCGCAACAATCGGTGGCTTGGAAGTGTTTTTTCTGCATCTCTCACTTTTCTACCCTGATGTGACTCACCAAAGGAACGGCTTTTCCTCTTCACATACTTTGTTTTTTACCAACTTGTCTTTCATGGACTGAACGTGGTGTCTTTCTAGCGATTGGGGGTCCAATCGCATGCTTAGAACTTTACTTTTTTTCTACCAATTTTTTATTCAGATATGATATGTTTTATAATCTTTTTGTTTTGTTATCTTTCTGCACTGGGATTTAAACATGCTATAGCTCTGGGTATTACCCCAAGGAGCTTCTCAATCGTAGAAACACATTATATGTTATATTCATGCTAGCGCACAATTTTAGTTTATATATCTATCTATATCAAACTGTCGTCTTTGAACTATAGGACTGCTTTCTGTGAACTGGCGCCCAAAACTGAACTGCATATTCCAGATGAGGTTTTACCAATGATTTTTCCGGGGGTAAAATGATATCTCTCTCGCTGGAGTCTATACCTCTCCTAATACAAGAAAGGATTTTACTAACTTTGGAGACCACAGCTTGGCTTTGCGTGCCTTTATTAAGCTTCTGATCTACCAGAACATCCAGATCCTTCTCCACCATTGATTTCCCCAGTTGTACTCCCCCTAATATGTATGATGCACGCATATTCTTAGCCCCCAAATGCGTAACTTTACATTTATCAACATTAAACCTCATTGCCCACATAGTTGCCCAATTAAACAGTGCATTGAGGTAGGCTTGTAAGTTGGAGATGTCCTGTCAGGATGTTATTCCACTGCATAGCTTGGTACCATCTGCAAAAACTGAACGATTGCTATGAGCCCCATTTAGTTGAATGCCCAGGTTTGATAGGCATTGCCATCTGTGAACTCAACATGTCTCTTTAATATTGCTTTTGTGTCGCAGCCACAGCATGTGAACAGCCCCCTCCGGCTGTACTGTGGACTTCAGATGGGCAGTGGGGAGAGAGGTAAATCCGCAATTCAATAGCCTGTTTTCACCGCCCAAGTTAAAGAGGCCTAAGGAAGTCCAATGTAAAAAAAAAAAAGTACAAATAAGATAGCTGCAAAAAAGGTTGAGATGTATATTTATTGTTTATTTGGGAATACATTTCAGAACACCAATTTTAAAGTTTTTTCCCACCGATGTGCATGTAAAAGAATTCAGAACATTATTTCGCTAGTCTATAATTAATTTTTTTGTTCAGATATGCAGAGCAAAACTTGGAAACCTCTATCTGTTCTACCACTTTGCATTTGCCAGTCCCATTTGTATATTCCACCTTATGTCTTCCAGTAGATGCTGACACATTTTGCCTTTGTTACGTACTACAGAGAGTAATTAGCTCATTCTGGTCTGTATGACTGTGTTCTTATTTCGTATTCTCAGGAACCTGACAATAGTAGACAAATCAACATCATTTAGATTTTTAGCTGCATTTTTAATATTGCACACATCATAAAAATACATTTAGCACTGCCTGGTGTGACCTAGAATGCACTTCATCAAACCTTGCTAAGAGTATGCAAATTGGTGTGGAAAAAAAAACACCCAAAACATCACAAATATTTCCAAATGTGTTTAGGGGAGAAAAAAAGTTGTTACTTTTTTGTGTATGCATGCTTTATTACTTTTCTTCTGAGACATTACATCCAGAGTTATGAATCAAATTAGAGACAGCAATTATCACTAATATCATTCTAGTAACAGTGTCTTTCTCGCCCTTATCTAATGGATAAAAGAACAAAAATATGACAATAATGTAGCATTGTGCCTGCTTAATTGCTGATACCGGAGACCTGTTTGCTGCATATTTTCACTTCACTTGATGATGAATAATGTATTTGTGATGGAGTCTAGAAAGCAAGTGTTTATTGTGTTGTCTCTTGGGCTTCACAGAAGCTCAGGATTATTTTTCCTCATTGTATAACAACATAATGTAATATTTTTTTTACAAAGTAGCAAACAATGTATGCAATGATGTTGTATTCATTCGGATTACATAAACTTAAAAGGAACCTGTCAAGATACATTGGTTCCATGCCATGGATATAGGGATACTTCCAGCATGCTCTCAAGCTACAGCATTGCTCAGACTTAGGACATATTTGTCACTCTCTCTAGCAAAATCAGCAGGACGGAGATGTCATTCGGATGGGTCATTCCAGCTAGCCATTAGGCTTATAGAGTTTAGGGCTTGGTTTCTATGGAAGCAGTCACCACACACACTCATCCAGGAGTGTGTAGGCTTCATGGGATCCCTGTGAAAAGTCGCCAGGAATATTTGTAGTAGGATGACATGTTTTCCATTAGGGCTGTTCTGGGTCATTGTGGGATGTAGCTAACTTCCTTATGCTGTTAATATCTATCAATAGGGTTTCTATTGGCTATGATTGAAACCCTACATTTTCTGACATTCCACCCTTGTTTTTTTAGGCTAGTTAGTTCCCAAACATTTGCTGCCATGGAGTCTATTAGGAAAGCGGAATATTTACTATAAAAACTTACCGTAAATGTCCTTTCCTGATGGACTCCATGACAGCAGGAGTTCCCTCCCAGAGTCATGAGTAGGCTAGTTACAGAACATGGCCTCTGGCTCACACTGAAAATTTATGGGAGTGAGGTCCTATAGGGTAGGAGCGAGGGCAGGTCTACCCAAACGTATGCTGCCATGGAGTCCATCAGGAAAGGAAAATTACAGGTTTTTACAAATTAAGTATATGATAGTACATTTTCCCCTTTTTTTCAAAATTTTTGGCCTTTCTTCATTTGTTTAGTTAAAAATAGAAAAAAAAAAAACAGTAGGGACTAAATACCACCAATAGAAACCTCTATTTGTCTCCAAAAAATGATAAAAATGTCATATGGGTACAGTGTTGCATGACTGTGAAATTGATATTCAAAGTGCGGCAGCGCTGAAAGCTGAAAATTGGCCTGCGCAGGGAGGGGGTGATAGTGCCCAGCATTGAAGTGGTTAAAGTGTATGCATAACCAAATGTTTTTTCTTTTAATTTTGGATGAAGATAAAGTACAAAAGGATTAAAAACTCTGCCACTTTTTTTTTTTTGGTCAGTACATCATTGGGAAAAAAATATTTTCTTTTTGTCCCAAAAATGCAACAAGAAAATAGAGGGAGTCTTCTAAGGTGAGGGGAATTCCCCTCAAAGACAGTTGTCCCTAGAACAGACGTCTCCATTAAAATATTTCCCCTTAACTCGTGTTCTGGGGAATCTAAAATGTTGGATCTCCCCTAACATTCGTTGTCAGTGGCAATGGTCGCCAGTACAAATAATTGTGAATCTCCTCAATGAGATTACAGAGGGTCCAACCATTTCCTACTCCTAAAGTTTTTTCCTAAAGATACATGCAAGTGCAAAATTTCTTCCTCCGGGTCCACTGTTTCAATTTTAAAGAGAACCTGTGCTTTGCCCAACATGATCACATGATCAGGCAGGCTCTTTATTGCAAAAGAGGCAGGCAATGTCTCTTCTGCAATAAAAAAAACCTACCCGCCTACTTGCTTGCGCAGCTCAGCTTACATCGCTGGCACAGTCCCCACATGCCTGAGTGATTGATTCCTGTGCCGGCAAATGAAGACGGCTGAAGACTGACACCCAGAAGAAAATTCTGACACCAGAGAGGGCTGAGGACCATTGAAAGAAAGGTAATTTTAGCCCTGCTATAAAAGACTCTCTCCTTTCTTTTCCCATGTACAGTACTTACCCTCTCTGCTATAACTTCATCCTCCAGTTAACTGGGAACATGTGACATTGTCCCTTTCCTTACAATGAGGTGTTTGAGTGCTTGAGTTACCAATTACCAGGATTGAGCAGTGTGATATGGGACATGAAAGTAGTCCTTAGCCCAGATTGATTTGGAACAGTGAATAAAGCAGCGAGAGGCTAAAGAGAAGGTAAGTGCAGCATACTTACCTTCTTTCCAGTTCCCAGGACATTGCTCCTCCCACTCATGGTTAACTGATGCTACACCCACGTTCTGAGCAGTCCCTTTGAGATCAAAATCATTTTCTCCGTGGTCCTGTCCAGATCATGACCAATTCCTGGGTGGTCCCTTCCATAATTATGCAGGGACCACCCACTTTCTGCAGTTATCCCCACAGATACTGTTATTTTTTAAATCAAAGACATAAAAATAAAAAATAAATATGCAATTCAAGTTTGAACCAAGAAGATGCATGGAATCAACCAATATGACCATTTAATGTGAGAGCAACTGAAATCTGGTAAGTAGTTTGACTTGATGTTGTGTGTGTTGTTTAATGCTCCTGAAACATATGGATTGATTTACTGGGAATGACACTTTTGGAGATCTAAATTTCATGTTCACTTGTGATTGAAAGGACTTTTATTGAACACAATCAATCACAGAGCTCTTACAATCGAGATTGATCACCTTATACATGAGCGATTAGCACAGATTTTATTCTTGCACAGTGGGGTTGATTTACTAAAGGCAAATAGACTGTGCACTTTGCAAAGTGCAATTGCACTCTGCAAGTGCAGTTGCTCCAGAGCTTAGTAAATGAGGTAAAGCTTCACTTTGCAAAGAATACCCAATCACATGCAAGGGAAATTTAAAAAACTGCATTTTTGCTTGCATATGATTGGATGATGGAACTCAGCAGAGTTTTTGCTCATTTACTAAGCTTTGGAGCAACTGCTCTTACAAAGTGCACAGTCTATTTGCCTTTAGTAAATCAATCCCAGTGTGTCTACATGCACCTTATAATGGGTCATGGATTGTTACCCATACACTACTGTTTTTATATTTTTTACATATATTTTACATCATGAATGTGCATTTTTTTTATTTTATATGTATAGCGCTGTACTTTTTACATTTTTTGTAGTATTATTTTTTTGAGTTACACAGCATACTAAGTAACTCAACCAAGAGTAATGCTGTGATCTTGGGGCACAACCTGGGACACCACATTATCAGGACAGAGGACAGAAATGCAGGACTATCCATCACATCTGGGACAGCTGGCATCAATACAATACAATATAAGCAACTGAGTAATGGGGTATTTAGGTGAAGTTATTGTTTTGCCCTGTAAAAAGCACAGTTTCATGTTTACTTAATACTCCACGACATATTAATTGAATTACTTACTGCCTCTATGTGGGAAGCTGCTATGAACTGATTTGACATTTGGCAACATTCTTGGTGGAAATATCCTAAACAGCTTGTTTACAACCTTCAAAGGGTGACACGAATATTTTTGCTGGCAGAAATAAATATGCCATGAATTTTCAGTAAGACGGTGAAGAGGAAATTAGCCTGATCAGTCAATGATATTCTAATGCCGCGTACACACAATCTGAATTTTCGTCGTAAAAGCCTTGGATGGTTTTTCCGACAGAATTCCGCTCAAGCTTGTCTTGCATACACATGGTCACACCAAATTCCGACCGTCAAGAACGCGGTGACGTACAACACATACGACGGCACTATAAAAGGGAAGTTCAATACCCAATGCACCACCCTTTGGGCTCCTTCTGCTAATCTCATGTTTATCTCGTGTTAGTAGAAGTTTGGTGAGAGACGATTTGCGCTTTTCAGCTTCGTGCTTTTCAGACTGTTACTGATCTTCAGTTTGTGCTTGTGGGTTTGTATCTGGTTTTCAGTGCATGTAGTCAGTTCGTATCTGTTTTTCAGTGCGTTCTTGTCCGCTCATTTCTGATTTTCAGCTCGCTCTTCACAGGCCTTTCTGTTCTGCAGTTCATTCTGACCAGCCGACCGTTTTAAAGCCATGTTGTGGTTAGGTACTCGTAATAGAGTTCGTGCTGTGTGGGGGCTTGGTGTTGGGGTTCTTGCTTTGACCCAAGCCCAGTCCATGAACAGGGCACGGAGGAGTTCATGGATGAAGAATTGGTTACTCCAGCGTGGCAAATTCTGTCATATGCCTTTGTTGCGGGAGATCCATGAGAATAACCCTGATGATTTCAGGAATTTCCTCCGGATGACGGACCCCGTTTTTCACTGTCTGTTGGCTTTGCTGTCCCCTGATATTACAAAGCAGGACACCTGCATGCGGCAAGCCATCACTCCCAAGCAGAGGCTAGTCACCACGTTGCGGTACTTGGTGACTGGGAGAAGTCTACAGGACTTCAAGTTCTCGACAGGCATCTCTCCCCAGGCTCTGGGGACCATTATTCCAGAGACCTGTTCTGCCATCATTCAGGTCCTGCAGAAGGACTATATTAGGGTAAGTTTTCTCCTTTAATATAACATTCTATGTATTTCATGTATGCTAATGTTTTGTATTTCTTTCATCATTCCCTAATTACCATGATTGTAATATGCTGTGAATGTCCCCTTTGTGCCCATGCATGCTGTAAGCTTTTAATGCTCCTTTTTTGGCCTACATGCATATTTGCCTTCACTAACCTCCCCAGCATGCTATCCTGGGCCCATACACACGTAGCCTAGTCACTTAACAATGTATTTTGTCAGCTCCATTGTAGTGCTTTACCCTAAACACCCCCTAAAATGTGTTCAAATGTTATTGTTGTCCTTAAAGCGGGGTTCCACCCAAATTTTGAACAATATCTGTATGTATTCTCTTCCTTGCCTAGATGCTGACATGCCGTTTAAAAAAAATTTAAATCGACGTAATTACCTTTTATTTTTCTATTCTTCTTTGCACTTCCTGGTTCTCCTCCCGTGGGAGTAGGTGTGTTTCTAGCCTCTCCCAGACTCCTGGGAGCTAGTCTCAGGCTTCCCAGGATGCCCCTGAGCATGTGCGGGAACAAGTGGTGAATGCTGGGAGCACAGCATTCACCACATCCAGGAAATAAATGCTTGTGGGCTTCAAATGCCCACAATGAAGATGGAAACCGCCTGCAGTGAATAATATAAGTTATTCTTTCCGACGAAATCTGACACAGGCGGACATATTACACACAATATGTGAGTATGTAATGCTGAGAAGAAAAGTTTGTGAATGAACTCAAAAAAAAAAAAAACGATAGATAGGTGGACCCCCGCTTTAAATTCAGGCAGAGTGCCAGAGGCTTTTTTTTGGGGTCCCAAACTCATTTATAACCCTCTCCCCCCCTTAAATTTTTCCAATGGGTCATCAGAGGGGGTGAGGAATCTGATAAGTGGACATTATCTTTTTGTCTTTAAATACTCCTTAAAATAAATGTTATACTGATGTTGACCAAGAATGTTTGTGTCTAATCTCTTGCAATGTTATGTGCAAAAGTACTAATATTTTTTTTCTTTTTTGACTCCACAGTTTCCTTCAACGCCATAGGAATGGCAGACTGTGGCCTCCCAGTTTGCCCAGCGGTGGGACTTTCCTAACTGCGGAGGGGCAATCGATGGGAAACATGTCCACATTGTACCACCACCCCACTCGGGGTCATACTATTTTAATTATAAGGGTTTCAATAGTATCGTGTTGATGACGGTGGTGTCAGCAACATGTGAATTTTTATATTTAGATGTGGGGAAGAATGGCCGGATGTCAGATGGTGGAGTCTTTGCCCAGACCGAGTTCTACTGACGTCTCCAGAGTGGTAGCTTGGGATTGCACCTGCGGAAGAGAACGTGGAAGGACTCCCATTTGTTTTTATCGCTGATAAAGCATTTGTGTCTGGGTGATTACCTGATGAGGCCATTCCCCCAGAGGACCCTCACCCCGGAGAAGAGGGTTTTTAGCTACCGGCTGGCCAGAGCCAGAAGAGTCGTGGAGAATGCCTTTGGTATTGCTGCCGGTTCCACCTATTTCTTACGGCAATTAATATGGCGGAGTACAAATTGAACCACATAGTTCTAGCAGGCTGCATACTTCACAATTTTTTAAAGAGAAATGTTCCTAATTATGTTGCCTCAATTGGGCCTGAGGCCGGACTTCCTGAAAATACACTGACGGCCCTGGAAGCTGGCCATCCTGGCTTGTCCCCCCCAAAGTGCCCGTGAAGTGCGGCAAAAATATGTTGATTATTTTACGGGTAGGGGGCCATTGCTATGCCAGCAAATTTGTAAATATTTTCTATTTGGAAAAAAAATTTATCTGATAAAATGTTGATTTTGATATACTGCTTGTGTTTCTTTTAGCTGTCTCCTTGGTTCTCCTAGTGCACTTGTAGTGCCAAATGGTTTTTCCATTATTAAAAAACACCCATTGTCACTGTAAACACCAACTTAATACAAAAACTGGTATTGAGCATTGAAAGAAGAAGCCACACATTGTTAAGTATAAAACCTTTTACTCCGTGCACATGCACATGTGCGTTATAAAACATTTTTGTGTAAAAAAACAACATCTTGGTTTTATAAAGTTTTACCTTGAAAATTTTTTTTAGTACATAAACAGGCCTGTTTCAAAACATAACATACACAACTCAGGAACTTACAAGGTTCAACATTGAAAAACTGAAGGCAATATCAGACGTTATAGCGTCAAAAATGTGTTGATCTTGCCTTCATCAGATGGGGTGATATCATCCCTGTAAAAGCCAAATTTTGAAGATGCACACAAATTGGGAGTCAAATTGGGCATTTCCCTCCTGATCCCATGCCTAATGTTAACATGTGCTATCTCCCATCATGGGGGATCAATGGACGTGTTTTGGGGTTGCAACTACTTCCTCTCACCTACTTGAGTTGCGAGGAAGGGGTTGCACCCACAAAACGTGTACATTGATATCCCCTGATGGCAGATAGCACATGTTGACACACTGTGTGCATCTTCAAAATTTGGCTTTTAAAATGCAACAAAAAATTTTACAAATTTAAAAAAAAAAATCTAAAATGGTGGCATTTTCTTGTTATTTAGATTCTCCCTAATACATCAAACATGTTCTTCAGTTTTTGTTCAACCTCATCGTTTTTTTGCTTTATGATGTCTAAATCCTGACTACACACCATTATCTCCTGGATTAGTATTTGTGCACTTGCACTGGTGAAATGAGGAGCTTGTTCTTCCACAACATGCACATCACCTAAAAGAAAAAAGTACACACCATGTATTATAAATATGCAGGCATACCTCTATTACCTGAATCTGTGGTGTCAGACACTGACCTGTTGTGGTGACAATTTCAACCATGTCATCCACCTCTCTTCCCTCCACATCCTGAGATTGTGGTGTCCTCTGTTCCCCTTCTTCGGGAGGTGGGGGGTTCCTGGTGTCCTCAGACATCCCAAGTCTTTTCTCCCCTATGAGAATGAAACACCTAAAGCTTACCAAAGCTGGAATACTTACCTTTTTTGGACAAGTTTCACACATGGAGACACCCCAAGTATCCACTGTAGCACCTGTGTGGGACACCCTAAAAAGTTTGTTCTGGTGTCCCACACTAGTGCTCCTGAGTCCAGATGTGTAAATAGCTGCTGAGTGTCCTCTCCTTACATTACACTGAATCAAGTTTGCAATTCATTCTAGTTTCAAACACATCTAGACAACAATGTCCTAAAGTCCTTTGACTACAAATTAGCATGACCAAATGTCATTAACCCTGTATCTGCCAAAAACATTCTATTTAGTTGGCAAACAAACGATGTTTACTGCAACGGATTACTGTGCCTACGAACATGAAAGTAGCCATTTAAAATTGTACAACAGTAAAGAAAAGCACATGGAGCAGCATGCAAGTAATAATAATGGGGACACACGACAACTACTTACTTTTCAGAAGCAGTTTCTTGATCCTTCTGTACTGCTCCTGCTCCCTCAATTTCAGGTCTGACCAGCATTTCCTCAATTGCTCCTTGGATCGTCGTACCCCAAAATTATTGTGCAGACTTCTCACTACTTTAGACATGATCTTGGCCTTTCTCACATTTGGGTTTAGGTATGGTACATACGTCCCATCATAGTCAGCCCTCTTCAAGATGTCCACCATCTCTACAAAGACCATATTTGAGGCCTTAAACCTCCTGCGGGATCGTGATGTTTCTGGCTCCGGGCTTTCCTCCTCGTTACTGCTATTACGCACCTGCTGTGTCTCCACTATGTTCCTCTCCCACTGCGATGAAAGAGAAGGAGCGGGGAATATTCTAGAAAGAACGTTAGGGGCGGGCAACGCGGGCGGAGTTTCACGCATGCACAGTCTATATAAAGCTAACACCTGTGGAGGCGCATGCGTGGCAGCGTCCAAGATGGCCACCGGCTGCTGAAGCTCCGCTCCACCACAGCCCTTCTTTAGCCTCAGGAGCTGACAGAGCGCCCTATTCAACGACACACCGATCCCATCCTGTGGGGGATACACCAGAGAACCCCCCGATGTCAGTAGGTCACGCCAGATGGAACCTGACAAGTCAGATGATGGCAGCGGTGGGCCCGGTTAGCTATGCCAAGATGGCAGCCACCCCTCGAGGCCCTCACATAGCAGAGTCAGAGGAGGGCTCCATTGCCGATCAGGACCTGACCCCAGCCCCAGCTCCAGGTACTGTAATGCCGCGTACACACGGTCGGACTTTTCGTCTACAAAAGTCCGACAGCCTGTCCGACAGACTTCCGACGTACCTTCGGCGGACTTGCGGCAGACTTTCTTACGAACGGACTTACACACACACGACCACACAAAAGTACGACAGCCTAGTACGCGGTGACGTACACCAAGTCCGACGAGACTATAAAACGGAAGTTCAATAGCCCGTACGACACCCTTTGGGCTCCTTCTGCTAATCTCGTGTTTATCTCGTGTTAGTAGAAGTTTGGTGAGAGACGATTCGCGCTTGTGAGACTCGTATTTTTCAGTTCGTTTTAACTGTTGTTCAGTCTGTGCTTGTGAGGTTTGTATCTGCTTTTCAGTGCGTTTGGTCAGTTGGCATTGAGAAATCTTTGTTTTATTGGCCGCTCG
The DNA here is from genome assembly GCF_042186555.1 of Aquarana catesbeiana. Taxonomy (NCBI): domain Eukaryota; kingdom Metazoa; phylum Chordata; class Amphibia; order Anura; family Ranidae; genus Aquarana; species Aquarana catesbeiana. Next base: position 478,436,627 of record NC_133326.1, on the reverse strand, counting down.
TTCCTGATTTTCAGGTCGTTCTTCACAGGCCTTGCTGTTCTTCAGTGCGTTCTGTTTAGTGCGTTCTGACCAGCCGACCGTTTTGAAGCCATGTTACCTGTACGTACTCGTCGTCGAGCTCGTGCATTGTATGTGCTTGGTGCTGTAGTTTATTCTTCAGCCCAAGACCAGTCCATGAACAGGGCGAGGAGGAGTTCATGGACCAAGAATTGGTTGCTTCAGCGTGACCAGTTCTGTCACATGCCTTTGCTCCGTGAGATCCGTGAGAATAATCCTGAGGATTTCAGGAACTTTCTCCGGATGACGGACCCCGTTTTTGACCGTTTGTTGGCTTTGCTGACCCCCTATATCAGCAGGCAGGATACCTGCATGAGGCAAGCCATCACTCCGGAGCAGAGGCTGGTCGCTACCTTGCGGTATTTGGCCACAGAGAGAAGCCTGCAGGACCTTAAGTTCTCGACAGGCATCTCCCCCCAGGCTCTGGGGATCATTATCCCAGAGACCTGTTCTGCCATCATACAGGTCCTGCAGAAGGACTATATTAAGGTAAGATATTTTTCTTTTATTAGCATCACATGTTCTTTTATGTAATCTTTGATAATATAATGTATTTCTTGCTTCAAACACTACTTACCATCATTGCAATATAGTGTGAATGTCCCCTTTTTATCCTCACACATGCTGGATTTTTTTCCTGTTATTTTTTGTCATGCATGTATATTTTCCTTCAATAACCTTCCCAGCATGAAGTGATGGGAACATATCCACCTAGTCTACTCATTTGGAATGTATTTTGTTTGAGTGTATTTAGTGTGCTGCTAATGAGCAATTATCTAGATTTCACAAACCCCCCCCCCCCCCCACCTAAACTCACTCCAAATAGTGTGCTGCTAATGAGCAATTATCTAGATTTCACAACCCCACCCCCCCCCACCTAAACTCACTCCAAATAGTTTGCTGCTAATGAGCAATTATCTAGATTTCACAACCCCCCCACCCCCACCCTCGTTAAAATTTGCTGGAATGTTCTGTGGTGTTGATTTGTCTAAAGCAAATATATGTTGCACTTTGCAAAATGCATGTGCACTCTACAAGTGCATTTGTTCCAGTGCTTTAGTAAATGAGCAGAAGCTCTGCTGATTTCCATCATCAAATCATATGCAAGCCTCAAAGTGTTTTCATTAATTGCCCTTGCATGTGATTGTGTACTCCTTGCAACATGAATGCCTTTTTACATTACCTCATTTACTGTAAGCTGGTTAGCAACTGCACCTGCAGAGTGCGACAACTGCAGTCTTGTAGCCTTTTTAGTCCCTAAATTCCTGCGTGTCCTAAAAGTAATTTTTTTTAGGGATTTCACAACCCCCTAAAATGTAATCAATGTTCCATCAGAGGGGGTGAGCAATCTGATAAGTGTGCCTTTCCATATTAGTTATTCCAGAACAATTAAATTATTGAATGTTATACTGATGCTGGGGAATAATGTTTTTAATTGTCTAATTTTCTTGCAATGTTAGCTTCCAAATTAATTGATTTTGGTTTTCTTGTTTGATTTCCCAGTTTCCTTCAACGCCACAGGAATGGCAGACTGTGGCATCCCATTTTGCCAGCCGTTGGGACTTTCCCAATTGTGGAGGGGCTATAGATGGGAAACATGTCCACATTGTGCCACCACCCCATTCGGGGTCATATTATTTTAATTATAAGGGGTTCCACAGTATTGTTTTAATGGCGGTGGTGTCGGCACACTATGATTTTTTATATGTGGACGTGGGGAAGAATGGCCGGATGTCGGATGGAGGAGTATTTGCCCAGACGGAGTTCTGCCAGCGTCTCCAGAGTGGTGGCCTGGGATTGCCACCTGATGAGGATAACGTGGAA